>NC_141697.1:844805471-845480871 GCF_964263255.1 Lissotriton vulgaris
AAGAGGTGAAAAATAAAGGGGGAACTAATTAAAAGGGGGCAGAGTAGGCACCCCCTGACCCCCTAGGGTTTCTGAGGGGGGCCTAGAAGGACCCTAAATTTGCGGGGTAAGCGCTGGGTGTGCTCCCAGGTGTGCACTCCGGTACGCGCACCCTGAGCGCACCACGGAGAAAAAAAATAATTAAAAAAAAACATCGTAGGTTACAAAGTCGATATACAAAGGAATTAGCTTTTAAAAAACCTTTGCAATTCACTGAAAAAAACATAGGTTTCAGGAACGTTATAGTTAGGAATTAGCTTTTAAAAAACCTTTGAAATTCACTGAAAAAACCATAGGTTTCAGAAACTTTAAAGTTAGGAATTAGCTTCTAAAAAACCTTTGATATTCACTGAAAAAACCATAGGTTTCACACTCGTTATAGTTAGGAATTAGCTTTTAAAAAACCTTTCAAATTAACTGAAAAAACCATAGGTTTCACACCAGTTATAGTTAGCTGAACATTTTACTCATACAAAACCATTGAAATTCCCAAGTTATAGTTAGTTGGACTCACTATAACTCGCGCGCCCGCAATCCACTGCTGATGATGTCACATATTACATCATTCATGACATGGTCAGTGACATCACTGATGACATCTAAAATGACATCACTGATGACATCACTGATGACATCATCCATGTGATAAAAACGATGCACCTCCTCACACTCTAATCTAACCTTTGATACACCCAGTGTTAAATACCAACTACCATTCCTGAAATTATTGACACACCAATACCGGTATCTAAATACACACTCACTGATTTCTAGGTCTACACACACATCCACTCATTCACCCATACAATCACTCATACATACGGTCACTCATCAATAGAACACTATCATATCCAGTCATACACCTATACAGACACTTACACACTGACACTCATCCACAGGGTTACTCAAACACCTAGTCAGTTATGCAGAGAATCAATCACACTCCCATTTCCTCGACTACACAGTTATACACACTAAACATTACTTATTCAAATATATAGTAACACATACTTACTCTCTTTTACAATCACTGATACAAGTACACATTGATCCATACAGTCACTTACCCAATCACAGGCTCTCATGTATAGTCATTTATATATGGCAACTCTCACATGCACTGTGTCTTACATATGTACCTACTTGGACATGGAGCACTGAGATAGCGGAACCCATATACCAAGTGAATCAACTGCTCACATATATATGCACAGAGCCACACACCTCCCAGCCACCCACACACACATTCACCCTCACATACAAATACTTGAAAAACCAATCAATAACCCATATAGCCACTCATATAGCTACTGATCAATACATGCAGCAGCTTACACAACAAGACATACTGATGCACATATTCAGATAGTTTAGTCACTAACCAATGCATTCAGTAAGACACAATCACTCAGTTATACAGTCAGTCAGGCACCTACTAAATCCTTCATCCAGACACTCATACATCCACTCATTCTTCAATATGTAAATTATTAACTTTAACTTAATTGTATTTTAACTTTTCAGAAGCACACAGACACTGGATGATGTCATCAGTGATGTCATCAGTTGTGTCATCAGTGATGTCATTTGAGATGTCATCAGTGATGTCATCAGTGATGTCACTGACCATGTCATGAATGATGTAATATGTGACATCATCAGCAGTGGATTGCGGGCGCGCGAGTTATAGTGAGTCCAACTAACTATAACGTGTGAATTTCAATGGTTTTGTATGAGTAAAATGTTCAGCTAACTCTAACTGGTGTGAAACCTATGTTTTTTTCAGTGAATTTGAAAGGTTTTTTAAAAGCTAATTCCTAACTATAACGAGTGTGAAACCTATGGTTTTTTTAGTGAATATCAAAGGTTTTTTAAAAGCTAATTCCTAACTATAACGTTTCTGAAACCTATGGTTTTTCAGTGAATATATATATATATATATATTCATATATATTACCTACTGGCGGTCGCCAGTAGGTATATATAGTTAGGATTTTTTCTCTATGGGACTTTTGAAAATTCTATGTCTAATAACTTTGGCGTTTGTGGACGGAATTGGCTGAAATTTACAGGAAAATGGCACATTTTGTTTCTGAGCAGCCCCTGAAAATTTGGGGGGGTTTTGTCAAGGGGGGGCTGAGAAAAAAGGGGGGTCCCAAAACGCATTTTTCCCATGTTAATTTCCATAGGGCGGTTGGCCTCACTTTTAGCTCGAACAGCTGAATGGATTTGCACGAAACTTGGCAAAATTGTAGGGACTGTTAGCCCGATGTGCCTTTGCTAGGTCTCAATATATGTGCTCCAGTGGATTTTGATAAATTAACGTTCAAAAAAACAGATATATCTGTGACAGTGCTCCGGGTAGCGCTCCGGTTCGCGTACCCGAAGCGTAACGGAACTTCGCGAAGCGAAGCTGATTGGCTGTCCGGTGTCTGTCAACATTCTAAACAGTCCGGAGTGGCCGCCATCTTGTCTCTCGGTAGGATCGAGAGACAAGAGGTGGTGAAAAACAAAGTGGGAAATGAGCATAAGGGGCAGAGTACATCCTCCCTGACCCCCTAGGTTTGATGATGGGGCTTTAAAAGAGCCCCGCGGGTCAAAAAAGAAAAAAAATATTATCGTTTTTTTTTTGCGGGGGGAGCGCTCGGTACGCGCACCGGGAAGCGGTCCGGGAAGCGTAAAATTGGGAAAATGGGAGGAAAGAATGTTCAAATATTGTATGTTTATTGATTGTTCTTTTTTATTTTTATTTTTTATTTTTTTATTTAAGTACCAAGATGTAGGTACCAATGCCGAGTCTAAAAATAAAAATACACCGTTTTCTTTGTAGATATCTTGCATGTTATTTCAGAAGTTATTGTGGTACATGGAATTCATAGCATAGTCTGTCAGGAAAGCAGAAAAACCATGGAGGCAGGAGATGATAAAGAGATGTTAAATACACATTGGAGATAATATAGTGGGAGAAAGTTGCACAGTATATTTAAAGTCTGATTTTACATTATAATAAATTTGCTACTAGTTTACAAAATAAATATAAAAATGAATAATATCTCAAACAATTTTTGAATTATTAAAATTAAAAAGAACTTCTAAAAATTCATTGTCAGATTTTTTTCATTTTCTATTAGGAAATCAACTGATTCCACACATTGCAGAAGTTCCAAGTCTCTTGATTCATCATAGAATTCTGAGTCGATTTCTGTATCTGTGTTGTTTCTTGCAACAATTTCCAAGTTAGTTTTGTTCTCTCCTTCCATTTGTGTGCTGTAAAACGAATTTAAAAAAATATATCAGTACAGATAGGGCACTGGTGGGTTTAAGTATTAGACAGGTAGTTTGTTTTTTTAAACAGTGATTTCATCTTTGGGCAGTGTATGGTATCAGACTGGAAGTAGAAAAATAAAAAAATGTATGTGATAAAGCCTAAGTTAATTCTTAATTATACAAGACAAGCCTAACTCCATCCATAACTAAAATAGAGATGTCTATCTTATTCTATAAGTATTACTGAGGGATAGTATATAACTATCAGAAAATGTTTTCCTAATTAACTTAAAGTGCAGAACATACTTCATTTTTTAAAGTAACATCTTACCAATCAAAAAGAAGATGAAGTACTGAGTTGAAATGCACTTGATATGTACTTCAGGAAATAGTAGTCAAAATGGCTGTGTTTCTCTCTCTTTCTTTATATATATTCAGGTACATAACCAATCAAATGTCATAAAATAAAAGAAGATATTGAAAGTAGCATTTTGATTGGTTGTCAATTCTAACACTTCATAAGTATTTTTGTAAGGTAATTTACCTCAGGATATTTAGTCAGGCTTACAGCATAATTTTCTCAATGAAATTCCATCAAATTTGGGTAAATGGTAGGGACTGCTATGTAGTAGGGCCTATTCTATATTTGATGAAAGTGTCTCTAGTGGTTTTTCTGTAAATTACTTTCCCACCTTTTTTTTATTGAGCGCTTACCGGTGCGCGCCCCGGTACGCGAACCGGCAGCGTAACGGGAGTCCTCCATTTTGTGTATCGGTAGAATTGAGAAATAAAATGGAGGACAAACAATGTTAATGGGTAGAAGGGGGCACGGTAGACACTTTGTGACCCTCTATGTTTTCTGAGGGGGGATTAGGACGCTGATATATGCAAAAATAAAAAAATTAAAATTTTGGAAAATTTCGCGGGGGAGCGCCCGGTACGCGCACCGGTAAGCTAATCGGGGAGCGTACTTTGGTGAAGAAGAAAAAAAAAAAAAAAGATAAACGTTTAGAATGATCAGAGGTAAAGTAGCTTTGAAAGAGCTATTGTGTTCTGTGGCTAATTTAGCTACTTACAAGTAGGTTTGAATGCACACTTTTAAATAAAGGATGAATAGTCTATTCCCTTCATCGGAGAAGTGTACACCATCTCTTCTGTAGATGTGTTGAATGTTTGAACGCAAGTTATTGTTGCATATTAAACCCATTCCATAGTCTCTCATGTAAGCAGAAACAGATTTATTCACATGTTTCTGTGCTTTCTCAAATTGTGGAAAAAAATTATTTTGACCATTTACAATTTTGTCTTTGATATATATTGGAATATACCAAGGTAGTTTGGGGAAAAAGTGTCATTTAAAAGAAGAATACATTTTACAGCTTTTGATATTTGCTATTAAAAAACCATTGAAATTCAATGAAAAAAACATAGGTTATAGACCATGTATAGTTAGGAATTAGCATTTACAAAACCTTGAAAATTCACTGAAAAAACCATAGGCTATAGACCATATATAGTTAGGGATTAGCATTTTCAAAACCTTATTTTACTCACACAAAACCATTGAAATTCGCATATATAGTTAGTTGCACTAACTATATATCGCGCACCCGCAATCCACTGCTGATGATGTCACATATTACATCATTCATGACATGGTCAGTGACATCACTGATGACATCACTGATGACATCATCCAGTGACTGTATATTTCTGTAAAGTTAAAATATGTCTTACATATTGAAGAATGAGTGGATGTATAAGTGTCTGGATGAAGGATTTAGTAGGTGCCTGACTGACTGTATGAGAGAGTGATTACATGTGTCTCACTGAGAGCATGGGTTAGTGACTAAACTGTCTTAATTTGTGCATCATTATTTCTGTTGTTCTGTAAACTGCTGCATGTGTTGATCAGTAGCTATATGAGTAACTATATGGGTTTTGATTGGTTGCCTAAGTATTTGTATGGGAGAGTGAATGTGTGTGTGGGTGGCTGGGAGGTGTGTGACTCTGTGCATAGATGTGTGAACAGTTGATTCACTAGATGTATGGGTTCAAAACTGCATGTGGAAACAGCTGTTTGGGTGGTTGACTGTGTGCATGAGTGTATTGGTGAGTGAATGGATATCTCAGTGCTACATGTCAAAGTAAGTACATTTGTAAATACAGTACATGTGAGAGTGAACATATATAAATTACTGTGCATAAGAGCCAGTGAATGTGTGAGTGGGTGCATGGAGCATTGAAAACTTGTATCAGTGATTGTATAATATAGTAAATATACGTTACAATATGTTTGAATTAGTAAGGTGTGTATAACTGTATAGTTAAGGAAATGGAGGTGTGATTGATTCTTTGCATGTCTGACTAGGTGTATGAGTAACTCCATGGATGAGTGACAATCTGTGAGTGTCTGTTTACACTGAGTGTATCTAAGGTTATATTAGAGTCTGAAGAAGTTCATCGTATTATCACATGAATGATGTCATCAGTGATGTTGTCAGTGATGTCATTTGAGTTGTCAACAGTGATGTCTGACAGGAAAAACACGGAAGACCCAGAGTGCAGGTGAGTTTCTTTATTCCTCAGCACACCACGCCAGCATATATATATACCATTGAAATTCGCATATATAGTTAGTTGCACTAACTATATATCGCGCACCTGCAATCCACTGCTGATGATGTCACATATCACATCATTCATGACATGGTCAGTGACATCACTGATGACATCACTGTTGACAACTCAAAGGACATCACTTACAACATCACTGATGACATCATTCATGTGATAATACGATGAACCTCTTCAGACTCTAATATAACCTTAATACACTCAGTGTAAACAGACACTCACAGATTGTCAGTAGGTATATATAGTTAGGATTTTTTCCCTATGGGATTTTTGAAAATTCTATGTCTAATAACTTTGGCGTTTGTGGACGGAATCGGCTGAAATTTTCAGGAAAATGGCACATTATGTTTCTGAGCAGCCCTTGAAAATTTGGGGGGGTTTTGTCGAGGGGGGGCCGAGAAAAAAGGGGGGTCCCAAAACGCGTTTTTCCCATGTTAATTTCCATAGGGCGGTTGGACTCACTTTTAGCTCGAACGGCTGAATGGATTTGCACGAAACTTGGCAAAATTGTAGGGACTGTTAGCCCGATGTGCCTTTGCTAGGTCTCAATATATGTGCTCCAGTAGTTTTTGAGAAATTAACGTTCAAAACAAGATATATATCTGTAACAGCGCTCCGGGCAGCGATCCGGTCCGCTTACTTTTCGCGAAACGGAACTTTGCGCGCAGAAAGCTGATTGGCTCTCCGGTGTCTGTCAACATTCTAAACAGTCCGGAGCGGCCGCCATCTTATCTCTCGCTAGGATCGAGAGAGAAGAAGAGGTGAAAAACGAAGGGGGAATTTAATGAAAGGGGGCAAGGTATACCCCTCTTGACCCCCTAGGAACGTTGTTGGGGTTATTAAAGGGTCCCGTGGGGAAAATAAAAAAAAAATGATTTTTCACGGTAGAAGCGCTTCACGGGCCGCGAACTGGGCCGCAAACTGGTAGCGAAACGGGAATTCGCCATTTTGTGCTTCGTTTTAATTGTTTAGAGACAAAAATTATCGCCGCACATCGGCCACAATGCATGAATATCGCTGAAAAGTCAGCGATATTCATGCATTATCCAGCAAATGCTCTTAGCCATGTTATCCACCTTCCATTGGATAACATGGCTAAAAACTGTTCTGTGCGTGAGCTTTTTTTTTTTTTTTTGCTGCGTGACGTTTGTTAACGTTCGATTCGATGGAAATCAGGAAGTGTTGACCACCATTTTGTCACTGCGAGTAAATATTTTGTTATAAATGAATCCTTATTGATAAACATTGTCTGCGCCATCTTGCGTTTTTGTCCAATGCCACAATTTTGTCGTGCACGGCAGCCATTTTAGATGCCTTGACCAGGGCCACTCTCTGCACGCCGCCGATCCTCAGCATGGCTCCCCACCCTCGCAAGCATCTCCCCCACGCACTGGTCACCCCCGCTCTTTCTCTCATGCATGGGCCATATACTTCCCCCCATCTGCGCTGCTCTTCTCTGAGAATCACACCCTGTGCCCGCCCGACACCTCCCTTTCACCCTATTCACTACCGCACCCTCTGACACTCCTCTTCCTCTGTGTGCGATTGTCCAGGCCGGACCTAGGCTATCACCTAGCCCTGCGGATGTAGTTTATGGCCCCAGCTGTAGAGTATCCAGACATGCCAACCCTCCCGATTCAGGCGTGAGACTACTGATTTCAGTGCTAGTCTCCCGCCTCCCGATTCCTGCAAGCAAAAACCCGGGGGCATATTACCAACAACTAGCGATAATTTTTGTCTCTAACTTGTTTAGAGACAAAAATTATCGCCGCACATTGGCGAATTTTATCGCACATAAACCTTGCTATTAGCAAGGTTTATCGCAAATGCGATAAAAAAACGGCCGCAATGCATGAATATCGTTGAAAAGTCAGCGATATTCATGCATTATCCAGCAAATGCTCTTAGCCATGTTATCCACTTCCCATTGGATAACATGGCTAAAACTGCTCAGGGCAGGTGTTAGGTTTAGGAGATATTCGCGCTTAGCGCGAATATCTCCAAAAGTTGGTAATAGGAGATAGCGATGGTTAGGGACTGTTTCCAGTCGCTAAAATCTTGGCACGCCCACTTTGCATGTCATTAGTGATAAATATCACTGATATGCAAAGCGGGGCCCAAGATGGTCGCTATCTCCTTTTAGCTGTCACTAACTGGTGTTAGCGACAGCTTGGTAATAGAGAGATAATTTTATCTCTTTTTTTTTTGGCTTTTAAAGCCAAAAAAGCGGAAATAAACCCCCTTGATAATATGCCCCATGATTTCTCGGGGGTTTCAGCTGACAGGGCTTGGTATTGTGTTACGTGCTAATTCTTCCAGGAAACGTCAGAGGGTCGATGCAGGGGTTCTAGAAGGGGTGATAAACCATTTAAGCCTCATGAACAAGCGCATGGTCTTTTAAAGATTTGTGAAGTACTCGGGGCGGCGGTGTGTGTGTGCCCTCTTTCAGGAGCGGGCGGGGGGGGCACTGCCAGCAACTTGCCAGGCCAGGCAGTGTTCAACACGTGCATCACCCTTTCTCTGCCTGCTATTGCGCTCCATGCTTCGGAAAGGTAAGAAAAAGAACGTGCATTTGAGTTTGAAATGTCCGATCTTGTAGCAGTACACTTGCAAAGCCCACACATGACAATAACCCGATTCAAGGCCCCATTTACCCGATTTTTTAAACATATATAGCACTCCAACAAAGTTAGATTTTAAAACTTTATTAACTTTTAACTATAATGAACGGAACAAAAACTGTAAAAACATTTAAACATTTTTCACCCAAAAAAGCAACAATGGTCAGAAGCTGTTTTTTGTGCGAATAGTCCCAAGGCAGCACAACGTGCAGAGTTCTGGACGGCACCCAGGTGATGTCGCCTGGGTGCCGCACTGGTTTTGGGATCCTACAATGCTGCTCCGAAAATTGGCGTGGGGCGTCCCGGGTGGGGCGGGGGGAGGCCTCGTCAGTAGCGGTCTGTTGTGCGAATAGTCCCAAGGCAGCAGAACGCGCTGAGATGTTGATGGCACCCAGGTGATGTCCAGTAAACTGCCGCACTGGTTTTGGTATCCTACAATGCTGCTCCGAAAATTTGCGTGCGGCGGCCCGGGGGGGGGGGGGGGGGACGTGGGGGAGGCGGCGTGAACGGGCCTCCCCATGTGGCGGCCATCCAGCTGAGTTGCGCCCGCTCTTGCGGCTACAGCGTCTCGCTCACCATGTTGTTGAGTTGCTCCCACTCTTGCAGTGCAGCGATAGGCGCCTGCCACATGACTCTTAAAATGGCAGACGGCTCTTCGGTTTTGGGCCTGGTCCACGGAAATGGCCCTGGGACACCTTGGAACTCGGACGCTTGCCTGCTAGGGCTTGGGCTCCATTCTCGAAAAGCGTCCCCTCAGCCGTGAAGATTCTACAAAAGTCTTGGGGGCCCCCGACTCCCGCAGGCTTCCGGTGGGGAGCGGCTGCCATGATTGCTCGCGGAATGACCACGACGGAGCCACGAGATGGTGGTGCTCTCATGCTGGCGCCAGCTTCAGTCTGAATGATCCAGAAACAAGGTGGGCCTTTCATCGTTTGGGAAAAAAAAAAACTTCTAAACCAATGAAAAGTGTTATTTTTAGGTCATATGACCAAGCCTTCCATCTTTAGGAAACCAAAAGTAAAATAATCCAATGAAAAGTTTTATAAACAAGTCACATGACCTGTTATGCGGCATAGGGCTACAAAAAGCGTAGAAAATCCGTTGGCACGTGAGGCGGCGTCAGTAGCGGACCGATGTGCGAATAGGCCGAAGGCAGCACAACGCGTCGAGATCCGGATGGCACCGAGGTGGTGTCCAGCAAATTGCCGCACTGGTGTGGCCATCCTACAATGCTGCGCCGAAAGACGGCGTGTCCAGCTGAGTTGCGGTCACTGTTGCGGTACAGTGACTCGAACGCGCCGAGATCCGGATGGCACCGATTTGGTGTCCAGCAAATTGCCGCACTGGTGTGGCCATCCTACAATGCTGCGCCGAAAGACGGCGTGTCCAGCTGAGTTCCGGTCACTCTTGCGGTACAGTGAGTCGAACGCACCGAGATCCGGATGGCACCGAGGTTGTGTCCAGCAAGTTGCCGCACTGGTGTGGCCATCCTACAATGCTGTGCCGAAAGTCGGCGTGGGGTGCCCCGTTGGCTTATGAGGTGATGTCAGTAGTGGACCGATGTGTGAATAGGTCGGAACCAGCACAAGGCGCCAAGATCCGATTGGCAAGTCCTGGATGTTGAGTGCCATAGTTGAGAGTTCTGAGCAGTGCTTGTAAGACTATCTGAAGCTTATTTGCACCTGCTGCAGCTTCACTGTTGCCCAAGGTGGTGTCCAGCAAATTGCTGCACTGGTGTGGCCATCCTACAATGCTGCGCCGAAAGACGGCGTGTTCAGCTGAGTTCCGGTCACTCTTGCGGTACAGTGACTCGAACGCGCCGAGATCTGGATGGCACCGAGGTGGTGTCCAGCAAGTTGGCGCACTGGTATGGCCATCCTACAATGCTGCGCCGAAAGACGGCGTGACCAGCTGAGTTCCGGTCACTCTTGCGGTACAGTGACTCGAACACTCCGAGATCCGGATGGCACCGAGGTGGTGTCCAGCAAGTTGCCGCACTGGTGTGACCATCCTACAATGCTGCGCCGAAAGTCAGTGTGGGGTGCCCCGTTGGCTTATGAGGTGATGTCAGTAGTGGACCGATGTGTGAATAGGTCGGAACCAGCACAAGGCGCCCTGCACTGTTGAGCTTTTTTCAATGCCTGTTTTTTGTTGTTTCCCCTCCATCAAAAACAAAAAAAAATATAAAACTGTGCAAAAATACAAAAAAATGTTTAGAAAAGCAGTGCTTGTAAGACTGTCTGAAGCTCTTTTGCACCTGCTGCAGCTTCACTATTGCCCTGGTGTGGACAAAGATCGCCCATGACTTAGGCTGATTGAGAGTTTGTAGAAAAATGGCTTCAGATTTTCCACATATTACTCTTCAACATTCTTCCTAAATGTAACAATGTGAGACTCACTAGGAGAACGGCTGTTTATCTTTCCTTTCAAAATGCTGCCAACAATATTTTCTGAATGGAAGACACCATCTTGTAGCATAAAGGGCCGAAAGGGGTTCTGGTCTGGCCGATTGTTGGTGGAGACATTTTGACTATATCTTGGACCTGCCCGGCCTCGCCCAAAATGGCGCCGGTATAAATGGGACTCGTAACTCCTTGCCCGCAAATGTATATCTAGAAAATTTTATTGTAAGTGGCCCTGTCTTATTTTAATTACAAAATGTACGTCCACCGATTCCGCAACTGTTAGACACCTTAGTTCTTGCAACCTAATGGCTCGCTCGTTACGTTCCTCTACAGTGTAAATGTCTCCTCATCATATACGATTTCAGTTTGCTCCGTGGCCGGCCCAGGTGGTTATAGGCCCGTATTTGTATACTGACATTTTCACAATAAAGGTTTTTAAAACAAAACACGGTAGTAGTATTTACATTGGTAAAGTTTTTACTTTTAGTCACTGTTTTCGAATCAGTAAAAGGCAAGTGAAATAAAGCAGTCCAATTACATGACGGATAAAAGGTATAATATGTAGGAACGTAGTAAAGATAAATGGTCAAGGGCAGTTGTGTTTTCCACTCCTGCAACATAAAGTGATCGATAAGAATCTGATAATCAGGCGTATCGGCGACTAAGACAGCAGGCCGAGTCTCTTTTACTCAACGGCTCCGTCATGGAACGAAGAAACGCTCTTTTTCTCGAAAAAGGAATATATTTTACTTGCAGGACAGTTGTAAATTTTCCGGGAAAGTACATTAGCCTGGAATATTATAACATATATGTTTTAAAAAAAATAATGTTCGAAAACAATAAAAAGCGTAATTTTTAGGTCATATGACCAAGCTTTTCATCATTAAAATAACAAAAGTAAAATGAACCAATGAAAAGTTTTATTAACAAGTCACATGACCTGTTATGCTTACGTTACGCGCTGCGCGCCGCGCCCCGGATCACTTCCGGGTGCGCTAACGCGGCGTGTCATATAACGAATTACGCGACAACGTAGGTCAAGGATATAGTCAAAATGTCTCCACCAACCAGCGTTCGGAACACAACCCCTTTCAGCAGTCCAAAAAGTTCTGTTAAATGACAACAGAGGGGACAGGCAACAAGAACCATCAGTCAAAGAGGGGAGGGCAAGTTCTTCTCTTCCGGGTCATGTTGGGGCGCTACCGGAACTGATCGAATTGGTAGTCTACAGTGTTTCTGGATGTTTCAGACTAAAGCTGGCGTCAGCATGAGAGCACTACCATCTCGTAGCTCCGTCGTGGCCATTCCACGAGCAGACATGGCAGCCGCTCCCCACCAGAAGCCTGCGGGAGTCGGGGGCCCCCAATACTTTTGTAGAATCTTCACGGCTGAGAGGACGCTTTCGAGAATGGGACCCAAGCCCTATCAGGGAAGCGTCCGAGTTCTAAGGTGTCCCAGGGCCATTTTAGTGGACCAGGCTCAAAACCGAAGAGCCGGCCGCCATTTTGAGAGTCCTGTGGCAGCCGCCTATCGCTGCACCGCAAGAGCGGGAGCAACTTAACTACATGGTGAGCGAGACGCTGTAGTCGCAAGAGCGGGCGGTAAACAGCTGAATGGCGGAAGAGGCACAGTGTAGCAAAAGCGGGCGGAATGGCAACTAAAACGGTAAAGGGGCCCCCCACTACAGCGTGTCTTCAGGTCAAACGGATTGTGGGACAAAGTCCAGAATAGAAGAGTCATCAAAAGGCAAAAAGTTCCGCCGGACCCCGGGAGCCGGCCGCCTATGTCGGGGGCGATCTCAGGCTACACCAGTGCTATAAGACTTGGGGAGGGGGTCGGAGCCAAGCGTCTTCTCCGAGTCCGTGCCATCACACCGCCCCTCGGGGGCCTCCGTCAAGCGGTTTAGGGAGGTACCATATAACATTGTTTTCAAATGCAGTCAGGTCCACAAACGACCCTCACTTACTTTGAGAATAGTGAAGCTGCAGTAGGTGGAAATAAGCTTCAGACAGTCTTACAAGCACTGCTTTTGTAAACATTTTTTGATTTTTTTGTATTTTTGCATAGTTTTATATTTTTTTTTTGTTTTTGATGGAGGGGAAACAACAAAGCACAGGCATTGAAAAAGGCTCAAACTCAGAACTCTGAACTATGGCACCCAACATCCAGGACTTTCCATCCGGAGCTTGGCGCCTTGTGCTGCTTCCGACCTATTCACACATCGGTCCACTACTGACATCATCTTATAAACCAATGTTATGTAAATAGTTATTTAATAAAATGTTTTACCCTGTTTCTTTGCTGGTGTGTTGTCTATATTTTTAATATTTGCATAGGGTTTGTCGTTATTTTGGGCGGGGTGGGTGACGGAGCCGAGCTGTCTTGCAGCCCTCATGGTGTGGAGCTCAGTTCATCTCACTATTTTCGTATTTCTCATGAAGGGTTGTTTATAATATTTCTATTTTAGCGAGGTCAAAAAGAGATCCAATTAGTGGCCTACTGATTTTGCTCGATTACTTTTATTTTTTTACACGATTTTTCACGATCTGCAAAGACTAAACAGAGTATTGCGACTTTGTGCTTGTTTGTAAATAGAGAATGAACCAAAGAGAATCAATTGTAAAACAGTAAATGCTTGGATAATAATCAATCAAATGGAGAGACAAGCAGGCAGGACGGATTACAACGGGGGTAAAGGCCTGCGTTAACTACTCTTCACTATCTGCAAAGAGAGAGTACTACTAAGAGAAAAGAGGGGAGGGGGGCAGCGTTCAAAGCACATCAGCGTGCATAAATACGAAAATGTTTTTATCTATCACGTACTTGACATTTTAAAGCTTTTCATATTTGCTATTAAAAAACCAATGAAATTCACAGAAAAAACCATAGGTTATAGTGGATATATAGTTAGGAATTTGCATTTACAAAACCTTGAAAATTCAATGAAAAAACCATTGGTTTTAGGCCATATATAGTTAGGGATTTGCATTTACAAAACCTTATTTTACTCGCATAAAACCATTGAAATTCCATAGAGACGCCAGTAGGTAATATATATATATATATATATATATATATATATATATATATATATATATATATATATATATATATATATATATATATATATATTCAATGAAAAAACCATTGGTTTTAGGCCATATATAGTTAGGAATTAGCATTTACAAAACCTTATTTTACTCGCATAAAACCATTGAAATTCCATATATAGTTAGAAGCGCTAACTATATATCGCGCACCCGCAATCCACTGCTGATGATGTCACATATTACATCATTCATGACATGGTCAGTGACATCACTGATGACATCACTGATGACATCTCAAATGACATCACTGATGACATCACTGATGACATCATCCAGTGATTGTATGTGTCTGTAAAGTTTAAATATGTTTTACATATTGAAGAATGAGTGGATGTATAAGTGTCTGGATGAAGAATTTAGTAGGTGCATGACTGACTATATGAGTGAGTGATTAAATGTGTCTCACTGAGTGCATGGGTTAGTGACTAAACTGTCTTAATTTGTGCATCATTATGTTTGTTGTTGTGTAAGCTGCTGCATGTGTTGATCAGTAGCTATAAGAGTGGCCATATGGGTTATTGATTGGTTGCCCAAGTATTTGAATGGGAGGCTGAGTGTGTGTGTGTGGGTGGCTGGGAGGTGCGTGACTCTGTGCATAGATGTGTAAGCAGTTGATTCACTAGGAGTATGAGTTCAAGAGTGCATGTGGAAACAGCTATATGGGCGGTTGACTGTGCATGGGTCTGTTGGTGAGTGAATGGATTTCTCATTGCTACATGTGCAAGTAAGTACGTATGTAAAACACAATACATGTGAGAGTTGAGATATATAAATAACTGAACATAAGAGCCAGTGAATGTGTGAGTGGCTGTATCGATCACTGTGAGCTTGTATCAGGGATTATATAAGAGAGTAAATATGTGTTATTATATGTTTGAATAAGTAAGATGTGTATAACTGTATAGTTGAGGAAATGGAGGTGTGATTGATTCTTTGCATGACTGACTAGGTGTGTGAGTAACTCCATGGATGAGTGACAGTCTGTGAGTGTCTGTTTATACTGAGTGTATGTAAGGTTATATTAGAGTCTGAAGAGGTTCATTGTATTATCACATGAGTGATGTGATCAGTGATGACAAATGAGATGTCATCAGTGATGTCATTTGAGTTGTCATCAGTGATGTCATCAGTGATGTCATTTGAGATGTCATCAGTGATGTCATTTGAGTTGTCATCAGTGATGTCATCAGTGATGTCATTTGAGATGTCATCAGTGATGTCATCAGTGATGTCACTGACCATGTCATGAATGATGTAATATGTGACATCATCAGCAGTGGATTGCGGGTGCGCGATATATAGTTAGCGCTTCTAACTATATATGGAATTTCAATGGTTTTATGCGAGTAAAATAAGGTTTTGTAAATGCTAATTCCTAACTATGTATGGCCTAAAACCAATGGTTTTTTCATTGAATTTTCAAGGTTTTGTAAATGCAAATTCCTAACTATATATCCACTATAACCTATGGTTTTTTCTATGAATTTCATTGGTTTTTTAATAGCAAATATGAAAAGCTTTAAAATGTCAAGTACGTGATAGATAAAAACATTTTCGTATTTATGCACGCTGATGTGCTTTGAACGCTGCACCCCCCCCCCTCCCCTCTTTTGTCTTAGTAGTACTCTCTCTTTGCAGATACTGAAGGGTAGTTAACGCAGGCCTTTACCCCCGTTGTAATCCGTCGTGCCTCCTTGTCTCTCCATTTGATTGATTGTTGTCCAAGCATTTACTGTTTTAGAATTGGTTCTCTTTGAATCATTCTCTATTTACAAACAAGCACAAAATCGCAATACTCTGTTTAGTCTTTGCAGATAGTGAAAAATCGTGTAAAAAAATAAAAGTAATCGAGCAAAATCAGTAGGCCACTAATTGGATCTCTTTTTGACCTCGCTAAAATAGAAATATTAGGAACAACCCTTCATGAGAAATACGAAAATAGTGAGATGAACTGAGCTCCACACCATGAGGGCTGCAAGACCGCTCGGCTCCATCACCCACCCCGCACAAAATAACGACAAACCCTATGCAAATATTAAAAATATAGACAACACACCAGCAAAGAAACAGGGTAAAACATTTTATTAAAAAACTATTTACATAACGTTGGTTTATAAGATGATGTCAGTAGTGGACCGATGTGTGAATAGATCGAAAGCAGCACAAGGCTCCAAGATCTGGATGGCAAGCTCCTGGATGTTGGGTGCCATAGTTTAGAGTTCTGAATTTCAGCCTTTTTCAATGTCTGTGCTTTGTTGAATCAAATTTGCGGCTTGACACAAAGCTAACTCAAGCGTTGCTACTGATGCTATGCAGACCAAAACTGGTTTTCAGTTTGTACATTTTTCTAGATTTTTCAATCCAAGTTTGGTTGACTTTGTAGAACGATGGCTTCAGATTTTCAACATACGGTGTAGTGGCGCTGACTGGGAGAGGGCGCTTCGCTCCTGCCCCCTCCCCAAGTAAGATTTTCATACGTGAAAGTACGTTAATGGTTTTGGTCCCTGAGATGCTTCGATGTCACTGCCATTCTCAAATAGCATAAGTTCTGGATGTTGGGTGCCATAGTTAAGAGTTCTGAGCAGTGCTTGTAACACTGTCTAAAGCTTATTTCCACCTACTGCAGCTTCACTATTCTCAAAGTAAGTGAGTGTCGTTTGTGGACCTGACTGCATTAGAAAACAATGTGATATGTTACCTTCCTAAACAGCTTGACGAAGGCCCCTGAGGGGCGGTGTGATGGCCATGGACTCGGAGAAGACGCTTGGCTCCGACACCCTCCCCAAGTCTTATAGCACTGGTGTAGCCTGAGATCGCCCCCGACATAGGCGGCCGGCTCCCGGGATCCGGCGGAACTTTTTGCCTTTTGATGACTCTTCAATTCTGAACCTTGTCCCATCCAGCTGAGTTGAGCCCACTCTTGCGGCTACAGCGTCTTGCCCACCATCCAGCTGAATTGCGCCCACTCTTGCGGTGCAGCGATAGGCGACTGCCACAGGACTCTCAAAATGGCGGCCGGCTCTTCGGTTTTGGGCCTGGTCCACTAAAATGGCCCTGGGACACCTTTGAACTCGGACGCTTCCCTGATAGGGCTTGGGTCCCATTCTCGAAAAGCCTCTCCTCAGCCGTGAAGATTCTACAAAAGTCTTGGGGGCCTCCGACTCCCGCAGGCTTCTGGTGGGGAGCGGCTGCCATGATTGCTCGTGGAATGGCCACGACGGAGCTACGAGATGGTAGTGGTCTCATGCTGACGCCAGCTTTAGTCTGAAACATCCAGAAACACTGTAGACTACCAATTCGATCAGTTCCGGTAGCGCCCCAACATGACCCGGAAGAGAAGAACTTGCCCTCCCCTCTTTGACTGATGGTTCTTGTTGCCTGTCCCCTCTGTTGTCATTTAACAGAACTTTTTGGACTGCTGAAAGGAGTTGTGTTCCGAACGCTGGTTGGTGGAGACATTTTGACTATATTCTTGACCTACGTTGTCGCGTAATGCGTTATATGACACGCCGCGTTACCGCACCCGGAAGTGATCCGCGGCGCGGCGCGCAGCGCGCAACGTAAGCATAACAGGACATGTGACTTGTTAATAAAACTTTTCATTGGTTCATTTTACTTTTGTTAATTTAATGATGAAAAGCTTGGTCATATGACCTAAAAATTACGCTTTTTATTGTTTTCGAACAATATTTTTTTTTCAAACATATGTTATAATATTCCAGGCTAATGTACTTTCCCGGAAAATTTACAACTGTCTTGTAAGTAAAATATATTCCTTTTTCGAGAAAAAGGGCGTTTCTTCCTTCCATAACGGAGCCGTTGAGTAAAAGAGATTCGGCCTGCTATCTTAGTCGCCGATACGCCTGATTATCAGATTCTTATCGATCACTTTATATTGCAGGCATGAAAAACACAACTGCTATTAAGCATTTATCTTTACTGCGTTCCTACATATCATACCTTTTATCCGTCATGTAATTGGATTGCTTTATTTCACTTGCCTTTACTGATTCGAAAACAGTGACTAAAAGTAAAAACTTTACCAATGTAAATACTACTACCGTGTTTTGTTTTAAAAACCTTTATTGTGAAAATGTCAGTATACAAATACGGGCCTATAACCACGTGGGCCGGCCACAGAGCAAACTGAAATCGTATATGATGAGGAGACATTTACACTGTAGAAGAACGTAACGAGCGGGCCATTAGGTTGCAAGAACAAAGGTGTCTAACAGTTGCGGAATCGGTGGACGTACATTTTGTAATTAAAATACGACACAGCCACTTACAATAACATTTTCTAGATATACATTTGCAGGCAAGGAGTTACGAGTCCCATTTATACCGGCGCCATTTTGGGCGAGGCCGGGCAGGTCCAAGATATAGTCAAAATGTCTCCACCAACCATCGGCCAGACCAGAACCCCTTTCGGCCCTTTATGCTACAAGATGGTGTCTTCCATTCAGAAAATATTGTTGGCAGCATTTTGAAAGGAAACAGAAACAGCCGTTCTCCTAGTGAGTTTCACATTGTTACATTTAGGAAGAATGTTGAAGAGTAGTATGTGGAAAATCTGAAGCCATTTTTCTACAAACTCTCAATCAGACTTGGATGGAAAAAAAAAACCTGAAGAATGTACAAACTGAAAACCAATTTTTGTCTGTATAGCATCAACAGTAACGCTTGAGTCAGCTTTGTGTCAAGCCGCCATTTTCATTCAATCAATAGCGTCCCGCTGCACACATTCAGGGACCTGGTTGTTAAATCCAAACTCCAATGAAAGGCAGAGATGAAGTTGGTGTAGAAAAGGTTCTTTAATTAGCAACCTTCACAGCAAGCACGAAGCAACGTCAGCTCTGAACAGGAACCAGGCAATAACTGACAAAGGTAGAATACTCAGTAAAGAACCTAGAGAGAGTGTTCTAGGCAATAGAGACAGGAGAGAATATAGAGAGGCAGAACCATAGATACCACACATCTCCCTTTCCCACAAAAAAAAGAAAAGGAAGAAAGAAAAGAGAAAAGAAAGGAAGAGAGAAAAAGAAACAGATTAGAGATAAAAGTCCTTTAGATAAGCAGGAGCACGAGTGTTGCGAGAACCCTGCCTGAGGGCAGGAGGAAGCCCAAATTGAGCAGAGATGACATTGGAGGAAGAATCAGAACCAACAGGAAGAACATTAGAGGTACAACCATCATTGATGAGATCATCAGAACCAACAGGAAGAACATTAGAAGTACAACCATCATTGATGAGAACAGAAGGAGAACATTGATCCAACAGCAGGGAAGAAGGACCTGGACGTTCCAAATCATCGACACCAGAGTCTCTTTGAGGAGAAGAGGTGGAGGGCTGAAAATCCAAAGACGAGGAAGTAGAAAAGTAGCTGTTCTCTTGGTCTTTTAAGTCCTTGGGAACAAAAGGATTAACAATAACGACATTTCTCTTGCTCCACCACTTCCCATTAGAAAGTAACACAGCATTCTTGGAAACTCTGATAACTTTAGCAGTAGGGTAGAATTTTGAAGTATGACTACTGTTTTTCAGGGGTCTTTTGACTTTGACGGAGTCACCTACATTGAAAGGAACCACTTTAGTTTTGAATTTGTCATCATAAGCAATTTTCATCTTGTTTTGCATGGAAACAACCCTGTTGCGAACCTGATCAATATTGGGTAATTTCTCATCCACTTTTGTCTTGTCAAGGACCCAGGAAGGGCTAAGCTTGGAGGAGCCAAAACGTTTCTTTAACAAGACAAAAGGGGTAATGCCAGTTGTGGAATGGGGAGTATTGTGATAACTCCACAACCTTTCTTTAACAGCTTTGGAAACATCTAAATTTTGCATGCAGGCTAATTGGATGGTGTCTTTTAGCATTTTGTTAACCCTTTCGACCATTCCATTTCCTTGTGGACTGTAAAGGGCAACAGTCAAGTGTTTGATGTCAAGATTGGATAAGAACTTTTGAGTGACAAGGGACTTAAACTGGACACCATTGTCAGAGACTAGAAATTTGGGGATACCTTCTCTGTGAAAAAGGTCATCCAAAAAATCAATGACACCAACCGTGGAAGGATCAGACATAAACCTGCACTCAACCCACTTGGAAAAATAATCCACCAGGACTATGGCAAATCTTAAATGAGGCTTCAAGTTGTACATGGGACCAATAAAATCAATGCCTAATTTCTCCCAAGGGCCCTGAGGGTAAGGAACAGGAATAAGGGGGGTATTCCGAAGCTTGAGAGACTTGTCAGCTTCAAAACAACAGGAACACCTACCAACAAAATTTTCGACATCAGCATCGAGATTGGGCCACCAGTAGTAAAGTCGTAACCTTTTCTTGGTACCAGTGATTCCTAAATGACCAAGATGAGCCAAATTCAACAATTTCAGTTTGAGTTTATTAGGAGGAATCAACAAAGAGCCCCTCATCAAAAAGTCATCCTCAACAGTGAGTTCATCTTTAACTTTGGCAAATGAACGTAACCCAGAATCAAGATTTCTGTCATCGGGCCAGCCCTTGATAACATGATCCTTGACCAAATTTTGGACCTTGTCCAATTTAACACAATCCAACCACTCATCCTTGCTGATGATATTCTCAGAGAACAACAAACCATCAACCATGCCTACAACACACTCAGAGTCCTCACAAAGGGAAGAAGAGTTTACAGAATCCTTGAGGGGACACCTAGAGAGGAAGTCAGCACGGGTATTTTTACCCCCAGGGATATGAGAGATGGAGAAATTAAAATCGTACATCCTTGATAGCAACCTGACTAAACGAGGACTGAGATTACTGTGGTCTTTATTAGACAAAAGGAACACCAAGGGTTTGTGGTCGGTCACCAAAATAAATCTTCTACCCCAGAGGTAAGTCTCAAAATGCTTGGTTGCCCAAAGACAGGCCAGAGCCTCCCTCTCAATGGTGCTGTATCTGTGCTCTGCAGGGGAAAGGGATCTGGAGGAAAAACCAACTGTCTGTTCCACACCGTCAACCAATTGAGACAAAACAGCCCCTAACCCAATGCCACTTGCATCGACCGTGACAATAGATTGAATATCATCTCTGAAAGAATGAAGAGAGGGGGCTTGAACAATGAGGTTCTTTAAGTGCACAAAAGTCTTATTAAGAGAATCATCCCAAACAAACTTTTCACCTTTTCTGAGTAATTTTCTTAAAGGTTCAGTTTGCAGGGCAAAACAATCCACAAATCTTGAATAGTACTCGCAAACACCGAGGAAAGATCTAAGTTGATCTTTGTTTTCCGGACTGGGACTGTCAACAATGGCCTTGATAAGGTCTTGTTTGGGAGAAATGCCACTGCTAGATATGTGATGGCCAAGGTAATCAATACTATCAACCATGAACTTGCACTTTTCTTTCTTTACAGTAAAACCATTGGTTTCCAAAATGTTCAACACCTCAGACAGTTTCTTTAAATGGTCATCATCACACTTAGAATAAATAAGGATGTCATCTTGATAAGCCAACACATTGCTGCAATTGCCAAACATTTTAAACATGAGCTTCTGGAAGACAGAGGCAGCAGACGCAAGCCCAAAAGGCATGCGTAAGAACCTGTAGGGACCAAAAGGTGTATTAAAGGAAGTCAAATCACGGGAATCTTCACTGAGTTCAACCTGGTGATAGGCGGACCTTAAGTCCAAGCACGAAAAAACTTTAGAATCACCAAGTTGAGCCAACATGTCTTGGATTTTGGGCAGAGGAAAGCAATCTATTAAAATGTTTTTGTTTAAGGACCTCAGGTCGATGCATAGTCTTATGTCTTTGCTACCCTTTTTCTTCGCAATAACGATGGGGGCGACCCATTCTGAAGAATTTATAGGCTCAATGACTTTGTCAAGGCATAGCTGCTCTAAGTGTAACTTTAGTTGGGACCTAACAGATAGGGGAACATTCCTGACTTTATGGACCACAGGAATAGCATCCTTTTTGAGAACAATGCGGTGCTCAAAGTCATGAACAAGACCCAGCTTGTCCATGAAAAGAGCACTGTGTTTGGCTAAAAGTTGTTGTAGGTCAAGATTGGAGGAAGAGCAGACATCAACTAAGGAAATAGGACAAGAAGTGCCTGGTCTTAAAACCATGCCAAATTTGCCCTGATCTTTCCAACCTAAAATGTTGTACCCATTTTTAGCAACATATATTTTAGTAGCAATGGACCTGTCCTCAAACTTTATGGTATCATTGAAGAATCCCAGCATGTCAATGGAATGCCCACCAAAGGAAATGGTGTGAATATCAGGAGGGAATAATTGGGAAGAATTCCAGTGTAAATTATACAAAATGTCAGTGACAAAGGTGATCGGAGAACCAGAATCCACCGTCACTTGGATTACTGTGCTACCAATGGTGATATCGCAGATGGGACCACCATCATCCAACTCAGCATCAATGTACAACACAATCTTTTTAGAAGAAACAACGGTACATACATTCTCAGGTTCAGAAAACTCAACATTTTCAATCGCATTAATTTTCACAGGATTTCTGTTACATACTCTGGTAAAGTGACCAGTACGTTTACAATTGAGACAAGTTTTACTCAGAGCTGGACAACCTTTGAAATTGGCAAGATGTGAAGAGGAACCACATCAGAAACATGTAAAGCTTTTTTTAGGTTCTCTAGAATCTTTGTTTTTAAACTGGGAAGGTTTAGGTTTGATGTTTAGAGCATTGACAGCTTCAGTTATGGTATCACCTTTACTTTTGTTCAAAACCCTTTGAGAAGAGACAGATCTCTCGATTCCTCTCGCAAGTTCAAGAGTTTCGTTGAGAGATGGATCCCTACAACAAAGTAATCTCTCTTGGACCTTTTTGTTATAACAGTTAACTACTATCTGATCTCTGAGGTAAGAATCGATATTACCATCAAATTCACAAGTTGCTATCAAAACTCTAAGTTCTGTCAAAAAGGTTTCAATTGACTCATACTCAAATTGATGTCTGGTATAGAATTTGTGACGCTCTACCACAACACTAGTTTCATCAATGAAATATTTGGCTAATCTAGAAACAGCTTCTTGAAAACAATCCCACTCAGTTTCATGAGGTTGAGGTGAAACAGGTAAATGGTCAAAAATACGTTGGCCTTCTGCTCCAAGACTGTTATAGAGTAAAGCTAATTTTCTGTCTGGTTCATATTTTTGACCATCTAAAGCAATAATATAACTGCCAAAACCCTTGAACCATTGTTTCCATTTAGTTTTAGGTACACCAGGGTCAGGGAGAAAATAAGGAGGAGTGACAATATTTTGAGACATGTCAAAGCAACAGTGTGCGCAGAGAAAACAGTAAAACAAACAGAACAGGTAAAGAAACACGAACAAAAGGAATAATAAAGAAAAATGTCAGTCCAATAAGGGTTAAAGTACTTGGTAAGATGTGCACATCATCGAGTAGCCAACCAGAAGATGTGCCTTGGGAGAAGCAGAATCAAAAACAATTTGAATGTCAAAGCCAAACCTGAAAACGAATAAGCTGCTTGAAGTCCAGGGCAGCGTAGTGAACAAAATAGGATAAAAATGAAGGAACGCTGTAGATATGATGAAGGAAGCGTTGTTCAACGTGACGAAGAAAAGCGATGAACTTAGAGAAACGAGCGCATGAAACTGACTGCGCATGCAAATGAAGAAGGCTACGTGAACTTTACCAAGATGGAGTCACGTAGAGGTCACGTAAGTTGAGACAACGTGATGCGCGTCACTCCGTCACGGACCAGGCGGGGAACTGTGACGTGCGCGGAGGCTGACTGGGAGGAGGAAGGACGAAGATGGCCAGAATGGAAGACACAGTCAGGTACGTTCGGGTGGAATTTTCGAGCAGGAGCACGCTCGAGGAGGGGAACGTAGAGACTGTGGCGCTCGAGGGAGATTCGCTCGAGGGTAGGAAGGTGCGCAATGAAGCCAAAAGGTAGCGTAAGGCCGCTAAAAGCAGTCAAACATAAGAAGTTACATACGGCCTTTTGAAGAGGAAACAGGTCGTTCTTGCGCATTCAGATGGTCGAGGAGGCCTCCCAGTGCTTCAGTGGATGCTGGGAATGTGAAGGAATCCAGAAAAAATCCCATCCTCGTCGCCAAATGTTAAATCCAAACTCCAATGAAAGGCAGAGATGAAGTTGGTGTAGAAAAGGTTCTTTAATTAGCAACCTTCACAGCAAGCACGAAGCAACGTCAGCTCTGAACAGGAACCAGGCAATAACTGACAAAGGTAGAATACTCAGTAAAGAACCTAGAGAGAGTGTTCTAGGCAATAGAGACAGGAGAGAATATAGAGAGGCAGAACCATAGATACCACACTGGTCGTGTCTTCAGATGAAACGGATTGTAGGAAAAGAAGCAGAAAGGAAAAGGAAAAAAGTTCCGCCGCACCTCGGGAGCCGGCCGCCTATGTCATGTGCCACCTTTGGCCACACCAGGGCAATAGTGAAGCTGCAGCAGGTGCAAATAAGCTTCAGACAGTCTTACAAGCACTGCTCAGAACTCTCAACTGAGGCACTCAACATCCAGGACTTGCCATTCGGATCTTGGCGCCTTGTGCTGGTTCCGACCTATTCACACATCAGTCCACTACTGACATCACCTCATAAGCCAACGGGGCACCCCACGCCGACTTTCGGCGCAGCATTGTAGGATGGCCACACCAGTGCGGCCACTTGCTGGACACCACCTCGGTGCCATCCGGATCTCGGCGCGTTCGAGTCACTGTGCCGGAAGAGTGACCGGAACTCAGCTGAACACGCCGTCTTTCGGCGCAGCATTGTAGGATGGCCACACCAGTACGGCAATTTGCTGGACACCACCTCGGTGCCATCCGGATCTCGGCGCGTTCGAGTCACTGTACCGCAAGAGTGACCGCAACTCAGCTGGACACGCCATCTTTTGGCGCAGCATTGTAGGATGGCCACACCAGTGCGGCAATTTGCTGGACACCACCTCGGTGCCATCCGGATCTCGGCGCGCTCGAGTCACTGTACCGCAACAGTGACCGCAACTCAGCTGGACACGCCGTCTTTCGGCGCAGCATTGTAGGATGGCCACACCAGTGCGGCAATTTGCTGGACACCACCTCGGTGCCATCCGAATCTCGGCGCGTTCGAGTCACTGTACCGCAACAGTGACCGCAACTCAGCTGGACACGCTGTCTTTCGGCGCAGCATTGTAGGATGGCCACACCAGTGCGGCAATTTGCTGAACACCACCTCGGTGCCATCCGGATCTCAGCGCGTTGTGCTGCCTTCGGCCTATTCGCACATCGGTCCGCTACTGACGCCGCCTCACGTGCCAACGGATTTTCTACGCTTTTTGTAGCCCTATGCCGCATAACAGGTCATGTGACTTGTTTATAAAACTTTTCATTGGTTCATTTTACTTTTGGTTTCCTGAAGATGGAAGGCTTGGTCATATGACCTAAAAATAACACTTTTCATTGGTTTAGAACATTTTTTTTTCCCAAACGATGAAAGCCCCACCTTGTTTTTGGATGTTTCAGACTGAAGCTGGCGTCACCATGAGAGCACCACCATCTCGTGGCTCCGTCATGGTCATTCCGCGAGCAATCATGGCAGCCGCTCCCCACCGGAAGCCTGCGAGAGTTGGGGGCCCCCAAGACTTTTGTAGAATCTTCACGGCTGAGGGGACGCTTTTCGAGAATGGAGCCCAAGCCCTCGCAGGCAAGCGTCCGAGTTCCAAGGTGTCCCAGGGCCATTTCAGTGGACCAGGCCCAAAACCGAGGAGCCGTCCGCCATTTTAAGAACAATGTGGCAGCCGCCTATCGCTGCACTGCAAGAGTGGGAGCAACTCAACAACATGGTGAGCGAGACGCTGTAGCCGCAAGAGCGGGCGCAACTCAGCTAGATGGCCGCCACCTGGGGAGGCCCGTTCACGCCGCCTCCCCCACCCCCGGGCCGCCGCACGCCAATTTTCGGAGCAGCATTGTAGGATACCAAAACCAGTGCGGCAGTTTACTGGACATCACCTGGGTGCCTGTCGTACATGTTGTGTCAGCCATGTGACACTGGACACAGTCCCATCAATCTCTCAACGCGTTCTGCTGCCTTGGGACTATTCGCACAACAGACCGCTACTGACAAGGCCTCCCCCCGCACCACCCGGGACGCCCCACGCTGTTTTTCTGTGCTGCATTGTAGGATCCCAAAACCAGTGCGGCACCCAGGCGACATCACCTGGGTGCCGTCCAGAACTCTGCACGTTGTGCTGCCTTGGGACTATTCGCACAAAAGACAGCTTCTAACCATTGTTGCTTTTTGTGTTGAAAAATGTTTAAATGTTTTTAGTTTTTGTTCCGTTCGTTATAGTTAATAGTTAATAAAGTTTTATAATCTTACTTTGTTGGAGTGTTATCTATTTTTTTAAAAACGGGTGAATGGGGCCTTGAATCGGGTATTGTCATGTGTGGGCTTTGGAAGTGTGCTGCTGCAGGATCGGACATTTCAAACTCAAATGCACGTTCTTTTTCTTACCTTTCCGAAGCATGGAGCGCAATAGCAGGCAGAGAAAGGGTGATGCACGTGTTGAACACTACCTGACCTGGCAAGTTGCTGGCAGTGCCTCCCCGCCCGCTCCTAAAAGAGGGCACACACACACCGCCGCCCCGAGTACTTCACAAATCTTTAAAAGACCATGCGCTTGTTCATGAGGCTTAAATGGTTTATCACCTCTTCTAGAACCCCTGCATCGACCCTCTGACGTTTCCTGGAAAAATTACCATGTAACACAATACCAAGCCCTGTCAGCTGAAACCCCCAAGGAATCGTGGGGCATATTATCAAAGGGGTTTATCTCCGCTTTTTTGGCTTTAAAAGCCATGAAAGCGGAGATAAAATTATCTCCCTATTACCAAGCTGTCGCTAACACCAGTTAGTAACAGCTAAAAGGAGATAGCGACCATCTTGGGCCCCACTTTGCATGTCAGTGATACTTATCACTAATGACATGCAAAGTGGCGTACCAAGATGTTAGCGACTGGAAACAGTCCCTAACATCGCTATCTTCTATTACCAACTTTTGGAGATATTCGCGCTAAGCGCGAATATCTCCAAAATCTAACACCTGCCCTGAGCAGTTCTTAGCCATGTTATCCAATGGGAGGTGGATAACATGGCTAAGAGCATTCGCTCGATAATACATGAATATCGCTGACTTTTCTGCGATAATAGCAAGGTTTATCTGCGATAAAAATCGCCGATGTGCGGCGATAATTTTTGTCTCTAAACAAGTTAGAGACAAAAATTATCGCTAGTTGTTCGTAATATGCCCCCGGGTTTTTGCTTGCAGAAATCGGGAGGCGGGAGACTAGCACTGAAATCAGTAGTCACACGCCTGAATCGGGAGGGTTGGCATGTCTGAATTCTCTACAGCTGGGGCCATAAACTACATCCGCAGGGGTAGGTGATAGCCTGGGACCAGCCTGGCATCTAAAATGGATGCCGTGCACGACAAAATTGTGGCATTGGAAAAAAGGCAAGATGGCGCAGCCGCTGGAAGAGATGTATCAACATATATGAGCCTCCTCAGCCACCCTCAGGAAACATAGGGGATTAGGATACGTCTCCCGCACCCCCTTATACCTAGTAATTTAATTAACGAAGCACAAAATGGCGAATTCCCGTTTCGCTACCAGTTTGCGGCCCGTGAAGCGCTTCTACCGTGAAAAATCATTTTTTTTTCTTTTCCCCACTGGACCCTTTAATAACCCCAACAACATTCCTAGGGGGTCAAGAGGGGGATACCTTGCCCCCTTTCATTAAATTCCCCCTTAGTTTTTCACCTCTTCTTCTCTCTCGATCCTACCGAGAGACAAGATGGCGGCCGCCCTGGACTGTCACGCAGCAAAATAAAAAAAAGCTCACGCACAGCCGCTGGAAGAGATGTATCAACATATATCAGCCTCCTCAGCCACCCTCAGGAAACATAGGGGATTAGGATACGTCTCCCGCACCCCCTTATACCTAGTAATTTAATTAACGAAGCACAAAATGGCGAATTCCCGTTTCGCTACCAGTTTGCGGCCCAGTTCGCGGCCCGTGAAGCGCTTCTACCGTGAAAAATCATTTTTTTTTCCTTTTCCCCACGGGACCCTTTAATAACCCCAACAACATTCCTAGGGGGTCAAAAGGGGGATACCTTGCCCCCTTTCATTAAATTCCCCTTTCGTTTTTCACCTCTTCTTCTCTCTCGATCCTACCGAGAGACAAGATGGCGGCCGCTCCGGACTGTCACGCAGCAAAAAAAAAAAAAGCTCACGCACAGCCGCTGGAAGAGATGTATCAACATATATCAGCCTCCTCAGCCACCCTCAGGAAACATAGGGGATTAGGATACGTCTCCCGCACCCCCTTATACCTAGTAATTTAATTAACGAAGCACAAAATGGCGAATTCCCGTTTCGCTACCAGTTTGCGGCCCAGTTCGCGGCCCGTGAAGCGCTTCTACCGTGAAAAATCATTTTTTTTTCCTTTTCCCCACGGGACCCTTTAATAACCCCAACAACATTCCTAGGGGGTCAAGAGGGGGATACCTTGCCCCCTTTCATTAAATTCCCCCTTAGTTTTTCACCTCTTCTTCTCTCTCGATCCTACCGAGAGACAAGATGGCGGCCGCTCCGGACTGTCACGCAGCAAAATAAAAAAAAGCTCACGCACAGCCGCTGGAAGAGATGTATCAACATATATCAGCCTCCTCAGCCACCCTCAGGAAACATAGGGGATTAGGATACGTCTCCCGCACCCCCTTATACCTAGTAATTTAATTAAAGAAGCACAAAATGGCGAATTCCCGTTTCGCTACCAGTTTGCGGCCCAGTTCGCGGCCCGTGAAGCGCTTCTACCGTGAAAAATCATTTTTTTTTCCTTTTCCCCACGGGACCCTTTAATAACCCCAACAACATTCCTAGGGGGTCAAAAGGGGGATACCTTGCCCCCTTTCATTAAATTCCCCTTTCGTTTTTCACCTCTTCTTCTCTCTCGATCCTACCGAGAGACAAGATGGCGGCCGCTCCGGACTGTCACGCAGCAAAATAAAAAAAAGCTCACGCACAGCCGCTGGAAGAGATGTATCAACATATATCAGCCTCCTCAGCCACCCTCAGGAAACATAGGGGATTAGGATACGTCTCCCGCACCCCCTTATACCTAGTAATTTAATTAACGAAGCACAAAATGGCGAATTCCCGTTTCGCTACCAGTTTGCGGCCCAGTTCGCGGCCCGTGAAGCGCTTCTACCGTGAAAAATCATTTTTTTTTCCTTTTCCCCATGGGACCCTTTAATAACCCCAACAACATTCCTAGGGGGTCAAGAGGGGGATACCTTGCCCCCTTTCATTAAATTCCCCCTTCGTTTTTCACCTCTTCTTCTCTCTCGATCCTACCGAGAGACAAGATGGCGGCCGCTCCGGACTGTTTAGAATGTTGACAGACACCGGAGAGCCAATCAGCTTTCTGCGCGCAAAGTTCCGATAAGCGAAAAGTAAGCGGACCGGATCGCTGCCCGGAGCGCTGTTACAGATATATATCTTGATTTAAACGTTAATTTCTCAAAATCCACTGAAGCACATATATTGAGACCTAGCAAAGGCACATCGGGCTACCAGTCCCTACAATTTTGCTAAGTTTCGTGCAAATCCATTCAGCCGTTCGAGCTAAAAGTGAGGCCAAAGGCCCTATGGAAAAATGAATGGGAAAAACGCGTTTTGGGACCCCCCTTTTTTCTCGGCCCCCCCTTGACGAAACCCCACCAAATTTTCAGGGGCTGCTCAGAAACAAAATGTGCCATTTTCCTGAAAATTTCAGCCGATTCCGTCCACAAACGCCAAAGTTATTAGACATAGAATTTTCAGAAATCCCATAGGGAATTAATCCTAACTATATATACCTACTGGCGATAGCCAGTAGGTAATATATATATATATATTACCTACTGGCGGTCGCCAGTAGGTATATATAGTTAGGATTTTTTCTCTATCGGACTTTTGAAAATTCTATGTCTAATAACTTTGGTGTTTGTGGACGGAATCGGCTGAAATTTTCAGGAAAATGGCACATTTTGTTTCTGAGCAGCCCCTGAAAATTTCGGGGGTTTCGTCAAGGGGGGCCGAGAAAAAAGGGGGGTCCCAAAACGCGTTTTTCCCATTCATTTTTCCATAGGGCGTTTGGCCTCACTTTTAGCTCAAACGGCTGAATGGATTTGTACGAAACTTGGTAAAATTGTAGGGACTGTTAGCCCGATGTGCCTTTGCTGGGTCTCAATATATGTGCTCCAGTGGATTTTGAGAAATTAACGTTTTAAAAAACAGATATATCTGTGACAGCGTCCCGGGTAGCGCTCCGGTTCGCGTACTTTTCGCGTTACGGAACTTTGCGAAGCGAAGCTGATTGGCTCTCCGGTGTCTGTCAACATTCTAAACAGTCCGGAACGGCCGCCATCTTGTCTCTCGGTAGGATCGAGAGACAAGAGGAGGAGAAAAACGAAGGGGGAATTTAATGAAAGGGGGCAAGGTAGACCCCTCTTGATCCCCTAGGAATGATGTTGGGGTTATTAAAGGGTCCCGTGGGGCAAATAAAAAAAATTTGATTTTTCGCGGTAGAAGCGCTTCCCGGTTCGCGAACCGGTAGCGAAACGGGAATTCGCCATTTTGTGTTTCGTTTTAATTAAATTACAAGATGGAGGAAAAATAATGTGAGACATGGGTATAAGGGGGTACGGGAGACGTATCCTGACCCCCTATGTTTTCTGAGGGTGGCTGAGGATGCTCATATATGTTGATAAATGTCTTCCAGCGGCTGCGCGTAAGCGGATTTTTTTTTTTTGCTGCGTGACGTCTGTTAACGTTCGATTCGAAGGAAATCAGGAAGTGTTGACCGCCATTTTGTCACTGCGAGTAAATATATTGTTAAAAATAATTGTTATAAATTAATCCGTATTGATAAACATTGTCTGCGCCATCTTGCTTTTTTTCCAATGCCACACTTTTGTCGTGCACGGCAGCCATTTTAGATGCCTTGACCAGACCCACTCTCTGCACGCCGCCGATCCTCAGCATGGCTCCCCACCCTCGCAAGCATCTCCCCCACGCACTGGTCACCCCGGCTCTCTTTGTCATGCATGGGCCATAAACCTCCCCCCATCTGCGCTGCTCTTCCCTGAGAATCACATCCTGTGCCCGCCCGACACCTCCCTTTCACCCTATTCACTACCCCACCATCTGACACTCCTCTTCCTTTGTGTCCGATTGTCCAGGCCGGTCCCAGGCTATCACCTAGCCCTGCGGATGTAGTTTATGGCCCCAACTGTAAAGAATTACCCCTTTTCAAAAAAGTTACAGTAGATCAAGGCCCCCACCCCATGATATCTGTCACACCACACGCGTTCCTACTATCTGATAACGATCCTGTATTGTGATTGGGGAGGGGATTCTCAATGTAAGGGTGTGTGGGACTGAGCCTGAAGCGGAAGATTCCAGGGATGCCTTTTTGTACATCAAAGTCTTCACAATTATGTGTCACATTAAAAATATATAGCACTCCAACAAAGTGGTAGGATTATAACACTTTAATAACTTATAAATATATAGAACGCTCCAACAAAGTAAACATGTTAAAAAAAAACATTTTAAACAACTATTTACATGGCAGCCTGCTGCAACATCCATCACAAAGCAACAATGGGCTGCTTTGGTTTGTCTTTTAGTCAGTAGCGGTCCGTTGTGCGAATAGGCCGAAGGCAGCACAACGCGCCGAGATCCGGACGGCACCCAGGTGGTGTCCAGTAAGTTGTCGCACTGGTCTGGCCATCCTACAATGCTGCGCCGAAAAACGGCGTGGGGCGCCCCGGGGGGGGGGGGGGGAGGCGGAACGAACGGGCCTCCCCCGCCTCCCCAGGTGGAGGCTCCTCTGCTGCAGTGGGGCGCCCTTTAGCGTTTCAGTCGCCATCCAGTTGGACGGCACCCAGGTGGTGTCCAGTAAGTTGTCGCACAGGTCTGGCCATCCTACAATGCTGCGCTGAAAAACGGCGTGGGGCGCCCCGGGGGGGGGGGAGGCGGAACGAAAGGGCCTCCCCCGCCTCCCCAGGTGGAGGCTCCTCTGCTGGAGTGGGGCGCCCTTTAGCATTTCAGTCGCCATCCAGTTGTTTAGCGCCCGCTTTTGCGGCACTGTGCCTCATCCGCCATTCAGCTGAGTTGCGCCCACTCTTGCGGTGCAGCGATAGGCGGCTGCCACAGGACTCTTAAAATGGCGGCCGGCTCTTCGGATTTGGGCCTGGTCCACTAAAATGGCCCTGGGACACATTTGAACTCGGACATTTGCCTGCTACGGCTTGGGCCCCATTCTCGAAAGCGTCCCCTCAGACTTGAAGATTCTACAAAAGTCATCGGGCCCCTGACTCCCGCAGGCTTCCGGTGGGGAGCGGCTGCCATGATTGCTTGCGGAATGGCCACGACGGAGCCACGAGATGGTGGTGCTCTCATGCTGACACTAGCTTCAGTCTGAAACATCCAGAAACACTGTAGACTACCAATTCGATGACTTCCGGTGGAGCCCCAACGTGACCCGGTAGGGAAGAACTTGCCCTCCCCTCTTTTGACTGATGGTTCTTGTTGCCTGTCCCCTCTGTTGGTATCTAACGGAACCTTTTTGGATTGCCGAGTGAGAAAAAAAAAGGTGGGGCTTTCATCATTTGGGAAAAAAAAATGTTTCAATCCAATCAAAAGTGTTATTTTTAGGTCATATGATCAAGCTTTACATCATTAGGAAACCAAAAGTAAAATGAACCAATGAAAAGTTTTATAAACAAGTCACATGACCTGTTATGCGGCTTTGGGCTATAAAAAGCCTACAAAATCCGTTGGCCTGTGAGGCGGCGTCAGTAGCGGACCGATGTGCGAATAGGCCGAAGGCAGCACAACGCGCCGAGATCCGGATGGCACCGAGGTGGTGTCCAGCAAGTTGCACTGGTGTGGCCATCCTACAATGCTGCGCCGAAAGACGGCGTGGGGTGCCCGGGGGGAGGCGGCGCGAACGGGCCTCTCCCACCTCCCCAGGTTGAGGCACCTCATCTGCAGTGCGGCGCCCCTTATCGTTTCACTCGCCGTCCAGTTGGGTTGCGCCCGCACTTGCTGCTACAGTAGGCCGAAGGCAGCACAACGCGCCGAGATCCGGATGGCACCGAGGTGGTGTCCAGCAAGTTGTTGTACTGGTGTGGCCATCCTACAATGCTGCGCCGAAAGTCGGCGTGGGGTGCCCGGGGGAGGGGGGGTGGGGGCGAGGCGGCGCAAACGGGCCTCTCCCGCTACCCCAGGTGGAGGCACCTCATCTGCAGTGGGGCGCCCCTTAGCGTTTCACTCGCCGACCAGCTGAGTTGCGCCCGCACTTGCTGCTACAGTAGGCCGAAGGCAGCACAACGCGCTGAGATCCGAATGGCACCGAGGTGGTGTCCAGCAAGTTGTTGTACTGGTGTGGACATCCTACAATGCTGCGCCGAAAGTCGGTGTGGGGTGCCCGGGGGGAGGGGGAGGCGGTGCAAACGGGCCTCTCCCGCCTCCCCAGGTGGAGGCACCTCATCTGCAGTGGGGCGCCTCTTAGCGTTTCACTCGCCATCCAGCTGAGTTTCGCCCGCTCTTGCGGCTACAGCGATAGGCGGCTGCAACAGGACTCTCAAAATGGCGGCTGGTTCTTTGGATTTGGGCCTGGTCCACTAAAATGGCCCTGGGACACCTTGGAATTCGAACGCTTGCCTGCTAGGGCATGGGCCCCATTCCCGAAAGCGTCCCCTCTTTTGACTGATTGTTCTTGGTGCCTATCTCTTCTGTTGTCATTTAACGGAACCTTTTTGGACTGCCGAAAGGGGTTCTGGTCCGACCGCTGGTTGGTGGAGACATTTTGACTATATCCTGGACCTGCCGGGCCTCGCCCATAATGGCGCCGATATAAATGGGACTCGTAACTCCTTGTTGTGTACTGGTTGCCCAACCTTGATATCAGGAGATACGTATGCAGTTTTGAAGCACATGGCGGGCGGGGACGAGTACTGATTGAACATTTGGACATTCCTATTGATATTAAGTTCTGATGTGTTATTGATTACTGTACTATTGAAAGTTCGAATTAACGTCACCCATGGTACTTGCCCGCAAATGTATATCTAGATAATTTTATGGTAACTGGCCCTGTCGTACTTTAATTATAAAATGTACGTCCACCGATTCCGCAACTGTTAGACACCTTAGTTCTTGCAACCTAATGGCCCGCCCATTACGTTCTTTTACAGTGTAAATGTCCCCGCATCATATACGATTCCAGTTTGCTCCGTGGCCGGCCCACGTGGTTATAGGCCCGTATTTGTATACTGACATTTTTACAATAAAGTTTTTTAAAACAAAACATGGTAGTAGTACCTAGATTGGTAAAGTTTTGAATAATAGCCACTGTTTTCGAATCAGTAAAAGGCAAGTGAAATAAAGCAGCCCGATTACATGAAGGTTAAAAGGTATAATACGCAGGAACGCAGTAAAGATAAATGGTCAAGGGCTGTTGTGTTTTCCACTCCTGCAACATAAAGTGATCGATAAGAATCCGATATTCATGCCTATCAGCGGCTAAGACAGCAGGCCGAGCCTCTTTTCTTCAATGGCTCCCTGATGGGACGAAGAAACGCCCTTTTTCTCGAAATAGGAATATTTTACTTGCAGGACAGTTGTAAATTTCCCGGGAAAATACATTAGCCTGGAACATTGTTCATGATAAACTGTAAATGCATCTGGGTCATTTGCTTTATAAGTCAGAGTGAGAAAAAAAAAGGTGGGGCTTTCATCATTTAAGAAAAAAAAATGTTCGAAAGCAATGAAAAGTGTTATTTTTAGGTCATATGACCAAGCCTTCCATCATTAGAAAAACAAAAGTAAAATGAACCAATGAAAAGTTTTATTAACAAGTCACATGACCTGTTATGCTTATGTTACGCGCTGCGCGCCGCGCTCTGGATCGCTTCTGGGAAGCTGCGCCTCGCGCACCGGAGCACTTCCGGGTGCGCTAACGCGGCGCGTCATATGACGCATTACGCGACAACGCAGGTCCAGAATATAGTCAAAATGTCTCCACCAACCAGCGGTCGGAACACAACCCCTTTTAGTAGTCCAAAAAGTTCTGTTAAATGACAACAGAAGGGACAGGCAACAAGAATCATCAGTCAAAGAGGGGAGGGCAAGTTCTTCTCTACCGGGTCACGTTGGGGCTCCACCGGAAGTGATCGAATTGGTAGTCTACAGTGTTTCTGGATGGATGTTTCAGACTGACGCTGGCGTCAGCATGAGAGCACCATCATCTCGTGGCTATGTTGTGGCCATTCCGCGAGCAATCATGGCAGTCGCTCCCCACCGGAAGTTTACGGGAGTCGGGGGTCCCGGTGACTGTTGTAGAATCTTCAAGGCTGAGGGGACTCTTTTGGGAATGGGGCCCATGCCCTAGCAGTCAAGCGTCCGAGTTCCACGGTTGCCCGGAGCCATCTTTAAAACACGAAAATGTTTTTACCTACCACGTACTTGACATTTTAAAGCTTTTGATATTTGCTATTAAAAAACCATTGAAATTCACTGAAAAAACCATAGGTTATAGACCATATATAGTTAGGAATTAGCATTTACAAAACCTTAAAAATTCACTGAAAAAACCATAGGTTATAGACCATATATAGTTAGGGATTAGCATTTACAAAACCTTATTTTACTCGCACAAAACCATTGAAATTCGCATATATAGTTAGCTGCACTAACTATATATCGCGCACCCGCAATCCACTGCTGATGATGTCACATATTACATCATTCATGACATGGTCAGTGACATCACTGATGACATCATCCAGTGACTGAATGTGTCTGTAAGTTAAAATATGCCTTACATATTGAAGAATGAGTGTATATGTGTCTGGATGAAGGAATTAGTAGGTGCATGACTGACTGTATGAGGGAGTGATTAAATGTGTCTCACTGAGAGCATGGGTTAGTGACTAAACTGTCTTAATTTGTGCATCATTATATCTGTTGTTCTGTAAACTGCTGCATGTGTTGATCAGTAGTTATATGAGTAACTATATAGGTTATTGATTGGTTGGCCAAGTATTTGTATGGGAGAGTGAGTGTGTGTGTGTGGATGGCTGGGAGGTGTGTAACTCTGTGCATAGATGTGTGAGCAGTTGATTCACTAGATGTATGGGTTCAAAAGTGCATGTGGAATCAGCTGTATGGGCGGTTGACTGTGTGCATGAATGCATTGGTGAGTGAATGGATATCTCAGTGCTTCATGTCAAAGTAAGTACATATGTAAAACACAGTACATGTGAGAGTTGACATATATAAATAACTGTGCATAAGAGCCAGTGAATGTGTGAGTGGCTGTAAGGTTCATTGTAAACTTGTATCAGGAATTGTATAAGAGAGTAAATATGTGTTAGTATATGTTTGAATAAGTAAGGTGTGTATAACTGTATAGTTGATGAAATGGAGGTGTGATTGTGTTTTTGCATGACTGACTAGGTGTGTGAGTAACTCCATGGATGAGAGACAGTCTGTGAGTGTCTGTTTACACTGATTGTATCTAAGGTTATATTAGAATCTGAAGAGGTTCATTGTATTATCACATACATTATATCATCAGTGATGTGATGAGTAATGTCAAATGAGATGTCATCAGTGATGTCATTTGAGATGTCATCAGTGATGTCATTTGAGATGTCATCAGTGATGTCATCAGTGATGTCACTGACCATGTCATGAATGATGTAATATGTGACATCATCAGCAGTGGATTGCGGGTGCGCGATATATAGTTAGTGCAACTAACTATATATGCGAATTTCAATGGTTTTGTGCGAGTAAAATAAGGTTTTGTAAATGCTAATCCCTAACTATATATGGTCTATAACCTATGTTTTTTTCAGTGAATTTTTAAGGTTTTGAAAATGCTAATTCCTAACTATATATGGTCTATAACCTATGTTTTTTTCAGTGAATATATATATATATATATATATATATATATATATATATATATATATATATATATATATATATATATATATATATATATATATATATATATATATATATATATATATATATATATATATATTACCTACTGGCGGTCGCCAGTAGGTATATATAGTTAGGATTTTTTCTCTATGGGATTTTTGAAAATTCTATGTCTAATAACTTTGGCGTTTGTGGACGGAATTGGCTGAAATTTTCAGGAAAATGGAACATTTTGTTTCTGAGCAGCCCCTGACAATTTGGGGGGGTTTCATCAAGGGGGGGCCGAGAAAAAAGGGGGGTCCCAAAACGCGTTTTTCCCATGTTAATTTCCATAGGGCGGTTGGCCTCACTTTTAGCTCGAACGGCTGAATGGATTTGCACGAAACTTGGCAAAATTGTAGGGACTGTTAGCCCGATGTGCCTTTGCTAGGTCTCAATATATGTGCTCCAGTGGATTTTGAGTAATTTAGGTTCAAAAAAAGATATATATCTGGGCGGAGCCTAACCACACATCTGATCTGATTGGCTGTCAGCACTTCATCCAAGAAGTGTTGGCAGCCATCTTGGGACCAATATACATGATAGCACCTCATTAAAAAGCATTGTAGTTAATAGAGGGTTTTAGGACATTAGTTACATTATAAATCATTTGTTGATAGTACCATACTCGTTTTAGGAATTGTGGTGGGTTCTAAGGTGATTTTACCATGTGAAAAAACCTTCTGCTGTGATATCATGAATATTGTTTGAAAGAAAACTAATATCTCATGATTTTCCCACAGTGGTTTGGAAGGGGATCTATAAGCTAAACTGAAAGCATATTTTCTGTAAATTCACATTATCTTTCTCAGTCATGTGAAAATGAAGTCTGACATTCTCAGTAAAACATGTACATCCAACAAGGACAGAGACTGTCAGTTGATTCCTTTGTGTTCTACTGCAGCCTCCTAGAGTGTTCTAAAGAACAACTAGAGCGCTAACAGTCCTACTTATTACAAAGGTATGGCACACCTGAAGCCATCTTGATTGGAATAAAGTGGTAACTCTTAAAACATTTAATTTAAAAAGAAACAACATGAGGGGGTATATTTTGCCATAGAAAGTATGATTAGTGCTGCAGAATGAAAAATTAGGGCACATTTTGAGTGACTTCTCAAATCCTTTTCTATTTCATAAAAACATTCTGACATGCAGTCTCCCAAAATGGCCACCAGAGACAAAAGAGCCCAAATGTAGCCCAAATATCACCCAGATGTAGCCCAAGTATAGCCCAATGACAGAATGTCCCAGAGTGTTCTAAAGAACAACTAGAGCGCTAACAGTCCTACTTATTACAAAGGTATGGCACACCTGAAGCCATCTTGATTGGAATAAAGAGGTAACTCTTAAAACATTTAATTTAAAAAGAAACAACATGAGGGGGTATATTTTGCCATAGAAAGTATGATTAGTGCTGCAGAATGAAAAATTAGGGCACATTTTGAGTAACTTCTCAAATCCTTTTCTATTTCATTAAAACATTCTGACATGCAGTCTCCCAAAATGGCCACCAGAGACAAAAGAGCCCAAATGTAGCCCAAATATCACCCAGATGTACCCCAAGTATAGCCCAATGACAGAATGTCCCAGAGTGTTCTAAAGAACAACTAGAGCGCTAACAGTCCTACTTATTACAAAGGTATGGCACACCTGAAGCCATCTTGATTGGAATAAAGTGGTAACTCTTGAAACATTTAATTTAAAAAGGAACAAAATGAGGGGGTATATTTTGCCATATGAATTATGATTAGTGCTGCAGAAAGAAAAATTAGGGCACATTTTGAGTGACTTCTCAAACCCTCTTCAATTTCATTAAAAAATTCTGACATACAGTCTCCCAAGATGGCCACCAGAGACAAAAGGGCCTAAATGTAGCCCAAATATCACCCAGATGTACCCCAAGTATAGCCCAATGACAGAATGTCCCAGAGTGTTCTAAAGAACAACTAGAGCGCTAACAGTCTTACTTATGACAAAAGTATGGCACACCAGAAGCCATCTTGATTGGAATGAAGTGGTAAGTCTGAAAACACTCAATTTAAAAAGGAACAACATGAGGGGGTTAATTTTGCCATAGAAAGTATGATTAGTGCTTCAGAAAGAAAAATTAGGGATCATTTTGAGTGACTTCTCAAATCCTCTTCTATTTCATTAAAAAAATTCTGACATGCAGACTGAAACATGCACTTTGAATACCAGCAGCAGACGTCCCTGGTGAGCAGTAGCTTTACTACAGTGATCTAATGTGCAACTAGAGTGCTAACATTCAGAATTCATGGCAAATGTGTGACACATCTGAATGCCTTCTTGATGGAACCAAAGTAAACAAGCATTGAAAATGCAATAGATCTCGCCCTCGTTTAAGTTAAAGCCATTCTGTTTGTAATGAGGTGGCTTTTTAGCTTTGCTTTTATTAGTGTTTTTTCAACTTTCATGTAAATAACATGCATCTGTATGCATATAAGTATATGTATGCATGCATTTATGTTTGTATTTATATAGATATACAGATGATATATGTTTATATATGTATGTATATATATATATTCACTGAAAAAACCATAGGTTATAGACCATATATAGTTAGGAATTAGCATTTACAAAACCTTGAAAATTCACTGAAAAAACCATAGGTTATAGACCATATATAGTTAGGGATTAGCATTTACAAAACCTTATTTTACTCACACAAAACCATTGAAATTCCAAATATAGTTAGTTGCACTAACTATATATCGCGCACCCGCAATCCACTGCTGATGATGTCACATATTACATCATTCATGACATGGTCAGTGACATCACTGATGACATCACTGATGACATCTCAAATGACATCACTGATGACATCACTGATGACAACATCCAGTGACTGTATGTTTCTGTAAAGTTAAAATATGTCTTACATATTGAAGAATGAGTGGATGTATAAGTGTCTGGATGAAGGATTTAGTAGGTGCATGACTGACTGTATGAGTGAGTGATTAAATGTGTCTCACTGAGTGCATGGGTTAGTGACTAAACTGTCTTAATTTGTGCATCATTATGTCTGTTGTTCTGTAAACTGTTGCATGTGTTGATAAGTAGCTATATGAGTAACTATATGGGTTATTGATTGGTTGCCCAAGTATTTGTATGGGAGACTGAGTGTGTGTGTGGGTGGCTGGGAGGTGTATGACTCTGTGCATAGATGTGTGAGCAGTTGATTCACTAGATGTATGGTTTCAAAAGTGCATGTGGAAACAGCTGTATGGGCGGTTGACTGTGTGCATGAGTGTATTGGTGAGTGAATGGATATCTCAGTGCTACATGTCAAAGTAAGTACATATGTAAAACACAGTACATGTGAGAGTTGACATATATAAATAACTGTGCATAAGAGCCAGTGAATGTGTGAGTGGCTGTATGGATCATTGTGAACTTGTATCAGGGATTGTATAACAGAGTAAATATGTGTTAGTATATGTTTGAATAAGTAAAGTTTGTATAACTGTATAGTTGAGGAAATGGAGGTGTGATTGATTCTTTGCATGACTGACTAGGTGTGTGAGTAACTCCATGGATGAGTGACAGTCTGTGAGTGTCTGTTTACACTGATTGTATCTAAGGTTATATTAGAGTCTGAAGAGGTTCATGGTATTATCACATGAATGATATCATCAGTGATGTGATCAGTAATGTCAAATGAGATGTTATCTGTGATGTCATCAGTGATGTCATTTGAGATGTCATCAGTGATGTCATCAGTGATGTCACTAACCATGTCATGAATGATGTAATATGTGACATCATCAGCGGTGGATTGCGGGTGCGCGATATATAGTTAGCGCATCTAACTATATATGGAATTTCAATGGTTTTATGCGAGTAAAATAAGGTTTTGTAAATGCAAATTCCTAACTATATATGGTCTATAACCTATGGTTTTTTCAGTGAATTTTCAAGGTTTTGTAAATGCAAATTCCTAACTATATATGGACTATAACCTATGGTTTTTTCTGTGAATTTCAATGGTTTTTTAATAGCAAATATCAAAAGCTGTCAAATGTCAAGTACGTGATAGGTAAAAACGTTTTCATGTTTATGCACGCTGATGTGCTTTGAACGCTGCCCCCCCCCTCTCCCCTCTTTTCTCTTAGTAATACTCTCTCTTTGCAGATAGTGAAGGGTAGTTAACGCAGACCTTTACCCCCGTTGTAATCCGTCGTACCTGCTTGTCTCTCCATTTCATTGATTGTTATCCAAGCATTTACTGTTTTAGAATTGGTTCTCTTTGGATCATTCTCTATTTACAAACAAGCACAAAGTCGCAATACTCTGTTTAGTCTTTGCAGATAGTGAAAAATCGTGTAAAAAAATAAAAGTAATCGAGCAAAATCAGTAGACCACTAATTGGATCTCTTTTTGACCTCGCTAAAATACAAACATTAGGAACAACCCTTCATGAGAAATACGAAAATAGTGAGATGAACTAAGCTCCACACCATGATGGCTGCAAGACAGATCGACTCCGCCACCCACCCCGCCCAAAATAACAACAAACCCTATGCAAATATTATAAATAGATACAACACACCAGCAAAGTAAAAGGGTAAAACAATTTAATAAATAACTATTTACATAACTATTTTATACTTTTTGTTGCCCGATCCGGCTAGCTCAATCGATCGAGCATGAAACTCATGCACTGATAGCAAGCGTTGCTGCTGATGCTATGCAGACAAAAACTGGTTTTCAGTTTGTACATTCTTTAAGATTTTTCCATCCAAGGCTGGTTGAGAGTTTGTAGAACGATGGCTTCAGATTTTCTACATACGGTGTGGTGGCGCGGACTGGGAGGGGGCGCTTCGCTCCTGCCCCCTCCCCAAGTAAGATTTTCATGCGTGAGTGTTCGTTCATGCTTTTGGTCCCTGAGTTGCTTCGATGTCACTGCCTTATATAAATGGCATAAGTCCTGGATGTTGAGTGCCATACTTCAGAGTTCTAAGCAGCGCTTGTAACACTGTCTAAACCTTATTTGCACCTGCTGCAGCTTCACTATTCAAAGTAAGTGGGGTCCGTTTGTGGACCTGACTGCATTAGAAAACAATGTGATACGGTGCCTCCCTAAACCGCTTCACGGAGGCCCCCGAGGGGCGGTGAAATGGCGCGGACTGGGAGGGGGCGCTTGGCTCCTGCCCCCTCCCCAAGTCGTGTTGCCCTGGTGTGGCCTGAGATCGCACCCGACATAGGCGGCCGGCTCCCGGGGTCCGGCGGATTTTTTTGCCTTTTGATGACTCTTCCATTCTGGACCTTGTCCCACAATCCGTTTAACCTGAAGACACGCTGTAGTGGGGCGCCCCTTTACCGTTTTAGTTGCCATTTCTCCCGCTTTTGCTACTCTGTGCCTCTTCCGCCATTCAGCTGTTTACCGCCCGCTCTTGCGACTACAGCGTCTCGCTCACCATGTAGTTGAGTTGCTCCCGCTCTTGCGATTTAACAGAACTTTTTGGACTGCTGAAAACGGTTGTACTCCGACCGCTGGTTGGTGGAGATATTTTGACTATATTCTGGACCTGCGTTGTCGCGTAATGCGTCATATGACGCGCCGCGTTAGCTCACCCGGAAGTGCTCCGGTGCGCAAGGCGCAGCTTCCCGGAAACGATCCAGAGCGCGCCGCGCAGCGCGTAACGTAAGCATAACAGGTCATGTGACTTGTTAATAAAACTTTTCATTGGTTCATTTTACTTTTGTTTTCCTAATGATGTAAGACTAGGTCATGTGACCTAAAAATAACACTTTTCATTGGATTAAAACATTTTTTTTCCCAAACGATGAAAGCCCCACCTTGTTTCTGGATGTTTCATACTGAAGCTGGCGTCACCATGAGAGCACCACCATCTCGTAGCTCCGTCGTGGCCATTCCGCAAGCAATCATGGCAGCCGCTCCCCACCGGAAGCCTGCGGGAGTCGAGATCCCCAAGACTTTTGTAGAATCTTCAAGGCTGAGGGGACGCTTTCGAGAATAGGACCCAAGCCCTGGCAGACAAGCGTCCGAGTTCCAAGGTGTCCCAGGGCCATTTTACTGGACCAGGCCCAAATCCGAAGAGCCGGCTGCCATTTTAAGAGTCCTGTGGCAGCCGCCTATTGCTGCACCGCAAGAGTAGGAGCAACTCAACTACATGGTGAGCGAGACGCTGTAGCCGTAAGAGCGGGCGGTAAACAGCTGAATGGCGGAAAAGGCACAGTGTAGCAAAAGCGGGCGGAATGGCAACTGAAACGATAAAGGGGTGCCCCACTACAGCAGACGAGCCTCCGCCATGTGCTTCAAAACTGCATACGTATCTCGTGATATCAAGGTTGGGCAACCAGTACACAACAAGCAGTTACGAGTCCCATTTACACCGGAGCCATTTTGGGCGCGGCCGGGCAGGTCCAAGATCTACTGAAACATAACAAATGAGGCTGACGTCTCTGAAGCAGTTGACGCACAGCAGGACATAGCAAATAAACATGAAGTCTCTAAAGCTGTTAACTCACTGCAGGACAAAACAAGTGAACCTGAAACCTCTGGAATAATTGTCGCTCAAAAGAACAACACACAAAACTCTGTAGAGCCTGAAGAAAGAAAAACAGAAGGGCACTGTAGTTTCAGACACACTTAACACTAATGACTAAACAAAGATATCGTCTGTTTATGAAGCAGTTTTCATGTTCACAGAATTGACAAAGAAGTGTGCAGACACCAATGCTATTAAGAAACACATGGAAATCCCTAACGCATCAGCATTCTCGGAAAAGGTTGACACAGATAACATCTTAAGGAACAAAGAAAGACAAAATAAGGATGAGGAAGTTATCACTTTATTTTTTCATCAGCTAGCGACAGCAAAAAACACATTGTAATGGAGATTAGAGAGGCTACGGATGGATAAATAAATTATCAAAAGAAATGGCTACTCCCCCCTTTAGCACATTAGCTAAATCTTTGCGTAATTTGGACATTAAAGTTATATTATTGTTTTTGTTGTTGTTATGGTTATAGTTCTGGTTAATTTCAGCAAGAAACACATTGTAATGGAGAATAGAGAGGCTACGGATGGGTGAATAAATTATCAAAAGAAATGGCGACTCCCCCCTTTAGCATATTAGCTAAATGTTTGCGTAATTTGGGCATAAAAGTTATATTATTGTTGTTGTTGTTGTTATCGTTATAGTTCTGGTTAATTTCCATTCAGAGTGTCCTACACAGCACCACTCTAGGTAAACACTATTTTATGTAAAACCTGCACTTAGTTGGTCACCATGGGGTTTAAAGAAGGGATGGTTCTTCAACTGGGTGCCGTCCACAACTCAGCACGTTGTGCTGCCTTGGGACTATTCGCACAAAAGACAGCTTCGGACCATTGTTGTTTTTTTTGTCAAAAAATGTTTCAATATATTTACATTTTGTGTTACGTTTGTTATATTTAAAAGTTAATAAAGTTTTATAATCCTACTTTTTTGGAGTACTATATATTATTAAAAAATCGGGTGAATGAGGCCTTGAATCGGGTTATTGTCATGTGTGTGCTTTGCAAGTGTACTGCTACAGGATCGGACATTTCAAACTCAAATGCACGTTCTTTTTCTTACCTTTCCGAAGCATGGAGCGCAATAGCAGGCAGAGAAAGGGTGATGCAAGTGTTGAACACTGCCTGGCCTGGCAAGTTGCTGGCAGTGCCCCCCCCCCCGCCCGCTCCTGAAAGAGGACACACAAACACCGCCGACCCGAGTACTTCACAGATCTTTAAAAGACCATGCGCTTGTTCATGAGGCTTAAATGGTTTATCACCCCTTCTAGAACCCCTGCATCGACCCTCTGACGTTTCCTGGAAGAATTACCACGTAACACAATACCAAGCCTTGTCAGCTGAAACCCCCGAGGAATCGTGGGGCATATTATCAAGGGGGTTTAATTCCGCTTTTTTGGCTTTAAAAGCCAAGAAAGCGGAGATAAAATTATCTCCCTTTTACCAAGCTGTCGCTAACACCAGTTAGTGACAGCTAAAAGGAGATAGCGACCATCTTGGGCCCCGCTTTGCATGTCAGTGATATCTATGACTAATGACATGCAAAGTGGGCGTGCCAAGATGTTAGCGACTGGAAACAGTCCCTTACATCGCTATCTCTTATTACCAAATTTTGGAGATATTCGCGCTAAGCGCGAATATCTCCACAAGCTAACACCTGCCCTGAGCAGTTCTTAGCCATGTTATCCAATGGGAGGTGGATAACATGGCTAAGAGCATTTGCTGGATAATGCATAAATATCGCTGACTTTACAGCGATATTCATGCATTGCGGCCGTTTTTTATCGCATTTGCGAGCAGTTCTTAGCCATGTTATCCAATGGGAGGTAGATAACATGGCTAAGAGCATTTGCTGGATAATGCATGAATATCGCTGACTTTTCAGCGATATTCATGCATTGCGGCCGTTTTTTATCGCATTTGCGAGCAGTTCTTGGCCATGTTATCCAATGGGAGGTGGATAACATGGCTAAGAGCATTTGCTGGATAATGCATGAATATCGCTGACTTTTCAGAGATATTCATGCATTGCGGCCGTTTTTTATCGTATTTGCGATAAACCTTGCTAATAGCAAGGTTTATCTGCGATAAAAATCGCCGATGTGCGGCGATAATGTTTGTCTCTAAACAAGTTAGAGACAAAAATTATCGCTAGTTGTTGGTAATATGCCCCCGGGTTTTTGCTTGCAGGAATCGGGAGGCGGGAGACTAGCACTGAAATCAGTAGTCTCACGCCTGAATCGGGAGGGTTGGCATGTCTGGATTCTCTACAGCTAGGGCCATAAACTACATTCGCAGGGCTAGGTGATAGCCTGGGACCGGCCTGGCATCTAAAATGGCTGCCGTGCACGACAAAATTGTGGCATTGGAAAAAAGGCAAGATGGCGCAGACAATGTTTATCAATAAGGATTCATTTATAACAAAATATTTTATCGCACTGACAAATTGGTGGTCAACACTTCCTGATTTCCTTCGAATCGAACGTTAACAGACTTCACGCAGCAAAAAAAAAAAAAGCTCACGCACAGCCGCTGGAAGACATGTATCAACATATATGAGCCTCCTCAGCCACCCTCAGAAAACATAAGGGATTAGGATACGTCTCCCGCACCCCCTTATACCTAGTAATTTAATTAAAACGAAGCACAAAATGGTCTCCCGCACCCCCTTATACCTAGTAATTTAATTAAAACGAAGCACAAAATGGCGAATTCCCGTTTCGCTACCAGTTTGCGGCCCAGTTCGCGGCCTGGGATGCGCTTCTACCGTGAAAAATATATTTTTTTTATTTTCCCCACGGGACCCTTTAAAAACCCCAACAACATTCCTAGGGGGTCAAGAGAGGTATACCTTGCCCCCTTTCATTAAATTCCCCCTTCGTTTTTCACCTCTTCTTCTCTCTCGATCCTACCGAGAGATAAGATGGCGGCCCCTCCGGACTGTTTAGAATGTTGACAGACACCGGGGAGCCAATCAGCTTCGCATCGCAAAGTTCCGTTTCGCGAAAAGTAAGCGGACCGGAGCGCAGCCCGGAGCGCTGTTACAGATATATATCTTGTTTTGAACGTTAATTTCTCAAAATCCACTGGAGCACATATATTGAGACCTAGCAAAGGCACATCGGGCTAACAGTCCCTACAATTTTGCCAAGTTTCGTGCAAATCCATTCAGCCGTTCGAGCTAAAAGTGAGGCCAAAGGCCCTATGGAAATTAATATGGGAAAAAGGCGTTTTGGGACCCCCCTTTTTTCTCGGCCCCCCCTTCACGAAACCCCCCCAAATTTTCGGGGGCTGCTCAGAAACGAAATGTGCCATTTTCCTGAAAATTTCAGCCGATTCCGTCCACAAACGCCAAAGTTATTGGACATAGAATTTTCAGAAATCCCATAGGGAAAAAATCCTAACTATATATACCTACTGGCGACCGCCAGTAGGTAATATATACATATGTATATATATATATATATATATATATATATATATATATATATATATATATATATATATATATATATTACCTACTGGCGGTCGCCAGTAGGTATATATAGTTAGGATTTTTTCTCTATGGGATTTTTGAAAATTCTATGTCTAATAACTTTGGCGTTTGTGGACGGAATTGGCTGAAATTATCAGGAAAATGGAACATTTTAATTCTGAGCAGCCCCTGACAATTTGGGGGGGTTTCATCAAGGGGGGGCCGAGAAAAAAGGGGGTTCCCAAAACGCGTTTTTCCCATGTTAATTTCCATAGGGCGGTTGGCCTCACTTTTAGCTCGAACGGCTGAATGGATTTACACGAAACTTGGCAAAATTGTAGGGACTGTTAGCCCGATGTGCCTTTGCTAGGTCTCAATATATGTGCTCCATTCTAGATACCACACACAAGTGTTCGAACGACCTTTAAATGGCGTCGAGTCTTAAGTGCCCCCGTCAAGTCAAGGGAAATTGTTAGTAGTTGCACTTGTGGTAAGCCCCTGTGCCATCGCCCCTCCTAAGTGGGAGGGGTAAGTCTGGTTAGGGATCTTGACACCGGTTATGACCTTGCCGTTGGCCCTTAAACGTTAGGATGTACAATTTCAGTATTCTTAGAGAATGTTTTGTAGGATGCTAGTTCGGCTAGGAGAACCTCTGTATTAGAGATTATGTTAAGGTTAGCCAAACATCGTAATGTGATAATGAAATTGTACATAACATGAAAACGTTTAATGTTTTAATCTTTTGTTTTAATAAATACGGCCGGGATGGTCACTCCATCCCACATCCAAAAACTTTAAGAACAGTTTCCGGTTTCCCTTCCTTTTGGGGATTGTGTTGAGAGGGGGTGGCGGGTATCTCAGCCATATGATCTGATTGGCTGTCAGCACTTCATCCAAGAAGTGTTGGCAGCCATCTTGGGACCAATATACATGATAGCACCTCATTAAAAAGCATTGTAGTTAATAGAGGGTTTTAGGACTTTAGTTACATTATAAATCATTTGTTGATGGTACCATACTCGTTTTAGGAATTGTGGTGGGTTCTAAGGTGATTTTACCATGTGAAAAAGCCTTCTGCTGTGATATCATGAATATTGTTTGAAAGAAAAATAATATCTCATGATTTTCCCACAGTGGTTTGGAAGGGGATCTATAAGCTAAACTGAAAGCATATTTTCTGTAAATTCACATTATCTTTCTCAGTCATGTGAAAATGAAGTCTGACATTCTCAGTAAAACATGTACATCCAACAAGGACAGAGACTGTCAGTTGATTCCTTTGTGCTCTACTGCAGCCTCCTAAAGTGTTCTAAAGAACAACTAGAGCGCTAACAGTCCTACGTATTACAAAGGTATAGCACACCTGGAGCCATCGTGATGGGAATAAAGTGGTAACTCTTAAAACATTTATTTAAAAAGGAACAAAATGAGGGGGTATATTATGCAATAGAAGGTATTATTAGTGCTGCAGAAAGAAAAATTAGGGCACATTTTGAGTGACTTTTCAAATCCTCTTCTATTTCATTAAAAAATTCTGACATGCAGTCTCCCAAAATGGCCACCAGAGACAAAAGAGCCCAAATGTAGCCCAAATATCACCCAGATGTAGCCCAAGTATAGTCCAATGACAGAATGTCCCAGAGTGTTCTAAAGAACAACTAGAGCGCTAACAGTCCTACTTATTACAAAGGTATGGCACACCTGAAGCCATCTTGATTGGAATAAAGTGGTAACTCTTAAAACATTTAATTTAAAAAGGAACAAAATGAGGGGGTATATTTTGCCATATGAATTATGATTAGTGCTGCAGAAAGAAAAATTAGGGCACATTTTGAGTGACTTCTCAAACCCTCTTCAATTTCATAAAAAAATTCTGACATACAGTCTCCCAAGATGGCCACCAGAGACAAAAGAGCCTAAATGTAGCCCAAATATCACCCAGATGTACCCCAAGTATAGCCCAATGACAGAATGTCCCAGAGTGTTCTAAAGAACAACTAGAGCGCTAACAGTCTTACTTATGACAAAAGTATGGCACACCAGAAGCCATCTTGATTGGAATGAAGTGGTAAGTCTGAAAACACTCAATTTAAAAAGGAACAACATGAGGGGGTTAATTTTGCCATAGAAAGTATGATTAGTGCTTCAGAAAGAAAAATTAGGGATCATTTTGAGTGACTTCTCAAATCCTCTTCTATTTCATTAAAATAAATTCTGACATGCAGACTGAAACATGCACTTTGAATACCAGCAGCAGACGTCCCTGGTGAGCAGTAGCTTTACTACAGTGATCTAATGTGCAACTAGAGTGCTAACATTCAGAATTTATGGCAAATGTGTGACACATCTGAATGCCTTCTTGATGGAACCAAAGTAAACAAGCATTGAAAATGCAATAGATCTTGCCCTTTTTTAAGTTAAAGCCATTCTGTTTGTAATGAGGTGGCTTTTTAGCTTTGCTTTTATTAGTGTTTTTTCAACTTTCATGTAAATAACATGCATCTGTATGCATATAAGTATATGTATGCATGCATTTATGTTTGTATTTATATAGATATACAGATGATATATGTTTATATATGTATGTATATATATATATATTCACTGAAAAAACCATAGGTTATAGACCATATATAGTTAGGAATTAGCATTTACAAAACCTTGAAAATTCACTGAAAAAACCATAGGTTATAGACCATATATAGTTAGGAATTAGCATTTACAAAACCTTGAAAATTCACTGAAAAAACCATAGGTTATAGACCATATATAGTTAGGAATTCGCATTTACAAAACCTTATTTTACTCACACAAAACCATTGAAATTCCATATATAGTTAGTTGCACTAACTATATATCGCGCACCCGCAATCCACTGCTGATGATGCCACATATTACATCATTCATGACATGGTCAGTGACATCACTTATGACATCACTGATGACATCTCAAATGACATCACTGATGACATCACTGATGACAACATCCAGTGACTGTATGTTTCTGTAAAGTTAAAATATGTCTTACATATTGAAGAATGAGTGGATGTATAAGTGTCTGGATGAAGGATTTAGTAGGTGCATGACTGACTGTATGAGTGAGTGATTAAATGTGTCTCACTGAGTGCATGGGTTAGTGACTAAACTGTCTTAATTTGTGCATCATTATGTCTGTTGTTCTGTAAACTGTTGCATGTGTTGATAAGTAGCTATATGAGTAACTATATGGGTTATTGATTGGTTGCCCAAGTATTTGTATGGGAGACTGAGTGTGTGTGTGGGTGGCTGGGAGGTGTATGACTCTGTGCATAGATGTGTGAGCAGTTGATTCACTAGATGTATGGTTTCAAAAGTGCATGTGGAAACAGCTGTATGGGCGGTTGACTGTGTGCATGAGTGTATTGGTGAGTGAATGGATATCTCAGTGCTACATGTCAAAGTAAGTACATATGTAAAACACAGTACATGTGAGAGTTGGCATATATAAATAACTGTGCATAAGAGCCAGTGAATGTGTGAGTGGCTGTATGGATCATTGTGAACTTGTATCAGGGATTGTATAAGAGAGTAAATATGTGTTAGTATATGTTTGAATAAGTAAAGTTTGTATAGCTGTATAGTTGAGGAAATGGAGGTGTGAATGATTCTTTGCATGACTGACTAGGTGTGTGAGTAACTCCATGGATGAGTGACAGACTGTGAGTGTCTGTTTACACTGATTGTATCTAAGGTTATATTAGAGTCTGAAGAGGTTCATCGTATTATCACATGAATGATATCATCAGTGATGTGATCAGTAATGTCAAATGAGATGTCATCAGTGATGCCATTTGAGATGTCATCAGTGATGTCATTTGAGATGTCATCAGTGATGTCATCAGTGATGTCACTGACCATGTCATGAATGATGTAATATGTGACATCATCAGCAGTGGATTGCAGGTGCGCGATATATAGTTAGTGCAACTAACTATATATGGAATTTCAATGGTTTTGTGTGAGTAAAATAAGGTTTTTTTAAATGCGAATTCCTAACTATATATGGTCTATAACCTATGGTTTTTTCAGTGAATTTTCAAGGTTTTGTAAATGCTAATTCCTAACTATATATGGTCTATAACCTATGGTTTTTTCAGTGAATATATATATATATATATATATATGAAACAAAACTCGTTCTGGTACAAGCCTGTGCCACCAATTATTCCAATCAATGGGCAAAAGAAAGAACGAAGAGCTGAACCCAACTTCAGTGCAACAGGGTGTTTATTGAAATATGTTGCTGAGCCTGTCCGCCATTACGCGTTTCGACTGTTCCTACAGTCTTGGTCACATGGTAAGGTCACATTACCTAGCATTGGATTTATATAATCAACACAAAGGGCGGACTAAAATTATCACGCCTCCTTTTCAAGTTCAATGAGCTTTTTACAAGAAAACAAACAAGGGACTATAAATTAAAAGCCCAAAGTATGTACATTTAAGAACCAATCGAACTCATAGTGAGTATATACATTTACAAAACTAAAATACATTTAGCAAAATACCACATATATACATATTTACATATTTACAATAAATAAATAAATATATCTATCGTGCTTACCATGAACTAGTATTTAAAGTTCATAGAACAATTCTTACAGTTTGTCTACTGAAAAAAGCTCAAAAAAGATTGAATTTTTCAGTGAATCTGAAAGGTTTTTTAAAAGCTAATTCCTAACTATAACGAGTGTGAAACCTATGGTTTTTTTTAGTGAATATCAAAGGTTTTTTAAAAGCTAATTCCTAACTATAACGTTTCTGAAACCTATGGGTTTTCAGTGAATATATATATATACATATATATATATATATATATATATATATATATATATATATATATATATATATATATATATATATATATATATATATATATATATATATATATATATATATATATATATATATATATATATATATATATATATATATATATATATATATATAAATTCACTGAAAAAACCATAGGTTATAGACCATATAAAGTTAGGGATTAGCATTTAAAAAACCTTATTTTACTCGCATAAAACCATTGAAATTCCATATATAGTTAGTTGCACTAACTATATATCGCGCACCCGCAATCCACTGCTGATGATGTCACATATTACATCATTCATGACATGGTCAGTGACATCACTGATGACATCACTGATGACATCTCAAATGACATCACTGATGACATCACTGATGACAACATCCAGTGACTGTATGTTTCTGTAAAGTTAAAATATGTCTTACATATTGAAGAATGAGTGGATGTATAAGTGTCTGGATGAAGGATTTAGTAGGTGCATGACTGACTGTATGAGTGAGTGATTAAATGTGTCTCACTGAGTGCATGGGTTAGTGACTAAACTGTCTTAATTTGTGCATCATTATGTCTGTTTTTCTGTAAACTGTTGCATGTGTTGATAAGTAGCTATATGAGTAACTATATGGGTTATTGATTGGTTGCCCAAGTATTTGTATGGGAGACTAAGTGTGTGTGTGGGTGGCTGGGAGGTGTATGACTCTGTGCATAGATGTGTGAGCAGTTGATTCACTAGATGTATGGTTTCAAAAGTGCATGTGGAAACAGCTGTATGGGCGGTTGACTGTGTGCATGAGTGTATTGGTGAGTGAATGGATATCTCAGTGCTACATGTCAAAGTAAGTACATATGTAAAACACAGTACATGTGAGAGTTGACATATATAAATAACTGTGCATAAGAGCCAGTGAATGTGTGAGTGGCTGTATGGATCATTGTGAACTTGTATCAGGGATTGTATAAGAGAGTAAATATGTGTTAGTATATGTTTGAATAAGTAAAGTTTGTATAACTGTATAGTTGAGGAAATGGAGGTGTGATTGATTCTTTGCGGGACGGACTAGGTGTGTGAGTAACTCCATGGATGAGTGACAGTCTGTGAGTGTCTGTTTACACTGATTGTATCTAAGGTTATATTAGAGTCTGAAGAGGTTCATCGTATTATCACATGAATGATATCATCAGTGATGTGATCAGTAAAGTCAAATGAGATGTCATCAGTGATGTCATCAGTGATGTCATTTGAGATGTCATCAGTGATGTCATTTGAGATGTCATCAGTGATGTCATCAGTGATGTCACTGACCATGTCATGAATGATGTAATATGTGACATCATCAGCAGTGGATTGCGGGTGCGCGATATATAGTTAGTGCAACTAACTATATATGGAATTTCAATGGTTTTATGCGAGTAAAATAAGGTTTTTTAAATGCTAATCCCTAACTATATATGGTCTATAACCTATGGTTTTTTCAGTGAATTTTCAAGGTTTTGTAAATGCAAATTCCTAACTATATATGGTCTATAACCTATGGTTTTTTCTGTGAATTTCATTGGTTTTTTAAAAGCTAATATCTATAGCTGTAAAATATATTCTTTATTAAGTGACGTATCACGTAGCCCGTGAGACGCCTCATGATGCATCGCATAACCGTGACGTATCGTCTCTGCAGCGCAAACCAAACCCAAAACGTAAGCGCGCCAGAACACGCTTAAAGATATATATATATTTTTTTAACCTTAATTAGACAAAATCCACACGTGCACATATCACAAACGTTCAAAAAACACAATATGTCGGACTCCCGTTACGCTGCCGGTTAGCTGCCCGGTTAACGTACCAGGAAGCACCTTTACCGCGAAAAATCGCAATTTTTTTTTCCCCCCCCAGGGAACTTTAATAGCCCCCTCATCAATCCTAGGGGTTCAGGAGGGGTCTGCCTTACCCCTTTCATTCATTTACACCTTTTTTTTTTCCACCTCTTGTCTCTCGATCCCACAGAGAGACAAGATGGCGGCCGCTCCAGACTGTTTACAATGATGACAGCCAATCAGCTTCTCCTCAGACTCCCGTTACACTGCCGGTTAGCTTCCCGGTTAGCTGCCCGGTTAGCTGCCCGGTTCGCGTACCAAGACGCGTCTCTACGGCGAAAAAATCGGATTTTTTTTTTTTTTTTGGCCCCGCGTGGCTTTATAATATCCCCCTCATCAATCCTAGGGGGTCAGAAGGGGTCTACCTTGCCCTCTTTCCTTCATTTCCCCCTTTGTTTTGGCCTCCTCTTGTCTCTCGATCCTACCGAGAGACAAATGGCGGCCGCTCCGGACTGTTTACAATGTTGACAGCCAATCAGCTACTCCTCAGACTCCCGTTACACTGCCGGTTAGCTTCCCGGTTAGCTGCCCGGTTCGCGTACCAAGACGCGTCCCTACGGCGAAAAAAATCGGAATTTTTTTTTTTTTTTTTGGGCCCGGCGTGGCTCTATAATATCCCCCTCATCAATCCTAGGGGGTCAGAAGGGGTCTACCTTGCCCTCTTTCCTTCATTTCCCCCTTTGTTTTGGCCTCCTCTTGTCTCTCGATCCTACCGAGAGACAAGATGGCGGCCGCTCCGGACTGTTTAGAATGTTGACAGACACCGGAGAGCCAATCAGCTTCGCTTTGCAAAGTTCCGATACGCGAAAAGTACGCGAACCGGATCGCTGCCCGGAGCGCTGTTACAGATATATATCTTGTTTTAAACGTTAATTTCTCAAAATCCACTGAAGCACATATATTGAGACCTAGCAAAGGCACATCGGGCTAACAGTCCCTACAATTTTGCCAAGTTTCGTGGAAATCCATTCAGCCGTTCGGGCTAAAAGTGAGTCCAACCGCCCTATGGAAATTAACATGGGAAAAACGCGTTTTGGGACCCCCCTTTTTTCTCGGCCCCCCCTTGACGAACCCCCCCCCAAATTTCCAGGAGCTGCTCAGAAACAAAATGTGCCATTTTCCTGAAAATTTCAACCAATTCCGTCCACAAACGCCAAAGTTATTAGGCATAGAATTTTCAAAAGTTCCATAGAGAAAAAATCCTAACTATATATACCTACTGGCTATCGCCAGTAGGTAATATATATATATATATATATTACCTACTGGCGATAGCCAGTAGGTATATATAGTTAGGATTTTTTTCCTATGGGACTTTTGAAAATTCTATGTCTAATAACTTTGGCGTTTGTGGACGGAATCGGCTGAAATTTTCAGGAAAATGGCACATTTTGTTTCTGAGCAGCTCCTGAAAATTTGGGGGGGGTTCGTCAAGGGGGGGCCGAGAAAAAAGGGGGGTCCCAAAACGCGTTTTTCCCATGTTAATTTCCATAGGGCGGTTGGACTCACTTTTAGCCCGAACGGCTGAATGGATTTCCACGAAACTTGGCAAAATTGTAGGGACTGGTACCCCGATGTGCCTTTGCTAGGTCTCAATATATGTGCTTCAGTGGATTTTGAGAAATTAACGTTTAAATCAAGATATATATCTGTAACAGCGCTCCGGGCAGCTAACCGGTTCGCGAACTTTTCGCGTATCGGAACTTTGCAAAGCGAAGCTGATTGGCTCTCCGGTGTCTGTCAACATTCTAAACAGTCCGGTGCGGCCGCCATCTTGTCTCTCGGTAGGATCGAGAGACAAGAGGAGGCCAAAACAAAGGGGGAAATGAAGGAAAGGGGGCAAGGTAGACCCCTCCTGACCCCCTAGGATTGATGAGGGGGATATTATAGAGCCACGCCGGGCCCAAAAAAAAAAAAAAAAAAATCCGATTTTTTCGCCGTAGAGACGCGTCTTGGTTCGCGAACCGGGCAGCTAACCGGGCAGCTAACCGGGAAGCTAACCGGCAGTGTAACCAAAAAAAAAAAAAAAAATCAGATTTTTTCGCCGTAGAGACGCGTCTTGGTACGCGAACCGGGCAGCTAACCGGGCAGCTAACCGGGAAGCTAACCGGCAGTGTAACGGGAGTCTGAGGAGTAGCTGATTGGCTGTCAATATTGTAAACAGTCCGGAGCGGCCGCCATCTTGTCTCTCGGTAGGATCGAGAGACAAGAGGAGGCCAAAACAAAGGGGGAAATGAAGGAAACAGGGCAAGGTAGACCCCTTCTGACCCCCTAGGATTTATGAGGGGGATATTATAAAGCCACGTGGGGCCAAAAAAAAACAAACGCCGTAGAGACGCGTCTTGGTACGCGAACTGGGCAGCTAACCGGGCAGCTACCGGGAAGCTAATCGGCAGTGTAACGGGAGTCTGAGGAGAAGCTGATTGGCTGTTATCATTGTAAACAGTCTGGAGCGGCCGCCATCTTGTCTCTCTGTGGGATCGAGAGACAAGAGGTGGAAAAAAAAAAGGTGTAAATGAATGAAAGGGGTAAGGCAGACCCCTCCTGAACCCCTAGGATTGATGAGGGGGCTATTAAAGTTCCCTGGGGGGTGAAAAAAAAAAAATTGCGATTTTCGCGGTAAAGGTGCTTCCTGGTACGTTAACCGGGCAGCTAACCGGCAGCGTAACGGTAGTGCGACATATTGTGTTTTTTGAACGTTTGTGATATGTGCACGTGTGGATTTTGTCTAATTAAGGTTAAAAAAATATATATATATCTTTAAGCGTGTTCTGGCGCGCTTACGTTTTGGGTTTGGTTTGCGCTGCAGAGACGATACGTCACGGTTATGCGATGCATCATGAGGCGTCTCACGGGCTACGTGATACGTCACTTAATAAAGAATATATTTTACAGCTATAGATATTAGCTTTTAAAAAACCAATGAAATTCACAGAAAAAACCATAGGTTATAGACCATATATAGTTAGGAATTTGCATTTACAAAACCTTGAAAATTCACTGAAAAAACCATAGGTTATAGACCATATATAGTTAGGGATTAGCATTTAAAAAACCTTATTTTATTTGCACAAAACCATTGAAATTCCATATATAGTTAGTTGCACTAACTATATATCGCGGACCCGCAATCCACTGCTAATGATGTCACATATTACATCATTCATGACATGGTCAGTGACATCACTGATGACATCACTGATGACATCTCAAATGACATCACTGATGACATCACTGATGACAACACCCAGTGACTGTATGTTTCTGTAAAGTTAAAATATGTCTTACATATTGAAGAATGAGTGGATGTATAAGTGTCTGGATGAAGGATTTAGTAGGTGCATGAATGACTGTATGAGAGAATGATTAAATGTGTCTCACTGAGTGCATGGGTTAGTGATTAAAGTGTCTTAATTTGGCAATCAATATTTATGTTCTTCTGTAAACTGCTGCATGTTTAAATCAGTAGCTATATCAGTAACTATATGGGTTATTGAATGGTTGCCCAAGTATTTGTATGGGAGACTGAGTGTGTGTGTGGGTGGCTGGGAGGTGTATAACTCTGTGCATAGATGTGTGAGCGGTTGATTCCCTAGGTGTATGGGTTCAAAGTGCATGTAGAAACAGCTGTATGGACAGTTGACTGTGTGCATGAGTATATTGGTGAGTGAATGGATATCTCAGTTCTACATGTCAAAGTAAGTACATATGTAAAACACACTCCATGTGAGAGTTGACATATATAAATAACTGAACATAAGAGTCAGTGAATGTGAGAGTGGCTGTATGAATCATTGTGAAGTTGTATCAAGGATTGTATAAGAGAGTAAATATGTGTTAGTATATGTTTGAATAAGTAAGGTGTGTATAACTGTATAGTTAAGGAAATGGAGATGTGATTGACTCTTTGCATGACTGAATAGGTGTGTGAGTAACTCCATGGATGTGTGACAGTCTGTGAGTGCCTGTTTACACTGAGTGTATCAAAGGTTATATTAGAGTCTGAAGATGTATTATCACATAAATGATATCATCAGTGATGTAATCAGTAATGTCAAATGAGATGTCAGTGATGTCATCAGTGATGTCATTTGAGATGTCATCAGTGATGTCATCAGTGATGTCATTTGAGATGTCATCAGTGATGTCATCAGTGATGTCACTGACCATGTCATGAATGATGTAATATGTGACATCATTAGCAGTGGATTGCGGGTCCGCGATATATAGTTAGTGCAACTAACTATATATGGAATTTCAATGGTTTTGTGCAAATAAAATAAGGTTTTTTAAATGCTAATCCCTAACTATATATGGTCTATAACCTATGGTTTTTTCAGTGAATATATATATATATATATATATATATATATATATATATATATATATATTCACTAAAAAAACCATAGGTTTTAGGCCTTATATAGTTAGGAATTAACATATAAAAAACCATTGAAATTCCTCCTATATAGTTAGCTGGACATTTTATTGATATAAAACCAATGAAATTCGACATATAGTTAGGTGCACTAACTATATATTTCGCGCATCCGCAATCCAATGCTGATGATGTCACATATTACATCATTCATGACATGGTCAGTGACATCACTGATGACATCATCCAGTGTCTGTGTGTTTTTGTAAAGTTTAAATATGTTTTACATATTGAAGAATGAGAAGATGTTTAGGAGTATGGATGAAGGATTTGATTGTATAAGTGAGTAAGTATGTGTTTGTATATCTGTGAAAATGTAAGCTGTTCTGTGTTTAACTGTATAGATGAAGAAATCAAAGTGTGATTGATTCTTTACAGGACTGAGTAGGTGTGTGAGTAACTCCATGGATGAGTGGCAGTGTGTGAGTGTCTGCATAGGTGTATGAGTGCATATGATAGTGTTGCAATGATGAGTGACAGTATGTACGAATGACCTTATGGGTGAATGAATGAATGTGCATGTAGACGTAGGAATCAGTTAGTGGGTATGTAGTAAATGGTATTGGTGTGTCAATAGTTTCAAAAATGATACTCTGTATTTTACACTAGGTGTATTAGGGTAAGGAGGTGCATTGTATTATCACATGAAGTATATCATTATTATTATTATTATTATTATTATTATTATTTATTTTTATAAAGCGCAATAGTCACCCGGAGGTATCCCAGCGCTGAAAGAACCCTAATTCAACAGATCTGAGGAGCGGGAGCTGAGAGCAAAAGAGAGGAAGGGTGAGAAATCAAAACAGGGGGGGGCGCGGAGGCTAGGGAAAAAGATGTGTTTTTAGCAGCTTCCTGAAGCGCAGATATTGTGGTTCAAGCCTTAAGTCATGAGGGAGTGAATTCCAAAGACGGGCGGCTTGTACCGAGAAGCGTCTTCCTCCTGATCGGGTTTTCCTGAATCTTGGGGTATTGATAAGGTTTTCTGCATTGGAACGGAGAGATCTAGTAGTTATGTAAGGGGTGACAAAATTGCTGAGGACTGGGGGGCCTTGGTTATGCAGAGTTTTGTGGACAAGACACAAGGCCTTGAATTTGACTCTCTCCCTTATGGGGAGCCAATGGAGGAGTTTGAGAGCGGGTTTAGCAGATGATCTGGCCGGGGTGTTTGTGATAATCCGGGCGGCAGTGTTCTGAATTCTCTGCAGTTTATTAAGGGTCGCTTCGGGAGCGCCCAGATAAATCACGTTACTGTAATCTAGTCTCAATATTATGAGACCTTGGATTAGTAATTTTTGGGATTTAGGGGGGAAAAGGGGCAGGACTTTCCTCAAAGATTTTAAGAGACCAAAGCAGGTCCCTGCCACCTTCTTTGCTTGCGAAGTGAATGAGAGATCGGAATCGATCCATACACCCAGACTTTTCACCTCTGTTTTTGGGTCAGGGGGAGGACCAAGACAGGCTGGCCAACTGTCCAGGGGGAGTGAGGTTCCTTTCGGGCCAAGTAAAAGGACCTCAGTTTTTGTTCCATTTAGCTTTAGGGCTGATCTATTCATCCAACGATGGACCTGCGTAAGGCAGTTGAAGAGATCAGCTTTCTGTTGTTTGGGATGGGACAGAGACACCACTAATTGTGTGTCGTCAGCGTAGCTGACGACGCTCACTCCGAATGGGGTGATAACCTCCTCCAATGTGGACATATAGATATTAAATAATGTAGGGCTCAGGGAAGAGCCCTGAGGCACACCACATTGGAGGGGCATTTCGGAGGAGCGGGCGTTCTTCTCCCAAATCTGATAGGACCGTTGGGCCAGGAAAGATGAAAGCCAAGATAAGGCTGTACCTTCCACTCCAACTCTTGCCAATCTTTCGATGAGGAGTTGGTGGTCAACGGTATCGAACGCCGCGCTAAGGTCGAGGAGGATCACTGCCACTGATCCTCCCCCATCCAATAGCGCTCTGGCCTCCTCTACCGCTGCCAGGAGGGCGATGTCCGTGCCCTGTCCTGGTCGGAAACCCGTCTGGGAACTTTTTAATTTGTTATTGGCCTCTAGAAACTGCGAGAGTTTCCTGTTGATTAATTTTTCCGCGATCTTGCTAACTCCTGGGAGTAGGGAAATGGGCCTGTAGGTCGCCAGGTTCTCGGGATCGAGAGCAGGTTTCTTCAGTAGGGCTTTTACCACAGCCTTCTTCCAGCTCGAGGGTACAACTCCTTGTTGGAGTGAAGTATTAATCAGATGGGTAAGGGAGGGGATGATAGTGGGGGCTACCTCCTTAAGGATCCGAAGAGGAGCAGGGTCCCTAGGGGAGCCGCTCTTCATGGAGTTGAGCGTATTTCTCACCTCGTCTATCGTGACCTGGCCCCACGTGGACAGACAGGTGGAAGTGTGTGGGAAAGCGATTTCTTCCTCCGGGCTAGAGGGGGGAATTGAGTCCAGAATTAGTCGGATTTTATCATGGAAGAAATTAGCCAATTGTTGGCATTTCTCCTGGTCGGCTTTAGGATCGGAGGGAGGTCCTAGTCCTTGTTCTGGGGGCTTTGAGAGCTCTTTAAGGATGGCGTATGCTTCCTTACTGGAGCATCCCGCTTTCTCTATTCTCTCCTGAAAGAACACGCTTTTGGTTTTGCGAATAGCGGTTTTTTAGGTCAGAAGAGAAATAGAGTAGATGTTCTTATTGGTTCCTGATTTGTCGCGTCTCCAAGAGCGTTCGGTTTTTTTGCACTCTTGACGCAGAGCTTTAAGCTCTGGAGTGTACCATGAAGCGGGGGATATTCTTTTAGGTTGTTTAAAGGTGGTAGTTTTCGGGAGCAACGTATCAAGGGACGAAGTGATCCAATCACTAAATTGTTTGTCAGCCGTGTTGGAGTCAGAGGAGAGCTCGGGGATGGATTCTGCAAGGGAGGCAGCCCATTTCTCAGGTGACAGTTTGCGCCATTGTCGGTGGGTAACCTGGGTTTTAGGGGTTGAGTGAGTAGGTGTGGGGATTTCCCAGGAAAAAGGGACCAGAAAGTGGTCCGTCCATGGTAGGGTCACAGGTAAGTTGGTGGTCACCGTTGCTATATTGGTAAGGATAGGGTCCAATAGGTGGCCCTTCTCATGGGTAGGCTCGTTGTTCACTAGATGAATCTTTAAAGATGTTAAATCGTGTCTAATGTCCGAGGCTGCTCGATCCGTGGGGTCCAGGAAGTGGAAGTTCAAGTCACCTAGTATAAGGAAGTTGGAGGTGGAGGAAGCTAGTTGTGATACAGATTCAAATACGGCGTTGATAAAATTACCTGGGGCCCCTGGGGGGCGGTAGATCAAAAGCCCTGCCAGGGTAAGAGCTGGGGAGATTTGGATGGAGAATTGGCCGCTCTCGCAATCCTCGATACCAGCGTTGGCCATCCGACAGGTAAATTGTTCCCTGTGAATTATAGCTACCCCGCCTCCTCTCCCTCTAGGTCTATTTAAAGCTTGACAGACATACCCAGTGGGGAGGGCCGCGACGACGTCCGGGTCGGTGTTGTCTGATAGCCATGTTTCCGTTATGAACAGTAGGTCAAGCTCCTGATTCTGGATCAAAAAATTTACTTCGGTAGCATGTTTGGGGAGGGAGCGGCAGTTAAGAAGTCCCAGCTTCAAAGCGAGTGTAGTAGATTTCAGGGGCAGAGTCGGATTGCATCGTGGACAGATCGAAAATGCATTACCTGCGGTAAGCGTGTGGTGGCAGGCAAGGATGTTCTTAGGTCGTAGGGCGCGTAATGTATCTGCTGTATACATCACTCGATCCTGAGGGCCACCCAGCAGAGTAACGGGGCCTGGGGCCGTCTCGGTCCGGACGGGCCCAGACGGGCTTGCCTTTGGCGCGCCTTCGGCGCGCTGACGGCGCGCCCGCTGCGCGTCCGGTAATTACACATCCTTATAGGTAGAAAAGGGGGCGGGTGAGCGTGGCCTCAGGTGGGCGTGGCCTCGCTTCCTCGCGGTGAATGGCGGCGAAAAGTGATATCCTGGCTATCTTCGTTGCAGCGAAGGGGTCGCTGTTTGAGCGTGACTCTAGCCCGCTGCTGGGGTGCTTGCCGGGTGAGTGCGCTTTTAAAATACAATTTTACGTTGTGACACAAACAAGTAAGAAAAGTGACAGTTTTTAAAATGATCGGCGGTCTCCCGGCTTCCGCCTCAGGAGATTTCAAGGGTTCTGGTCGCTTAACGCTGTCAGCAGCGTATTTATACTGTGGGGGTGGGCGTGGCCTCAGGTGGGCGTGGCCTCGCTTCCTCGCCGTGAATGGCGGCGAAAAGTGATTTCCTGGCTATCTTCGTTGCAGCGAAGGGGTCGCTGTTTGAGCGTGACTCTAGCCCGCTGCTGGGGTGCTTGCCGGGTGAGTGCGCTTTTAAAATACAATTTTACGTTGTGACACAAACAAGTAAGAAAAGTGACAGTTTTTAAAATGATCGGCGGTCTCCCGGCTTCCGCCTCAGGAGATTTCAAGGGTTCTGGTCGCTTAACGCTGTCAGCAGCGTATTTATACTGTGGGGGTGGGCGTGGCCTCAGGTGGGCGTGGCCTCGCTTCCTCGCCGTGAATGGCGGCGAAAAGTGATTTCCTGGCTATCTTCGTTGCAGCGAAGGGTTCGCTGTTTGAGCGTGACTCTAGCCTGCTGCTGGGGTGCTTGCCGGGTGAGTGCGCTTTTAAAATACAATTTTACGTTGTGACACAAACAAGTAAGAAAAGTGACAGTTTTTAAAATTATCGGCGGTCTCCCGGCTTCCGCCTTAGGAGATTTCAAGGGTTCTGGTCGCTTAACGCTGTCAGCAGCGTATTTATACTGTGGGGGTGGGCGTGGCCTCAGGTGGGCGTGGCCTCGCTTCCTCGCCGTGAATGGCGGCGAAAAGTGATTTCCTGGCTATCTTCGTTGCAGCGAAGGGGTCGCTGTTTGAGCGTGACTCTAGCCCGCTGCTGGGGTGCTTGCCGGGTGAGTGCGCTTTTAAAATACAATTTTACGTTGTGACACTAACAAGTAAGAAAAGTGACAGTTTTTAAAATGATCGGCGGTCTCCCGGCTTCCGCCTCAGGAGATTTCAAGGGTTCTGGTCGCTTAACGCTGTCATCAGTGGTGTAATTATTGGTGCTATGCTTCGGATCTGGTCTTGTTGGAAGGGTTGAGAACTCGGTTAGGTGATACTCTGGCATGCCTGGGGGGGAGGGGGGACTGGGCGGGGGCGGGAGGGCGGTTAGGGGTGGTTCTGGACGAGGGTGGAGGGGTAGGTGGGGATGAGGGTGTTGCAGGGGAGGGGGGGTTTGTTTAAGGAGGGTGAAAAGTGACTCTTGGTTCAACTGGACTTGGGGCATGGAAGACGGAGCGCTAGGACCAAAAAGCAGCTCTGCCATTCCCCACCCACCTGGTGGCTATAGACCTGTACAGAATGCTCCATCACAGTTTCTTTTTCCCCTGTGATATTGCCGCTCAACCTCCGGGGTGTGAGCTGAATGGCTGAGTGATACAGGGATGAGGGAGCGACGCTTCAATTGAGTGCCAAGGGGAATGGATTGAATATACTGTATGCCTCTCTGATTTTGCTGCAATAAAAAGATATTTACAAAAAAAAAAATCAGTGGTGTAATTATTGATGTTAAATGAGCTGTCATCAGTGATGTCATCAGTGATGTCACTGACCATGTCATGAATGATGTAATATGTGACATCATCAGCATTGGATTGCGGATGCGCGAAATATATAGTTAGTGCACCTAACTATATGTCAAATTTCATTGGTTTTATATCAATAAAATGTCCAGCTAACTATATAGGAGGAATTTCAATGGTTTTTTATATGTTAATTCCTAACTATATAAGGCCTAAAACCTATGTTTTTTTTAGTGAATTTCATTGGTTTTTTTAAAGGCTAATTCCTAACTATATATAGTGTATAACCTATGGTTTTTTCAGTGAATTTCATTGGTTTTTTAAAAGCTAATATATATATATATATAAGGCCAGAAACCTATGGTTTTTTCAGTGAATTTACAAGGTTTTGAAAATGCTAATTCTATTAGCGGATAACGTTTAAATATGTTAATATCCTTGTGGGACCACCTGAGCAGCCCTAGGGATCCGATTTTTGATGCATGAACGATGGTTGGATGCATGATGGATGAATGATTGTTGGGTGGATGCATGGATGGATGCATGCATGATAGATGGGTGAATGGATGCATGAATGATGGATGGATGCAGGATGGATGGATGGGTGGGTGGATGGATGGGGTGCATGAATGGTGGGTGGGAGGGTGGCTGGGTATTGGATGGATGCATGATTGTTGGCTGGAAGATGGATGGATGGCTGGTGGATGCATGATGGATGAATGATTGTTGGGTGGATGCATGATGGGTGAATGCATGATGGGTGGGTGTATGAATGAATGCTGGGTGGATGCATGATGGTTGGATGCAGGGTGGATGCAGGGTGGATGGATGGATGCATGGGTTGATGCATGTTGAGTGGATAGCTGGATGGATGGGTAGATGCATGCATGCATGAATGAATGAATAATGGATGAATGTATGATGGCTGGATGGGTGGCTGGATGGTGGACTGTGTGAGTGGTGGGTGAGCAGTATCAGACTGCCTGCACAATGTCAGGGTGACTGTGCGTAGTAAATGGTGGGTGAGTGTGCAGGGTGAGCAGTGTTTGAGGATAGGTGAAAGGTATGCAAGTAATTTGTAGCAGAATACATTGAATAAAAATAGGTGGATCGATAGGTGAACGGTTGTGTGGATGGATGGTAGGGTGCGGTGCTCCCAATTCTCGTCACATCACTTTTGAGGAGTGTGTGGGTGGCGGGTTTGCCCTGTCTCCACTGTCGGTCGGGCAGCCTACCCTCGAACAATAACAGTGCCTACGAGTTAAACTACTCATATACACTCATATACACGGCATAGAGCTCATACAGTTCCCTTTGAAAAGCATGCAGTATATGCGTCTGGAATAATTTATGCAAATGAATGGCATTATAATTCTTTTCTTTCTCGTCGAGACATAATTTAGTAATTACGATTACAAGTTTGCCTTTTGCTCGCATTTGCAATGCACATGCCTCAAGGGGGAATTCGAGCATGCTAACTGCATGGCGCCTTTTAAGATGAATTCACTAAACTTTCCCAGAACTAAACTTCCGTGATGAGCGGCTGTAGACATAACAATGTAAACGCTGCTGCCATTTGTGAAGGCTAAAAAACCAACACTGGGTTTTAATTTTGTATGTGATTGAAACTATGGAATGTTTACTCAGTTTTCATATGTCAGGTGGTTACGTTTGATTCTTATTTACATGACTCCAGGGAAAACCACTGTTAAACAGAATGCATGTATGCCTAGTTGCCTGGCAACTTCAATTTAAATAGAAAAGTGTTCAGGATTAGCCTAGTAAAATAGATATGCCTTCCAATGAAAATAAATTCAAACTAATCACGTTTTAAGCGATAGAAATTACCATTTTTTTCTTTTCTTTTCTTTTCTTTTCTTCGCTATCCAATAGCCAGGGTTGCGCCTGCCATATTTAAGTTGTCTCTTGCAAAAATAGGGGTCAGGTTTTAATCAGCCTACTTCGGTTACCCAAGCTTGTCTGTGTGTTGCCTTAGCGGGTGTGTTCAGTGCTTCCTGTTTCTAGGGGGGGGGCGTAGGTCCAGCTCCCGGAGGGAGAGAAGAGGGGCCAAGCATGTCAGAAGTTCTATCAGGGCCAGGGGCATCACATTGAAACAGGGGCCTTTAGCATAAGACGAGAGCCTGTCACACAGTTTAAACATGGCTGCTGCACGTGAAGTGAGAGAAATCACGCATCAGGATGTGGCTATCTGAAGATGGCAGCTTTGTTTTTAAAATGTATAAATAAATATGTTGCTACCCCGCAATAATGACACTTTGCGCAATCTTCTGGCGGGCCTGGGAGGTGCAGGCAGCATTAGCTCACTTCCTCTACTATCAAAACGTGCATACTATACAGTTATGAAACAAGCAATGGCAAAGCCAACATATCTCCCCGGTAAGAGATCTATTGGATTTGTCAATGTTTGTTTTAGTTATGTTTTATGGTAGGACATGAAATTTTACCATATGGTATGGTATAGTCGTTATGGAATGTTATTGTACGGTATGGCCTGTCACCATATAAGTGAGTGATAAGTGATAAATGGAGCAGCGTGACTCACGGTTTGCAGCTTGCGGATTGCCGCAGCTCCGTATCTCTGCTCCGCTCTGCTCTTCTAGCAGTAATCAGTAATGGTGCAGGCGGGGGCTCCTCAGCACACGGGAGCCCCGCACAAGTACTGCACCAGCCCGCATCATTAGCCGGTCTCCCCCTTGGCACGGGAGACCGGTCCGGACATCAAAGGCTTCCCCCAGGCAGGGGGAAGCGGAAACCACGTCCTCCCGGCCCCGCCTACAACCAGGCGGCGGCCATTTTAAGGCGGCTCGGGCCGCGGCAGTGATCTCGGCAGTAAAACGAGGGGTGAGCACCCTCGAAATTTAAATAAAACACAAGAAAATATAAGGCAGAAGCCCCCCAAGCCCCCCCCCCCCCCCAAAAAAAAATTCCAAAAATTCGCGGGGGTGCGCGCACGCGTGCGCGCTTATAGATATATACCTGATTTCTCTTTTAATTTTCTCAGGAACCACTGGAGGGATTTACACTATTTTACCAAAAGTGTGATCTGCATACCAGACACTACCATTTTGACACGTTTGGTGTAATTCCCTTTAGCGGTTCAAGCTGTAGCTGAGTCTAAAGGTCCTATGGAAATTAACATGGGGAAAACACGTTTTGGGACCCCCCTTTTTCTCAGCCCCCACTTGACGAATCCCCCCCAAATTTTCAGGGAAGGAGCGGAGCGGAGCGAGCCATCTTCTTTGAGAAATTTGCGAAGATTCATCAACCAGGGCCAAAGTTATTCCCAATAGAATGTTGGGGATTTCCTATGGGAACCCGTCCTAACTATATATACCTACTGGCGACCGCCAGTAGGTAATATATATATATATGGCCGGCCGCTAACAAATGGAAGAAAAGGTTGCCACCTAGGTGCTGCAGCTGCCGTCATGTCACATGTGCTGCCACTGAAGAGGGCGTTGGCCCGAAACGCGTCTGGCAGAAAAGGGACTCTGTTCGCAGCTCGCGCCCTTGCGCTGGCATTAATTCCTACCTGTAAGTGCATTCCCACCTAGGTGGCAACCTTTTCTTCCATTTGTTAGCGGCCGGCCACGGTCGCGGGTTTGCACATCCGCGGACAAACTGCGGGTCCACGGCTGCCTCATTTGGGCAGCTTTTTGTGGTACAGGAGGTGCCTTTACTTGCGGGGTGCTTGCGGGGACATTGGCAATCCCTTTAAAACTTTTTTTGCATGCCAATGGCGGCGGCGACCCACTTGGGTTTTATCGAACCACCAGTCCCAGAAAGCATTGCTTCAGGTTTCACACCTGTGCATAATCACTGAGGGTATTTACTGGTGCCTGCAGCTGCCGTCATGTCACATGTGCTGCCACTGAAGAGGGCGTTGGCCCGAAACGCGTCTGGCAGGAAAGGGACTCTGTTCGCAGCTCGCGCCCTTGCGCTGGCATTAATTCCTACCTGTAAGTGCATTCCCACCTAGGTGGCAACCTTTTCTTCCATTTGTTAGCGGCCGGCCACGGTCGCGGGTTTGCACATCCGCGGACAAACTGCGGGTCCACGGCTGCCTCATTTGGGCAGCTTTTTGTGGTACAGGAGGTGCCTTTACTTGCGGGGTGCTTGCGGGGACATTGGCAATCCCTTTAAAACTTTTTTTGCATGCCAATGGCGGCGGCGACCCACTTGGGTTTTATCGAACCACCAGTCCCAGAAAGCATTGCTTCAGGTTTCACACCTGTGCATAATCACTGAGGGTATTTACTGGTGCCTGCAGCTGCCGACATGTCACATGTGCTGCCACTGAAGAGGGCGTTGGCCAGAAACGCGTCTGGCAGGAAAGGGACTCTGTTCGCAGCTCGCGCCCTTGCGCTGGCATTAATTCCTACCTGTAAGTGCATTCCCACCTAGGTGGCAACCTTTTCTTCCATTTGTTAGCGGCCGGCCACGGTCGCGGGTTTGCACATCCGCGGACAAACTGCGGGTCCACGGCTGCCTCATTTGGGCAGCTTTTTGTGGTACAGGAGGTGCCTTTACTTGCGGGGTGCTTGCGGGGACATTGGCAATCCCTTTAAAACTTTTTTTGCATGCCAATGGCGGCGGCGACCCACTTGGGTTTGATCGAACCACCAGTCCCAGAAAGCATTGCTTCAGGTTTCACACCTGTGCATAATCACTGAGGGTATTTACTGGTGCCTGCAGCTGCCGTCATGTCACATGTGCTGCCACTGAAGAAGGCGTTGGCCCGAAACGCGTCTGGCAGGAAAGGGACTCTGTTCGCAGCTCGCGCCTTTGCGCTGGCATTAATTCCTACCTGTAAGTGCATTCCCACCTAGGTGGCAACCTTTTCTTCCATATATATATATATATATATATATATTACCTACTGGCGGTCGCCAGTAGGTATATATAGTTAGGATTTTTTCTCTATGGGATTTTTGAAAATTCTATGTCTAATAACTTTGGCGTTTGTGGACGGAATTGGTTGAAATTTTCAGGAAAATGGAACATTCTGTTTCTGAGCAGCCCCTGACAATTTGGGGGGGTTTCACCAAGGGGGGGCTGAGAAAAAAGGGGGGTCCCAAAACGCGTTTTTCCCATGCTAATTTCCATAGGGCGGTTGGTCTCACTTTTAGCTCGAACGGCTGAATGGATTTGCACGAGACTTGGCAAAATTGTAGGGACTGTTAGCCCGATGTGCCTTTGCTACGTCTCAATATATGTGCTCCAGTGGATTTTGAGTAATTTAGGTTCAAAAAAAGATATATATCTGGGCGGAGCCTAACCACACATCTGATCTGATTGGCTGTCAGCACTTCATCCAAGAAGTGTTGGCAGCCATCTTGGGACCAATATACATGATAGCACCTCATTAAAAAGCATTGTAGTTAATAGAGGGTTTTAGGACTTTAGTTACATTATAAATCATTTGTTGATGGTACCATACTCGTTTTAGGAATTGTGGTGGGTTCTAAGGTGATTTTACCATGTGAAAAAACCTTCTGCTGTGATATCATGAATATTGTTTGAAAGAAAACTAATATCTCATGATTTTCCCACAGTGGTTTGGAAGGGAATCTATAAGCTAAACTGAAAGCATATTTTCTGTAAATTCACATTATCTTTCTCAGTCATGTGAAAATGAAGTCTGACATTCTCAGTAAAACATGTACATCCAACAAGGACAGAGACTGTCAGTTGATTCCTTTGTGTTCTACTGCAGCCTCCTAGAGTGTTCTAAAGAACAACTAGAGCGCTAACAGTCCTACTTATTAGGCACACCTGAAGCCATCTTGATTGGAATTAAGTGGTAACTCTTAAAACATTTAATTTAAAAAGAAACAACATGAGGGGGTATATTTTGCCATAGAAAGTATGATTAATGCTGCAGAATGAAAAATTAGGGCACATTTTGAGTGACTTCTCAAATCCTTTTCTATTTCATTAAAACATTCTGACATGCAGTCTCCCAAAATGGCCACCAGAGACAAAAGAGCCCAAATGTAGCCCAAATATCACCCAGATGTAGCCCAAGTATAGCCCAATGACAGAATGTCCCAGAGTGTTCTAAAGAACAACTAGAGCGCTAACAGTCCTACTTATTACAAAGGTATGGCACACCTGAGGCCATCTTGATTGGAATAAAGTGGTAACTCTTAAAACATTTAATTTAAAAAGAAACAACATGAGGGGGTATATTTTGCCATAGAAAGTATGATTAGTGCTGCAGAATGAAAAATTAGGGCACATTTTGAGTGACTTCTCAAATCCTTTTCTATTTCATTAAAACATTCTGACATGCAGTCTCCCAAAATGGCCACCAGAGACAAAAGAGCCCAAATGTAGCCCAAATATCACCCAGATGTAGCCCAAGTATAGCCCAATGACAGAATGTCCCAGAGTGTTCTAAAGAACAACTAGAGCGCTAACAGTCCTACTTATTACAAAGGTATAGCACACCTGGAGCCATCGTGATGGGAATAAAGTGGTAACTCTTAAAACATTTAATTTAAAAAGGAACAAAATGAGGGGGTATATTATGCAATAGAAGGTATTATTAGTGCTGCAGAAAGAAAAATTAGGGCACATTTTGAGTGACTTTTCAAATCCTCTTCTATTTCATTAAAAAATTCTGACATGCAGTCTCCCAAAATGGCCACCAGAGACAAAAGAGCCCAAATGTAGCCCAAATATCACCCAGATGTAGCCCAAGTATAGCCCAATGACAGAATGTCCCAGAGTGTTCTAAAGAACAACTAGAGCGCTAACAGTCCTACTTATTACAAAGGTATGGCACACCTGAACCCATCTTGATTGGAATAAAGTGGTAACTCTTAAAACATTTAATTTAAAAAGGAACACAATGAGGGGGTATATTTTGCCATATGAATTATGATTAGTGCTGCAGAAAGAAAAATTAGGGCACATTTTGAGTGACTTCTCAAACCCTCTTCAATTTCATTAAAAAATTCTGACATACAGTCTCCCAAGATGGCCACCAGAGACAAAAGAGCCTAAATGTAGCCCAAATATCACCCAGATGTACCCCAAGTATAGCCCAATGACAGAATGTCCCAGAGTGTTCTAAAGAACAACTAGAGCGCTAACAGTCTTACTTATGACAAAAGTATGGCACACCAGAAGCCATCTTGATTGGAATGAAGTGGTAAGTCTGAAAACACTCAATTTAAAAAGGAACAACATGAGGGGGTTAATTTTGCCATAGAAAGTATGATTAGTGCTTCAGAAAGAAAAATTAGGGATCATTTTGAGTGACTTCTCAAATCCTCTTCTATTTCATTAAAAAAATTCTGACATGCAGACTGAAACTTGCACTTTGAATACCAGCAGCAGACGTCCCTGGTGAGCAGTAGCTTTACTACAGTGATCTAATGTGCAACTAGAGTGCTAACATTCAGAATTTATGGCAAATGTGTGACACATCTGAATGCCTTCTTGATGGAACCAAAGTAAACAAGCATTGAAAATGCAATAGATCTCGCCCTCGTTTAAGTTAAAGCCATTCTGTTTGTAATGAGGTGGCTTTTTAGCTTTGCTTTTATTAGTGTTTTTTCAACTTTCATGTACATAACATGCATCTGTATGCATATAAGTATATGTATGCATGCATTTATGTTTGTATTTATATAGATATACAGATGACATATGTTTATATATGTATGTATATATATATATTCACTGAAAAAACCATGGGCTATAGACCATATATAGTTAGGAATTAACATTTACAAAACCTTGAAAATTCACTGAAAAAACCATAGGTTATAGACCATATATAGTTAGGAATTAGCATTTACAAAACCTTGAAAATTCACTGAAAAAACCATAGGTTACAGACCATATATAGTTAGGAATTCGCATTTACAAAACCTTATTTTACTCACACAAAACCATTGAAATTCCATATATAGTTAGTTGCACTAACTATATATCGCGCACCCGCAATCCACTGCTGATGATGTCACATATTACATCATTCATGACACGGTCAGTGACATCACTGATGACATCACTGATGACATCTCAAATGACATCACTGATGACATCACTGATGACAACATCCAGTGACTGTATGTTTCTGTAAAGTTAAAATATGTCTTACATATTGAAGAATGAGTGGATGTATAAGTGTCTGGATGAAGGATTTAGTAGGTGCATGACTGACTGTATGAGTGAGTGATTAAATGTGTCTCACTGAGTGCATGGGTTAGTGACTAAACTGTCTTAATTTGTGCATCATTATGTCTGTTGTTCTGTAAACTGTTGCATGTGTTGATAAGTAGCTATATGAGTAACTATATGGGTTATTGATTGGTTGCCCAAGTATTTGTATGGGAGACTGAGTGTGTGTGTGGGTGGCTGGGAGGTGTATGACTCTGTGCATAGATGTGTGAGCAGTTGATTCACTAGATGTATGGTTTCAAAAGTGCATGTGGAAACAGCTGTATGGGCGGTTGACTGTGTGCATGAGTGTATTGGTGAGTGAATGGATATCTCAGTGCTACATGTCAAAGTAAGTACATATGTAAAACACAGTACATGTGAGAGTTGACATATATAAATAACTGTGCATAAGAGCCAGTGAATGTGTGAGTGGCTGTATGGATCATTGTGAACTTGTATCAGGGATTGTATAAGAGAGTAAATATGTGTTAGTATATGTTTGAATAAGTAAAGTTTGTATAACTGTATAGTTGAGGAAATGGAGGTGTGATTGATTCTTTGCATGACTGACTAGGTGTGTGAGTAACTCCATGGATGAGTGACAGTCTGTGAGTGTCTGTTTACACTGATTGTATCTAAGGTTATATTAGAGTCTGAAGAGGTTCATCGTATTATCACATGAATGATATCATCAGTGATGTGATCAGTAATGTCAAATGAGATGTCATCAATGATGTCATTTGAGATGTCATCAGTGATGTCATTTGAGATGTCATCAGTGATGTCATCAGTGATGTCACTGACCATGTCATGAATGATGTAATATGTGACATCATCAGCAGTGGATTGCGGGTGCGCGATATATAGTTAGTGCAACTAACTATATATGGAATTTCAATGGTTTTGTGTGAGTAAAATAAGGTTTTGTAAATGCGAATTCCTAACTATATATGGTCTATAACCTATGGTTTTTTCAGTGAATTTTCAAGGTTTTGTAAATGCTAATTCCTAACTATATATGGTCTATAACCTATGGTTTTTTCAGTGAATTTTCAAGGTTTTGTAAATGTTAATTCCTAACTATATATGGTCTACAGCCTATGGTTTTTTCAGTGAATATATATATATACATACATATATAAACATATGTCATCTGTATATCTATATAAATACAAACATAAATGCATGCATACATATACTTATATGCATACAGATGCATGTTATGTACATGAAAGTTGAAAAAACACTAATAAAAGCAAAGCTAAAAAGCCACCTCATTACAAACAGAATGGCTTTAACTTAAACGAGGGCGAGATCTATTGCATTTTCAATGCTTGTTTACTTTGGTTCCATCAAGAAGGCATTCAGATGTGTCACACATTTGCCATAAATTCTGAATGTTAGCACTCTAGTTGCACATTAGATCACTGTAGTAAAGCTACTGCTCACCAGGGACGTCTGCTGCTGGTATTCAAAGTGCATGTTTCAGTCTGCATGTCAGAATTTTTTTAATGAAATAGAAGAGGATTTGAGAAGTCACTCAAAATGATCCCTAATTTTTCTTTCTGAAGCACTAATCATACTTTCTATGGCAAAATTATATATATATATATATATATATATATATATATATATATATATATATATATATATATCGTCACTTGTGCTCCTGCCGCTGCGCCAGCTATCAATAATCAGCCAACTTCAACAAGGACACGGAAGACCCAGAGTGCAGGTGAGTTTTTTTATTTTATCGCACACCACGCCAGGATAACGTTTCGCCCTACACAGAGGGCTTGGTCACATGGCGCAACGAAAAAAGTTGCGTGAATTTAAAGTGCCGGTGCAGCGTCAACGTCCTCCCTGATTGCTTATTACTTAATTAGACAAATTGATAACACAATTGTAAACACCGTTTCATTACATGTGCAAATAGCGGGGCAAGGTATGGCAATAAAGTGCAAGTGCTTAAATATTCTTGTATAAATACACATTCGATATCCGGCACATTTATAACAGAAGCTTAACATAAAGCGGACAGCTGCATTGCATTTTCTATGCACATAGTGATTGACAAAAGTATGCTTATCCAAAATATTTCATATATTTACAACTTGAGCAAAAGGGCATTGACCCCAATATATGCTACTTGGCTCCCCAGTAGTCACTGCGTAAATGCAACAGCCAATTTATGTCCAGTATGAGAGTCCGCAAAACTTCTAATTAAAATATATACATTAATTCATATATATACATCTATATACAAAGAATATTTTACATACATTTATCAATGATTACCATTTGGGTTTAAACTGGTAATGTACTGCTGGATAGACATGCAGGTCTAGAGTTGAGCATTCCCTTTCAACAATTATTCATACCCTGCTAAAGATGTCAAACCAATCTTTGCCAATGACGTTGATTACTGGCACCTTAATAAACAAGTGAAGGTTAAAAAGCAATGCTGTTCATGTATTGCTGAATACAATAATCTATGATACAGTTGACTTAGCTACGGAAGAGCTAATACAGTGAATTGCAATTTCAAGGTATAAGATATGGAACACAGACATGCTATAAGCAGAAAGCAGCACAGAACATAAAGGTATTGGTAAGGGTAGTGGGAATATATGGAGCTATAGACATGTGTAAAAGTCCTCCGTGGAGTTAAGCCCGTTAGGGCTTTTACTGTCCATCTCCAGGATGTACCTGGTCTCAAGAGCCCTCAAGATCCCTTCTCTATTCCCACCCCTCCTGAGTGGGCCTATGGCGTCAATGGCATAGTATCTCAGGAGCCCACTGTTGTTATTATGGAACTCCTTAAAGTGCCTAGCCACAGGATATGTGGCGTCGCTCGTGTTAATTGCCCGGATGTGCTGGAGCACCCTCTTGTGCACCTGCAATTTGGTGCTACCAATGTATTGCAGGCCACACGGGCACTCCAGCACATACACCACATATTCTGATTTACAAGTCAGTTGCTTGGTGATTTTGCGTGGCACTGTTGAAAAAGCTGTTAGAAACTCGGTCTTATTGAGTCCCTGCGAGCAGGCCTTGCAGCTAGAACATTTTCTGAATCCGCGGCTTGCTGCTAACCAGTTTTTAGGAGGAATCACTTCAGGGCTGGATTTAACCAAAGCATTTTGCATTGCAAATGCTTTCCTGTAAGTGATTGCTGGCTTGTTAGACATATGATCTCCTATAACAGGATCCAGTTTGATCAGATTCCAGTTCTGATTGACGATTTTCCTGAGTGCCCCATGCTGACTATTATAGGCCCAAATGAGTCTGACTGGCTGCTCACTGTTCGTTGCACTGGGTTTCTGATGTTTCCTATGGGTCAGTGCTTCAGTGCGGGATAGGGCATTAGCTTTACTGATCGCTGAATCGATGAGATGTTCCTTATAGCCCCTTGCTAGAAACCTTTGCTTGCTTGCTGCTTGTGCCTCCCTGCAGTGAACTTCTGTGCTGCAGACCCGCCTAATTCTAAGCATCTCCCCATAGGGGATGCTACGAATTAAATGCGGGGGATGGTGGCTTTCTGCATGCAATATAGTATTGCCCGCAGTGGGCTTCCTAAATAGCTTGGTCTCTAGTTTGCCCTGGCTGACCTCCAGCGTCACATCTAGGAAATGTGCTACATCCTGACTGACATGTGATGTGAATGACAGGTTATACGAGTTTTGATTCAAAGCATCAATGAAACTGGTGACTTGCTCCAATGTACCTCGCCATATCATGAGAATATCATCGATGTATCTATACCATCGGATGATATGGCGAGTACAGGTGTCTTGATGAATGCCATTGAGGACCTGTCTCTCCCAGTACCCCATGTGGAGACAGGCGTAACTGGGAGAGAAACAGGCCCCCATGGCGACCCCTCTTGTTTGTTGGTAATAGCGGTTAAGGAACATAAAGTGGTTGTGATGCAAACAAAAGTTCATCATAGCAAGCGACATTTTGTTATGTTCTAACAGCTCTATTGGTCGCTTGCCAAGAAAAAATTCCGTGGCCCTAAGCCCATCTTTATGCACTATGCTGGTATATAAAGAAGCCACGTCTAGGGTAACCAGCCAATAGTCGTCCTGCCACTCAAAGTCCATCAACTTCCTCATTAGATCGCTGGAGTCCTGGATATATGATGGTAATGCCAGTACATGCTCCTGGAGGAACAAGTCGATGTAGGAAGTAGCTTTCTCTAGTAACCCCCCGCACGCCGAAATGATGGGTCTGCCTGGCGGCTTAACTGGGTTCTTGTGTACTTTTGGAATAAGGTACAACACGGGGGTTACGGGATGGTCATTTTTGAGACACTTCAGTTTGTCCATGCTGATAAGACCACTGGAACGCCATCCCATGAGAAGAGAGTGGAAGTCTGTTTGTGCTTTTTTAAGGGCATTTGCATCACAATGTTTGTAGCAATCTGGATCATTAAGTTGTAGGTAGGCCTCCTCCAGATATAATGTTCTCGGCCATAGCACGACGTTGCCTCCCTTGTCAGATTGCCTGACTATCATGTTTCCATCCGCTTTGATTTTTGTAACCAGTTTCTGATAATTGTTATTTCTGTAACATTTGCCCTTGTTGGATTTCAAAGTTTTCACATGTAGTGCTTTGACCTGTTTCACCACTGCATCCTGGAAAATATCTATATTGTCATACGGAGTGACCGGAGTGAATGTTGAACGTGGTTTAAGGTTGCTTAAGCCGCCAGTGTATGCCTTATCTTGTCCCTGAGTGCTCTGAGAGTTTGATGTTTCTACCCGGAGAGCTGCCAAATCCTGCATAAGCGGGACATCATTAACCACTAGTCCACTCGATGTGTCAGCTGCCACCACTTTTTTACCAGCATTGCGCGTTTTATTGTTGGCAAAATGTTTTTTAAGCTTTAATTTGCGCGTGAATTTAAAAAGATCCAGTCTTGTATCCACGTAATTGAAGTTGCTGGGGGGGCTGTACGACAATCCTTTAGATAGAATATTAATTTCCAGGTCCGAAAAGGCTGTATCAGTCAGGTTGATGACAGAAGAACACTTGTCAGTTGCCTGTGTCTGATTCCTTGCGTATGCTGTGTTATTCACTGCTTTTTGTTGGCATTCCAACGTCTGTAGTTTCTTTTCTTTGGCTTTTCGTTTGGCGCTGCTTTTCCTGCGCTCCCGCCGCTTTGCGTTTGGGGTTTTGCGGCAGCTGGGAATCTGGGGGGTACAGAATAGAAAAAGGGGCGGGGAAAAGCGGCGGTGGCGGGAAGGGAGGGCGGAGGGCGGCGAGGTAGGCGGACAACAAGGAAGGAAAACCACAACACGGGGAAAATAAAAATTAAACAGAACAGGCACAAATTCTCGACAAAACAAGGAAAAAATGAAAGTTATACAAAACAGGCACAAATTCTCGACAAAACAAGGGCAAAAACAACCGCAGCGGCGGCAGCCGGCAACCGGCAAACGAGGCAGCAGCGAGGCAGAGGGCAGGCAAGGGGCACACGCAGCAGCTGGTGGCCGTGCCGCGCGGGGGTGTCCCACAAGTGGGTCACACTCACCTGCGTCGCACGGTCGCCATTTAAGGCCAAGTACCCGGGTGGGCGGAGCAGCTGGGAGGCGGGAGCGGGGAGGGTACAGAATAGAAAAAGGGGCGGGGAAAAGCGGCGGTGGGGGAAGGGAGGGCGGAGGGCGGCGAGGTAGGTGGACAACAAGGAAGGAAAACCACAACACGGGGAAAATAAAAATTAAACAGAACAGGCACAAATTCTCGACAAAACAAGGAAAAAATGAAAGTTATACAAAACAGGCACAAATTCTCGACCAAACAAGGGCAAAAACAACCGCAGCGGCGGCAGCCGGCAAACGAGGCAGCAGCGAGGCAGAGGGCAGGCAAGGGGCACACGCAGCAGCTGGTGGCCGTGCGGCGCGGGGGTGTCCCACAAGTGGGTCACACTCACCTTCTACGCTCCCAAACGCCACCTCCGATCAGCCAACCACGCCCTTGCCGCCGTCCCCCGCATCCGAAGAGCGACTACAGGAGGAAGGTCCTTCTCCTACCTTGCCGCCAAGACCTGGAACTCCCTCCCGACCGACCTCCGCCTGACCCAAGACCACCTCTCCTTCAGGAAGAAGCTGAAGACCTGGCTGTTCGAGCAGTAGCGGCTCCCCCCCCCCCCCCCCCCCCCCCCAGCGCCTTGAGACCCTACGGGTATGTAGCGCGCTTTATAAGTGTCACTGATTGATGCTACTTGGCTCCCCAGTAGTCACTGCGTAAATGCAACAGCCAATTTATGTCCAGTATGAGAGTCCGCAAAACTTCTAATTAAAATATATACATTAATTCATATATATACATCTATATACAAAGAATATTTTACATACATTTATCAATGATTACCATTTGGGTTTAAACTGGTAATGTAGTGCCGGATAGACATGCAGGTCTAGAGTTGAGCATTCCCTTTCAACAATTATTCATACCCTGCTAAAGATGTCAAACCAATCTTTGCCAATGACGTTGATTACTGGCACCTTAATAAACAAGTGAAGGTTAAAAAGGAATGCTGTTCATGTATTGCTGAATACAATAATCTATGATACAGTTGACTTAGCTACGGAAGAGCTAATACAGTGAATTGCAATTTCAAGGTATAAGATATGGAACACAGACATGCTATAAGCAGAAAGCAGCACAGAACATAAAGGTATTGGTAAGGGTAGTGGGAATATATGGAGCTATAGACATGTGTAAAAGTCCTCCGTGGAGTTAAGCCCGTTAGGGCTTTTACTGTCCATCTCCAGGATGTACCTGGTCTCAAGAGCCCTCAAGATCCCTTCTCTATTCCCACCCCTCCTGAGTGGGCCTATGGCGTCAATGGCATAGTATCTCAGGAGCCCACTGTTGTTATTATGGAACTCCTTAAAGTGCCTAGCCACAGGATATGTGGCGTCGCTCGTGTTAATTGCCCGGATGTGCTGGAGCACCCTCTTGTGCACCTGCAATTTGGTGCTACCAATGTATTGCAGGCCACACGGGCACTCCAGCACATACACCACATATTCTGATTTACAAGTCAGTTGCTTGGTGATTTTGCGTGGCACTGTTGAAAAAGCTGTTAGAAACTCGGTCTTATTGAGTCCCTGCGAGCAGGCCTTGCAGCTAGAACATTTTCTGAATCCGCGGCTTGCTGCTAACCAGTTTTTAGGAGGAATCACTTCAGGGCTGGATTTAACCAAAGCATTTTGCATTGCAAATGCTTTCCTGTAAGTGATTGCTGGCTTGTTAGACATATGATCTCCTATAACAGGATCCAGTTTGATCAGATTCCAGTTCTGATTGACGATTTTCCTGAGTGCCCCATGCTGACTATTATAGGCCCAAATGAGTCTGACTGGCTGCTCACTGCTCGTTGCACTGGGTTTCTGATGTTTCCTATGGGTCAGTGCTTCAGTGCGGGATAGGGCATTAGCTTTACTGATCGCTGAATCGATGAGATGTTCCTTATAGCCCCTTGCTAGAAACCTTTGCTTGCTTGCTGCTTGTGCCTCCCTGCAGTGAACTTCTGTGCTGCAGACCCGCCTAATTCTAAGCATCTCCCCATAGGGGATACTACAAATTAAATGCGGGGGATGGTGGCTTTCTGCATGCAATATAGTATTGCCCGCAGTGGGCTTCCTAAACAGCTTGGTCTCTTAGTTATATATATATTCACAGAAAAAAACCATAGGTTATAGACCATATATAGTTAGGAATTAGCATTTACAAAACCTTGAAAATTCACAGAAAAAACCATAGGTTATAGACCATATATAGTTAGGAATTAGCATTTACAAAACCTTATTTTACTCACACAAAACCATTGAAATTTCATATATAGTTAGTTGCACTAACTATATATCGCACACCCGCAATCCGCTGCTGATCATGTCACATATTACATCAATTCATGACATGGTCGGTGACATCACTGATGACATCACTGATGACATCTCATTTGACATTACTGATCACATCACTGATGACATCACTGATGACATCTCATTTGACATTACTGATCACATCACTGATGACATCATTCATGTGATAATACGGTGAACCTCTTCAGACTCTAATATAATCTTAGATACACTCAGAGTAAATAGACACTCACAGACTGTCACTCATCCATGGAGTTACTCACACACCTAGTCAGTCATGCAAAGAATCAATCACACTTCCATTTCCTCAACTATACAGTTATACACACCTTACTTATTCAAACATATACTAACACATATTTACTCTTTTATACAATCCCTGATACAAGTTCACAATGATCCATACAGCCACTCACAAATTCACTGGCTCTTATGCACAGTTATTTATATATGTCAACTCTCACATGTACTGTGTTTTACATATGTACTTACTTTGACATGTAGCACTGAGATATCCATTCACTCACCAATACACTCATGCACACAGTCAACCGCCCATACAGCTGTTTCCACATGCACTTTTGAACCCATACATCTAGTGAATCAACTGCTCACACATCTATGCACAGAGTCATACACCTCCCAGCCACCCACACACACACTCAGTCTCCCATACAAATACTTGGGCAACCAATCAATAACCCATATACTTAATCATAAAGCTACTGATCAACACATGCAGCAGTTTATAGAACAACAGACATAATGATGCACAAATTAAGACAGTTTAGTCACTAACCCATGCACTCAGTGAGACACATTTAATCACTCACTCATACAGTCAGTCATGCACCTACTAAATCCTTCATCCAGACACTTATACATCCACTCATTCTTCAATATGTAAGACATATTTTGACTTTTCAGAAACATACAGTCACTGGATGTTGTCATCAGTGATGTCATTTGAGATGTCATCAGTGATGTCATCAGTGATGTCATCAGTGATGTCACTGACCATGTCATGAATGATGTAATATGTGACATGATCAGCAGTGGATTGCGGGTGCGCGATATATAGTTAGTGCAACTAACTATATATGAAATTTCAATGGTTTTGTGTGAGTAAAATAAGGTTTTGTAAATGCTAATTCCTAACTATATATGGTCTATAACCTATGGTTTTTTCTGTGAATTTTCAAGGTTTTGTAAATGCTAATTCCTAACTATATATGGTCTATAACCTATGTTTTTTTCTGTGAATTTCATTGGTTTTTTAAAAGCTAATATCAAAACCTTTAAAAAGTATTCTTCTTTAAATCTTAAAATTTATTTTACATGTTTTTAATACAATTTTTTTTAAATTATTTTTATTGTTTCGCTCCCGGTCCGCGAACCGGTTAGCTTCCCGTTAGCTCAATTTGAAGCCGCGACCCGGTCCGCGAACCGGTAAACGTACCGTTTGCTTAACTGTTGCGTTAGAAAACAACATCGTGACGCGTCGCATCAGCATGACGTTTCGCGTTGTCGCGTAATACGTCATATGACGCGCCAAGTTCACGTACCCGGAAGCGAACCGGGACGCGGCTCAAAGCGCGTAACGTAAACACATCAGGTCATGTGACTTGGTAATAACACTTTTCATTGGTTCATTTCACTTTTGGTTTCCTAATGATGTAAGACTAGGTCATGTGATCTAAAATTAACACTTTTCATTGGTTTAGAACTATTGCTTTTCCCAAATGATGAAAACCCCTCCTTCTTTCCTCACTCTGACTTTCATCTTTGTGAGAGAAAGACCCTTTGTTAACAGTGAGCAATGGCTTCATTAGTAGCTTCAGCTGGTTCTTCCCCACCACCTCCACCACATCCAAGGAAGAGAGGACCAGCTGCTGAAGTTATAATTCAGCAAGAAGAGGAAGAACAGGAAGAGGAGGAAGAGCAGGAACAGACGCGGTTTTTGCCAGAGGAGCCCTGGAGGTATCATCGGAAGGAAAATTATATTTGGCAATTTTTTTAATTTCCCCAGGGCCAAAAGAAAGTGAATGCACGCTATGTATTTTGCCTTATATGTAATGATAGACTGTCCAGAGGGACCGAGAAGAAGTACAGTTACGGCAACTACACAATGCATCGGCACATGAGTAGGTGGCATCCTATCAACTACAGTGCTGCGCAGTTACGTGACGAGCAAGATAATCCCCCTTTGATGGCCAGAAGATCTGTAGTACAGGAAGTGACGGGACCAGAGGCGAGGGAGATGGTCCCAAATATACAAATGAGGTTCGGGGAAGTCAAGCAAGTGTGCGTGCGTTGCAATCAGTTCATTTGCTACAGAGAAAGTAGCATCACTCTAATTAACAGAGCTATTGACAATCATGTTTGCCCGAAACGCCCCAGAGAATAAATTCTTTTTTTGTTGTTGCTCCTGTTGAGCCCTTTACAATGAATCATTTTCATTTCCCCCCCCCCCAAAAAAAACCAAAAAAAATATAAAAACGTTCAGAAAATACAAAAAAACAAAAAAAATGTTCAGAAATATAATAAAAAAAATATAAAACAAAAAAAACAACAAAAAAGTTCTTTTCAGAACTACCTCCCCGTTATAAAAAAATTGGTAGAATATTTGGAACTCTGCCAACCTCTATTTCTCTTAGTTCGCTTCCCGGTTCGCTCTCCGGTACGTGAACCGGGAGCGAACCAAAATTTTTTTTTTAAAAAAAGAACAGTAAGTATAAGGGAAGGAAACAGACAGTTCTGTTAAAAGAAAGACAGCTAAAGGGAGTATTACACATATTACATCATTCATGACATGGTCAGTGACATCATCAGCAGTGGATTGCGGGTAACAGTATCCCTAGTTTACTCCCTATAGCTGTCTTTCTTTTAACATAACTGTCTGTTTCCTTCCCTTATACTTACTGTTCTTTTTTTAAAAAAAATGTTTTGATCAGTCAGAAACAGTGACATTAATAGAGACAGAGTGAGTGAACAAGAGTGAAGAAGTATGAGAAGAGAGGGACTGAGAAAAATAGTGGAAGGAGTAGAGTAATTAAGTAATAGAGAAAGGAATGAGGGAAGTAGCAAAGGCAGGAAAGTAAGGGTTAAAGAAATGAAGCAGTAGAACTAATAGAAGTTAAATGTGATAGATTAAATGATTGATTCAGGGTGACGATAAGGTGTGGCCTCTCCAAAGGTTTGTTTAAGGTGAGGCCTACTCAGGGTTGCATATCAAATTTATGCTTGTTGAAGAATACAGAGGAGATAATACATGTGAAGGCCTACCAATGAAGTAAAACATGTCCACTTCACTCTTGAACAAAGGGCAGACCTCTTCTGTGTCCGTGGACAGACTTAAACTTCATCTGCACAATGTCATTCATAAACTTAGGAAACACAGGTGATGTAATTGAAAAACGTGGAGTTTCTTTTGCTCATTTCACAATCACATCACCTGTGTTGCCTTTGCTTAGGTATCTCATAGTGCAGATGTAGTCCAGCATATGAAACAGTACCCAGAAGTGCAGCAGTGTATGCATTAACTTTGACACTTACAGAAGTCTCAGTTTCTCCATGTCTACCTCACATTTCAAAATGTATATCATAAGTACAAAAAGTAGAGAATTAATTATACATGTTAAATGGTTTATTTTTGCTGTTCTCAGAATGTATCAAAATTCACTAAAATCAGTGACTTGAAGGTATTCATCATGTAACAGCGGGGAAAAAAAACACAATCAAAATGATTGTGTTTAAAAAACCCATACAACATAAGAAATCAGAATTCAAAACTCCTTAAAATTAACTTACTTTCCATGACGTCGAAGGATGTCCTATGAACAGCTTACACTCTGTTGTGCTATTAATATTTTTAGCCCGCCACTTTCTGAAAGAAAACCTTCATCATTTTGAAAAATATGTTACATACGATAAAAGACTTCTCACATCCTACCACATGTTTCCACATGGCCAAATCATGTTAGAGCGATTTACAACTCTTGGAATTCTTGAAAGCAAATCCCGTCATTTTCTATTTTCGCAACTTTCAGAAAGAAAGCATTTAAGATTACTTTCACAATCCTGGACTACTAATATCTTACTCTTCTTGCTCACTCATGTTCTACTTTTCCTATGACACTGATACTGCTTATTATGAAGCAGACTTACTTGCATCAGGTTTATATAGTTGGATTTTTAAAATGACATTATAATCAAATGTTTTGACCAATAATCTAGACAGCATTGCAGACTTACATTCCCTCTACTCCATGAACCTCTTGAAATTCCTCAGAGCACATCCCGAGATTCTTTCCTTAAAATTTCGGTTTTAAAAACACCAGGTAAGAATTTTTAAGGTCATACTGCAACTTTTTTTTTGAAAGTTATAACAGAATCGTTGCAGAATGACCAGCCATTTCTAGACTTTAAATAAGCTGTGTAATGTCCTGATGTTGTTGAAGGACCATCATGATAGATAATTGCTGCAGTTACAAAAGTCCTTCCTGATATTGACAACTGCGAAGCAACAATTTTTTTTATTAAAGTTGTCAATTTTGTTTCATCAGGCCTACATCGTTGGAACATTAAAATGACATACTGGCCATATCTTCGTATAAACAATGTAGACATCATTTCAGATTTACATTGGCTACACTCCATGTTGTGATCAGCTGCTTTTACTAGCTTATTAAAGGACACTGATTTACTGTCTGGCAAAGTTAAATATATAAATCTTTCTGAGTCTACACTAGTAGTACTTGATACCCTACAGTTCTCCAAGTCATGCTGCCATTGATAAGAAAGCTCAAACAGGTAATCTACATCTACACCCTCATCTTGCAATACATCAAGCATATACATTAAAAACTCCTGACAATCCTGCTGAATATTTTCAGAGAAGTCTGTTTGACCTGAACATTCGTCTAACAGATAACGAACTTCAGACACACTTTCTACTTTTGTTCTATCAGTGCTACATTTTTCTAACACAGAATTCAACAAACAGCATAAACTTTGTTCCGAATTGATCACAATCTGTTCTTTAAAAGTCTCTAGTGAAAAAACAACATTAACAACTACATTAGCATAGCAGTTGACACCAGAACTGTTTTCAAATTGAAAACCAACAACATCTTCAACAGAATCCGTTTTCTTTCTGCTTACAATTTTCGGTTCATCGACTTTTGGTCTTTTTCCTACAACCTCCCTACTATTACTGATATTTCTTCGTTTCCGGCCTACCACACGTTTCTCAAACAAAGGATATTGAGGCAAATGTGGCGCATACTCTCTTCTTAACCTATTGTATTCCTTAACACAATCTAGATCCGCACAAATGTTTGTGACATCACAGTCAATCAAGTACAATCCCGATAAAGTTCTAACTCGTGACAATGCCACATATGCCATACCCTCCTTGAACACAGAACTGCCAATATTCACCAATGCACTGTCTACACTTAAACCTTGCGATTTATGGATTGTCACCGCATATGCCAAGCAAACAGGAAATTGCTTACGGCGAACATATAAGTCTTTAACAAGCAAAAACCTAGCAGAGCAACGACCAATTAGCTGTACTTCCTCAATGCCATCAAATTTAATTTTTAAAAATTCAATTCCATCTCTACTTCTGTATTTCTCAAAATCAACAACATTACCCATTGATCCATTTACCAGACCTCTTTCAACATGTAAATTCCTTCTCAAAATGATTCGGCAATTTAAACACACATTCAAAGTCTTTTCAAAACCCGCAGTTTTAGATATAGACTTCTCTAATGAATCCAATTTGGATTTCAAATTCTCAGACAAAACAATTGTTGCTCCCATATGCTCTATTCTGTCAATAGCTTCCAGTTTCACAATCTCTTGCTTTTCTAAATGCAACATTTTGTTGTTGAAGATGGCACATTCTGCAAGAGTTGGCATCAAACATATTCTGGATTTCTCCTCAGTAATTTTCTGAAAAATATTCTCAGGCACAACGTCTTGTTCTGGATATAAATTTGACAGTAATCGTGAATGTAAAGCTTCTTTCCCACGCTCAGTCACTTTTCCAATTCTAACATCTTGTAGAATATTCTTGTAATCTTCATCCTTCGCCTGACGCATATTTTCATGCAGTTCAGCATAATTTAAGTTTAACCATATATTGACGTTGCCAATGCTCCCTAGGCACTTCCTGGTATCTTCATGCGTGAGCATTTTGAACACAGGTTGTCCTTTCACTGGTGTAAGCTGCAGAAGATCTCCGAAAACAATGATGTGTTGGCCACCAAATAACACATCATACTCAGTTTTAAGAACTTCTTGCATTCTCAAATGCACAAAGGCAAGCATGACATTGGAAACCATGCTTACTTCGTCAATGATAAGAAGTTTCATTTTCCTCAAGACTCTTGAAACTTCACAACAAGCATCTCCAGATAACTTGTGGTATTGTAATTTGTTGTCATGCTCCACTGGCAGCATCAGTAGACGATGCAAAGTAATACCTTTAATGTTATGTGCTGCCAGTCCAGTTGGAGCGGTGACAACACAAGACAGCGATGACTCAGTCCTTTCCTGCAGATAACATGAAATTGCTTTAATGAGGAAACTTTTTCCAGTTCCCGCTTCTCCACTCACGTACAGTCGGACAGGCTTCAACGACGTACATGAGCACTCTTTCTTCTCATGACTTAATCCATGATCAATTTGCTTGGTAACTTCATCATATATTTTCCTCTGCTCAACGTTGAGTTGTTTTTCCAAGACTTCTAAGTTAACCGCATCCTCCTCAGCATGTGCCATGGCTCTTTCCACTTCATTCATATCAGTGGCAGCTTCATTTTCGATAACAGGTCCTCCTAGTGGATCCTGACTCAATGAAACAGAACTCTGACTGTCCTGAGAACTGTCTCTGGCAATCTCGGCTGCAATCGTTGCTTCCTGCTCGATTTCCAAAGTCAACATTTCTTGATATTTGGGAAAAGCAGGACATTCTATGGTCTCCTTGGCGGCAGTGAAAGAGTCTTCATAACAGAGGAAATCTCCAAGCAGTTCCTCTTCTGCACGCCAAGGCTTGAAAAGTTGCAAAAGGGCTAAATAGAAAAACTCCTTTTTTTCTGGAGATTCGCCACTCAATTTTCGATGGTTTACCAAGTGGCATTTTCTTTGCTTGACCAGACATCCCTCACTTCCAATTACAGCATACACTCCTTTCTCAATATCTTCTTTGATGTTCCTCTTGAATATGTAATTTTGTAGAACCTCATACAAACAAACATTCTCCAGGTGACTGCTTCTATTTGGATAATATGTATCCAACATGTTGGTCTTCAAAATGTCGGTACTGTTTGGCTCCTTTTCCGCCAAATACTCAATTTCCCGCACAGGTTTCAGAACTCGATTACGCGTTGCAGCAAGACCAAGACTCGCCCAAACGATACTCCTGGATTTGGCATAAAGACTTGCTGAAGATAACCGGTCAGAACATTCGTAAGCTCCGATTTCTCGATGCGACAACATCTTCAGACTGAAACTGTACAACTTCTTGCTGAGGCTCTTTTCATGGGAAATGTTCTCCCACATATCCTTCAATTCTGTCTTTTTTTTTTTGGTGATGTAAGATGTCACATACCGAGCCACAGCCATACAGTTGTCAGCCACAAACTGTATATCCATGTTAGCATTCCACATGGACAAAATCACTGGGTTGTAGTCGTTGATGTACTTGGACTCTTCGTTCCTTTTCAAACTGTATGTATTTTTGGGTGATTTCCTCGTCACATTATGTCGCAGAGAAGACATCAAACTGTTCACTCTTCCTTTAGAAATCACCGGTCGTGGAAAGTTGAAACGACATTTGGTGTAGAACTTATCCTTGTTTCTAAATTTACGACGGCAGTACTTTCCACAACGATGGCTTTGGAAACGTAGAACTTGTTCTCTTAGGCTTTTCTTCTCCGTTGCGTTTGGAACAGCACACGTAGAATACTGTTCTATGAAACTCATCACTAAGTCATCCGAATCTGTTCCAAATTTAGGTGCATCCTTGATCCACAGCAGCATATGTATATAAGGAGCACCTCTTGCTTGGTACTCCTTTCTCCAGAAGAAATCCAACACCTCTCCAAGAGGTGGATTCTTCTTATTCATGATGAAAGACATCATAGCTTCAAATCTATGATTGAAGTACCTGCATACATTCACTGGATCCAAAGAGCACAGTTCTCCGGGTGTCTTGAATTCGATGTTTTCAATGTTTCCATTTGCCTCTCGTAGAAATTCAAGTAAGTCTTCCCAGCCATACTCAGCACAGCTCAGAGTGAGGAACCATGTCGGAGTTCCTAAGTTCCTCAGCATACATTTTAAATCACCATGACGACGGTACCAGTACTCATTAGTATCACGCTGACACGCCATGAGATTAATTAGGTGAGAATGCAAAATACTGTCTTGGACATTGACTTTATGCATAAAGTCACTTGCCGAGATGTTTCGCATCTGTATACCACTTTTCAAGATGTGGTTCACTGCATATGACAGTCCAGACAGATCGCTTTCAAACAGGAGATGAAACAAATAGGGAATGCATTGACGAAACCTAGCATCTTCTGCATACAATCGTAAAGTCCGGTATTCAGAAGCAGGAATTTGATGAGGTCGCTCATCATATCTTCCTCCTTGACCTGTTGGAAATAGCTGTGGGAAACACCGAGCTTCCAAACTTTCCTCCCAAACACTAATGGGACTCTCTTTGGCTTGTTTCATTTGAAACAACTCAATAGCATTCCCCATGACTTCCTTGGAATGCAAAGGATGAACACTATAATGTTCATATATTTCTTCACTTTTAGAGGCTTCTACTTTCTCAATTTGGCCAGTACACAAATCGCTATCCTCTTCATCACTTACTTCCTCTTCTGCAACATATACATTCTTATAGTACTTATTATTTTTTTTCAAATACAATGTTGCCTTTTTGACTTTCCTAACATCCACTAAATCTTGCCATATTTTCTTATTCTTTGTCGGAACCCCATTAACTAAGATAACCAGAGGTTCCTCTTCCACTTTTTCTACTCCAATTGTGTTAATGTTTTTGTTCAAATCTAGAGGCAAATAAACAACTCTTCCCTTTAATCCTCTCTGTAAATCTGATGGAGGCAACTTCCCTGTCTTTGGCTCCATTCTTACAATAGCCTGAAAGGGATGGATACTTTGAATCAAAATAGATTCATAAGTATTTAAATCCTTCAATTCAAAAGGAATCTCAACCAATTCCAGATTATTATGAACCGCCCTAGCAGGCATCTGGTTTTGTTTAATTTGTTACAACAATAAGTACACACACGTTGATCCGATCCCAAATCAAAACAATTTTCTACCATCAAGTATGTTGCAAAATCCTTCCATTCACTATTATTTTCCCTTTCACTTTTTGCATATAAATCCACTAACTTAATCTGATTCTTATAATAAGTGCGTCGACAACACACACAAGTGAAATTAGGCCTCTCACTTGATTTCACCTGAAACGTGGCAATTTCCTTCTGAAAATTTTCTGTACTGGAAACCTGTACATTATCTTCAACATTACCCTCTACTTCTGGGTCAATTTGAACATTCTCATCTTTACTTCCAAAGTAACAAAACTCAATTTCTTCACAAATATTCTTCACATCTATTTCAGAACCATGCAAAAGAGCAGCACATAATTGTTTAAGCATAATTGCTGGACTCTTAGCATAATACAACATTCTCACTAATTTCCTCACTTTATTATGATGCACTGCTAGCATCCTGAAATGATGAAAAACACTCTGGCATACACTCCTGGAAAGACAAGCCAGTGAATGACCATGCAAACCTGTCGCTTCTCTCACTCTGCAAGGATCTAATTCTTGCAACAACTTCATTTTCTGCTTCAAACTTTTCTTATTAAATGTCCGTACAAAATCACAAAGCAAATTGATGGAATCCTGTTGCACACTGCAAATAGAACTACACTTCCAGGTGTACACAGGACCCTTAGGACGTCTTCCTAAAACCTGATTACCTAACACCTCTTCTGTCTCTGTTGTCACAAGTTTTTCTTTTTCAACTGGACAACCATCTTTCACTTCATAAGCTCGACCACTGGTGTCAACTGCAAGCACCAAATCATTATCCTGGAAATAACTCTCCTCATTAAAAAATGCCTCACAACTTGAACTATGCATCCATTCTCCGGAAAAAACTTCACAAAAATTACTTCGATTAACTACTCTCTTCCATCTACTATTTGATTTGAAATCAGAAATTACCTTGTTTAGTTTCCTAATTCTATTGATTACCAAAATAAATACCTTTCGCTTAATTTCAAAAGCCTGATCAATAATTTTCTCTACATTTTTTTTTTCTTATAAAATGCCACTTTCTGTTGGCCTTTTTTAATATTTTTTAACAAATTAACTATTATCCTGTTGCGGATCATTCGTTTTCGAATGTCCCTAAACTGTTGTTTCCTTCTACTATCATGCACAGAGTTATCTCTTATTCTAGCAGTAACATTTTTGATTGATCTTTCCTTTCCGTTTAAATTGCTTCTCTTTTTCTGGACTGAAACATTTTCAGTAGAAATACTTTTTTTACTACAAATATTTCTTATGAATGATTTCGTGGTCTTACCCGGAGCTTTCTTGGTGACTTGACAAGTTTTTTTTGTAGAGGACTGCTGCGGTAATAGATGAACCTGCTGTCTTTGACGTTTTGTAGCCTTTCTAATTCGATTCTTAGTTGGCATTTTCAAATTTTGAAATGATCTGCAGTTGAATCTGTGGTAAAATATAATAAAAAATGTTATTAACCACTATTACCAAACAGTAAATCAATAACAGTCATCAAAAACGTAACACCCTGCTTGTTATTTTACAGCATGACACATCTGCCTAGATGCATCAAGTTGTAAATATGTCGCCACATAGCAAATCTTTTGCACCACCACTGCGTCACAAAAGTGACGCACAGTGGTACAAAAGAGGCATACACCTATCATAAATCTGTCCCTAACATTTTAAATGATTGATTCAAGATGACGATAAGGTGTGGCCTATCCAGAGGTTTGTTTGAGGTGAGGCCTACTCACGGTTGCAGATGAGATTTACGCTTGTTGAAGAATACAGAGGAGATAATACATGTGAAGGCCTACCAATGAAGTAAGTCATGTCCACTTCACTCTTGAACAAAGGCCAGATCTCTTTTGTGTCCGTGGACAGACCTAAACTGCACAATGTTATTCATAAACTTAGGAAACACAGGTGATGTAATTGAAAAATGTGGAGTTTCTTTTCCTCAATTCACAATTACATCACCTGTGTTTCCTCAGTGACTTAAATTGTCCTTAAGACACATGAAAGCGTTTTTTGATTGCCCTTGCACCATTTTTGGGTCATTTTTAACATGGCTATGTAACTCCAAGAATCAAAATCTAAATTTGCCAAGCACAGGTGGGAGCATATTTACAAGAAACTTGCCCCACGGAGAAAGCTCTTCAATTTAAATGGGAAAAAATAACATCATAGACACTCAAATGCCTTATAAATATGCCCAAAACAACCTATGAAGCTCTAGCAGTACATATCCAGAAATGTAATTGATTTCAAAAAACGTTTTTAAACACAACATATAAATTAATTGTATACCTACATTCAAGAGGAAATGACTTAAAATGTCCTTAAGACACATGATTGCGTTTTTTGATTGCCCTTGCACCATTTTTGGGTCACTATTAACATGGCTATGTAACTCCAAGAATCGAAATCTAAATTTGCCAAGCACAGGTGGGAGCATATTTACAAGAAACTTACCCCACGGAGAAAGCTCTTCAATTTAAATCGGAAAAAATAACATCATAGACACTCAAATGCCTTATAAATATGCCCCAAACAACCTATGAAGCTCTAGCAGTACATATCCAGAAATGTAATTGATTTCAAAAAATGTTTTTAAACACAACATATCTGTTTCAGCTTACATGAGAGACCATGGAATGGGCTCCATGTACAACAATAACTTGCGTTACTGCATGCAAGATATCTACACAGAATGTGCAATTACAATTTCTCAAAGAAACAAAATCTATTTTTATATCACTTGAGACAAAGCAACATTTTAAAAACACAGCTTTCTTCATAATTTTCTACTTAAATCATACTATTCTCTATCTAAATTAAATACATCTTTTCTCACCTTAGCAAATACTTTTTGAGTTTCAAAACAGTCTCAGAAATACACCAAATTGTCTTCAGCAGAACAAAGAGTATGCACTCAAGAGGCTGCAGCTATAGAAAGCACAGAAATGCTGATATTCATCACACATATCTCTCATGTTAGCCAATCAAAACTCTTCCCTCACTGTTTTCAAATCAAAACTCTTCCCCCCTCTGCCCTCTCTGCCTTTTTTTGCATAGCAACCACCTCCTGAAAGACCTCTGATGTTTGCAAGTTCACACAACAATGTTTCAACTGAACTCTGAACTCTCAGTGCACCTGCGTATCCAGTGCAATCTTTCATTAAATGTTTTTTCCTTGACCATTCAAATAACATCTTTCAAAGAACACATCCATGCACCCTAACTTTCTGTTTTCAGAAATGGAAATCCACCAATCACTGCTAATGAATCATTAGCACTGAAACTCCACAGTTTTTTTTTTCTTTACAAACTCCTACTGTTTCATCTGCCATTTCATTACCACACTTCATCTGACTGCACCAGAAACTTCTCTCACCATGTTCACTGTCTGGATTGTTGGACATAGTTACATCTACTGGGCTCAAAGGTATGCTGAGAACAGAAATGTACCTAACCTCAATTTACAAGATGTGGAAATTAAGTGGTTTGGCCACAGAGGATTAAAATGTCACCAATTGATACCATTGGTGAAAACCTTTAAGCATTTGCCAAAACCTGACCTGTTAATTGTGCACTGTGGAGGTAACGATTTGGGCACTTTGACTGGAGTAGGTCTGGAAATGCTTTTAAAGGACACCTTTGAGCAATTAATGGCACTTTTTCCTCAAACTGCCTTGGTATATTCAAATATATGCCAAAGACAGAAATGGAGGTGGTCCAACCAATTTTGTCCACAAATTGAGAAGTCGAGGAAGCATGTAAACAAATCTGTTTCAGCTTACATGAGAGACCATGGAATGGGCTCCATGTACAACAATAACTTGCGTTACTACATGCAAGATATCTACAGAGGAGATGGAGTTCACTTCTCAGATGAGGGCAACAGAATTTTCATTCTGAATTTAAGACTGTGCATTGGTACCTACTTATAAGTACCTAAATGTACCATAATCCCAAAAGCTCTTCTCAGAGCTACCCTACATCTGATCACTCACAATTATTATTTTTTTCTAACTTTTTTCACTAATTTTCAACAAAGTACGCTCCCGGGGCGCTACCCGGTACGCGAACTGGAAGCTAACCTCGCACATATAAGCCTCCTCAGCCACCCTCAGAAAACCTAGGGGGTCAAGATAAGTCTACCGTGCCCCCTTCTACCCATTCTGAACATTATTTTCCCTCCATCTTGTATCTTAATGCGACCGAAACACAAAATGGTGGACTCCCGTAACGCTTAAGGTTCGCGTACCGGGTCGCTCCCCGGGAAGCGCACCATCAAAAAAGGTGGGAAAGTAATTTACAGAAAAAAAGACTGGAGACACTCTCACCAAATATAGATTAGCTCATACTACATACCAATCCCTTTCATTTTCACAAATTTGATTGAAATTCCATTTAACCATTTAGCCTGTAGACCTCTCTAAATACCGTGAGGTAAATTACTTCACAAAACACATCTGAAGTGTTGGAATTGACAACCAATGAAAATGTTACTTTCATTTTCTACTTTTATTACCTGACATTTGATTGGTTATATACCTGAATATATATAAAGGAAGAGAAGGAAACACAGCCATTTTGACTACTACTTCTTGTTGTATATTTCAATTGGATTTTCACTAATCACTTCAACTTCTTTGTAAAGGTAAGTTGTTATTTTTAAAACTGAAGTATATTGTGCACTATAAGTAAATATGGTAAACTTTTTCTGATAGTTATATACTATCCCTCTGTAGTAGTTATAGATTTAGATAGACTTCTCTGTTATAGTTATGGATGGAGTTAGGCTTCTCTTGTATAATTATGAATTTACTTACGTTAAATCACATACACTTTTTTATATTCCTACTTCCTCTCTGATACTATACACTGCCCAAAGATAAATTCACTGATAAAAACTGCCTATCTAAAATTAATCCCATCAGTGCCCTATCTCTACTAATGTATATTTTTTTATCCAAATTTCAGGCAAAATGGAAGGCGAACACAAAGTTTCATTTCATATTGACCTGCAAGAGAGCAGCCAAGAAATAATTGATCCAGATATAGAATTTATGGATGAAACTTGGGACCAAGAACTACTGCAATGTGTGCAAGCAGTAGATGACCTCCTTCAAAATGAGGACATTTTACACCCTCACAGATTACAAACTATGTTCAATGAAAATAATGACATTTCAGACAGTGAAATGTTAGAAAGTTTATTAAATTTTGAAACACAATCACAATAATAAAAAATTGCTTAAAAAAAAAAGAAATTAAAAAATAATCAAAAAAAACCAACAATCAATTAACATACAGTATTTGGAAACTCTATCATTCTTTTTTCCTCATAGTACGCTCCCCGGGCCGCTTCCCAATTCGCGAACCGGGCGCTCCCCACGCAAAAAGAAAAACATTTTTTTTTTTTTGCCCTGCGGGGCCCTTTTAAAACCTCCACATAAAACCTAGGGGGTCAGGGAGGATCTACTATGCCCCCTTATGTTCATTTCCCCCTTTGTTTTGGCCTCCTTTTGTCTCTCGATCCTACCGAGAGACAAGATGGCGGCCGCTCCGGACTGTTTAGAATGTTGACAGACACCGAAGAGCCAATCCGCTTCGCGAAATTCCGTTACGCGTCAAGTACGCGAACCGGAGCGCTGCCCGGAGCGCGCTTACAGATATATATCTTTTTTTGAACGTTAATTTCTCAAAAACCACTGGAGCACATATATTGAGACCCAGCAAAGGCACATCGGGCTAACAGTCCCTACAATTTTGCCAAGTTTTGTGCAAATCCATATAGCCGTTCGGGCTAAAAGTGAGGCCAACCGCCCTATGGAAATTAACATTGGAAAAACGCGTTTTGGGACCCCCCTTTTTTCTCGGCCCCCCCTTGACGAACCCCCCCCAAATTTTCAGGGGCTGCTCAGAAACAAAATGTTCAATTTACCTGAAACTTTCAGCCAATTCCGTCCACAAACGCCAAAGTTATTAGACATAGAATTTTCAAAAATCCCATAGGGAAAAAATCCTAACTATATATACCTACTGGTGACCGCCAGTAGGTAATATATATATATATATCTCAATCAATGCTCCAAAAGCATGCCGCTTAGCACAGCACCTTCCAGGAGAAACGGACACTTCACTCCGGTATGCGTGTTGCAGAAACGTTTAAACGTTTTTATTCCATTTTCAAGTGAATCAAGAGTGCCACGATCCGACGCGTTTTGGCGAACTCAGTCGCCTTGCTCGCCAGATAAAAGTGATTAGAGCCAAACACATTTTAAATTACTAACAAACATTAAAAAGATTAACAGATTGTCATGTGACCTCTAGTGCCTATAGATGAACGACTTTAACCCAGGGTCAAGTTTGAAAAAACAGACTGGCGTTTAACAATTATAAAAACATAGTTGAAACTGCACATGCCTCCTTGGCTATATGAGATACAACAACATTTGTTCGCGAGAGGGTTCATATTAATGTCATGAATGATGTAATATGCGACATCATCAGCAGTGCATTGCGGGTGCACAAGTGATAATTAGCAGAACTAAGTAAAACGGAGGAATTTCTATGGTTTTGTACGAGTGAAATGTCCAGCCAACCATAACACCCCTAAAACCTATGATTATTCATATATATGTATATATATATATATATATATATATATATATATATATATATATATATATATATATACCTACTGGCGGTCGCCAGTAGGTATATATAGTTAGGATTTTTTCCCTATGGGATTTCTGAAAATTCTATGCCTAATAACTTTTGCGTTTGTGGACGGAATTGGCTGAAATTTTCAGGAAAATGGCACATTTTGTTTCTGAGCAGCCCTTGAAAATTTGGGGGGGTTTTGTGGAGGGGGGGGCCGAGAAAAAAGGGGGGTCCCAAAACGCGTTTTCCCCATGTTAATTTCCATAGGGCGGTTGGACTCACTTTTAGCCCGAACGGCTGAATGGATTTTCACGAAACTTGGCAAAATTGTAGGGACTGTTAGCCCGATGTGCCTTTGCTAGGTCTCAATATATGTGCTTCAGTGGATTTTGAGAAATTAACGTTTAAATCAAGATATATATCTGTAACAGCGCTCCGGTTCGCGTACTTTTCGCTTATCGGAACTTTGCGCACGGAAAGCTGATTGGCTCTTCGGTGTCTGTCAACATTCTAAACAGTCCGGTGCAGCCGCCATCTTCTCTCTCGGTAGGATCGAGAGACAAGAGGAGGCCAAAACAAAGAGGGAAATTTCCATAAGGGGGCATAGTAGATCCTCCCTGACCCCCTAGGTTTTATGTGGTGTTTTTAAAAGGGCCCAGCAGGGTCCAAAAAAAAATATATATTTTTTTTTTCGCGATGAGCGTCTAGTACGCGAACCGGAAAGCGTTCTGGGCAGCGTACTATAAGGATAATAGAATGATACACTTTTCAAAGACTGTATGTTAATTGTTTGTTTTTTTTTCGTTTTTTTTGTTGTCTTTATTTTTAAAGTTATTTTTGTTATTTTCATTGTTTTTCATACTTTATTAAATTTTCTAACATTTCATTGTCAGAAATGTCATAATTTATTATAGGGTGTAATTGTTTTTCATTTTCAAGCAAGTTGTCTACTGCTTCAACACATTGTAGAAGTTCGTGGTCTCTACTGTCATCCATAAAGTCATCAAGTTTGTCTTGGCTGCTCTCCTTCAGTTGAATCGAAAATGAAATTTGTTGTTCGCCTTCCATTTTGCCTGAAATTTTGAATAAGAAAATATATATTAGTAGAGATAGGGCACTGTTGGGATTAATTTTAGATAGTCATTTTTTATCAGTGAATTTATCTTTTGGCAGTGTATAGTATCAGAGTGGAAATAGGACTATAAAAAAGTGTATGTGATTTAACCAAGACAAGCCTAACTCCATTCATAACTATAACAGAGAAGTCTATCTAAATACATTAGTACTACAGAGGGATAGTGTATATGTAGCAGAAAAATTCTATTATATTAAGTTATAGTGCACAATATATTTCGTTTTTAAAAATTATATCTTACCTTCACAAAGAAGTTGAAGTTTTTGGAAGCTATTAAAAGGTGTTGTACAACAAGAAGTAGTAGTCAAAATGGCTGTGTTTTCTTCTCTTCGGTTATATATATTCAAGTATATAACCAATCAAATGTCAGGTAATAAAAGTAGAAAATGAAAGTAACATTTTCATTGGTTGTCAATTCGAACAGTTCAGATGTGTTTTGTGAAGTAATTTACCTCACGGTATTTGGAGAGGTCTAAAGGCTAAATGGCTAAATGAAATTTCAATCAAATTTGTGAGAATGAAAGGGATTGTTATGTAGTATGAGGTAATTTATATTTGGTGAGAGTGTCTCTAGTCATTTTTCTGTAAATTACTTTCCCGCCTTTTTTTGGACCGCTTTCCGGATAGCGGTCCGGTCCGCGTACTTGGAGCGTAACGGGAGTCCACCATTTTGTGTTTCGGTCGAATCAAGGTATAAAATGGAGGGTAAATAATGTTCTGAATGGGTAGAAGGGGGCATCGTACAAGTATTTTGCCCCCCTACGTTTTCTGAGGGTGGCTGAGGAGGACTATATTTGCGAAGAAAAAACTTTTTTTTGAAATTTTGCGCGGTTAGCTTCCAGTTCGCGTACCGGATAGCGCTCTTTAAGCGTAGTTTGTTGAAAATTACAGAAAAAAAGCTAGAAAAAAAATAATAAAAGTGTGTGATCAGATGAAGGGTAGCTCTGAGAAGAGCTTTTGGGTTTATGGTACATTTAGGTACTTATAAGTAGGTACCAATGCACAGTCTTAAATTCAGAATGAAAATTCTGTTGCCCTCATCTGAGAAGTGAACTCCATCTCCTCTGTAGATATCTTGCATGTAGTAACGCAAGTTATTGTTGTACAGAGAGCCCATTCCATGGTCTCTCATGAAAGCTGAAACAGATTTGTTTACATGCTTCCTCGCTTTCTCAATTTGTGGACAAAATTGGTTGGACCACCTCCATTTCTGTCTTTGGCATATATTGGAATATACCAAGGCAGTTTGAGGAAAAAGTGCCATTAATTGCTCAAAGGTGTCCTTTAAAAGCATTTCCAGACCTACCCCTGTCAAAGTGCCCAAATCATTACCTCCACAGTGCACTATTAACAGGTCAGGTTTTGGCAAATGCATAAAGGTTTTCACCAATGGTATCAATTGGTGACATTTTAATCCTCTTTGGCCCAACCACTTAATTTCCACATCTTGTAAATTGAGGTTAGGTAAATTTCTGTTCTCAGCATACCTTTGAGCCCAGTGGATGTAACTATGTCCAACAATCCAGACGTTAAACATGGTGGCTGAAGGTTGTTCTGTAGTCAGATGAAGTGTGGTAATGAAAGGGCAGTTGAAACAGTAGGAGTTTCTAAAGAAAAAAAACTGTGGATTTACAATGCTAATGATTCATTAGCAGTGATTGGTGCATTTCCATTTCTGAAAACAGAAAGTTAGGGTGCATGGATGTGTTCTTTGAAAGATGTAATTTGAATGGTCAAGGAAGAAACATTTAATGAAAGATTGCACTGGATACGCAGGTGCACTGAGAGTTCAGAGTTCAATTGAAACATTGTTGTGTGAATTTGCAAACATGAGAGGTCTTCCAGGAGGTGGTTGCTATGGATACAAGGCAGACAGGGCAGAGGGGGGAAGGGTTTTGATTTGAAAAAAGTGAGGGAAGAGGTATGATTGGCTGATATGAGAGATATGTGAAAAGAATATCTGTATTTCTGTGCTTTCAATAGCTGCAGCCTTTGGAGTGCATCCTTTTTCTTCTGCTGAAGACAATTTGGTGTATTTCTCAGACTGTTTTCAAAACTCAAAAAATATTTGCTAAGGTGAGAAAAGATTTATTTAATTTAGATAGAGAATAGTATGATTTAAGGAGAAAATGATGAAGAAAGCTGTGTTTTTAAAATGTGGTTTTGTCTCTAGTGATATACAAATAGAATTTGTTTCTTTGAGAAATTGTAATTGCATATTTTAAAAACGATTTCAGAAATCAATTTCATTTCTGGATATGTACTGCTAGAGCTTCATAGGTTGTTTTGAGCCATATTTATAACGTATTTGAGTGTCTAAGATGTTATGTTTTCCTTTTAAAATGTAAAGCGTTCCTCTTGGGGCAAGTGTCTTGTAAATACGCTCCCACTTGTGCTTGGCAAATTTGGATTTTGATTATGGGAGTTACCTAGCCATGTTAATAGTGTCCCAAAAATGGTGCTAGTGAATTGCAGGAAACACTTTCATGTGTCTCAAGAACATTTTTAGTCATTTCTCCATGAATGCAGGTATACAATTGATTTATTTGCTGTGTTTAAAAACGAATTTTGAAATCAATTACATTTCAGGATATGTACTGTTAGAGCTTCATAGGTTGTTTGGGGTCATATTTAGAAGGCATTTTAGTGTCTTTGATGTTATTTTTCCCTTTTAAAATGGAAAGCGTTCCTCATGGGGCCCTGAGCAGTTCTTAGCCATGTTATTTAATAGGAAGTGGATAACATGGCTAAGAGCATTTGCTGGAAAGTGCATGAATATTGCTTACTTTTCTGCGATGTTATTTTTCCCTTTTTAAATGGAAAGTATTCCTCTTGGGGCAAGTGTCTTGTAAATACGCTCCTACTTGCGCTTGGCAAATTTAGATTTTGATTATGGGAGTTACGTAGCCATGTTAATAGTGTCCCAAAAATGGTGCTAGGGCATTCCAGAAAACACTTTCATGTGTCTCAAGGACATTTTTAGTCATTTCTCCATGAATGCAGGTATACAATTGATTTATTTGCTGTGTTTAAAAACGAATTTTGAAATCAATTACATTTCAGGATATGTACTGTTAGAGCTTCATAGGTTGTTTGGGGTCATATTTAGAAGGCATTTTAGTGTCTTTGATGTTATTTTTCCCTTTTAAAATGGAAAGCGTTCCTCATGGGGCCCTGAGCAGTTCTTAGCCATGTTATTTAATAGGAAGTGGATAACATGGCTAAGAGCATTTGCTGGAAAGTGCATGAATATTGCTGACTTTTCTGCGATGTTATTTTTCCCTTTTTAAATGGAAAGTGTTCCTCTTGGGGCAAGTGTCTTGTAAATACGCTCCCACTTGCGCTTGGCAAATTTAGATTTTGATTATGGGAGTTACGTAGCCATGTTAATAGTGTCCCAAAAATGGTGCTAGGGCATTCCAGAAAACACTTTCATGTGTCTCAAGGACATTTTTAGTCATTTCTCCATGAATGCAGGTATACAATTGATTTATATGCTGTGTTTAAAAACGAATTTTGAAATCAATTACATTTCAGGATATGTTCTGTTAGAGCTTCATAGGTTGTTTGGGGTCATATTTAGAAGGCATTTTAGTGTGTTTGATGTTATTTTTCCCTTTTTAAATGGAAAGCGTTCCTCATGGGGCCCTGAGCACTTCTTAGCCATGTTATCCAATGGGAGGTGGATAACATGGCTAAGAGCATTTGCTTCAAAGGTTGTTTGGGGTTATACACCATTTTTGGGAAATTATTAACATGCCTATCTAACTCCCATAATCAAAATCTAAATTTGCCAACCGCAGGTGGGAGCATATTTACAATAAATTTGCACCAGGAAGAACGAAAAATAGCATACTAGATACTCAAATGCCTTATAAATATGACCCAAAACATCTTATGAAGCACTAGTAGTGCATATTTCCAGAAATGTATTGGTTTTCATTTAATGATTTACTTCATTGGTAGGCCTTCACATGTTTTTTTATTTTGATATTTTTCAGTGAAAATCTTATCTGCAACCATGTGTTGGCCTCACCTCAAATAAACAAAACAGGTGATGGACTGAATGTGGATCAATGACACACATTTACCCCAGTCTAAAGATCAGGGCCTAAACAAATCTTTAGATAGGCTACATCTTATCGTCATCCTGAATTAATGATTTAAAATATTAGGGAGTGATTTATGAGTGTTGTATGCCTTTTTTGCATCATTGAGTGTCATTTTTGTGATGCAGTGCTGGTGGGAAACATTTGCTATGTTAAATAATTAGTAGGGCATTAAGTTTTAGATGACTGTTATTTATTTACTGTTTGGTAATAGTGGTTAATAACATTTTATATTATATTTTTCCACAGATTCAACTGCAGATTCTTTCATAGTTTGGAAAATGCCTTCCAAAAGTCGAATACGAAAGGCTAGAAAACGTCAAAGACAGCAGGATGATGTTTTATTGCAGCAGTCCTCTTCCCCAAATACTTGTCAAAACACCAAGAAAGGTCCGGGTAAGAGCACGAAATCATTCTTAAGAAATATTTGTCATAGAAAAAGAATTTCTCCAAAAAATGTTTCAGTCCTCAAAAAGAAAAGCAATTTAAATGGAAAGGAGAGACCCATCAAAAATGTTACTGGTAGAGGAAGAGATAACTCTGTGCATGATAGTAGAAGGAAACAACAGTTTAGGGACATTCGACATCGAATGTTCCGTAATAGGATAATAGTTAATTTATTGAAAAATATTAAAAAAAAAGGCCAACAGAAAGCGGCATTTTATAAGAAGAAGAAAAATGTAGAGAAAATTATTGATCATGCTTTTGAAATTAAGCGAAAGTTGTTTATTTTGGTAATCAATAGAATTAGGAAACTAAGCAAGGTAATTTCTGATTTCAAAACTAAAAGTAGATGGAAGAGAGTAGTAAATCGTACTAACTTTTGTGAAGTTTTTTCCGGAGAATGGATGCATAGTTCTAGTTGTGAGGCATTTTTTAATGAGGAGAGTTATTTTCAGGATAATGATTTGGTGTTTGCAGTTGACACCAGTGGTCGAGCTTATGAAGTGAAGGATGGTTGTCCAGTTGAAAAAGAACAACTTGTGACAACAGAGACAGAAGAGGCGCTAAGTGATGAGGTTTTAGGAAGACGTCCTAAGGGTCCTGTGTACATTTGGAAGTGTAGTTCTATTTGCAGTGTGCGACAGGTTTCCATCAATTTGCTTTGTGATTTTATACGGACATTTAATAAGAAAAGTTTGAAGCAGAAAATGAAGTTGTTGCAAGATTTAGATCCTTGCAGAGTGAGACAAATAACAGGTTTGCGTGGTCATTCACTGGCTTGTCTTTCCAGGAGAGTATGCCAGAGTGTTTTTCATCATTTCAGGATGCTAGCAGTGCATCATAATAAAGTGAGAAAATTAGTGAGAATGTTGTATTATGCTAAGAGTCCAGCAATTATGCTTAAACAATTATGTGCTGCTCTTTTGCATGGTTCTGAAATAGATGTGAAGAATATTTGTGAAGAAATTGAGTTTTGTTACTTTGGTAGTAAAGATGAGAATGTTCAAATTGACCCTGAAGTAGAGGGTAATGTGGAAGATAATGTACAGGTTTCCAGTACAGATAATTTTCAGAAGGAAATTGCCACGTTTCAGATGAAATCAAGTGAGAGGCCTAATTTCACTTGTGTATGTTGTCGACGCACTTATTATAAGAATCAGACTAAGGTAGTGGATTTATATGCAAAAAGTGAAAGGGTAAATAATAGTGAATGGAAGGATTTTGCCACATACTTGATGGTAGAAAATTATTTTGATTTGGGATCGGATCAACGTGTGTGTACTTATTGTTGTAATAAATTAAACCAAAACCAGATGCCTGCTAGGGCAGTTCATAATAATCTGGAATTGGTTGAGATTCCTTCTGAATTGAAGGATTTAAATACTTATGAATCTATTTTGATTCAAAGTATCCATCCCTTTCAGGCTATTGTAAGAATGGAGCCAAAGACAGGGAAGTTGCCTCCAGCAGATTTACAGAGAGGATTAAAGGGAAGAGTTGTTTATTTGCCTCTAGATTTGAAGAAAAACATTAACACAATTGGAATAGAAAAAGTGGAAGAGGAACCTCTGGTTATCTTGGTTAATGGGGTTCCGACAAAGAATAAGAAAATATGGCAAGATTTAGTGGATGTTAGGAAAGTCAAAAAGGCAACAGTGTATTTGAAGAAAAATAATAAGTACTATAAGAATGTATATGTTGCAGAAGAGGAAGTAAGTGATGAAGAGGATAGCGATTTGTGTGCTGGCCAAATTGAGAAAGTAGAGGCCTCTAAAAGTGAAGAAATATATGAACATTATAGTGTTCATCCTTTGCATTCCAAGGAAGTCATGGGGAATGCTATTGAGTTGTTTCAAATGAAACAAGCCAAAGGGAGTCCCATTAGTGTTTGGGAGGAAAGTTTGGAAGCTCGGTGTTTCCCACAGCTATTTCCCACAGGTCAAGGAGGAAGATATGATGAGCGACCTCATCAAATTCCTGCGTCTGAATACCGGACTTTACGATTGTATGCAGCAGATCCTAGGTTTCGGCAATGCATTCCCTATTTGTTTCATCTCCTGTTTGAAAGCGATCTGTCTGGACTGTCATATGCAGTGAACCACATCTTAAAAAGTGGTATACAGATGCGAAACATCTCGGCAAGTGACTTTATGCATAAAGTCAATGTCCAAGACAGTATTTTGGATTCTCACTTAATTAATCTCATGGCGTGTCAGCGTGGTACTAATGAGTACTGGTACCGTCGTCATGGTGATTTAAAATGTATGCTGAGGAACTTAGGAACTCCAACATGGTTCCTCACTCTGAGCTGTGCCGAGTATGGCTGGGAAGACTTACTTGAATTTTTACGAGAGGCAAATGGTAACATTGAAAACATCGAATTCAAGACACCCGGAGAACTGTGCTCTTTGGATCCAGTCAATGTATGCAGGTACTTCAATCATAGATTTGAAGCTATGATGTCTTTCATCACAAATAAAAAGAATCCACCTCTTGGACAGGTGTTGGATTTCTTTTGGAGAAAGGAGTACCAAGCAAGAGGTGCCCCTCATATACATATGTTGTTGTGGATCAAGGATGCACCTAAATTTGGAACAGATCCGGATGACTTAGTGATGAATTTCATCGAACAGTATTCTACGTGTGCTGTTCCAAACGCAACGGAGAAGAAAAGTCTAAGAGAACAAGTTCTACGTTTCCAAAGCCATCGTTGTGGAAAGTACTGTCGTCGTAAATTCAGAAACAAGGACAAGTTCTACACCAAATGTCGTTTCAACTTTCCACGACCGGTGATTTCTAAAGGAAGAGTGAACAGTTTGATGTCTTCGCTGCGACATAATGTGACGAGGAAGTCACCCAAGAATACATACAATTTGAAAAGGAACGAAGAGTCCAAGTACATCAATGACTACAACCCAGTGATTTTGTCCATGTGGAATGCTAACATGGATATACAGTTTGTGGCTGACAACTGTATGGCTGTGGCTCGGTATGTGACATCTTACATCACCAAAAAAGAAAAGACCGAACTGAAGGATATGTGGGAGGACATTTCTCATGAAAAGAGCCTCAGCAAGAAGTTGTACAGTTTCAGTCTGAAGATGTTGTCGCATCGAGAAATCGGAGCTTACGAATGTTCTGACCGGTTGTCTTCAGCAAGTCTCTATGCCAAATCCAGGAGTCTCGTTTGGGCGAGTCTTGGTCTTGCTGCAACGCGAAATCGAGTTCTAAAACCTGTCCGGGAAATTGAGTATTTGGCAGAAAAGGAACCAAACAGTACCGACATTTTGAAGACCAACATGTTGGATACATATTATCCAAATCGAAGCAGTCACCTTGAGAATGTTTGTCTATATGAGGTTCTCCAAAATTATATATTCAAGAGGAACATCAAAGAAGATATTGAGAAAGGAGTGTATGCTGTAATTGGAAGTGAGGGATGCCTGGTCAAGCAAAGAAAATGCCAATTAGTAAACCATCGAAAATTGAGTGGTGAATCTCCAGAAAAAAAGGAGTTTTTTTATTTAGCACTTTTGCAACTTTTCAAGCCTTGGCGTGCAGAAGAGGAACTGCTTGGAGATTTCCTCTGTTACGAAGACTCTTTCAATGCAGCCAAGGAGTCCATAGAATGTCCTGCTTTTTCTAAATATCAAGAAATGCTAACTTTGGAAATTGAGCAGGAAGCAACGATTGCAGCCGAGATTGCCAGAGACAGTTCTCAGGACAGTCAGAGTTCTGTTTCATTGAGTCAAGATCCACTTGGAGGACCTATTATCGAAAATGAAGCTGCCACTGCTATGAATGAAGTGGAAAGAGCCATGGCACATGCTCAGGAGGATTCAGTTAACTTAGAAGACTTGGAAAAACAACTCAACGTTGAGCAGAGGAAAATATATGATAAAGTTACCACGGAAATTGAGCACGGATTAAGTCATGAGAAGAACAAGTGCTCATGTACATCGTTGAAGCCTGTCCGACTGTACGTGAGTGGAGAAGCGGGAACTGGAAAAAGTTTCCTCATTAAAGCAATCTCTTGTTATTTGCAGGAAAGGACTGAGTCATCGCTGTCTTGTGTTGTCACCGCTCCTACTGGACTGGCAGCACATAACATTAAAGGTATTACTTTGCATCGTCTACTGATGCTGCCGGTGGAGCATGACAACAAATTACAATACAACAAGTTATCTGGAGATGCTTGCTGTGAAGTTTCAAGAGTCTTGAGGAAAATGAAACTACTTATCATTGACGAAGTAAGCATGGTTTCCAATGTCATGCTTGCCTTTGTGCATTTGAGAATGCAAGAAGTACTTAAAACTGAATATGATGTGTTATTTGGTGGGAAACACATCATTGTTTTCGGAGATCTTCTACAGCTGACACCAGTAAAAGGTCAACCTGTGTTCAAAATACTCACGCATGAAGATACCAGGAAGTGCCTAGGGAGCATTGGCAACGTCAATATATGGTTAAACTTCAATTATGCAGAACTGCATCAAAATATGCGTCAGGCAAAGGATGAAGATTACAAGAATATTCTACAAGATATTAGAATTGGAAAAGTGACCGAGCATGGGAAAGAAGCTTTAAATGCACGATTACTGTCAAATTTATATCCCAAACAAGAGATTGTGCCTGAGAATATTTTTCAGAAAATTACTGAGAAGAAATCCGGGATATGTCTCATGCCAACTCTTGCAGAATGTGCCATCTTCAACAACAAAATGTTGAATTTAGAAAAGCAAGAGATTGTGAAACTTGAAGCTATCGACAAATTAGAGCATATGGGATCAACAATTATTTTGTCAGACAATTTGAAATCAAAATTGGATTCATTAGAGAAGACTATATCTAAAACAGCGGGTTTTGAAAAGACTTTGAATGTGTGTTTAAATTGCCGAATCATTTTGAGAAGGAATTTACATGTAGAAAGAGGTCTGGTAAATGGATCAATGGGTAATGTTGTTGATTTTGAGAAATACAGAAATAGAGATGGAATAGAATTTTTAAAAATTAAATTTGATGGCATTGAGGAAGTACAGCAAATTGGTCGTTGTTCTGCTAGGTTTTTGCTTGTTAAAGATTTATATGTTCGCCGTAAACAGTTTCCTGTTTGCTTGGCATATGCGGTGACAATCCATAAATCGCAAGGTTTAAGTGTAGACTGTGCATTGGTGAATATTGGCAGTTCTGTGTTCAAGGAGGGTATGGCATATGTGGCATTGTCACGAGTTAGAACTTTATCGGGATTGTACTTGATTGACTGTGATGTCACAAACATTTGTGCAGATCTAGATTGTGTTAAGGAATACAATAGGTTAAGAAGAGAGTATGCGCCACATTTGCCTCAATATCCTTTGTTTGAGAAACGTGTGGTAGGCCGCAAACGTAGAAATAGCAGTAATAGTAGGGAGGTTGTTGCAAAAAGACTAAAAGTCAATGAACCGAAAATTGTTAGCAGAAAGAAAGTGGATTCTGTTGTAGATGTTGTCGGTTTTCAATTTGAAAACAGTTCTGGTGTCAACTGCTATGCAAATGTAGTGGTTAATGTTCTCTTTTCACTAGAGAGTTTAAAAGAACAGATTCTGTTGAATTCTGAACAAATTTTATGCTGTTTGTTGAATTCTGTTTTCGGGAAATGTAGCACTGATCGAACAAAAGTAGAAAGTGTGTCTGAACTTCGTTATCTGTTAGATGAATGTTCAGGTCAAACAGACTTCTCTGAAAATAATCAGCAAGATTGTCAGGAGTTTTTAATGTATATGCTTGATATATTGCAAGTTGAGGGTGTAGATGTAGATCACCTGTTTGGGCTTTCTTATCAATGGCAGCATGACTGCGAGAACTGTATGGTATCAAGTACTACTAGTGTAGACTCAGAAAGATTTATATATTTAACTTTGCCAGACAGTAAATCAGTCTCCTTTAATAAGCTAGTAAATGCAGCGGATCACAACATGGAGTGTAGCCAATGTAAATGTGATATGATGTCAACATTATTTATACGTAGATATGGCCAGTATGTCATTTTAATGATCCAACGTTGTAGGCCTGATGGATCAAAATTGTCAACTTTAATAAAAAATTTTGTGGCTTCTCAGCTGTCAATATCAGGGAGGACTTTTGTTACTGTAGCAATTATCTATCACGATGGTCCATCAACAACATCAGGACATTATACAGCTTACTTAAAGTCTGGAAACGGCTGGTCATTCTGTAATGATTCCGTTGTAACGTTCAAAAAAAAATTGCCGTTTGACCTTAAAAATTCTTACCTGGTGTTTTTAAAACCAAAATTTTAAGTAGAGGGAATGTAAGTCTGCAATGCTGTCTAGATTAAAAATCCAACTATATAAACCTAATGCAAGTAAGTCTGCTTCATAGTAAGCAGTATCAGTGTCATAGGAAAAGGATAACATGAGTGACAAAGAAGAGTAAGTTATTAGTAGTCCAGGATTGTGAAAATAATCTCAAATATTTTATTTTTGAAAGTTGCGAAAATAGAAAATGTCGGGATTTGATTGGAAGAATAACAAGACTTGCGAATCGCGGCAACATGATTTGGCCTAGTGGAAACATGTGATATAATGAGAGAAGTCTTTTTTTCTATGTAGTATATTTTACGTATCGATGGAGGTTTTCTTTCAGAAAGTGGCGGGCTGAAAATATTTGTAGCACAACAGAGTGGATGCTGTTCATAGGAGATCGTTCGACGTCATTGAAAGTAAGTTAATTTTAAGGAGTTTTGAAATCAGATTTCGAAGGTTGTATGGGTTTTTTAACCACAGTCATTTTGATTGTGTTTTTTTTTTCCCGCTGTTACATGATGAATACCTTCAAGTCACTGATTTAAGTGAAATTTGATACATTCTGAGAACAGCAAAAATAAACCATTTAACATGTATAATTAATGTTATGCTTTTTGAAATTATGATATATATTTAGAAATGTGAGGTAGATATGGAGAAGCAGAGTCTTCTGTAAGTGTCAATTTTAATGCTTACAGTGCTGTACTTCTAGGTATTGTTTTTTTTTTAAAAAAAGAAATAGGCCTCACCTCAAAGAAAGCTCTTGAAAGCACACATCTTATTTGCATCCTAAAACAATCATTTAAAATGTTTGACACAATTTTATGATGGCTTTACATCTTTTTTGCGCTGTTATTGCATCACTATTGTGAGACATAAGCAATGCAAAAGAAGCATCATGTTTCAAAATAGGCCTCATTTCATCAGCATGAAGATACTGTTTTTTTAAAATAAATATCTTTAGGATTGTGTAGGGGTCGTAGGGAAGTAGAGGTTTCTGTAAATGTCAAAGTTGTTTAAAAACTGTTTCTTCTTGAACCTTTTCCCTTCTTTTTTCTAATTTTTAAATACATGTTTTAATATTTTTGGAAATGTTTGTTCTCTCTTTTACAGATTGAATGTATGAAAAATTTGCTTGAAAAGTTAACATGAATTATAAGGTAAATGTTTTCTACTTTTTTAACCTACATTCCACTGCTGATGATGTCACTGACTATGTTATGATTGATGTAATAAATGGGCATGTTTTACTGCAATGGTAGGTCTTCACATCTATTATCTCGTCTGTATTCTTCAACAAGCATAAATTTGATATGCAACCCAGAGTACGGTTCACCTTAAACAAACTTTTAGAGAGGACACACCTTATCGTCACCCTCACTCAATCATTTAATCTATCACATTTAACATCTATTAGTTCTACTGCTTCATTTCTTTAATCTTTACTTTCCTGTGTTTGCTACTTCTCTCCTTCCTTTCTCTATTACTTAATTTTTCTATTCCTTCCAGTATTTTTCTCAGTCCCTGTCTTCTCATACTTCTTCATTATTATTCACTAATTCTGTCTCTATTAATGTTACTGTTTATGAATGATCTCCAAAAATTTTAAAAACAAGAACAGTAAGTATAAGGATAGGAAAAGACATTTATGTTACAAGAAAGACAACTATAGGAAGTAAACAGAAAAAACTGTTACTCGCAATCCACTGCTGATGATCTCACTGACCATGTAAAAAATTATGTAATATATGACATGATCAGAAGTGAATTGCGGGTAACAGTATCTTTTCTTTACTCCCTATATCTGTCTTTTTTTGTAACATAACTGTCTGTTTCCTTTCCTTATACTTACTGTTCCTTTTTTTAAAAAAAAATTTTTGGTACGCTCAAAGTACGCGTACCGGAGTGCGAACTAGTAGCGAACTAATAGAAATAGAGCTTGGCAGAGTTCAAAGAATTCTACCAATTTTTTTAATAATGGGGAGGTAGTTCTGAAAAGAACTGTTTTTTTTTGTTTTTGTTGTTTTAAATTTTTTTTATTAGTTTTCTGAACATTTTTTATATTTTTTTGTTTTTTTCTGAACATTTTGTATTTTTTTTTATTTTTGGGGGGGAGGGGGGAAACAAAAATGATTCATCGAAGACGGCTCAACAGGAGCAACAAAAAAAAAAAGAATTTACTTTTTGGGGCGTTTTGGGCACACATGATTGGTGATGGCTCTCATTATCAGGGTAATGCTACTTTCGCGGTAGCAAAGTGTCTGGTTGCACCGCACACAGACTTGCTTCACTTCTCCCATGTTGATTTGGATGTTCGGGATCAGCTCCCTCGCCTCCGGTCCCGATACCTCCTGAACAACAGATCTTCTTGCCATTTCTGGCGGATTTTGTTGTTGGTCGCGAAGTTGTGCATTGCTGTAATTGTTAGGGTGCCATCGACTCATGTGCCTGTGCATTGTATGATTGCCAAAACTGTACTTTTTGTCTGTGCCCCTTGAAAGTCGTTCGTCGCAAATGCGACAAAAGACGTATCTGGCATTTACTTTCTTTTGGTCAGCAGGAAATTTAAAAAATTGCCAGATATAATTTTCTTTCCTATTATATCTTCTGGGCTCCTCTGGCAAAAACTCGTCATTTTCTTGCTGTTCTTCCTCTTCTTGATTTTCCTCCTCTTCTATAATTAGTGAAGCAGGTAGTCTTTTCTTCCCATGAGGAGGTGGAGGAGGTGGAGGGGGCACACTGGCAGAAGCAACCATTGAAGCCATTGCTGATGAATCAAAAAAGTTCTTTCTCTCACCAAGATGAAAGTCAGAGTGAGGAAAGAAGGAGGGGTTTTCATCATTTGGGAGAAGGAAAAATTCTAAACCAATGAAAAGTGTTAATTTTATATGACATGACCAAGTATTACATCATTAGGAAACCAAAAGTGAAATGAACCAATGAAAAGTGTTATTTTCGAGTCACATGACCTGCTGTGTTTACGTTTCGCGCTTTGCTCCGCTTTCCGGTCCACTTCCGGGTCCGCTAATTTGGCGCGTCCAACGACGTATTACGCGATAACGCAAAACGTCATGCAAACGTAACAGTTACGCTAAAGGAACGTAGACCGGTTCGCGTACTAAGCCGCGGCTTTAAATTGAGCTAACGGGAAGCAGACCGGTTCGCGGACTGGGAGCGGAACAAAAAAAAATGTTTTAAAAAAATTGTCTAAAGAACATGAAAAATATATTTCAAAATTTAAAGAACAATACATTGTACAGCTACAGATATTAGCTTTTAAAAAACCATTGAAATTCAATGAAAAAACCATAGGTTATAGACTATATATAGTTAGGGATTAGCATTTAAAAAACCTTATTTTATTTGCACAAAACCATTGAAATTCCATATATAGTTAGTTGCACTAACTATATATCGCGCACCCGCAATCCACTGCTGATGATGTCACATATTACATCATTCATGACATGGTCAGTGACATCACTGATGACATCACTGATGACATCTCAAATGACATCACTGATGACATCACTGATGACAACATCCAGTGACTGTATGTTTCTGTATAGTTAAAATATGTCTTACATATTGAAGAATGAGTGGATGTATAAGTGTCTGGATGAAGGATTTAGTAGGTGCATGACTGACTGTATGAGTGAGTGATTAAATGTGTCTCACTGAGTGCATGGGTTAGTGACTAAACTGTCTTAATTTGTGCATCATTATGTCTGTTGTTCTGTAAACTGTTGCATGTGTTGATCAGTAGCTATATGAGTAACTATATGGGTTATTGATTGGTTGCCCAAGTATTTGTATGGGAGACTGAGTGCGTGTGTGGGTAGCTGGGAGGTGTGTGACTCTGTGCATAGATGTGTGAGCAGTTGATTCACTAGATGTATGGTTTCAAAAGTGCATGTGGAAACAGCTGTATGAGCGGTTGACTGTGTGCATGACTGTATTGGTGAGTGAATGGATATCTCAGTGCTACATGTTAAAGTAAGTACATATGTAAAACACTTTACATGTAAGAGTTGACATATATAAATAACTGTGCATAAGAGCCAGTGAATGTGTAAGTGGCTGTATGGATCATTGTGAACTTGTATCAGGGATTGTATAAGAGAGTAAATATGTGTTAGTATATGTTTGAATAAGTAAGGTGTGTATAACTGTATAGTTGAGGAAATGGAGGTGTGATTGATTCTTTGCATGACTGACTAGGTGTGTGAGTAACTCCATGGATGAGTGATAGTCTGTGAGTGTCTGTTTACTCTGAATGTATCTAAGGTTATATTAGAGTCTGAAGAGGTTCAACATATTATCACATGAATGATATCATCAGTGATGTAATCAGTAATGTCAAATGAGATGTCATCAGTGATGTCATTTGAGATGTCATCAGTGATGTCATCAGTGATGTCACTGACCATGTCATGAATGATGTAATATGTGACATCATCAGCAGTGGATTGCGGGTGCGCGATATATAGTTAGTGCAACTAACTATATATGGAATTTCAATGGTTTTGTGCAAATAAAATAAGGTTTTTTAAATGCTAATCCCTAACTATATATAGTCTATAACCTATGGTTTTTTCATTGAATATATATATATATATATATATATATATATATTACCTACTGGCGATAGCAAGTAGGTATATATAGTTAGGACCTAGCTATCATAGAAAATCCGCAACATTCTATTGGGAATAACTTTGGCGCCGGTTGAGGAATTTGGGTGTAATTTTTCAGAATTTAGGCCAGCTCTGCTCCGCTCCTTTCCTGGAAGTTTCGGGGGGATTCGTCATGCGGGGGCCGAGAAAAAAGGGGGGTCCCAAAACATGTTTTCCCTATGTTAATTTCCATAGGACGAATAGACAAGGCTACAGCCCGAACCGCTGAACGGAATTACACCAAACTTTGCAAAATTGTAGGGAAAGGTACGCAGAAGTGCCTTTTCTATATTTGGTGAATTTCTCGAGTGGCTTTTACAAAAATAAGGTTCAAAAACACATATATATCTATATGCGCGATTCCAGCGCTTACGGGTACGCGTACCGGGGGAGCGCACCCGGCGCACCATGGAAGTGCGCGAGCGGAAACCTGATTGGCTCTCGGGTGTCTGTCAACTTTCTAAACAGTCCGGAGAGTCCGCCATCTTGTGTCTCGGTAGAATCGAGACACAAGAGGTGAAAATAAAAAGGGGGAAATGATTTTAAGGGGGCAGGGTAGACACTCCCTGACCCACTAGGTTTTCTGAGGGGGGCCTAGAAGGACCCTGTGGTGCGAAAAACGATATATATATTTTTTTTTCAGTTTTCGCAGGTTAAGCGCTGGGTGCGTTCCCATATACGCTTACAGGTACGCGTACCCTGAGCGTGCCACAAGGAAAACCAGAAAAAAAATTATTTTTGGGCCTGGGGGGTCCTTGTGGGACCCCCTGAGCAGGCCTAGGGGGTCCGGGGGCTTCTACCCTGCCCCCTTTGCGTGTTGTGCACCTTTGTTTCACTGCTTTCTTGTGCCTTGGTTCTACCGAGGCCCAAGATGGCTGCCAACACTTCCTGGTTTGGAGTGTTGACAGACAGTGGCAGCCAATCAGCTTGCCTTTCACAGGAAAGCAGCATGCTCATTGGCTGTCAATACTTCTAACCAGGAAGTGTTGGCATGAATCTTGTGCTAGGTAGACCGAGGCACAAAAGAAGCAGAAAAACAAATGTGTGGAATGCAAAAAGGTCCCACAAGGATATTAACATATTTTAACATTATCCGCTAATAGAATTAGCATTTAAAAAACCTTGCGAATTCACTGAAAAAAACATAGTTCAGTTCAGTTCTTTATTTGTTTCGATGGTTGAAAACCATCATAAAAATGCATATTAATACATAACCACATAAAAACATACTGAACATCACAATTTTAAAAAGACGAGTAAAAAAAGAATTTTTGTAGTTAATATATACAGACTGTAAGCATAAAAGGGAGCAGCAAATTTCATTTCGTTTCATCCCCTTTCATCCACCATCAACCCCTTGTATTTCTAAATTTAATCACAATTTTTAGAAAACTCATAATAGCACACAAGGTACGCATTTCAGTTGCTCTTTGCAGAAATAATAAAGCAGATTTGGCATGGATAATTTTTGAGTCCTTTAAAATGTCCACCAGAAATCTCCGACGCGGGATTTTATAAAAAGGACAAAGTAATACAAAATGAAGGGTGTCCTGCGGAGACCTATTGTCGCAGCCGCAGGCACCCTTCTGCTCAATTGTTTGCATAAAACCAGGCGGATAGGCTAAAATATTATGCAACAAATTGAGCCTAAAACGAGTCATTAAAAACCTCTCATGTTGACTATACATTAAAAAGAGATACGGTTCCATGCCCATTTCATTACAAACAAGCGAGTGAGCAGCTACCGAGGATTTAGTAGAATCAAGTTCCATCCTCCTGCAATCATATTTTTCCAGTAGTTGCTTTTGTACATAGTGTCTGCAATAGATGTCCACATTTGAGGGGTCAGAAAATAACCTTTGCTGGTCAATAGCTCCTAATGTTTCTTTGATATATTTCAACCAGGGGATTTGGAGCCATCTATCTTTCCGTAAGCAATCCTGGATGATCTGTCTGGTTAATTCCGCGTTGGGGTTTAACCAAATTTTAAACCAGGTCAGTATTAGTCTCAATCTAATCAAGTCAGATATGTATGGGGTACCAAGCTCTTTGTGTGTTATTGCTGCTGGGATGCTCAGGGGAAGCTTTAACAGTTTTTTAAAAAATGTGTCTTCCTCTCCTTGTATCTGTTGTGCATCCCTGAAACCCCACACCTCTGCTCCATAGATAGCCTTCGAAGTACTGACCGACCTATACAGTGTCATCACCTGCTCAGGGGACCAACGTCCCAGTCGTCGGGCAAAATTTAATATGGCCCCATTTGCTGAGACTAGTTTCCTAGACCTCTCCTCAATCAATGGGGCAAACTTAATCTTTTCGTCGAATAGGAGACCCAAGTACGGGAAAGTGGTCACAGTGTCCAGGACATGTTCCCCTAGTTTGAACACGAATCTCTTGTGTGGTTTCTTCCCTGCTACCATAATGAAAGATTTTGTCAAATTGACAGAGAGGTCCAGATTCTTCATGAAATCAGCAAAACCTCTAATTAGGAGCTGGAGACTGACTGCTGTTCGCGCGAGGAGGACCACGTCATCTGCGTACAAAAGTACCGGTATATGACGCGGACCTACCTTTGGGCAGTCAGTCCCCAGTGCTAGCAGGGCACTCTCCAGACCGTTTATGTAGAGGGAAAACAAAAAAGGCGCCAAGATACACCCCTGCCTCACCCCGCCGGAGCACGGGAAGGGATCGGTGCTCACCCCCCCGCGCTATAGCGGACCTTGGCAGTGGTGTTCCAGTGCAGTTCCCTAAGTACGTTAATAAGATCTGGGTCAATTCCCAGTCTATACATAAGGGTCCAGAGTTTAGCTCTATTAACGTTATCAAAAGCCGCTGCTAGGTCCATGAATCCCATGTACATGGTCCCATCACTCGTCTTGGTATATTTAGCCGCAAGGAGGTATAGATTGAGGCATTGGCCACTAGTTGACCTGCCTGTTCGAAACCCGTACTGGGTATCCACCAAGATATTATGAGTATCAGTCCACTTTATTAAGCGGTTAAGAAGTGCCCTCCCGAGTACTTTAGCAGAGACATCAATCAGCGAGATTGGTCTATAACACTGCGGACTGTCCCTACAGCCTTTCTTATATATAGGGACAATCACTGCAGTGGACCAAGATCGCGGAAGGCCCGATTTAATTGCTGCATTAAGTACTCTCATTACTATTGGTGCCCATAAATCAGTATTGCTTAAAAATAGGTCTGGTGGGGTGCCATCCGGGCCGGGGGCTTTGTTTCGCGTCAACCCTAGAATTGCTTTTAGAACTTCCTCCAGGGATAATTCTAGTTGTTCTGCCCTGGGACCCTTCCTGATTCCATCTCCAATGTCTACCTCCTGCTGGTTATACAAAGATTTAAAATGGTCAATCCATTGTTCTGGTAGTATGTTGGAACTAATAACTGGGGAGCTTGAGTCATGGAAGCAAGGGTCTGTTTATGATTCTCCAAAACTGGGCATAATCCCTATTTTCTCCTGCCTCTCTAAGGTCTGCCCAAACTTCTTTTTGGAGAGCACTCTTTCTTCTCTTTACCTGGGTTTTATAGTTCTGTCTGCATCGGGCAATTTCAATCTTGTCCCTCTGGGCCTTTTTTAAACTCTGCTTTAGTTCTCTTAATGCCCTTGAGCAGTTGGTATCAAACCATCTTGGGGAAGGTAATTGCTTAACAGGCCTCTTGGTTTTCAGTAACCCTTCTACTATTTTGGTTAAAGATTCGAAAGCCACAACCACTCCTCTGCCCTCTATTGTGGGGTCTAAGCAGGTCTCTATGTGCTCTTTCCCTTCACCCACTAGCTTGGAGTAAAAATCTTGCGGGTTGATCATTGTCCACCTTATGCGTCTCCCTTGGTCTGTTGCTTGAATTTGAGTTTCTGTGACATCCCCTGGGTTTTTCCCAGGTAAGTCTTTATAATTAATTTCTAGGGAAAGGGGATTGTGATCGCTGAAGGGACTCCACTCCGTTCTTGATCTTATAATCTGCTCTTTAGTGCAAACAGAGATCATTATAAAATCTATTATAGATCCACCAGCTCTCCCTTTGAATGTGGGTATAGGGGTCTCCCCTGCTTTCAGTGCAACTAAATCCATAACATGGGTGAGCGCAAAGTTATCTAGGAGCTTCATCAGCACTGTGCCCTCTTTGTTGTGTTCAAAATGGGGACCCTTTTCTAGAGGGCAGGTAGACCAGTCAACAGAAATAGGAAATAACTTAGGGCATAGATGACAATTAAAATCTCCCATCAGCAGGACAGTTGGTTCAGGCCCCTTCATCCTTAAATCCAGTTCCTCGTTTACCCTACTCTCCAGCTCTAATAATATAGGAAGATTCCCATCAACCGGCCCAGAATTATAGAAATTTTGAATAGTAGTCTCTGCCCCTGGTTCTGTAGTGAAACTGCTTGTAGTGTGTCTGACACCCAGTCTGACTGTGACCAGGTACCCTTTAGATCTAAATCTACATATATTGCTAAGCCTCCTTTTGCTCTCCCAGAATTCGTCTCTTGGGCAGGTGTGAAAAAACACTTATAGCCCTCCAATTGACAGAGGTCAAAATCACGCGCCCATGTTTCTTGGAGAGCTATAACATGAAAGCGCCTTATGAATTCTTTCCACTCCTTGTTTTTAAGTTTAGCTTCCAGGCCTGCTATATTCCAGGATAACACGGTCAATCCCGCCCTATTCTCTTTCCTACTCACTATGATAGATTCATTTATTCTAACCTCATCCGCTACTAATGGCTCTATAGTATTTTCACTTTTCTCCCCCTGTTTCGGGAGTTCTTGTGATCTCAAGATTTGTACATTCCCGGCACTCCCGCAACTACCCTCTATTTCCGGGCGTGGGCATTCACTGGTAGCTAAGGGTGTTACAGAATTATTTTCTATCGGGGTGAGTCAATCATTATCCTCAAGTGACTGCAAAGGGGCAAATCTGTTTCTCCACTGTGAGTAATCTCATGGGGGTAAGAACTGGTCGGGGTGGCCTACGGGTCTTGATCTTTGTGTGCGTTGTGGTCTTCCAGGGTTCCACCCACCATCATCATCAGCACGATTGGTGTTCCAACTCCTTCGGTAAAAATACCCGAGTGGGAGTGCACAAATTGTGCTGGTTTGATTCCTATTGGGATTCTTCAGGATATAATCAACCAATCTAATATCTCTAAAATTTGCAACTATACAGTCCCCTCTTATGTCTTTTTTCCTCCCACCAAGCCAGTTCACTCGTCTTACATGCACTATCTCTCCTCTGTCCCCATTATTTAAGGGTCTGTGTATATTCAGCCACTTGGAGATTGTAGCGTGTAATTGATAGTGTGATTCTCTCTCGGTAGGCCTAATTTCTGGCACCCCTGCAAAAACTAATACAAATGGGCTGGCCTCTGGAGGGAGATCTATATGTGGGGCGGGGCTGTTTGTAGTGTAGAAAGGGTCAGAATCCGTATAACATGGGTCGTGATTCCCATGTCTCTGGTAACGGTCTTCCTGTCTCCATTGCATTAGTGGTTGTAAAGGGGGTTTATCCATATTTTTGGAATTCGTATTTTGTGTGTGTCCCCCTCTTGGTTTGTCATTGGGACCCCCTCTTTGATTTTGGGAAATTTTTGGTACCTCGTGGATCTGGGCAATTGTGTGTTGAGTATGACTAACACAGTTGTTATTCGGCAATCTGTTTTTGTCAGCATTGTCTTTGGTGACCACCTCGTTTGGTTGATTAGAACCAATAGAGGGTTTCGTAAATGTGCTCACACACAATTTTGTCCACCTTGCTTATGATTGGTTTTAGCTGTGCAGTTATAAAGGATTCTAGATGTTTTTTGAGGTCTCCTAGGACTACCTCAACCCATCCTGGTGGAATTGTTTCTGTTTGGGTATTATTTTCTACTAGTATAACCTCTTGCCTGCTCGTTGAGCGACTGCCTCCTATGGGTACTTTCCTTTGCCTCTGTGGCCCCTTGGTCCTCCCCTGGCGCTTCGTTTTTCTCTGATGGATCATTTCGCTACGCCCAGAGATTTCTAACCCCGGGGATTGTGCACAAGGGACATCCTCAGTGTCATTGTTTGATTGGGTCACATTTCCTATCATATTTGGGCTATCTGCAATTGATGGATCTCTAGAGGGTGTTAGAATAATTGCATTAAGATTAGGTGAGGAGGATAAACTCCGTTCCATACGTTCTATTTCCCCCGAGACCTTCTTTAGCATTAAATCAATTGCAGTAGGTTTATTTCCTTTGGTTAGGGCAGACTCCTTAATTTCCGCTCGCGTTTGCTTGGGAGTCTCTCTAGTGTGGGTTTTACTCACAACAGAACGTGTGTTGGGATGATTAGACATTTTTTCTTTCTTTTGGGTCTACAACTTAGTCAGTCTTATACCCACAGAATCAAGGTTGGGGATACTGCGTTACTTGGTAATCCCACAATTAACAGGTGACAAAACCGACTTAGTTCTCTAACCCCCCTATTCCTACTACCGTAAAATTAATCTAATGATTTTAATAAAGGGCTTAGACGACAGTTACTCAGTCCAGAACCTCGATATATAATACCTGAGTCAATAGTTGGAAGTCCAATGGGGCCAAGGGGGGTGGCCCGTCCCGTCCCTCGTCGTCCCCGGACGACCACAGACGGCCCGCCCTCTGCCCGGTCTCCGCCCGGCACGTCCCGCGCGCGTCCCGCGGGGGCGGGAGGCCCTTCTCGCTTTTCTAGCGCCTCCGGGCGCGGTGGTGATGTCAGGGTTGCTCCGAATACGCCGGGGCACCTGGGAATTGAAGTTCCCGCCCTCGCGACGCTCCGGTTGCCGGTGTTGCTGCCTTGAAGATTTCTGGCAGTAGGGTGCAAGTGCCGTTCCCCTCACGGCCAGCGGACACAGGGATTTGCCAGGTGAGTTTTAGCTTGTGCCCCAACAGAGTGCTTGGCCCTCCTCGCTTTTCTAGCACCTCCGGGCACGGTGGTGATGTCAGGGTCGCTCCGAATATGCCGGGGCACCTGGGAATTGAAGTTCCCGCCCTCGCGGCGCTCCGGTTGCCGGTGTTGCTGCCTTGAAGATTTCTGGCAGTAGGGTGCAAGTGCCGTTCCCCTCACGGCCAGCGGAAACAGGGATTTGCCAGGTGAGTTGTAGCTTGTGCCCCCACAGAGTGCTTGGCCCTCCTCGCTTTTCTAGCGCCTCCGGGCGCGGTGGTGATGTCAGGGTCACTCCGAATACGCCGGGGCACCTGGGAATTGAAGTTCCCGCCCTCGCGGCGCTCCGGTTGCCGGTGTTGCTGCCTTGAAGATTTCTGGCAGTAGGGTGCAAGTGCCGTTCCCCTCACGGCCAGCGGACACAGGGATTTGCCAGGTGAGTTTTAGCTTGTGCCCCCACAGAGTGCTTGGCCCTCCTCGCTTTTCTAGCACCTCCGGGCGCGGTGGTGATGTCAGGGTCGCTCCGAATACGCCGGGGCACCTGGGAATTGAAGTTCCCGCCCTCGCGGCGCTCCGGTTGCCGGTGTTGCTGCCTTGAAGATTTCTGGCAGTAGGGTGCAAGTGCCGTTCCCCTCACGGCCAGCGGAAACAGGGATTTGCCAGGTGAGTTGTAGCTTGTGCCCCCACAGAGTGCTTGGCCCTCCTCGCTTTTCTAGCGCCTCCGGGCGCGGTGGTGATGTCAGGGTCACTCCGAATACGCCGGGGCACTTGGGAATTGAAGTTCCCGCCCTCGCGGCGCTCCGGTTGCCGGTGTTGCTGCCTTGAAGATTTCTGGCAGTAGGGTGCAAGTGCCGTTCCCCTCACGGCCAGCGGACACAGGGATTTGCCAGGTGAGTTGTAGCTTGTGCCCCCACAGAGTTCTTGGCCCTCCTCGCTTTTCTAGCGCCTCCGGGCGCGGTGGTGATGTCAGGGTCGCTCCGAATACGCCGGGGCACCTGGGAATTGAAGTTCCCGCCCTCGCGGCGCTCCGGTTGCCGGTGTTGCTGCCTTGAAGATTTCTGGCAGTAGGGTGCAAGTGCCGTTCCCCTCACGGCCAGCGGACACAGGGATTTGCCAGGTGAGTTGTAGCTTGTGCCCCCACACAGTGCTTGGCCCTCCTCGCTTTTCTAGCGCCTCCGGGCGTGGTGGTGATGTCAGGGTCGCACCGAATACGCCGGGGCACCTGGGAATTGAAGTTCCCACCCTCGCGGCGCTCCGGTTGCCGGTGTTGCTGCCTTGAAGATTTCTGGCAGTAGGGTGCAAGTGCCGTTCCCCTCACGGCCAGCGGACACAGGGATTTGCCAGGTGAGTTGTAGCTTGTGCCCCAAAAGAGTGCTTGGCCCTCCTCGCTTTTCTAGCGCCTCCGGGCGCGGTGGTGATGTCAGGGTCGCTCCGAATACGCCGGGGCACCTGGGAATTGAAGTTCCCGCCCTCGCGGCGCTCCGGTTGCCGGTGTTGCTGCCTTGAAGATTTCTGGCAGTAGGGTGCAAGTGCCGTTCCCCTCACGGCCAGCGGACACAGTGATTTGCCAGGTGAGTTGTAGCTTGTGCCCCCACAGAGTGCTTGGCCCTCCTCGCTTTTCTAGCGCCTCCGGGCGCGGTGGTGATGTCAGGGTCACTCCGAATACGCCGGGGCACTTGGGAATTGAAGTTCCCGCCCTCGCGGCGCTCCGGTTGCCGGTGTTGCTGCCTTGAAGATTTCTGGCAGTAGGGTGCAAGTGCCGTTCCCCTCACGGCCAGCGGACACAGGGATTTGCCAGGTGAGTTGTAGCTTGTGCCCCCACAGAGTTCTTGGCCCTCCTCGCTTTTCTAGCGCCTCCGGGCGCGGTGGTGATGTCAGGGTCGCTCCGAATACGCCGGGGCACCTGGGAATTGAAGTTCCCGCCCTCGCGGCGCTCCGGTTGCCGGTGTTGCTGCCTTGAAGATTTCTGGCAGTAGGGTGCAAGTGCCGTTCCCCTCACGGCCAGCGGACACAGGGATTTGCCAGGTGAGTTGTAGCTTGTGCCCCCACACAGTGCTTGGCCCTCCTCGCTTTTCTAGCGCCTCCGGGCGTGGTGGTGATGTCAGGGTCGCACCGAATACGCCGGGGCACCTGGGAATTGAAGTTCCCACCCTCGCGGCGCTCCGGTTGCCGGTGTTGCTGCCTTGAAGATTTCTGGCAGTAGGGTGCAAGTGCCGTTCCCCTCACGGCCAGCGGACACAGGGATTTGCCAGGTGAGTTGTAGCTTGTGCCCCAAAAGAGTGCTTGGCCCTCCTCGCTTTTCTAGCGCCTCCGGGCGCGGTGGTGATGTCAGGGTCGCTCCGAATACGCCGGGGCACCTGGGAATTGAAGTTCCCGCCCTCGCGGCGCTCCGGTTGCCGGTGTTGCTGCCTTGAAGATTTCTGGCAGTAGGGTGCAAGTGCCGTTCCCCTCACGGCCAGCGGACACAGTGATTTGCCAGGTGAGTTGTAGCTTGTGCCCCCACAGAGTGCTTGGCCCTCCTCGCTTTTCTAGCGCCTCCGGGCGCGGTGGTGATGTCAGGGTCGCTCCGAATACGCCGGGGCACCTGGGAATTGAAGTTCCCGCCCTCGCGGCGCTCCGGTTGCCGGTGTTGCTGCCTTGAAGATTTCTGGCAGTAGGGTGCAAGTGCCGTTCCCCTCACGGCCAGCGGACACAGGGATTTGCCAGGTGAGTTGTAGCTTGTGCCATAGGTTTCAGGCCTTATATAGTTAGGAATTAGCATTAAAAAAAATTGAAAATTCACTCAAAAAACCATAGGTTTCAGGCCTTATATAGTTAGGAGTTAGCATATAAAAAACCTTTAAAATTCACTGAAAAAACCATAGGTTTCAGGCCTTATATAGGTAGGAATTAACATTTAAAAAAACATTGAAATTGTCCCTATATAGTTAGTTGTACTAACTATATTTTGCGCACCCACAATCCACTGCTGATGATGTCACATATTAGATCATTCATGACATGGTCAGTGACATCACTGATGACATCTCAAATGACATCACTGATGACATCACTGATGACATCATCCATATGACAATCACATACACCTTTTCATACACTAGTAAAATCTTTTATCACTCTTTGTAAAATACAGAGTATCATATTTGAATCCATTGTCACAGCAATACAAGTATCTAAAAACCCACTCAGTGATTCGTAGATGTATACACACATCTAATCCCTTACCTGTAGATTCACTCATACATGCTGTCAATGAACAATAGAACACTATCAAAAATACTTATACACCTATATCGACATTACACACCAGCACACATCCTATTAACATATGAAGTCATCCTACTCACTTATGCAAACAGTGGATCATACTTACATATTTACTTAGCTACACACTTATACAAACACCACTTCATCTATTCATTTAGATATTAAGTCATACTTAGTGAATTATAAAATCATTATTTCAAGTATACAGTTATACATACAGTCACTCACACAATAATTGAGTCGTATGTATACTTACTTATATACAACAATTGACACATACACTGCCTTTTATTTTTCTAGTTTGTTGGACATGTACCATTGAGAAATATATTTGCTCATCACCACACTCATAAAGAGATTCACTCACCCAAACAACTGTTAGAACATGTACTTTTAACTTCATATGTCTACTGAATCAACTATTCACACATCTTTGGACAGTCACACACCCCCAACCGAACCACACGCAATTTCACTCTCCCATACAAATACTCAGTTAACTAATCAATAGCTGATATGTTAAAAAGTCAAGCACACTTACTGTTTTGATTAGCAATCTTGTGTGATGAACTTTTGACCTGTGTGCTCAGTTAAGTGTTCCATGAACTGTTTCTATGGTAACAGGCAGAAGGAAGATTGGGGGTGGAGTTGAAATTTATGTCAGTCAGTCAGTCAAAAGCTTTTATTATCGATTAAAAACCATAAAAAGACGTGCTACAAATTCACAGACAAGTTAAAAATGTTGAAATGTTAAAAAACTCCACAATGAGTACTAGGTCATAAAATATTCGAAAGGCAAGAAAAAGAAGCAAGAAAAAAGCACAAGGGGGACAAACATCCATTTCGTAGTATACAATTGTTGTGAACGTATCTAGGACCCTAATTAAATATTCCCGATTGATGCCCTTATGTGGTTATAACAAATCATATCCTTATAAAGGCATAAGAATCATATCCATATTTAGTCATGGCCAATGAAGTCCAAATACGGCAAGGCTACTTCCTTAAACTCCTAGAAAGTACAACGCGTTCTTTAAACAAACCAAACCTCCAGCAACCCGGGAATTCCCCCTGCTTTTGTATTGATTTGTCCTAGAACTCCTGCGAGTCCTGAAAAAACTGCCAGTTCTTAGTGACAGTTCTTATTACGTCTTATGTCCAACCTTATGTCAAACACAGCACCTTCCAGGTATAAATATATCAGCATTTGTCTTAAGCAACACGCGGTGGTTTGGAGCAGAGCGTCTATCTACTTACCCGAAGCCCAGCTGATGCGAGTGCCGAAGGAAGCCGTCCCTCCCATTTGACGCACTGAGAAAGACTCTGTCTTTTCTCCTGCCGAGAAAATCCAGCTCCAGTGTTTCCAGTCACCCTTGCGGGTTACTGGGAGATCGAGTCCTGAGAACGAGATACAAGACCTCCTTCATTCTAAAACCAAGGTACAGAGCTGATTAGACCCTTTGAGAATTCTTGAATCAGATTCTTGGCAAAACTAACTTAACTTAAACTGCAACTCCCTTACTCCTTCCCACGTACTAGGCTTAGGTTAGGTACACTGGGGTAGGCGTATTTTAGAAGCACCAGTTGAGTACGTTTAGTCAACTTTTATCATTCTATATAACTGTATATATTTTATCCGTTTTAGGTACCATATGGCTCAGAAACCATATTAATGCTTTTACAGTATTATTTCATAATACTCCTTTTACTGTACGCACTTTACTTTATGACAAGTATTGCAATTGTGGCAATTCACTTTTCTTGCATGAGAAAAAAGACTGCTCAATAAATAACACCTTTTATTGAAAACGCCCGTCTCTCTATTTCTCTACACTCTGGTGAAACTAAGCATGCACGATTGACTGAGTGAAAAAACTATCCATTGTTTTCACACAACTCTGGAGATATATTCCTTATTCTGGAGGGAGAAAAGTTGCCATGTTTATGCGGTTGTCAGAAGCTAATCCCTTCTTGTCAAATTAGGGAAGTTAACTCTTCCCGGTTCATTCAAGAAAGTGTCTAGTGACCTCTGAGCTAGCTGGCATACCTAATTAAATCTCACATATTCAGTAGAGACCTAGTCGACCTCAGACCTACATCTAAACTGCCGTTTATGTTATTCCAATGCGCAGAGCCTATTGGGAATATAGGAAGTACACTACACAATAAAATAGAATCGTTAGCCCTACACAATTTTTAAGAAAAGAGATGTCCCCACCACAATCAGCAAGAAGACCCGTAGGTAGTGGGCAGTGATTTAGTATTTCCTTTTAAAATTGCGCACCTAGAATACCACATGGACAAAAGAAATCTTGATGTTACAAACACTGCCAGGGCCGTGGTATCAACTTTTAAAATTCTGTACACCTCCCTGAAATCCCTAAGACCCCTGGACTTGCAGTATTGGATTATCCACTTAGCCCTCACCCTATGGTACGAGGGGCAAAAGAGCAGAACGTGCTGATCTGTCTACTTTGCACCCCCGCACCCGGGGCAAGTGCTCGCTAGCTGTGTGGCCTTGGACCAATTGTGCGTGAGGCCCCTGAGGGGCAGTAAGCCATGCCTAAACTGGATGTACAGTTTCTTTGCCAGGGGAGGCTGGATATCATCCAGGAATTTCTCAAATTTCTCGAGTTTGTTAAAACACTAGCAAGGTGATATTGGTTTAGAGCCAAACTCAAGGATTTATTAGATATCTGGGGGCAGGCCACCTCAGGGGACGACCACAATTGCCCCATCCCAAGTGCTAAGGTGAGGTGCTTGATATAGCTCAACCACAGGATCTTCCCCACACTACCTCTGGACAAAAGATCGCCCAGGTCCACTCTGTAGCTCTCTAATTCCGGAGTGGACCAGAGTCGTCTCCAATATAATAGCGGACGATTCGAGACGATTTCCTGTATGGGCACTAAACCTAGATCAAACCTTAGGGGGGTTAATGGGGTGCTCTGAAGGAGTCTCAAAATGCGACTAATGAAGCAGTTCTCAGTGAGAGATAGCGAAAGAGCACTGACGTGCCCCCGCAGATCTGCTCCGTAGATCGCACCCCCTCGCGTCTGCACTTTGTAAATTTCAACAGGCGGACCCACCAATTTCTGGAAGGTTTCGTTAAAAACTTTTAAAATGCTGCCTGAAGATTGAGACAATTTCAGATTGGCCCTGGCCATGTGGGAGGTCCAGTCCATTCTATCATTAAGGGTGATCCCCAAATAGTCGAATGTAGAGACTCGGTCCAAGGGCAGTCCGTCCAGGTGCGGGTGGGGACAATTTGATTTTTTGGGGTTATAAACCATATACTTGGTTTTAGAGACATTAATCTCCAAGTCCCTCATTCTGCAGAAGCCACAGAAAGCTTCCAGTGTATGCTGGGTACCCCCAAATGATTTAGACAATAGGAGGGTATCGTCTGAGAACATTAGGGCAGGTATTTTCCACCCAGCTAAGCTAGGGGAGTCCAAGTCCCTAGCGCCAAGTAAGTGTGCAATCAGCCCATTAAGATAAAGTGAAAAAAGCGTGGGGGCTAAAACGCACCCCTGCCTCATGCCCTTGTCCACAGGGAACGGGGCCGACAGCTCCCCACCCCTCCCAAACCTTACCCTAGCATAGTTACCCTGGTGCATATGCCTAAAGAGGTCACACAGATAAGGCGGGGCACCCAACTCTAGGAGTAAAGCTGAAAGCTTGTCCCTCTGGACCAGATCAAATGCGGATCTAAGGTCCACAAAGATCAAGTACAAATACCCGCCCCTAGAGTGATGGTCCTCCAATAAATAAGCTGGAGCCTAAACAGTTGATCGATCGTGGATACCCCAGCACAAAATCCTGCTTGCAGGGAGGTTAGGATGAGGTTGTCATCCATCCAGTTCTGCAACCTAGTTAGGAGGACACGTGCAAAGAGCTTCTGGAGTACGTCGATCAAACTGATGGGGCGGTAGTTAGCCGGGTCGAGGGGAGAGGCCTTCTTATAGATGGGGATGATTTCAGCTCCCAACCATGTCGCGGGAATGTCCAAACCCTGCATAATGGCATTAAAAAGGACACACCCTTTGCTCAGTCCGGTAGAGGTCGCCGGATATTCTGTCCAGTCTTGGCGCTTTCCCTGCTGCCAAGCTTTTAAGTGCTGCATTGACTTCTGACAGCGTGCAAGGGTGTTTGACTTGTGCCATACCCTTCAGAGGTACTGTTGCCAATAGTTTTGTTAATTCTGGCGTGTCAGCGGTGGAATCTAGGGGGCTGTGTGAGTATAATGGCTTAAAATGGGCAAGCCACACATCTTCACTAAGGTTGGGTAATATGGCGGTCGTCCCTGCCACTGATCACCCCCCGGACCAAGTTCCAGAAGGACCTATAGTCACGGGCAGCAAGCGCCTTGCTTACCTTTTCCCATCTGTCAGCCTCCCACTCAGACCTGGCCTCTGTGATTAGTTTTTTATAGGTTTATCTCGCATTCCTAATCCGTAAGGGTGACCCCAATTTTACCTCCTTTACCAAGACAATTTTGGCCGCCCTGCAATTTTTATTAAACCAGTGATGGTCATTCTTCCGGGCCCCAGACCTGACAGTCTTGGTGGAATAAAAGTAATCAGCTAATACGCTGAGGAGCTCATTATGAGTATGCTGTAGGGCCAGAAAGTTGGAGGGTTCTGGGTTGCAGCATGACAAGTCACTGGCCACTAGTAAGGCACCAAGTACATGGTTGTAAATCGCCGCTAACGTGTCCAGGGATAGTGCCACCTTTGCCCATCTAATTCGTCTACCTCCCGCCATTTTAAGCAAATTCTCGTTACGTGGGGTTTTCACTACGCTCTGAGTTTTTTGGTCCCCTAGGTAAGTGACCAATTCCAGTGTTAGCAAATTGTGGTCACTGTCGACCCTGGGGATTACCGTAAACGTTTTTGCTTTTGCCCAAAATTCCACATTGACCAAGATATAATCAATTGTAGTGCTTCTATCTGGTCTGTTAAAGGTGCGGGCACCCGGCATATCTGGTAGAAGTCTACCGTTACATGCCCTGAGAGAATTAGATACAACCAAATTATTCATCGCAAGAGCCAGAGGCGATAGGCGCATTTCTGGATACATGAAACATTCAGGGATTAACCAGGTCTCATCCTCTTCTACGGTTACCGAGGGGATCCCTGAAAATGGTTCAAAGTGGCAGTTAAGATCTGCCCCTATTATTGTGTTATAAGACGAAGGGAAAGAAGAGAGGAGTGCCTCCAGAGCCTCTAGATAATCCTAGCTGAAGAGGATTTGGGCGTAGATAAATATTGATCACTGCCAAAACCGAGGCGTCCTTAAAGGTGAGTAGAATACAAAGGATGTCTGGGCTATATGTAACAACTACCTTGGCTGAGCACCCCAGGTGCAAAGCCACCCAGATACACAATCCTCCTGATGGTCTTCCCCTGAGACCCTGAACTGCCGCTATATGATAGGACGCAAATCCTACCCTTAAAGGGGGAGACAGGAGCCAGGTTTCCTGGAATAGGCATATGTCATAATCATCCATCAAATCTCCCCAATTTATGTCATTTGGAAAGGGTTGAAATGTGTGTTTGCTTTTGAATTAATGTGGGAAGCAATGTGATTTGATGTTTAGGTGTATATGTGTTCAAAATGACAGGGAAACTGCCATTCTTTGGTTCTGGTGAGAGGTGAACAAAACAGAGATTCTGTATAAGAAAATCTGGTGTGTGACTGACATACTTCTTATTCTACAAAACAAATTGAAAGGTGAGTTATTAATTTATGAGGGGATGTATGTGGTGCATTTTGATTTTAATCAGACTAATGTGTTTCTCCTGCTAAAGTGCAGGGAATCCTTTTTTTTCTCTAGGATTGTATTGTGAGTGTGTGTGTGCATTTAGAAACGATTCTGAGATAAGCATTTGTGTATTTTATGTGTTTGCAGACAGATAACTATGCTGTTCTCATGTTTTCTTAGAATTCGAAACCATACATTTTGTATGTATTTGCAAAATGACTCAAGTTTCTACATTAAAATGCAGTACTCCTTCTAGACTATGAAATGTGTTTTGGTAAAATGCAAGGGATAGTGTTGTTTGTCTAGAATCACACAGTGAGTCGTTTGTGCATTTAGGAATCATTCTGATAGAAGCCCTCTATACTAATGTGTAGTAGAAAATGTTGTGCAATGTGTAGAGTCACCTAAAATCTTGTAGACTAGTAAATGTGTTTCGGTAAAATGCAAGGGATAGAGTTGCTTGTGTAGAATCACACAGTGAGTCTGTGTGCATTTAGGAATCACTTCATGTGTTTCCTGACATGTAATTGATTGCAAACGTATTATGTTCTCACATTTTAGTAGAATATAGTCATTGGCTATGTGTTTCCAAAATAAGTTTAGCTTTAATGGTAAAATGAAGTTATGAAATATATGGAATGGATGCTTGATGTGTTTGAAGACAAATAAGTACATGTACTGTTGCAGTGACACTACCACCAGCACGATTCCCTACACTACACAAACACCACTGCACTACCCTAAACCAATAATCTACCTCCAGCACGACCACCTACACCACCCATTCAACACTGCACTACTCTAAATCCTAAAACACTACCCCAGCACGACCCTCTACACTATTCAAACACCATTGCACTACCCTAAACTTTAAATCTACCCCAGCACAACCTCCTACAGTACCCAAACACCACTGTACTTTCCTAGAACACTACCCCAGCACGCCCCCCTGCACTACACAAACACCACTGCACTACCTTAAACCCTAAAACACTTTCCCTAGCATGTCCCTGTACACTACAAAAACACCACTGCACTATGCTAGAACACTACCCCAGCACGACCTCCTACACTACCCAAATACCATTGCACTACCCTAAACCTTAAACCTATCCCCAGCACGACCCCTTACACTACCCAAACACCACTGTACTATCCTACCACTCCATTTATAAGAAATATTGTTAATTGTCTAGAATCACACTGTGAGTCAGTGTCCATTTGGGAAAATAGATAGAGAATGTTTTGGTTGGTTGATGTGTTTGCAGACATATATGTACATGAACTCTTGCAGTGATACTACTTCCAGCATGACCCCCTACACTACACAACCACCATTGCATTATCCTAAACCCTTAATCTACCTCCAGCATGACCACCTACACCACCCTTTCACCACTGCACTACCCTAAACCCTAAAACACTACCCCAGCACGATCCCCTACACTACTCAAACACCATTGCACTACTACCCTAACCCCTAAATCTACCCCAGCACGACCCCTTACACTACCCAAACACCACTGTACTACCCTACTACTCCATTTAGAAGAAATATTGTTTTTTGTCTAGAATTACACTGTGAGTCAGTGTCCATTTGTGAAAATTGAGAGAGAATGATTTGGTTGGTTGATGTGTTTGCAGGCATATAAGTACATGTACTTCTGCAGTGAGTCTACCTTCAGCATGACCCTTTACACTACCCAAATACCACTGCACTACACCAAACTCTAAAACACTACCCCAGCATAATACCCATACTACACAAATACCACTGCACTACCCTAAACCCTAAAACATTACCCCAGCACAACCCCCTACACTACCTAAATACTATTGTGCTACCCTAAACTTTAAACCTACCCTAGCACGACCCCTTATACTACCCAAACACCACTGTAATACCCCAAAAGAGTACCTCAGTATGACCCCCTACACTACACACACCAGTGGACTACGCTAAACTCTGAATCTACCCCCAGTATGACCCTCTACACTACATAAAAACCTCTGCACTACCCTAAACACTACAACACTACCCCAGCAACGACCCCCTACGCTACTCAAACACCATTGCACTACCCTAAAGTTTAAATCTACCCCAGCAAGACACCTTACACCACTCAAACACTACTGCACTACCCTAAAACATTATCACAGCACAACCCCCTACACTACACAAACACCACTGCACTACCCTAAAATTTAAAACACTACCCTAGCACAACCCCCTACACTACCCAAATACCATTGCACTACCCTAAAGTTTAAACTTACCCCAGCACGACCCCTTACACTACCTAAACAGCACTGTACTATCCTAAAAGAGTAATTCAGCATGATCCCCTACACTACATAAACACCACTGCACAACCCTAAACCCTACATCTATCCCCAGCACAATCTCCTACGCTACCCATTTAGCACTGCACTCACCTAAATCCTAAATCACTACCCCAGCATAACCCCCTACACTACCCAAACACCATTACAGTACTCTAAACCTTAAATTTATTCTAGCACGACCTCCTACACTACACGAACACCACTGCACTACCCTAAACTCTCAATCTACCCCAGCACGACCCCCTACAGTACCCATTCACCACTACAGTACCCTAAACTCTTAAACACTATAGCAGCACGACCCACTACACTACCTAAACACCATTGCAGTACTCTAAACTTTAAATCTACTTACAGCACGACCCCCTACACTACCCATTCACCACTGTACTACCCTAAAACCTAAAACACTACCCCAGCACGACCCCTACACTACCCAAACACCATTGCACTACGCTAAACCTTAAATCTACCCAGCATGACACCCTACACTACTCAAATACTACTGCACTACCATAAAACACTAAGACTGCATGACTCCCTACACTACACAAACACCACCGAACTAACGTAAACCCTAAAACACTACCACAGCACGACCTCCTACACTACCCAAATACCATTGCACTTCCCTAAACCTTAAACCTACCCCAGCACGACTCCTTGCACTGCCCAAACACGACTGTACTATCCTAAACGAGTAATTCAGCCCAATCCCCTATACTACATAGACACCAGTGCACATCCCTAAACCCTAAATCTACCCCCAGCATGACCCCCTACACTACCCAATCACTACTGCACTAACCAAAACGCTAACACACTACCCCAGCACAATGCCCTACACTACCCAAACACCATTGCAGTACTCTAAACCTTACATCTACTCAAGCACGACCTTCTACACTACACAAACACCACTGCACTACCCTAAACTTTAAATCTACCCCAGCATGACCTCGTACAATACCCAAACATCACTGCACTATCCTAGAACACTACCCCAGCAGGACCCCCAACACTACACAAAGACCACTGCATTACCCTAAACCCTAAATATACCCTAGTACGACCATCTACACTACCCATTCACCAGTGCAGTACCCTAAACTCTAAAACACTACCCCAGCACCACCCCCCGAACTACTAAAGCACCATTACACTACCCTAAACCTACCCGGCATGACCTCCTACACTACCCAAACACCACTGCAATACCCTAAAACACTACCCCAGCACGATTCCCTACACTAGACAAACAACACTGCACTACTCTAAATTCAAAATCTGTACTGTTGCAAAACCATACTGACTGTTTATGTATCATGTAGTAATCTATTTACTAAAGTAAAAGTGAACCAATTATGAATTCACTCAGTGTCTTTCCTTATAGTATTGTGATCATTTAGTAAATATGCATGTACTCATACAGTGCTTCAGGTTTTAGTGTTATGGAGTGCTTCAAACTGCTATGCACTATGAATGTAGTGCTCTTACAACCTTCACAGTTGTGGTTCAGGCCTACAATTTTTTAGTCAGAATTTATATGAAATGTGTTTGTATAGTAATAAAAAAGTATAATTTATAAAGTTATTAATAAATATTTATTTATGATTCTTTTTTACAGATACTGTTTATCCTCATTAAAATTAAGTAATCATGCGGGAGAAAGATACTTACTTGAAAATAACTAAACCACAAGTCTTGGAAGATCAACATAATGTGGCTTAAAAGAGAAACATTTCTGGTAAGACCACAAAGGGCTTTATTACAATTATTACTATATTGAAGAAAAAACGGGAAATGTAGAAAGCCCTGAAAATGTTCCAAGCACAAAAAAAAGTGTAAACAATAGGAAAGGAAAAAAAGGCAATGTACATACAAAGGATACAACTTATAGTAAAAGAAGAGAAAATCAATATAAAGAAATCCGCAAAAAAATATTTTACAACAGAGAGGTCCATAATTTACTGAAACATACAAAGAAATATAGAAAGAGAATGATTTTACAAAAAGAAGAAGCATATCGAATCCATTGTTGAAAAGGCTTTTGAAATAAAGAGGAAACTATTTATTTTAGTATTAAAGAGAATTCGATCACTAGATAAACCAATCCATTTAATGAAGGCCAAAAGTAAGAGGAAAAGAGTAATTAGCAAAAGTAATTTTTGTGATATTTTCTTATGGCAATGGAAACACAGTTCAAGTTCTGAGCCTTTTTTAATGAAGAGAGTTATTTACAGAGCAATGATTTGTTGCATGCAGTTGACACCAGTGGTCGAGCTTATGAGGTTAGAAATGATTGTCCAATTGAGAAAAAGAATATGGTTCCTATAAATGCAGAAAAAGTGATTGCTGATAAAGTTCTAGGCAGACGTCCTAAAGCCCCAGTGTACACTTGGGATTGTAGTAGTATTTGTAGTGTACAAGAAGAATCTATTGATAAATTAGGCAAGTTCTTTCAAGCATATTGTAAAAAATAGTCTTAAACAAAAGATTAAGGTGTTGCAAGGACTAGACCCTTGCAGAGTGAGAAAACATACTGGTTTGCATGGTCATTCTCTGGCTTGTCTTTCTAGGAAAGTATGTCAAAGTGTTTTTCACCATTTCAGAATGTTGGCAGTACATCATACTCAAATGCGGAAGTTAGTGAGAAGATTGTATTATGCAAAAAGTCTGGCACTAAATGAGTTAAACAGTGCTCTTTTGCGTGGGTCAGTACCAGATGTGAAAAAGGTTTGTGATGATATTGAGTTTTGTTACTTTGGTCCTGAAGAAGAGAATGAAGAAACTCAGACATTAATAGAAGGAAATGTTGTAGAGAATGTTGAACATAGTTGTACAAAGAATTTTTTAAATGAAATTATAAAGTTTAAGGTGATTTCAGGTGAAAGGCCAAATTTTTCTTGTATTTGTTGTCGCCAAACTCACTACAAAAATCAGACTAGGAGTGTTGATCTGTATTTCAAAAGTGAAAAAGAAAATAATGATAGGTGGAAAGAATTTGCAACTTATTTGTTGGTAGAAAATTGTTTTGATTTGGGTTCTGATCAGCGTATTTGTAAATATTGTTATAACAAATTATATGAGAATAAAATGGCTGCTAGAGCTGTTCATAATAATCTAGAGTTGGTTGCTATTCCTCCAGAACTGATAGATTTAAACACCTATCAGTCTATTCTCATTCAATGTGTGCACCCGTTTCAGGCTATTGTTCGTATGGAGCCTAAAACAGGTAAATTGCCCCCTTCAGATTTACAAAGAGGATTAAAAGGAAGAGTTGTGTATTTACCATTAGATCTAAAGAAAAATATTGAAACTATTGGTGTAGAGAGTGTAGAAGGTGAACCACTAGTTATTCTTGTTAATGGTAAGCCGACTAAGAATAAGAAAATCTGGCAGGAGTTAGTGGATGTTAGGAAAGTGCAAAAGGCATCATTGTGTTTGATAAAAAACAATACATACTATAAGAATGTTTATATGGGAGAAGAAGAAATAGTTTTAACAGAAGATACTGAAACGTCAAGTGGAAAAATTGGAAAAGTGGATTTGTTAAGATGTGAAGAAATCTATGCACATAATAGTTTGCATCCACTTCATTCAAAAGAAGTGATGGGGAAAACTATTGATTTGTTCCAAATGAAAAAAGCAAAAGGAACTCCCATGAGTGTATGGGAAGAGAGCTTGGAAGTTCGTTGTTTTCCACAGTTGTTCCCAACTGGAAAAGGAGGACGATATGATGAATGTCCTGTGAAGATTCCTGCATCTGAATATCGGACAACAAGATTATATGCAGAAGATCCAAGATTTCGACAATGTATCCCTTATATATTTGATCTTTTGTTTGAAAGTGACTTATCAGGACTTTCATATGCAGTCAATCACATTTTAAAAACTGGAATACATCTGCAAAATGTATCTGCAAAAGATTTTATGGATAAAGTGCACCAGAGAGATGATCTTCTAAAATCTCAGCTCATTAATTTGATGGCATGTCAGCGTGGGAATAATGAATATTGGTACCGTCGTCATGGAGAACTGAAATGTATGCTACGGAACTTAGGAACTCCAACATGGTTCCTTACCCTAAGCTGTGCTGAGTATGCTTTGGATGATTTACTAGAATTTCTTTGAGAGGCAAATTCCAATATAACAAATATTGAATACAAGACACCTGGAGAATTGTGCTCTTTGGATCCTGTTAATGTATGCAGGTATTTAAATCATAGATTTGAGGCTATGATGTCTTTTATCTGCAATAAAAAAAATCCTCCTCTTGGAGAAGTTGTGGATTTCTTTTGGAGAAAGGAGTATCAAGCAAGAGGTGCTCCTCATATACATATGAGTAGTGTGGCTCACTGGTTAGAGGCGGCAGACCCGAGAGCAGAGGACGGCCCGGGACCAGGGTTCGATTCCCGACGCGGCAGGTTTCTGGACCAGGGTCAGCGGACTCGATAATTCTCTCGCCTCGGTGCCCACTCTGATCAGCGATCACACTCGGCAACTCTGGGCATAAGCTTGCCTCATCTTCACTAATGGCCCCACCAGACCGCCGGGGATGCCTGGTCTCACCCTGGAGATACCCATTAAGGGACCATCTCTCAGGGAAGCCAGGAAGGGTTTCGCAGCGGTCGAAGCGCGGAGATACTCCTCCGGGAGTCGATCCTAGCGCTATATAAACCTGCAATTAATTAATTAATTAATTAATATGCTGTTCTGGATTAAGGACGCTCCCAAATGTGGAACAGATGCGGATGATACTGTTTTGAGTACCCAAAAGCACAGAAAAAAACAAATTAAGAGCACAGGTGTTACAATTCTAAAGCCACCTATGTGGAAAATACTGTCGACGAAAGTACAAATCTAAGGACAAGTTCTACACCAAATGTCGTTTTGCATTTCCACGTCCTGTAAAATCCAAAGGAAGAGTGAACAGTTTTATGTCATCTTTGCCACATACTATTACAAGAATGTCTCCAAAAAATACCTCCAACTTAAGAAGAAATGAAGAGTCAAAATACATAAATGACTACAACCCAGTTATTTTGTCCATGTGGAATGCTAACATGGATATTCAATATGTTGCGGACAATTCCATTGCTGTTGCTCGATATATAACATCCTATATTACAAAATCAGAAAAGACGGAATTGAAAGAAATGTGGTTAGAGATTTCTAATGAGAAGACTCCAAGTAAGAAATTATACAGTTTCAGTTTGAAGATGTTTTCTCATCGAGAAATTGGAGCATATGAATGCTCAGATCGGTTATCATCTGCAAGTCTATACTCCAAATCTAGAAGAATCATTTATGTGAGTCTAGGTCTGGCAACAATGCTAAATCGAGTACTGAAATCAGTACAAGAAATTGAATATTTAGCAGAAAAAGATCCAGAAAGTACAGATATTTTTAAAACGAATATGTTGAACACATATTACCCAAACAGAAGTCATCATCTTGAGAACATGTGTCTCTATGAAGTGCTGCAAAACTACTATTTAAACGGAAGACTACAGAGACCATCAATGATGGAAAATATGGAGTCATTGGTTCTGAAGGATGTTTGGTGAAACAAATGAAAGGAAATTTGATTAATCACAGAAAGCTGAGTTGCGACACTGCTGATAAAATGGAAGTTTACTATTTAGCCCTTTTACAACTATTCAAACCATGGCGTTCAGAACTGGAATTACTTGGAGATTTCCAAAGCTATGAAGATTCCTTTCATGCTTGTAAAGATAGCATACAATGCAGTGCTTTTTCAAATTATGTGAAAATGGTGAATTATGGCATTGATCAAGAAGCTACAATTGCAGCTGAGATTGCTAGAGATAGTTCTCAAGACAGTCAAAGTTCTGCTGCGCTCAGTCAAGATCCACTTGGAAAACCAATTGTTGAAAATGAAGCAGCAATCGCCATGAATGAGGTGGAAACAGCAATGCATCAAGTTCAAGAAGATGTAAGGGACTTAGCAAACTTAGAAGAACAAATAAATGTTGAGCAAAAACAAATATATGAGCAAGTGAGACTACAGATTGACCACAGATTACTTCATGAAAAGAAAGAGTGCTCATGCACGTCATTTCAACCTATCCGAATGTACGTGAATGGAGAAGATGGAACAGGAAAACGTTTTTTAATTAAAGTAATTACAATTTATCTACAGAAAACAACTGAGTCGCATTTGTCTTGTGTTGTCACTGCTCCAAATGGGTTGGCAGCACACAATATTAAAGGAATTACTTTACATTGTTTACTAATGCTACCAGTAGAACATGAAAACAAATTGGAATACCACAAGCTATCTGGAGAAGCTTGTTGTGAAATTTCAAGAGTCTTGAAGAAAATTAAACTTCTTATTATTGATGAGGTAAGCATGGTATCAAATGTACTGCTTGCTTTTGTGCATTTAAGATTGCAGCAAATTCTTAAAACAGAGTACGACGTGTTATTTTGAGGAAAACATGTCATAGTTTTTGGAGATCTACTGCAACTGACTCCTGTAACAGGACAACCAGTACTTAAAACACTTGTGCATGAAGATACAAGAAAGTCTCTGGGTAGTGTTGGAAACGTGAACATTTGGTCATATTTTGAATACAAAGAACTCATTACAAATATGTGACGAGCAAATGATGTTGATTACGGAACTATTCTCCAAGATATTAGATTTGGACTACTGATTGAACATGGCAAACAAGCTTTGCAGACTCGATTACTTTCCAAATTGTTTCCAAATGAAAATGTAGTTCCTGAGAAAATATACATGAAAATTTCAGAAAACAAATCTGTAATCTGCTTAATGCCAACACTGCGTGAGTGATCTACATTCAACAAAGAACTTTTGAATCTGGAAAATGAAGAAATAATAGCAATGGAAGCCAGATAAAATAGAGCATAAAGGAATCACTATTATTTTGACAGAAAAATTTAAGACAAAATTGGATTCTTTAGAAAAATCAATATCTAAAACTGCTGGTTTAGAAAAGAATCTTAATACATGTAGAAACGGATGGAGAAGTGTGGCTCACGGTGTAGAGGAGGCAGACCCGGAAGCTGAGGTCAGACCCGGGACGAGGGTTCAATTCCCGACGCGGCAGGGTCTTGAGCTCAAATGTCCACGGACTCGATAATTCTCGCTTCGGTGCCTGCTCTAATCATGGGTTCTCACTCTGCAACTCTGGGCATTAAGCTTGCTTAATCTCCACAACGGCCCCCCTGTGGCGGGATGCCTGGCTTTCACCTTGGGGATGCCCTGTAGGGGCTATCTCACAGGGAAAAAAGCCAGGACGGGTTCCCAAGGCAAGCGCGGGGAAACCTCCGGGTACCTGTGCGCTCAATAAATGCAATAATACTAATAATAATAATAATAAACTGTTGAGTCATTTTAAGGCGTAATTTGGACATAGAAAAAGGTTTAGTTAATGGAGCAATGGGCAAAGTTGTGGATTTTGTTAATTATCAGAATAAAGATGGTATTGAATTCTTAAAAATTAAATTTGATCAGATTGAAGAAGTTAAACAAATTGGTCGTTGTTCAGTTTATTTATTGCTTGTTAAAGATTTATATGTCCGTAGAAAACAGTTTCAAGTTTCTCTGGCATGTGCAGTGACTATTCATAAACCTCAAGGTTTAAGTGTTGACAGTGCTTTGGTGAACATTGGAAATACTGTGTTTAAAGAAGGTATGGTGTAGGAGAGTAGGGTCTGCTATCCTATGGTCACCCCAGATTTTTGCTTTTTGCTTCACTGGTTTTCGACTTACTGAGGTTGTGGGCCTACTAATCAAACCCCCAGCCTGCTGCTCTCTCTCTAAATTCACAGACATGTACTATAGGTACATAACCCAATTGGAAATGGACTCCTTGTCAGCCCCTGTACCATGCACTATAGGTGCTCATGGCATAGGTGCCACCAAGGCCTACCAGGGGCTGAAGCATAGCTTTTGCCAGCCCTGGCTGGTTCTTAAATTGACACAGCTGGCTGATCACTCAGCTGGGGCAAGTGGGTGTAATCACCCCTTGCTTAGATATAGTATCCCTATATCTAAACCTATATCTGGACACATATAAACCTGTGAGCCACTCCTATGAAAGGCCTTATCAATCCTGGAGGCAGAGTGCGTGGTTTAATGTGAGATGGTGCTCTTGCATGAGCTGAGCCTGTTTGCAGCTGTCGGGAACAACTCCCTAAGCTGATCCGGGATAATACCGTACCATATACTATTAAGTGCCTTATAATCCTCACGGTTATATAGCAACTTTGGTTTGGCTTTATCAAAAAATGTTGTGTAAGGTGTCATACAATTTGGAATACTATCCCCTCGACCGTTCTGTCGACGGGGATAGCACTCCACCCCTCTAGAGGGGGAAGACATGTTACTTTACTGAAACGCGGTTGATTTTTAAAAGAGCCTCAGATCCACAAAATGGATGCTTCTGCCACAGACACGAGTCTGACCTCCTGCTGCTGACCGAAGCTCAGCAGAGGAGGCCTGGACAAAGGCTTTCCTGTCGCAGGGAGGTGTCACACCACCCCAGACAGGAGATAGTGGATTGTAGCAGGGAGGTTTGAAAGAAACCAGACACTGCCTGGGGCGCACAAGGCTGCCCCTTGCATAATCCGGCCAAACCGGTTCTGGGGCACACCAGCCCCAGTCCCAGCGCGGCCTGGATCAACGGGAAGGGGTGTATCCACCCCCTTCCTGGGTCCCACCCATAGGAGGATACCTAACAGGTAATCCAGCCCCCTAGATTGGTATAAGAATGGGAGCAGTGCCAACGCACTCAGATTATCCTGATGAAACATAAGAAACGAAACTCTGGACCCTTCGACATCCTACTCGACGTAGAAGACTGAAGAATCTCCCTTGTGGTCAAGGAGTGACCACCCTGTGCAAACAGGCACCATCCAGCACCTCGATGTCTGCTTTGTTGCAGTTCCCGCCGGAACTCGAGCAACAGAGATCGACGAGATAAAGCTTTCCTGCCTTATTACAGCCCGATCCACAGTCCCTGCAGAGCTGAGACCTGTGGAGGCGACTGGAAGCGTGGGGCGCGCCATCTTGAAAAGACCACGAGACGCTGACCGTGCAGCCCACGAGTGACCCTCGAAGCTGTACACCGGGGTTTAAGAAGCCCCAGCCCTGAGCCACTTTTGCACGAAGCTGACCTCTCCACACTCGACGAGTGCTGCGTGGGGCCCTTCTGCTTTCTTTGGCTCAACGCGTTGGCCCAGTCACTTGCCAGCTGGCTTGTGGCCCCTGTGCCGGCGAAAACCTAAAACGGACTTGCGATTCTGGTTGCTCCAGACTTGCACCAGCTCCTCTGAAAAGGAGCCCCCGCTCTGACCCTCCTGGTCCGAGTGAGAAGCAATCTTCCAGTCCTGCGTGGATTGCTCTTGCCAAGTGTTGTTGACTCCGATTTTGAAGCCGACAGCGCCGACGGTGAGAGCCTGCGTGGGACAGCCTGTGACCCGCTCCTGGACATCGCAGATGCCCCAGAGCCCACGTGGCAGCAGAGAGAAGCTCCTCAACAACCACCTGATTGCGCCCGACATTGCCTGGTTCCGTCCTGGTTCCACCCTGGTCACTGCTGAGTGACCCAGACTCTGTCCCCTCTGCTTTCTACTCTGATCCACCCTTGGAACACACCAGACACTTCTCCTTTACATCGCCTGCAGCATCTTCAGCTCCAAGCACCAAGAACCTGCGTGACGAAACCCGACGCCACTTCGACCCTATGCACCCGCTTCCTGTGGGTGAGGTAACATTGCAACGCCACTGTTCCCACACTGGTACACACCTCTAGGGCCTGTGTCTAAAGTTTTGTCCTTCTAGGTTCAGCGGAAGTGTCCTTAAACTCTATTTGTGTAACTTTTACGCACCATTGACTTAACATTGGTGCACCACTTTCTTAATATATGGTTTGAGTGGCCACCCGCCCTCATGCATAATTGTGCAACTTTGTATGTTATACTGTGCTTTTGATTTAACGCTTGTGCCCCTTTGCTCATAAAGAGTACTGGGGATTATTTTTAGTAATAAACACATATATTTTTATAATATATACTTGTGCGGTGTCCTTTCATTTGATATTAAAGGATTGTGATTGATAAAACAGCTCGCTTAACACGACCTCTTGAGTTTAGCCTTTAAGGCTGCTTAGTCTATGCTACCATTAAGATAGCTTGTCTATAAGGTTGACTTACAACCAGACACCATAAGGAATTGATTGGACTGATACAAGGTGGTTCCAGAATTGGAAACATCATATATCAGGCCAACTTCTCACATATGGCATATGTGTTGCTTTGTCGTGAGTCAGAACAATATCTGCTTTGTTTTTGATTGATTTTGATGATACAAAGGTTACTGCAGATGCCAACTGTGTCAAAGAGTACAATAGGTTAAGAAGAACATATGCTCCTAATTTAGGTCAATATCCTGTATTTGAAAAGCGTGTGGTTGGTCAAAAAAGAAGGTATGAGAATATCTGTACTGAAGGTGTAGAGAAGGGAAAAAAACAAGATAATGTGATTGCAAGCAAAAAGAAAAAGGACACTGTTGAAGAGTGAGTTTGAAAATAGTTCTGGTGTCAACTGCTATGCTAATGTAGTGGTCATTGTTGTTTTTTTTTCTTGAAGGTTTGCAACAGCAAATTATGGAGAATCAGGAAAAAATGGTGTTGTTTGTTGCATTCTGTTTATGAAAAATTAAGAACTGATACAAGTAAAATACAAACCGTTTCTGATGTTCATAATCTTTTGGATGTATGTTATGGTTCTTCACAATTTACACAAAATATCCAACAAGATGCTCAGGAATTTCTAATGTATATGCTTACTGTATTGGAAAATGAAGGTGTAGACATAGAGAATATTTTTGGCCTTTTTTTATAAATGGAATCATTATTGTGAAAATTGTATGTATACATGTAGCACTAATGTAGACACTGAACGATTTCTATATTTGACATTACCTGACTGTAAATCAGTGTCTTTCAATAAATGAGTTAAAGATGTAAATCAAAACATGGAGTGTAGCCAATGTAAATCAGAAATGTTATCAACTTTATTTATACAAAGATATGGACAATATATAATTTTAACGATGCAACGTTGTACAGCTGACGGAAGAAAATTGGACACTTTAATAAAACATTTTGTAGCTACACAACTATCAATATCAGGAAGGACTTCTGGAGCGGTAGCAATAATTTGCCATGAAGGTCCTTCAACAACATCTGGACATTACACTGCCTATCTAAAAAGTAAGAAAGGCTTGACTCTTTGTAATGATTCTGAGTTGGGTTTCAAACAACGTTTGCCTTTCGAATTACCAAATTCCTATCTAATAATTTTAAAGCCAAAGTTTTAGGAAGATAATTCAGCCTCTGAGGAATTTATTATTATGATTTAATAGGATTTCCATTGGACAATTTACATAAAAATGACTGCAAAAATACAATTTGGCCTCAAGGAAAGGTATTTCTTTGAATTATGGACTTTTTGTTGCACATTGTCTCAGTGTATAATTTTAACTGACATCATTTACAGTGTTTATAAATTTAAGTTATAACATTTTCTTAGCAGTAATCATTTTATATATGTGTGATTTGTATTATCCGGTATTATCCTATAGGTAGGTTTTTTTTTAAACAATCTAATTGATTGGTGGGTTTTTGTGCCCACTGTTATGTGATGAGTACGATTAAAATCACTTTTTCTAGTGAAATTCAATATATTCTGTGAACAGTAAAAAAGGCAAAGAAATTACTATGGAAAATATTAAAATTATGCTGTGCTGTTAAAAATATATTATTATATGTTATAACAATTTTTTATTTTCTTTTACAGATCCTAATTTTAAAATATGGAATTTACCACAATTTAGATTATAAAAAACAACTGAATAGAATGTGTAGCGTTTTTAGGTCTATTACTGTTGAGGTAAGTTTAAGTAAGTCTTAAAATGCACAATGGACTGTGTTTCCACACAGTAGAAAAAAAGGAAGATGGATGGACTAGATCTGTGCTAGAGAATTCCACTGCAAGCAGGTATGAAATAGGGGACAGCTGCAGAACACCTGTCTGCAAATATATATATGGTATAGAACACAATAAACACATCGAGTAGTCTTGTAGGTCTTGGTAATTTTAGGATTATAAATTCCTTTGGCCCTGTTGGGAGTGCTGTCCCGGTTGCCTGTTCTCTTCTGGCCGTTATACCACGCCTCGCGGCCCCCGCTCCGCGGGAGCCGCTCGCAGGCTCAAGACTTTGTCAGGGATTTGGTCTCTTGGTCCCCTGTTGTGCATTGGAGCACCAACGCGCCTACTGCAATTAACTCTCCACACACCAAGGCCAGAGGCGGGACTGCGAGGACCAGCCTGCTGAGCGGCGCTGATCGGCCGCAGCTGGTCCTCTTCCCGCCCCCTCCACCTGTTTAAAACATCGCGGAGAGTGTGCTGCTTGGGTTTCTCCTTTGGCCCTGTTGGGAGTGCTGTCCCGGTTGCCTGTTCTTTTCTGGCCGTTATACCACGCCTCGCGGCCCCCGCTCCGCGGGAGCCGCTCGCAGGCTCAAGACTTTGTCAGGGATTTGGTCTCTTGGTCCCCTGTTGTGCATTGGAGCACCAACGCGCCTACTGCAATTAACTCTCCACACACCAAGGCCAGAGGCGGGACTGCGAGGACCAGCCTGCTGAGCGGCGCTGATCGGCCGCAGCTGGTCCTCTTCCCGCCCCCTCCACCTGTCCCTCCCCTTGATATTCTGTGACAGCCACGCGCACGCGGGACGCGCGCGGGGCAAAGGCCGGGGCGAAGACCGGGCAAAGAGCGGGCCGTTGTGTGGCCGTTAGGTGGCTGGTGAGGCTGGGCTGGGTCTTGTCCCTTACACTCTGTGGCGTGTACCCCGGACTTGAGTTCTCAACGTATATTTTCCCAATGTGTTGCATCGCGCACTTGATGTGATTGTCTCGTGCCAGTTAAGTCCCTCTAACATTGCTGGCTGGGTAATTATTAGGACGGTTGTTTTTGGTTACTTCCTATAGTTGTTTATTCTTTTGTCATTATGGACATGGCCTCACCTGGGAAAGTGGGGGTAAATTCTAACAAGGGCACACTGGACAATTACTTTAAGAAATCCATTTCAGAGATTGAAAGAGAAGAAGCTCTAGAGGAGAAAAGGATGGAGCGTTGTCGCTCCATCGAGGGTTATAAGGCTAGACCCACCTTGGGTACATCCCTGCTCATTCGATTACCTAGTACAGAGCTGATTACTGAGGACCCCTTTACATCCCAGGGTGCCCCAGAACTCTTAAGAGATATCTCTCCCGCGCCACTTTCTCCTGTGGATCCCTTTAGTCTACCTCCTCTTGCCCCCCCACCACCCTGTAACTCTGATGTAGCCCTGAAACCCATGCCAGCTCATATCCCAAATGGAAAAATGATCGTCAAAAATCAGCAGAGGAAGGTTGAGGCCCAGATAATTCATGGTCCTCCGCCCAAAAAGAGAATGAGGAAGGGGGGCCCCATCCAAAAAGGTAAAACTAGTCATGCTGAATTTGGCAAGGGGAAAGGGGGGGGGATAGCCTCTGTTTCTAAACCAACCGAGGGCATAAGACCTGATATCTCCACAGTGACAATACAATTAAAACTATTTCACTTAAAGCACATCACTAACTGTTTTTCCACATGTGAAAGTAGGCCCCATCCCTTCTTTTAAGTCATATATAAATATGTGCTATACGTTTCCTAAAACATAAGTACTTATACGTTTATCTTGTTTTCTGTTAGCAGTACAGGAATTTACTCCTATTATAAGAATTGGCCCAGCCATTAACTCTCTTTCTTATTTACAAGGTGAGGGAAAGGCATTATGTATACCTTTTGTTTTCCATGTAAATATAATTTCATCATACACACCACTTTTAGTTGAAAAGGTGTTCTATAGGTTTAGCTGAGCGTGTTTGCACAGAACACTCATAGAACAAGACACATTTCAAGATTTATCAGAAATCATAAATCTGGACATTTTTGTGAATGCTGCACCATCCTCCAATGGTGCAGTAAAGCACAACAAGGAGAATTGTTTTCACTTCTCATTTTTTCACTTTCAATATATGCTACAATGCACAGCATATATTGAAGGAGAAAAATGCCTTTACTGATTGTTTTTGTGCAGGAAGGTGTCCCTTCCTGCACAAAAACAATCTCCACATGACACGGACATCCTTGCACCATGGTGCAAGGGTACCTGTGTCACCACATGGTTGCAGTTTAAGCAGCTGTGCAGAGGGAAGCACAGACCTGTAACATATTTATATACATATGTTGCATCCCTGTGCTTTGGAAGTACCACAACATGCTGTAATTAAACAGTTTACATTGTCATACTGCAGCACTTCCTTATAATTCTGCACTTATGCATTCACCACACATCACAAATGTATTTTTTCAGTCAATTATACACTACACATACATTCATCTAAACTCTCAGACCACAGCATACTAGTTTAGCTCTTTCTTTAACCAGAGTAGTTAGTTTTTTTATTTTTATTGTTTTGTATTTTTTTTTAATGTGTTTTTTTTTTTTTTTAAAGAGGGAAAAAAATGTGAGCCGGAGAAACAGAACTAACAAGCATTTACCATGCAATGGTCTCAGCATTATTAAAGGTAGAGCTATTGGCATTGCTCATGACATTTTTTTTATTTGTTATTTTTTTTTAAACATAAATAAATGGTATTGTTATTTACAATGGCAATAGGTGAGCATTAGAGTAGTAGAGAGTATTCGCGGACACAGAGCCACACACACACACGCACACACACACACACACACACACAGATAGAGCCGTGGAACATGCAACAATTTCATTTTGCATTTTCACTGTTAGGGCTACGTCAGGTTCTATGAAAAAAAGCTTAAGTACAGTGATGTGCTAATTCTGTATCTTTGGTTAGGAATAAGCTACAGAGATAGCCCAATCACTGTCCTTATAATTACTAAAAATCCAGTACAATGGTGAAGGTGGATTTTCGATAAAATATACAGGAATGGTAACTGTTAAAAAGTTATTCTTTTCCTGCCTGAAGTCCCAGTAAGACTACTTCACATTAGCCTGCCTGCAGCTAGCCTCTCTCTGTCTCGTTGAGGAGGTGTTAAATACTGCACTCAGAGCACAGACAATGGCTTGGGACTGGCAGGGTGGCTTGGGGGAGGAATGGGACCCAGCTTCACCCAAGCTGGGCAGTTTGAGAATCCAGTAACGTTAATACCTTAAAAGAGACCGGGTTGAGACTTGTTCTTTTATAGTTTAGTATAAAGGGAAGTTGAAGAAGAGTCGTCTTTTGATCCCAAAACAAAATATTGCCTCATGGCTTTAGTATCAGTGGAGGAGGTATTTGGCCACAAAACCAGTGTGGAGTGAAAGAGTAGGGGGTTGCTCTTTACCTTAACCACACACTAGGTGTGCAACCCACAGGTGCAGAAAGTTTTTAACCATGTTGGATGTTACTGAGAATGATGCACAGTGGGATCGTTTGCAGTAAGGAAAACCTGATGTGCTGCAAAAGTGATTCAGAAAAGGGGGTGGTGATGAACAGAGTGTCTGAATTAAGCAGACCACTCTTACCCAGTCCAAAGATCAGGGCTTGATCCATCACCGTTTTTTAGCTCACTGCACCATCCCAGCTCAGAACCTGGCTATATGCAAATTAGTCTGTCCCTGGCCCGGTGCATCATGGGAACAGGGCAGACCAAACTACCAAGCCAATTCCTATACTGGGAAGGAAACCAGCTACCGGGGACCGGTTTCTGGCATTTCAGCCGTCTTTGGCCCGGCTTGCTTGAATCCTGATGGTGCAATGAGCAAGGGACTCACATCTGAGTATTCCCTTCCACGCTTATGGTGGACAAAAACGATTCAGAAAAGGGGGTGGTGATGAACAGAGTGTCTGAATTAAGCAGACCACTCTTACCCAGTCCAAAGATCAGGGCTTGATCCATCACCGTTTTTTAGCTCACTGCACCATCCCAGCTCAGAACCTGGCTATATGCAAATTAGTCTGTCCCTGGCCCGGTGCATCATGGGAACAGGGCAGACCAAACTACCAAGCCAATTCCTATACTGGGAAGGAAACAAGCTACTGGGGACCGGTTTCTGGCATTTCAGCCGTCTTCGGCCCGGCTTGCTTGAATCCTGATGGTGCAATGAGCAAGGGACTCACATCTGAGTATACCCTTCCACGCTTATAGTGGATAAAAACGATTCAGAAAAGGGGGTGGTGATGAACAGAGTGTCTGAATTAAGCAGACCACTCTTACCCAGTCCAAAGATCAGGGCTTGATCCATCACCGTTTTTTAGCTCACTGCACCATCCCAGCTCAGAACCTGGCTATATGCAAATTAGTCTGTCCCTGGCCCGGTGCATCATGGGAACAGGGCAGACCAAAGTACCAAGCCAATTCCTATACTGGGAAGGAAACAAGCTACCGGGGACCGGTTTCTGGCATTTCAGCCGTCTTCGGCCCGGCTTGCTTGAATCCTGATGGTGCAATGAGCAAGGGACTCACATCTGAGTATACCCTTCCACGCTTATGGTGGACAAAAACGATTCAGAAAAGGGGGTGGCGATGAACAGAGTGTCTGAATTAAGCAGACCACTCTTACCCAGTCCAAAGATCAGGGCTTGATCCATCACCGGTTTTTAGCTCACTGCACCATCCCAGCTCAGAACCTGGCTATATGCAAATAAGTCTGTCCCTGGCCCGGTGCATCATGGGAACAGGGCAGACCAAACTACCAAGCCAATTCCTATACTGGGAAGGAAACATGCTACCGGGGACCGGTTTCTGGCATTTCAGCCGTCTTCGGCCCGGCTTGCTTGAATCCTGATGGTGAAATGAGCAAGGGACTCACATCTGAGTATACCCTTCCACGCTTATGGTGGACAAAAACGATTCAGAAAAGGGGGTGGTGATGAACAGAGTGTCTGAATTAAGCAGCCCACTCTTACCCAGTCCAAAGATCAGGGCTTGATCCATCACCGTTTTTTAACTCACTGCACCATCCCAGCTCAGAACCTGGCTATATGCAAATTAGTCTGTCCCTGGCCCGGTGCATCATGGGAACAGGGCAGACCAAACTACCAAGCCAATTCCTATACTGGGAAGGAAACAAGCTACCGGGGACCGGTTTCTGGCATTTCTGCCATCTTCGGCCCGGCTTGCTTGAATCCTGATGGTGCAATGAGCAAGGGACTCACATCTGATTATACCCTTCCACGCTTATGGTGGACAGAAACGATTCAGAAAAGGGGGTGGTGATGAACAGAGTGTCTGAACTAAGCAGACCACTCTTACCCAGTCCAAAGATCAGGGCTTGATCCATCACCGTTTTTTAGCTCACTGCACCATCCCAGCTCAGAACCTGGCTATATGCAAATGAGTCTGTCCCTGGCCCGGTGCATCATGGGAACAGGGCAGACCAAACTACCAAGCCAATTCCTATACTGGGAAGAAAACAAGCTACCGGGGACCGGTTTCTGGCATTTCAGCCGTCTTCGGCCCGGCTTGCTTGAATCCTGATGGTGCAATGAGCAAGGGACTCACATCTGAGTATACCCTTCCACGCTTATGGTGGACAAAAACGATTCAGAAAAGGGGGTGGTGATGAACAGAGTGTCTGAATTAAGCAGACCACTCTTACCCAGTCCAAAGATCAGGGCTTGATCCATCACCGTTTTTTAGCTCACTGCACCATCCCATCTCAGAATTTGGCTATATGCAAATTAGTCTGTCCCTGGCCCGGTGCATCATGGGAACAGGGCAGACCAAACTACCAAGCTAATTCCTAACTGGGAAGGAAACAAGCTACCGGGGACCGGTTTCTGGCATTTCAGCCGTCTTCGGCCCGGCTTGCTTAAATCCTGATGGTGCAATGAGCAAGGGACTCACATCTGAGTATACCCTTCCACGCTTATGGTGGACAAAAACGATTCAGAAAAGGGGGTGGTGATGAACAGAGTGTCTGAATTAAGCAGACCACTCTTACCAAGTCCAAAGATCAGGGCTTGATCCATCACTGTTTTTTAGCTCACTGCACCATCCCAGCTCAGAACCTGGCTATATGCAAATTAGTCTGTCCCTGGCCCGGTGCATCATGGGAACAGGGCAGACCAAACTACCAACCAATTCCTATACTGGGAAGGAAACAAGCTACTGGGGACCGGTTTCTGGCATTTCAGCCTTGGCTTGGTAGTTTAGTCTGCCCTGTTCCCATGATGCACTGGGCCAGGGACAGACTGATTTGCATATAGCCAGGTTCTGAGCTGGGATGGTGCAGTGAGATAAATAACGGTGATGGATCAAGCCCTGATCTTTGGACTGGGTAAGAGTGGTCTGCTTAATTCAGACACTCTGTTCATCACCACCCCCTTTTCTGAATCGTTTTTGTCCACTATAGGTGTGGCAGGGTATACTCAGACATGAGTCCCTTTCTCACTGCACCATCAGGATTCAAGCAAGCCGGGCCGAAGAAGGCTGAAATGCCAGAAACCGGTCCCCGGTAGCTTGTCTCCTCTCTGGTGAAGAATTGGCTTGGTAGTTTAGTCTGCCCTGTTCCCATGATGCACTGGGCCAGGGACAGACTGATTTGCATATAGCCAGGTTCTGAGCTGGGATGGTGCAGTGAGATAAATAACGGTGATGGATCAAGCCCTGATCTTTGGACTGGGTAAGAGTGGTCTGATTAATTCAGACACTCTGTTCATCACCACCCCCTTTTCTGAATCGTTTTTGGCCACTATAGGTGTGGCAGGGTATACTCAGACATGAGTCCCTTTCTCACTGCACCATCAGGATTCAAGCAAGCCGGGCCGAAGAAGGCTGAAATGCCAGAAACCGGTCCCCGGTAGCTTGTCTCCTCTCTGGTGAAGAATTGGCTTGGTAGTTTAGTCTGCCCTGTTCCCATGATGCACTGGGTCAGGGGCAGACTGATTTGCATATAGCCAGGTTCTGAGCTGGGATGGTGCAGTGAGATAAATAACGGTGATGGATCAAGCCCTGATCTTTGGACTGGGTAAGAGTGGTCTGCTTAATTCAGACACTCTGTTCATCACCACCCTCTTTTCTGAATCGTTTTTGGCCACTATAGGTGTGGCAGGGTATACTCAGACATGAGTCCCTTTCTCACTGCACCATCAGGATTCAAGCAAGCCGGGCCGAAGAAGTCTGAAATGCCAGTAACCGGTCCCCGGTAGCTTGTCACCTCTCTGGTGAAGAATTGGCTTGGTAGTTTAGTCTGCCCTGTTCCCATGATGCACTGGGCCAGGGACAGACTGATTTGCATATAGCCAGGTTCTGAGCTGGGATGGTGCAGTGAGATAAATAACGGTGATGGATCAAGCCCTGATCTTTGGACTGGGTAAGAGTGGTCTGCTTAATTCAGACACTCTGTTCATCAACACCCCCTTTTCTGAATCGTTTTTGGCCACTATAGGTGTGGCAGGGTATACTCAGACATGAGTCCCTTTCTCACTGCACCATCAGGATTCAAGCAAGCCGGGCCGAAAAAGGCTGAAATGCCAGCAACCGGTCCCCGGTAGCTTGTCTCCTCTCTGGTGAAGAATTGGCTTGGTAGTTTAGTCTGCCGTGTTCCCATGGTGCACTGGGCCAGGGACAGACTGATTTGCATATAGCCAGGTTCTGAGCTGGGATGGTGCAGTGAGATAAATAACGGTGATGGATCAAGCCCTGATCTTTGGACTGGGTAAGAGTGGTCTGCTTAATTCAGACACTCTGTTCATCACCACCCTCTTTTCTGAATCGTTTTTGGCCACTATAAGTGTGGCAGGGTATACTCAGACATGAGTCCCTTTCTCACTGCACCATCAGGATTCAAGCAAGCCGGGCCGAAGAAGTCTGAAGTGCCAGTAACCGGTCCCCGGTAGCTTGTCACCTCTCTGGTGAAGAATTGGCTTGGTAGTTTAGTCTGCCCTGTTCCCATGATGCACTGGGCCAGGGACAGACTGATTTGCATATAGCCAGGTTCTGAGCTGGGATGGTGCAGTGAGATAAATAACGGTGATGGATCAAGCCCTGATCTTTGGACTGGGTAAGAGTGGTCTGCCTAATTCAGACACTCTGTTCATCAACACCCCCTTTTCTGAATCGTTTTTGGCCACTATAGGTGTGGCAGGGTATACTCAGACATGAGTCCCTTTCTCACTGCACCATCAGGATTCAAGCAAGCCGGGCCGAAGAAGGCTGAAATGCCAGAAACCGGTCCCCGGTAGCTTGTCTCCTCTCTGGTGAAGAATTGGCTTGGTAGTTTAGTCTGCCCTGTTCCCATGATGCACTGGGCCAGGGACAGACTGATTTGCATATAGCCAGGTTCTGAGCTGGGATGGTGCAGTGAGATAAATAACGGTGATGGATCAAGCCCTGATCTTTGGACTGGGTAAGAGTGGTCTGCTTAATTCAGACACTCTGTTCATCACCACCCCCTTTTCTGAATCGTTTTTGGCCACTATAGGTGTGGCAGGGTATACTCAGACATGAGTCCCTTTCTCACTGCACCATCAGGATTCAAGCAAGCCGGGCCGAAGAAGGCTGAAATGCCAGAAACCGGTCCCCGGTAGCTTGTCTCCTCTCTGGTGAAGAATTGGCTTGGTAGTTTAGTCTGCCCTGTTCCCATGATGCACTGGGCCAGGGACAGACTGATTTGCATATAGCCAGGTTCTGAGCTGGGATGTGCAGTGAGATAAATAACGGTGATGGATCAAGCCCTGATCTTTGGACTGGGTAAGAGTGGTCTGCTTAATTCAGACACTCTGTTCATCACCACCCCCTTTTCTGAATCGTTTTTGCCCACTATAGGTGTGGCAGGGTATACTGAGACATGAGTCCCTTTCTCACTGCACCATCAGGATTCAAGCAAGCCGGGCCGAAGAAGGCTGAAATGCCAGAAACCGGTCCACGGTAGCTTGTCTCCTCTCTGGTGAAGAATTGGCTTGGTAGTTTAGTCTGCCCTGTTCCCATGATGCACTGGGCCAGGGACAGACTGATTTGCATATAGCCAGGTTCTGAGCTGGGATGGTGCAGTGAGATAAATAACGGTGAAGGATCAAGCCCTGATCTTTGGACTGGGTAAGAGTGGTCTGCTTAATTCAGACACTCTGTTCATCACCACCCCCTTTTCTGAATCGTTTTTGTCCACTATAGGTGTGGCAGGGTATACTCAGACATGAGTCCCTTTCTCACTGCACCATCAGGATTCAAGCAAGCCGGGCCGAAGAAGGCTGAAATGCCAGAAACCGGTCCCCGGTAGCTTGTCTCCTCTCTGGTGAAGAATTGGCTTGGTAGTTTAGTCTGCCCTGTTCCCATGATGCACTGGGCCAGGGACAGACTGATTTGCATATAGCCAGGTTCTGAGCTGGGATGGTGCAGTGAGATAAATAACGGTGATGGATCAAGCCCTGATCTTTGGACTGGGTAAGAGTGGTCTGCTTAATTCAGACACTCTGTTCATCACCACCCCCTTTTCTGAATCGTTTTTGTCCACTATAGGTGTGGCAGGGTATACTCAGACATGAGTCCCTTTCTCACTGCACCATCAGGATTCAAGCAAGCCAGGCCGAAGAAGGCTGAAATGCCAGAAACCGGTCCCCGGTAGCTTGTCTCCTCTCTGGTGAAGAATTGGCTTGGTAGTTTAGTCTGCCCTGTTCCCATGATGCACTGGGCCAGGGACAGACTGATTTGCATATAGCCAGGTTCTGAGCTGGGATGGTGCAGTGAGATAAATAACGGTGATGGATCAAGCCCTGATCTTTGGACTGGGTAAGAGTGGTCTGATTAATTCAGACACTCTGTTCATCACCACCCCCTTTTCTGAATCGTTTTTGGCCACTATAGGTGTGGCAGGGTATACTCAGACATGAGTCCCTTTCTCACTGCACCATCAGGATTCAAGCAAGCCGGGCCGAAGAAGGCTGAAATGCCAGAAACCGGTCCCCGGTAGCTTGTCTCCTCTCTGGTGAAAAATTGGCTTGGTAGTTTAGTCTGCCCTGTTCCCATGATGCACTGGGCCAGGGGCAGACTGATTTGCATATAGCCAGGTTCTGAGCTGGGATGGTGCAGTGAGATAAATAACGGTGATGGATCAAGCCCTGATCTTTGGACTGGGTAAGAGTGGTCTGCTTAATTCAGACACTCTGTTCATCACCACCCTCTTTTCTGAATCGTTTTTGGCCACTATAGGTGTGGCAGGGTATACTCAGACATGAGTCCCTTTCTCACTGCACCATCAGGATTCAAGCAAGCCGGGCCGAAGAAGTCTGAAATGCCAGTAACCGGTCCCCGGTAGCTTGTCACCTCTCTGGTGAAGAATTGGCTTGGTAGTTTAGTCTGCCCTGTTCCCATGATGCACTGGGCCAGGGACAGACTGATTTGCATATAGCCAGGTTCTGAGCTGGGATGGTGCAGTGAGATAAATAACGGTGATGGATCAAGCCCTGATCTTTGGACTGGGTAAGAGTGGTCTGCTTAATTCAGACACTCTGTTCATCAACACCCCCTTTTCTGAATCGTTTTTGGCCACTATAGGTGTGGCAGGGTATACTCAGACATGAGTCCCTTTCTCACTGCACCATCAGGATTCAAGCAAGCCGGGCCGAAGAAGGCTGAAATGCCAGAAACCGGTCCCCGGTAGCTTGTCTCCTCTCTGGTGAAGAATTGGCTTGGTAGTTTAGTCTGCCCTGTTCCCATGATGCACTGGGCCAGGGACAGACTGATTTGCATATAGCCAGGTTCTGAGCTGGGATGGTGCAGTGAGATAAATAACGGTGATGGATCAAGCCCTGATCTTTGGACTGGGTAAGAGTGGTCTGCTTAATTCAGACACTCTGTTCATCACCACCCTCTTTTCTGAATCGTTTTTGGCCACTATAGGTGTGGCAGGGTATACTCAGACATGAGTCCCTTTCTCACTGCACCATCAGGATTCAAGCAAGCCGGGCCGAAGAAGTCTGAAGTGCCAGTAACCGGTCCCCGGTAGCTTGTCACCTCTCTGGTGAAGAATTGGCTTGGTAGTTTAGTCTGCCCTGTTCCCATGATGCACTGGGCCAGGGACAGACTGATTTGCATATAGCCAGGTTCTGAGCTGGGATGGTGCAGTGAGATAAATAACGGTGATGGATCAAGCCCTGATCTTTGGACTGGGTAAGAGTGGTCTGCCTAATTCAGACACTCTGTTCATCAACACCCCCTTTTCTGAATCGTTTTTGGCCACTATAGGTGTGGCAGGGTATACTCAGACATGAGTCCCTTTCTCACTGCACCATCAGGATTCAAGCAAGCCGGGCCGAAGAAGGCTGAAATGCCAGAAACCGGTCCCCGGTAGCTTGTCTCCTCTCTGGTGAAGAATTGGCTTGGTAGTTTAGTCTGCCCTGTTCCCATGATGCACTGGGCCAGGGACAGACTGATTTGCATATAGCCAGGTTCTGAGCTGGGATGGTGCAGTGAGATAAATAACGGTGATGGATCAAGCCCTGATCTTTGGACTGGGTAAGAGTGGTCTGCTTAATTCAGACACTCTGTTCATCACCACCCCCTTTTCTGAATCGTTTTTGGCCACTATAGGTGTGGCAGGGTATACTCAGACATGAGTCCCTTTCTCACTGCACCATCAGGATTCAAGCAAGCCGGGCCGAAGAAGGCTGAAATGCCAGAAACCGGTCCCCGGTAGCTTGTCTCCTCTCTGGTGAAGAATTGGCTTGGTAGTTTAGTCTGCCCTGTTCCCATGATGCACTGGGCCAGGGACAGACTGATTTGCATATAGCCAGGTTCTGAGCTGGGATGTGCAGTGAGATAAATAACGGTGATGGATCAAGCCCTGATCTTTGGACTGGGTAAGAGTGGTCTGCTTAATTCAGACACTCTGTTCATCACCACCCCCTTTTCTGAATCGTTTTTGCCCACTATAGGTGTGGCAGGGTATACTGAGACATGAGTCCCTTTCTCACTGCACCATCAGGATTCAAGCAAGCCGGGCCGAAGAAGGCTGAAATGCCAGAAACCGGTCCACGGTAGCTTGTCTCCTCTCTGGTGAAGAATTGGCTTGGTAGTTTAGTCTGCCCTGTTCCCATGATGCACTGGGCCAGGGACAGACTGATTTGCATATAGCCAGGTTCTGAGCTGGGATGGTGCAGTGAGATAAATAACGGTGAAGGATCAAGCCCTGATCTTTGGACTGGGTAAGAGTGGTCTGCTTAATTTAGACACTCTGTTCATCACCACCCCGTTTTCTGAATCGTTTTTGGCCACTATAGGTGTGGCAGGGTATACTCAGACATGAGTCCCTTTCTCACTGCACCATCAGGATTCAAGCAAGCCGGGCCGAAGAAGGCTGAAATGCCAGAAACCGGTCCCCGGTAGCTTGTCTCCTCTCTGGTGAAGAATTGGCTTGGTAGTTTAGTCTGCCCTGTTCCCATGATGCACTGGGCCAGGGACAGACTGATTTGCATATAGCCAGGTTCTGAGCTGGGATGGTGCAGTGAGATAAATAACGGGGATGGATCAAGCCCTGATCTTTGGACTGGGTAAGAGTGGTCTGCTTAATTCACACACTCTGTTCATCACCACCCCCTTTTCTGAATCGTTTTTGGCCACTATAGGTGTGGCAGGGTATACTCAGACATGAGTCCCTTTCTCACTGCACCATCAGGATTCAAGCAAGCCGGGCCGAAGAAGGCTGAAATGCCAGAAACCGGTCCCCGGTAGCTTGTCTCCTCTCTGGTGAAGAATTGGCTTGGTAGTTTAGTCTGCCCTGTTCCCATGATGCACTGGGCCAGGGACAGACTGATTTGCATGTAGCCAGGTTCTGAGCTGGGCTGGTGCAGTGAGATAAATAACGGTGATGGATCAACCCCTGATCTTTGGACTGGGTAAGAGTGGTCTGCTTAATTCAGACACTCTGTTCATCACCACCCCCTTTTCTGAATCGTTTTTGGCCACTATAGGTGTGGCAGGGTATACTCAGACATGAGTCCCTTTCTCACTGCACCATCAGGATTCAAGCAAGCCGGGCCGAAGAAGGCTGAAATGCCAGTAACCGGGCCCCGGTAGCTTGTCACCTCTCTGGTGAAGAATTGGCTTGGTAGTTTAGTCTGCCCTGTTCCCATGATGCACTGGGCCAGGGACAGACTGATTTGCATATAGCCAGGTTCTGAGCTGGGATGGTGCAGTGAGATAAATAACGGTGATGGATCAAGCCCTGATCTTTGGACTGGGTAAGAGTGGTCTGCTTAATTCAGACACTCTGTTCATCACCACCCCCTTTTCTGAATCGTTTTTGTCCACTATAGGTGTGGCAGGGTATACTCAGACATGAGTCCCTTTCTCACTGCACCATCAGGATTCAAGCAAGCCGGGCCGAAGAAGGCTGAAATGCCAGAAACCGGTCCCCGGTAGCTTGTCTCCTCTCTGGTGAAGAATTGGCTTGGTAGTTTAGTCTGCCCTGTTCCCATGATGCACTGGGCCAGGGACAGACTGATTTGCATATAGCCAGGTTCTGAGCTGGGATGGTGCAGTGAGATAAATAACGGTGATGGATCAAGCCCTGATCTTTGGACTGGGTAAGAGTGGTCTGATTAATTCAGACACTCTGTTCATCACCACCCCCTTTTCTGAATCGTTTTTGGCCACTATAGGTGTGGAAGGGTATACTCAGACATGAGTCCCGTTCTCACTGCACCATCAGGATTCAAGCAAGCCGGGCCGAAGAAGGCTGAAATGCCAGAAACCGGTCCCCGGTAGCTTGTCTCCTCTCTGGTGAAGAATTGGCTTGGTAGTTTAATCTGCCCTGTTCCCATGATGCACTGGGCCAGGGGCAGACTGATTTGCATATAGCCAGGTTCTGAGCTGGGATGGTGCAGTGAGATAAATAACGGTGATGGATCAAGCCCTGATCTTTGGACTGGGTAAGAGTGGTCTGCTTAATTCAGACACTCTGTTCATCACCACCCTCTTTTCTGAATCGTTTTTGGCCACTATAGGTGTGGCATGGTATACTCAGACATGAGTCCCTTTCTCACTGCACCATCAGGATTCAAGCAAGCCGGGCCGAAGAAGTCTGAAATGCCAGTAACCGGTCCCCGGTAGCTTGTCACCTCTCTGGTGAAGAATTGGCTTGGTAGTTTAGTCTGCCCTGTTCCCATGATGCACTGGGCCAGGGACAGACTGATTTGCATATAGCCAGGTTCTGAGCTGGGATGGTGCAGTGAGATAAATAACGGTGATGGATCAAGCCCTGATCTTTGGACTGGGTAAGAGTGGTCTGCTTAATTCAGACACTCTGTTCATCAACACCCCCTTTTCTGAATCGTTTTTGGCCACTATAGGTGTGGCAGGGTATACTCAGACATGAGTCCCTTTCTCACTGCACCATCAGGATTCAAGCAAGCCGGGCCGAAGAAGGCTGAAATGCCAGAAACCGGTCCCCGGTAGCTTGTCTCCTCTCTGGTGAAGAATTGGCTTGGTAGTTTAGTCTGCCCTGTTCCCATGATGCACTGGGCCAGGGACAGACTGATTTGCATATAGCCAGGTTCTGAGCTGGGATGGTGCAGTGAGATAAATAACGGTGATGGATCAAGCCCTGATCTTTGGACTGGGTAAGAGTGGTCTGCTTAATTCAGACACTCTGTTCATCACCACCCTCTTTTCTGAATCGTTTTTGGCCACTATAGGTGTGGCAGGGTATACTCAGACATGAGTCCCTTTCTCACTGCACCATCAGGATTCAAGCAAGCCGGGCCGAAGAAGTCTGAAATGCCAGTAACCGGTCCCCAGTAGCTTGTCACCTCTCTGGTGAAGAATTGGCTTGGTAGTTTAGTCTGCCCTGTTCCCATGATGCACTGGGCCAGGGACAGACTGATTTGCATATAGCCAGGTTCTGAGCTGGGATGGTGCAGTGAGATAAATAACGGTGATGGATCAAGCCCTGATCTTTGGACTGGGTAAGAGTGGTCTGCCTAATTCAGACACTCTGTTCATCAACACCCCCTTTTCTGAATCGTTTTTGGCCACTATAGGTGTGGCAGGGTATACTCAGACATGAGTCCCTTTCTCACTGCACCATCAGGATTCAAGCAAGCCGGGCCGAAGAAGGCTGAAATGCCAGAAACCGGTCCCCGGTAGCTTGTCTCCTCTCTGGTGAAGAATTGGCTTGGTAGTTTAGTCTGCCCTGTTCCCATGATGCACTGGGCCAGGGACAGACTGATTTGCATATAGCCAGGTTCTGAGCTGGGATGGTGCAGTGAGATAAAAAATGGTGATGGATCAAGCCCTGATCTTTGGACTGGGTAAGAGTGGTCTGCTTAATTCAGACACTCTGTTCATCACCACCCCCTTTTGTGAATCGTTTTTGGCCACTATAGGTGTGGCAGGGTATACTCAGACATGAGTCCCTTTCTCACTGCACCATCAGGATTCAAGCAAGCCGGGCCGAAGAAGGCTGAAATGCCAGAAACCGGTCCCCGGTAGCTTGTCTCCTCTCTGGTGAAGAATTGGCTTGGTAGTTTAGTCTGCCCTGTTCCCATGATGCACTGGGCCAGGGACAGACTGATTTGCATATAGCCAGGTTCTGAGCTGGGATGTGCAGTGAGATAAATAACGGTGATGGATCAAGCCCTGATCTTTGGACTGGGTAAGAGTGGTCTGCTTAATTCAGACACTCTGTTCATCACCACCCCCTTTTCTGAATCGTTTTTGCCCACTATAGGTGTGGCAGGGTATACTGAGACATGAGTCCCTTTCTCACTGCACCATCAGGATTCAAGCAAGCCGGGCCGAAGAAGGCTGAAATGCCAGAAACCGGTCCACGGTAGCTTGTCTCCTCTCTGGTGAAGAATTGGCTTGGTAGTTTAGTCTGCCCTGTTCCCATGATGCACTGGGCCAGGAACAGACTGATTTGCATATAGCCAGGTTCTGAGCTGGGATGGTGCAGTGAGATAAATAACGGTGAAGGATCAAGCCCTGATCTTTGGACTGGGTAAGAGTGGTCTGCTTAATTCAGACACTCTGTTCATCACCACCCCGTTTTCTGAATCGTTTTTGGCCACTATAGGTGTGGCAGGGTATACTCAGACATGAGTCCCTTTCTCACTGCACCATCAGGATTCAAGCAAGCCGGGCTGAAGAAGGCTGAAATGCCAGAAACCGGTCCCCGGTAGCTTGTCTCCTCTCTGGTGAAGAATTGGCTTGGTAGTTTAGTCTGCCCTGTTCCCATGATGCACTGGGCCAGGGACAGACTGATTTGCATATAGCCAGGTTCTGAGCTGGGATGGTGCAGTGAGATAAATAACGGGGATGGATCAAGCCCTGATCTTTGGACTGGGTAAGAGTGGTCTGCTTAATTCAGACACTCTGTTCATCACCACCCCCTTTTCTGAATCGTTTTTGGCCACTATAGGTGTGGCAGGGTATACTCAGACATGAGTCCCTTTCTCACTGCACCATCAGGATTCAAGCAAGCCGGGCCGAAGAAGGCTGAAATGCCAGAAACCGGTCCCCGGTATCTTGTCTCCTCTCTGGTGAAGAATTGGCTTGGTAGTTTAGTCTGCCCTGTTCCCATGATGCACTGGGCCAGGGACAGACTGATTTGCATGTAGCCAGGTTCTGAGCTGGGATGGTGCAGTGAGATAAATAACGGTGATGGATCAACCCCTGATCTTTGGACTGGGTAAGAGTGGTCTGCTTAATTCAGACACTCTGTTCATCACCACCCCCTTTTCTGAATCGTTTTTGGCCACTATAGGTGTGGCAGGGTATACTCAGACATGAGTCCCTTTCTCACTGCACCATCAGGATTCAAGCAAGCCGGGCCGAAGAAGGCTGAAATGCCAGTAACCGGGCCCCGGTAGCTTGTCACCTCTCTGGTGAAGAATTGGCTTGGTAGTATAGTCTGCCCTGTTCCCATGATGCACTGGGCCAGGGACAGACTGATTTGCATATAGCCAGGTTCTGAGCTGGGATGGTGCAGTGAGATAAATAACTGTGATGGATCAAGCCCTGATCTTTGGACTGGGTAAGAGTGGTCTGCTTAATTCAGACACTCTGTTCATCACCACCCCTTTTCTGAATCGTTTTTGGCCACTATAGGTGTGGCAGGGTATACTCAGACATGAGTCCCTTTCTCACTGCACCATCAGGATTCAAGCAAGCCGGGCCGAAGAAGGCTGAAATGCCAGAAACCGGTCCCCGGTATCTTGTCTCCTCTCTGGTGAAGAATTGGCTTGGTAGTTTAGTCTGCCCTGTTCCCATGATGCACTGGGCCAGGGACAGACTGATTTGCATATAGCCAGGATCTGAGCTGGGATGGTGCAGTGAGATAAATAACGGTGATGGATCAAGCCCTGATCTTTGGACTGGGTAAGAGTGGTCTGCTTAATTCAGACACTCTGTTCATCACCACCCCCTTTTCTGAATCGTTTTTGGCCACTATAGGTGTGGCAGGGTATACTCAGACATGAGTCCCTTTCTCACTGCACCATCAGGATTCAAGCAAGCCGGGCCGAAGAAGGCTGAAATAATAGAAACCGGTCCCCGGTAGCTTGTCTCCTCTCTGGTGAAGAATTGGCTTGGTAGTTTAGTCTGCCCTGTTCCCATGATGCACTGGGCCAGGGACAGACTGATTTGCATATAGCCAGGTTCTGAGCTGGGATGGTGCAGTGAGATAAATAACGGTGATGGATCAAGCCCTGATCTTTGGACTGGGTAAGAGTGGTCTGCTTAATTCAGACACTCTGTTCATCACCACCCCCTTTTCTGAATCGTTTTTGGCCACTATAGGTGTGGCAGGGTATACTCAGACATGAGTCCCTTTCTCACTGCACCATCAGGATTCAAGCAAGCCGGGCCGAAGAAGGCTGAAATGCCAGTAACCGGTCCCCGGTAGCTTGTCACCTCTCTGGTGAAGAATTGGCTTGGTAGTTTAGTCTGCCCTGTTCCCATGATGCACTGGGCCAGGGACAGACTGATTTGCATATAGCCAGGTTCTGAGCTGGGATGGTGCAGTGAGATAAATAACGGTGATGGATCAAGCCCTGATCTTTGGACTGGGTAAGAGTGGTCTGCTTAATTCAGACACTCTGTTCATCAACACCCCCTTTTCTGAATCGTTTTTGGCCACTATAGGTGTGGCAGGGTATACTCAGACATGAGTCTCTTTCTCACTGCACCATCAGGATTCAAGCAAGCCGGGCCGAAGAAGGCTGAAATGCCAGAAACCGGTCCCCGGTAGCTTGTCTCCTCTCTGGTGAAGAATTGGCTTGGTAGGTTAGTCTGCCCTGTTCCCATGATGCACTGGGCTAGGGACAGACTGATTTGCATATAGCCAGGTTCTGAGCTGGGATGGTGCAGTGAGATAAATAACGGTGATGGATCAAGCCCTGATCTTTGGACTGGGTAAGAGTGGTCTGCTTAATTCAGACACTCTGTTCATCACCACCCCCTTTTCTGAATCGTTTTTGGCCACTATAGGTGTGGCAGGGTATACTCAGACATGAGTCCCTTTCTCACTGCACCATCAGGATTCAAGCAAGCCGGGCCGAAGAAGGCTGAAATGCCAGAAACCGGTCCCCGGTAGCTTGTCTCCTCTCTGGTGAAGAATTGGCTTGGTAGTTTAGTCTGCCCTGTTCCCATGATGCACTGGGCCAGGGACAGACTGATTTGCATATAGCCAGGTTCTGAGCTGGGATGGTGCAGTGAGATAAATAACGGTGATGGATCAAGCCCTGATCTTTGGACTGGGTAAGAGTGGTCTGCTTAATTCAGACACTCTGTTCATCACCACCCCCTTTTCTGAATCGTTTTTGCCCACTATAGGTGTGGCAGGGTATACTGAGACATGAGTCCCTTTCTCACTGCACCATCAGGATTCAAGCAAGCCGGGCCGAAGAAGGCTGAAATGCCAGAAACCGGTCCACGGTAGCTTGTCTCCTCTCTGGTGAAGAATTGGCTTGGTAGTTTAGTCTGCCCTGTTCCCATGATGCACTGGGCCAGGGACAGACTGATTTGCATATAGCCAGGTTCTGAGCTGGGATGGTGCAGTGAGATAAATAACGGTGATGGATCAAGCCCTGATCTTTGGACTGGGTAAGAGTGGTCTGCTTAATTCAGACACTCTGTTCATCACCACCCCGTTTTCTGAATCGTTTTTGGCCACTATAGGTGTGGCAGGGTATACTCAGACATGAGTCCCTTTCTCACTGCACCATCAGGATTCAAGCAAGCCGGGCCGAAGAAGGCTGAAATGCCAGAAACCGGTCCCCGGTAGCTTGTCTCCTCTCTGGTGAAGAATTGGCTTGGTAGTTTAGTCTGCCCTGTTCCCATGATGCACTGGGCCAGGGACAGACTGATTTGCATATAGCCAGGTTCTGAGCTGGGATGGTGCAGTGAGATAAATAACGGTGATGGATCAAGCCCTGATCTTTGGACTGGGTAAGAGTGGTCTACTTAATTCAGACACTCTGTTCATCACCACCCCCTTTTCTGAATCGTTTTTGGCCACTATAGGTGTGGCAGGGTATACTCAGACATGAGTCCCTTTCTCACTGCACCATCAGGATTCAAGCAAGCCGGGCCGAAGAAGGCTGAAATGCCAGAAACCGGTCCCCGGTAGCTTGTCTCCTCTCTGGTGAAGAATTGGCTTGGTAGTTTAGTCTGCCCTGTTCCCATGATGCACTGGGCCAGGGACAGACTGATTTGCATGTAGCCAGGTTCTGAGCTGGGATGGTGCAGTGAGATAAATAACGGTGATGGATCAAGCCCTGATCTTTGGACTGGGTAAGAGTGGTCTGCTTAATTCAGACACTCTGTTCATCACCACCCCCTTTTCTGAATCGTTTTTGGCCACTATAGGTGTGGCAGGGTATACTCAGACATGAGTCCCTTTCTCACTGCACCATCAGGATTCAAGCAAGCCGGGCCGAAGAAGGCTGAAATGCCAGAAACCGGTCCCCGGTAGCTTGTCTCCTCTCTGGTGAAGAATTGGCTTGGTAGGTTAGTCTGCCCTGTTCCCATGATGCACTGGGCTAGGGACAGACTGATTTGCATATAGCCAGGTTCTGAGCTGGGATGGTGCAGTGAGATAAATAACGGTGATGGATCAAGCCCTGATCTTTGGACTGGGTAAGAGTGGTCTGCTTAATTCACACACTCTGTTCATCACCACCCCCTTTTCTGAATCGTTTTTGGCCACTATAGGTGTGGCAGGGTATACTCAGACATGAGTCCCTTTCTCACTGCACCATCAGGATTCAAGCAAGCCGGGCCGAAGAAGGCTGAAATGCCAGAAACCGGTCCCCGGTAGCTTGTCTCCTCTCTGGTGAAGAATTGGCTTGGTAGTTTAGTCTGCCCTGTTCCCATGATGCACTGGGCCAGGGACAGACTGATTTGCATATAGCCAGGTTCTGAGCTGGGATGGTGCAGTGAGATAAATAACGGTGATGGATCAAGCCCTGATCTTTGGACTGGGTAAGAGTGGTCTGCTTAATTCAGACACTCTGTTCATCACCACCCCCTTTTCTGTATCGTTTTTGCCCACTATAGGTGTGGCAGGGTATACTGAGACGTGAGTCCCTTTCTCACTGCACCATCAGGATTCAAGCAAGCCGGGCCGAAGAAGGCTGAAATGCCAGAAACCGGTCCACGGTAGCTTGTCTCCTCTCTGGTGAAGAATTGGCTTGGTAGTTTAGTCTGCCCTGTTCCCATGATGCACTGGGCCAGGGACAGACTGATTTGCATATAGCCAGGTTCTGAGCTGGGATGGTGCAGTGAGATAAATAACGGTGATGGATCAAGCCCTGATCTTTGGACTGGGTAAGAGTGGTCTGCTTAATTCAGACACTTTGTTCATCACCACCCCGTTTTCTGAATCGTTTTTGGCCACTATAGGTGTGGCAGGGTATACTCAGACATGAGTCCCTTTCTCACTGCACCATCAGGATTCAAGCAAGCCGGGCCGAAGAAGGCTGAAATGCCAGAAACCGGTCCCCGGTAGCTTGTCTCCTCTCTGGTGAAGAATTGGCTTGGTAGTTTAGTCTGCCCTGTTCCCATGATGCACTGGGCCAGGGACAGACTGATTTGCATATAGCCAGGTTCTGAGCTGGGATGGTGCAGTGAGATAAATAACGGTGATGGATCAAGCCCTGATCTTTGGACTGGGTAAGAGTGGTCTACTTAATTCAGACACTCTGTTCATCACCACCCCCTTTTCTGAATCGTTTTTGGCCACTATAGGTGTGGCAGGGTATACTCAGACATGAGTCCCTTTCTCACTGCACCATCAGGATTCAAGCAAGCCGGGCCGAAGAAGGCTGAAATGCCAGAAACCGGTCCCCGGTAGCTTGTCTCCTCTCTGGTGAAGAATTGGCTTGGTAGTTTAGTCTGCCCTGTTCCCATGATGCACTGGGCCAGGGACAGACTGATTTGCATGTAGCCAGGTTCTGAGCTGGGATGGTGCAGTGAGATAAATAACGGTGATGGATCAAGCCCTGATCTTTGGACTGGGTAAGAGTGGTCTGCTTAATTCAGACACTCTGTTCATCACCACCCCCTTTTCTGAATCGTTTTTGGCCACTATAGGTGTGGCAGGGTATACTCAGACATGAGTCCCTTTCTCACTGCACCATCAGGATTCAAGCAAGCCGGGCCGAAGAAGGCTGAAATGCCAGTAACCGGTCCCCGGTAGCTTGTCACCTCTCTGGTGAAGAATTGGCTTGGTAGTTTAGTCTGCCCTGTTCCCATGATGCACTGGGCCAGGGACAGACTGATTTGCATATAGCCAAGTTCTGAGCTGGGATGGTGCAGTGAGATAAATAACGGTGATGGATCAAGCCCTGATCTTTGGACTGGGTAAGAGTGGTCTGCTTAATTCAGACACTCTGTTCATCACCACCCCCTTTTCTGAATCGTTTTTGGCCACTATAGGTGTGGCAGGGTATACTCAGACATGAGTCCCTTTCTCACTGCACCATCAGGATTCAAGCAAGCCGGGCCGAAGAAGGCTGAAATGCCAGAAACCGGTCCCCGGTAGCTTGTCTCCTCTCTGGTGAAGAATTGGCTTGGTAGTTTAGTCTGCCCTGTTCCCATGATGCACTGGGCCAGGGACAGACTGATTTGCATATAGTCAGGTTCTGAGCTGGGATGGTGCAGTGAGATAAATAACGGTGATGGATCAAGCCCTGATCTTTGGACTGGGTAAGAGTGGTCTGCTTAATTCAGACACTCTGTTCATCACCACCCCCTTTTCTGAACCGTTTTTGGCCACTATAGGTGTGGCAGGGTATACTCAGACATGAGTCCCTTTCTCACTGCACCATCAGGATTCAAGCAAGCCGGGCCGAAGAAGGCTGAAATGCCAGAAACCGGTCCCCGGTAGCTTGTCTCCTCTCTGGTGAAGAATTGGCTTGGTAGTTTAGTCTGCCCTGTTCCCATGATGCACTGGGCCAGGGACAGACTGATTTGCATATAGCCAGGTTCTGAGCTCGGATGGTGCAGTGAGATAAATAACGGTGATGGATCAAGCCCTGATCTTTGGACTGGGTAAGAGTGGTCTGCTTAATTCAGACACTCTGTTCATCACCACCCCCTTTTCTGAATCGTTTTTGGCCACTATAGGTGTTGCAGGGTATACTCAGACATGAGTCCCTTTCTCACTGCACCATCAGGATTCAAGCAAGCCGGGCCGAAAAAGGCTGAAATGCCAGCAACCGGTCCCCGGTAGCTTGTCTCCTCTCTGGTGAAGAATTGGCTTGGTAGTTTAGTCTGCCGTGTTCCCATGGTGCACTGGGCCAGGGAGAGACTGATTTGCATATAGCCAGGTTCTGAGCTGGGATGGTGCAGTGAGATAAATAACGGTGATGGATCAAGCCCTGATCTTTGGACTGGGTAAGAGTGGTCTGCCTAATTCAGACACTCTGTTCATCACCACCCCCTTTTCTGAATCTTTTTTTGCCACTATAGGTGTGGCAGGGTATACTCTGACATGAGTTCCTTTCTCACTGCACCATCAGGATTCAAGCAAGCCGGGCCGAAGAAGGCTGAAATGCCAGAAACCGGTCCCCGGTAGCTTGTCTCCTCTCTGGTGAAGAATTGGCTTGGTAGTTTAGTCTGCCCTGTTCCCATGATGCACTGGGCCAGGGACAGACTGATTTGCATATAGCCAGGTTCTGAGCTGGGATGGTGCAGTGAGATAAATAACGGTGATGGATCAAGCCCTGATCTTTGGACTGGGTAAGAGTGGTCTGCTTAATTCAGACACTCTGTTCATCACCACCCCCTTTTCTGAATCGTTTTTGGCCACTATAGGTGTGGCAGGGTATACTCAGACATGAGTCCCTTTCTCACTGCACCATCAGGATTCAAGCAAGCCGGGCCGAAGAAGGCTGAAATGCCAGTAACCGGTCCCCGGTAGCTTGTCTCCTCTCTGGTGAAGAATTGGCTTGGTAGTTTAGTCTGCCCTGTTCCCATGATGCACTAGGCCAGGGACAGACTGATTTGCATATAGCCAGGTTCTGAGCTGGGATGGTGCAGTGAGATAAATAACGGTGATGGATCAAGCCCTGATCTTTGGACTGGGTAAGAGTGGTCTGCTTAATTCAGACACTCTGTTCATCACCACCCCCTTTTCTGAATCGTTTTTGGCCACTATAGGTGTGGCAGGGTATACTCAGACATGAGTCCCTTTCTCACTGCACCATCAGGATTCAAGCAAGCCGGGCCGAAGAAGGCTGAAATGCCAGAAACCGGTCCCCGGTAGCTTGTCTCCTCTCTGGTGAAGATTTGGCTTGGTAGTTTAGTCTGCCCTGTTCCCATGATGCACTGGGCCAGGGAAAGACTGATTTGCATATAGCCAGGTTCTGAGCTGGGATGGTGCAGTGAGATAAATAACGGTGATGGATCAAGCCCTGATCTTTGGACTGGGTAAGAGTGGTCTGCTTAATTCAGACACTCTGTTCATCACCACCCCCTTTTCTGAATCGCTTTTGGCCACTATAGGTGTGGCTGGGTATACTCAGACATGAGTCCCTTTCTCACTGCACCATCAGGATTCAAGCAAGCCGGGCCGAAGAAGGCTGAAATAATAGAAACCGGTCCCCGGTAGCTTGTCTCCTCTCTGGTGAAGAATTGGCTTGGTAGTTTAGTCTGCCCTGTTCCCATGATGCACTGGGCCAGGGACAGACTGATTTGCATATAGCCAGGTTCTGAGCTGGGATGGTGCAGTGAGATAAATAACGGTGATGGATCAAGCCCTGATCTTTGGACTGGGTAAGAGTGGTCTGCTTAATTCAGACACTCTGTTCATCACCACCCCCTTTTCTGAATCGTTTTTGGCCCCTTTAGGTGTGGCAGGGTATACTCAGACATGAGTCCCTTTCTCACTGCACCATCAGGATTCAAGCAAGCCGGGCCGAAGAAGGCTGAAATGCCAGAAACTGGTCCCCGGTAGCTTGTCTCCTCTCTGGTGAAGAATTGGCTTGGTAGTTTAGTCTGCCCTGTTCCCATGATGCACTGGGCCAGGGACAGACTGATTTGCATATAGCCAGGTTCTGAGCTGGGATGGTGCAGTGAGATAAATAACGGTGATGGATCAAGCCCTGATCTTTGGACTGGGTAAGAGTGGTCTGCCTAATTCAGACACTCTGTTCATCACCACCCTCTTTTCTGAATCGTTTTTGGCCACTATAGGTGTGGCAGGGTATACTCAGACATGAGTCCCTTTCTCACTGCACCATCAGGATTCAAGCAAGCCGGGCCGAAGAAGTCTGAAATGCCAGTAACCGGTCCCCGGTAGCTTGTCACCTCTCTGGTGAAGAATTGGCTTGGTAGTTTAGTCTGCCCTGTTCCCATGATGCACTGGGCCAGGGACAGACTGATTTGCATATAGCCAGGTTCTGAGCTGGGATGGTGCAGTGAGATAAATAACGGTGATGGATCAAGCCCTGATCTTTGGACTGGGTAAGAGTGGTCTGCCTAATTCAGACACTCTGTTCATCAACACCCCCTTTTCTGAATCGTTTTTGGCCACTATAGGTGTGGCAGGGTATACTCAGACATGAGTCCCTTTCTCACTGCACCATCAGGATTCAAGCAAGCCGGGCCGAAGAAGGCTGAAATGCCAGAAACCGGTCCCCGGTAGCTTGTCTCCTCTCTGGTGAAGAATTGGCTTGGTAGTTTAGTCTGCCCTGTTCCCATGATGCACTGGGCCAGGGACAGACTGATTTGCATATAGCCAGGTTCTGAGCTGGGATGGTGCAGTGAGATAAAAAATGGTGATGGATCAAGCCCTGATCTTTGGACTGGGTAAGAGTGGTCTGCTTAATTCAGACACTCTGTTCATCACCACCCCCTTTTGTGAATCGTTTTTGGCCACTATAGGTGTGGCAGGGTATACTCAGACATGAGTCCCTTTCTCACTGCACCATCAGGATTCAAGCAAGCCGGGCCGAAGAAGGCTGAAATGCCAGAAACCGGTCCCCGGTAGCTTGTCTCCTCTCTGGTGAAGAATTGGCTTGGTAGTTTAGTCTGCCCTGTTCCCATGATGCACTGGGCCAGGGACAGACTGATTTGCATATAGCCAGGTTCTGAGCTGGGATGTGCAGTGAGATAAATAACGGTGATGGATCAAGCCCTGATCTTTGGACTGGGTAAGAGTGGTCTGCTTAATTCAGACACTCTGTTCATCACCACCCCCTTTTCTGAATCGTTTTTGCCCACTATAGGTGTGGCAGGGTATACTGAGACATGAGTCCCTTTCTCACTGCACCATCAGGATTCAAGCAAGCCGGGCCGAAGAAGGCTGAAATGCCAGAAACCGGTCCACGGTAGCTTGTCTCCTCTCTGGTGAAGAATTGGCTTGGTAGTTTAGTCTGCCCTGTTCCCATGATGCACTGGGCCAGGGACAGACTGATTTGCATATAGCCAGGTTCTGAGCTGGGATGGTGCAGTGAGATAAATAACGGTGAAGGATCAAGCCCTGATCTTTGGACTGGGTAAGAGTGGTCTGCTTAATTCAGACACTCTGTTCATCACCACCCCGTTTTCTGAATCGTTTTTGGCCACTATAGGTGTGGCAGGGTATACTCAGACATGAGTCCCTTTCTCACTGCACCATCAGGATTCAAGCAAGCCGGGCTGAAGAAGGCTGAAATGCCAGAAACCGGTCCCCGGTAGCTTGTCTCCTCTCTGGTGAAGAATTGGCTTGGTAGTTTAGTCTGCCCTGTTCCCATGATGCACTGGGCCAGGGACAGACTGATTTGCATATAGCCAGGTTCTGAGCTGGGATGGTGCAGTGAGATAAATAACGGGGATGGATCAAGCCCTGATCTTTGGACTGGGTAAGAGTGGTCTGCTTAATTCAGACACTCTGTTCATCACCACCCCCTTTTCTGAATCGTTTTTGGCCACTATAGGTGTGGCAGGGTATACTCAGACATGAGTCCCTTTCTCACTGCACCATCAGGATTCAAGCAAGCCGGGCCGAAGAAGGCTGAAATGCCAGAAACCGGTCCCCGGTATCTTGTCTCCTCTCTGGTGAAGAATTGGCTTGGTAGTTTAGTCTGCCCTGTTCCCATGATGCACTGGGCCAGGGACAGACTGATTTGCATGTAGCCAGGTTCTGAGCTGGGATGGTGCAGTGAGATAAATAACGGTGATGGATCAACCCCTGATCTTTGGACTGGGTAAGAGTGGTCTGCTTAATTCAGACACTCTGTTCATCACCACCCCCTTTTCTGAATCGTTTTTGGCCACTATAGGTGTGGCAGGGTATACTCAGACATGAGTCCCTTTCTCACTGCACCATCAGGATTCAAGCAAGCCGGGCCGAAGAAGGCTGAAATGCCAGTAACCGGGCCCCGGTAGCTTGTCACCTCTCTGGTGAAGAATTGGCTTGGTAGTATAGTCTGCCCTGTTCCCATGATGCACTGGGCCAGGGACAGACTGATTTGCATATAGCCAGGTTCTGAGCTGGGATGGTGCAGTGAGATAAATAACTGTGATGGATCAAGCCCTGATCTTTGGACTGGGTAAGAGTGGTCTGCTTAATTCAGACACTCTGTTCATCACCACCCCTTTTCTGAATCGTTTTTGGCCACTATAGGTGTGGCAGGGTATACTCAGACATGAGTCCCTTTCTCACTGCACCATCAGGATTCAAGCAAGCCGGGCCGAAGAAGGCTGAAATGCCAGAAACCGGTCCCCGGTATCTTGTCTCCTCTCTGGTGAAGAATTGGCTTGGTAGTTTAGTCTGCCCTGTTCCCATGATGCACTGGGCCAGGGACAGACTGATTTGCATATAGCCAGGATCTGAGCTGGGATGGTGCAGTGAGATAAATAACGGTGATGGATCAAGCCCTGATCTTTGGACTGGGTAAGAGTGGTCTGCTTAATTCAGACACTCTGTTCATCACCACCCCCTTTTCTGAATCGTTTTTGGCCACTATAGGTGTGGCAGGGTATACTCAGACATGAGTCCCTTTCTCACTGCACCATCAGGATTCAAGCAAGCCGGGCCGAAGAAGGCTGAAATAATAGAAACCGGTCCCCGGTAGCTTGTCTCCTCTCTGGTGAAGAATTGGCTTGGTAGTTTAGTCTGCCCTGTTCCCATGATGCACTGGGCCAGGGACAGACTGATTTGCATATAGCCAGGTTCTGAGCTGGGATGGTGCAGTGAGATAAATAACGGTGATGGATCAAGCCCTGATCTTTGGACTGGGTAAGAGTGGTCTGCTTAATTCAGACACTCTGTTCATCACCACCCCCTTTTCTGAATCGTTTTTGGCCACTATAGGTGTGGCAGGGTATACTCAGACATGAGTCCCTTTCTCACTGCACCATCAGGATTCAAGCAAGCCGGGCCGAAGAAGGCTGAAATGCCAGTAACCGGTCCCCGGTAGCTTGTCACCTCTCTGGTGAAGAATTGGCTTGGTAGTTTAGTCTGCCCTGTTCCCATGATGCACTGGGCCAGGGACAGACTGATTTGCATATAGCCAGGTTCTGAGCTGGGATGGTGCAGTGAGATAAATAACGGTGATGGATCAAGCCCTGATCTTTGGACTGGGTAAGAGTGGTCTGCTTAATTCAGACACTCTGTTCATCAACACCCCCTTTTCTGAATCGTTTTTGGCCACTATAGGTGTGGCAGGGTATACTCAGACATGAGTCCCTTTCTCACTGCACCATCAGGATTCAAGCAAGCCGGGCCGAAGAAGGCTGAAATGCCAGAAACCGGTCCCCGGTAGCTTGTCTCCTCTCTGGTGAAGAATTGGCTTGGTAGGTTAGTCTGCCCTGTTCCCATGATGCACTGGGCTAGGGACAGACTGATTTGCATATAGCCAGGTTCTGAGCTGGGATGGTGCAGTGAGATAAATAACGGTGATGGATCAAGCCCTGATCTTTGGACTGGGTAAGAGTGGTCTGCTTAATTCAGACACTCTGTTCATCACCACCCCCTTTTCTGAATCGTTTTTGGCCACTATAGGTGTGGCAGGGTATACTCAGACATGAGTCCCTTTCTCACTGCACCATCAGGATTCAAGCAAGCCGGGCCGAAGAAGGCTGAAATGCCAGAAACCGGTCCCCGGTAGCTTGTCTCCTCTCTGGTGAAGAATTGGCTTGGTAGTTTAGTCTGCCCTGTTCCCATGATGCACTGGGCCAGGGACAGACTGATTTGCATATAGCCAGGTTCTGAGCTGGGATGGTGCAGTGAGATAAATAACGGTGATGGATCAAGCCCTGATCTTTGGACTGGGTAAGAGTGGTCTGCTTAATTCAGACACTCTGTTCATCACCACCCCCTTTTCTGAATCGTTTTTGCCCACTATAGGTGTGGCAGGGTATACTGAGACATGAGTCCCTTTCTCACTGCACCATCAGGATTCAAGCAAGCCGGGCCGAAGAAGGCTGAAATGCCAGAAACCGGTCCACGGTAGCTTGTCTCCTCTCTGGTGAAGAATTGGCTTGGTAGTTTAGTCTGCCCTGTTCCCATGATGCACTGGGCCAGGGACAGACTGATTTGCATATAGCCAGGTTCTGAGCTGGGATGGTGCAGTGAGATAAATAATGGTGATGGATCAAGCCCTGATCTTTGGACTGGGTAAGAGTGGTCTGCTTAATTCAGACACTCTGTTCATCACCACCCCGTTTTCTGAATCGTTTTTGGCCACTATAGGTGTGGCAGGGTATACTCAGACATGAGTCCCTTTCTCACTGCACCATCAGGATTCAAGCAAGCCGGGCCGAAGAAGGCTGAAATGCCAGAAACCGGTCCCCGGTAGCTTGTCTCCTCTCTGGTGAAGAATTGGCTTGGTAGTTTAGTCTGCCCTGTTCCCATGATGCACTGGGCCAGGGACAGACTGATTTGCATATAGCCAGGTTCTGAGCTGGGATGGTGCAGTGAGATAAATAACGGTGATGGATCAAGCCCTGATCTTTGGACTGGGTAAGAGTGGTCTACTTAATTCAGACACTCTGTTCATCACCACCCCCTTTTCTGAATCGTTTTTGGCCACTATAGGTGTGGCAGGGTATACTCAGACATGAGTCCCTTTCTCACTGCACCATCAGGATTCAAGCAAGCCGGGCTGAAGAAGGCTGAAATGCCAGAAACCGGTCCCCGGTAGCTTGTCTCCTCTCTGGTGAAGAATTGGCTTGGTAGTTTAGTCTGCCCTGTTCCCATGATGCACTGGGCCAGGGACAGACTGATTTGCATGTAGCCAGGTTCTGAGCTGGGATGGTGCAGTGAGATAAATAACGGTGATGGATCAAGCCCTGATCTTTGGACTGGGTAAGAGTGGTCTGCTTAATTCAGACACTCTGTTCATCACCACCCCCTTTTCTGAATCGTTTTTGGCCACTATAGGTGTGGCAGGGTATACTCAGACATGAGTCCCTTTCTCACTGCACCATCAGGATTCAAGCAAGCCGGGCCGAAGAAGGCTGAAATGCCAGAAACCGGTCCCCGGTAGCTTGTCTCCTCTCTGGTGAAGAATTGGCTTGGTAGGTTAGTCTGCCCTGTTCCCATGATGCACTGGGCTAGGGACAGACTGATTTGCATATAGCCAGGTTCTGAGCTGGGATGGTGCAGTGAGATAAATAACGGTGATGGATCAAGCCCTGATCTTTGGACTGGGTAAGAGTGGTCTGCTTAATTCACACACTCTGTTCATCACCACCCCCTTTTCTGAATCGTTTTTGGCCACTATAGGTGTGGCAGGGTATACTCAGACATGAGTCCCTTTCTCACTGCACCATCAGGATTCAAGCAAGCCGGGCCGAAGAAGGCTGAAATGCCAGAAACCGGTCCCCGGTAGCTTGTCTCCTCTCTGGTGAAGAATTGGCTTGGTAGTTTAGTCTGCCCTGTTCCCATGATGCACTGGGCCAGGGACAGACTGATTTGCATATAGCCAGGTTCTGAGCTGGGATGGTGCAGTGAGATAAATAACGGTGATGGATCAAGCCCTGATCTTTGGACTGGGTAAGAGTGGTCTGCTTAATTCAGACACTCTGTTCATCACCACCCCCTTTTCTGTATCGTTTTTGCCCACTATAGGTGTGGCAGGGTATACTGAGACGTGAGTCCCTTTCTCACTGCACCATCAGGATTCAAGCAAGCCGGGCCGAAGAAGGCTGAAATGCCAGAAACCGGTCCACGGTAGCTTGTCTCCTCTCTGGTGAAGAATTGGCTTGGTAGTTTAGTCTGCCCTGTTCCCATGATGCACTGGGCCAGGGACAGACTGATTTGCATATAGCCAGGTTCTGAGCTGGGATGGTGCAGTGAGATAAATAACGGTGATGGATCAAGCCCTGATCTTTGGACTGGGTAAGAGTGGTCTGCTTAATTCAGACACTTTGTTCATCACCACCCCGTTTTCTGAATCGTTTTTGGCCACTATAGGTGTGGCAGGGTATACTCAGACATGAGTCCCTTTCTCACTGCACCATCAGGATTCAAGCAAGCCGGGCCGAAGAAGGCTGAAATGCCAGAAACCGGTCCCCGGTAGCTTGTCTCCTCTCTGGTGAAGAATTGGCTTGGTAGTTTAGTCTGCCCTGTTCCCATGATGCACTGGGCCAGGGACAGACTGATTTGCATATAGCCAGGTTCTGAGCTGGGATGGTGCAGTGAGATAAATAACGGTGATGGATCAAGCCCTGATCTTTGGACTGGGTAAGAGTGGTCTACTTAATTCAGACACTCTGTTCATCACCACCCCCTTTTCTGAATCGTTTTTGGCCACTATAGGTGTGGCAGGGTATACTCAGACATGAGTCCCTTTCTCACTGCACCATCAGGATTCAAGCAAGCCGGGCCGAAGAAGGCTGAAATGCCAGAAACCGGTCCCCGGTAGCTTGTCTCCTCTCTGGTGAAGAATTGGCTTGGTAGTTTAGTCTGCCCTGTTCCCATGATGCACTGGGCCAGGGACAGACTGATTTGCATGTAGCCAGGTTCTGAGCTGGGATGGTGCAGTGAGATAAATAACGGTGATGGATCAAGCCCTGATCTTTGGACTGGGTAAGAGTGGTCTGCTTAATTCAGACACTCTGTTCATCACCACCCCCTTTTCTGAATCGTTTTTGGCCACTATAGGTGTGGCAGGGTATACTCAGACATGAGTCCCTTTCTCACTGCACCATCAGGATTCAAGCAAGCCGGGCCGAAGAAGGCTGAAATGCCAGTAACCGGTCCCCGGTAGCTTGTCACCTCTCTGGTGAAGAATTGGCTTGGTAGTTTAGTCTGCCCTGTTCCCATGATGCACTGGGCCAGGGACAGACTGATTTGCATATAGCCAAGTTCTGAGCTGGGATGGTGCAGTGAGATAAATAACGGTGATGGATCAAGCCCTGATCTTTGGACTGGGTAAGAGTGGTCTGCTTAATTCAGACACTCTGTTCATCACCACCCCCTTTTCTGAATCGTTTTTGGCCACTATAGGTGTGGCAGGGTATACTCAGACATGAGTCCCTTTCTCACTGCACCATCAGGATTCAAGCAAGCCGGGCCGAAGAAGGCTGAAATGCCAGAAACCGGTCCCCGGTAGCTTGTCTCCTCTCTGGTGAAGAATTGGCTTGGTAGTTTAGTCTGCCCTGTTCCCATGATGCACTGGGCCAGGGACAGACTGATTTGCATATAGTCAGGTTCTGAGCTGGGATGGTGCAGTGAGATAAATAACGGTGATGGATCAAGCCCTGATCTTTGGACTGGGTAAGAGTGGTCTGCTTAATTCAGACACTCTGTTCATCACCACCCCCTTTTCTGAACCGTTTTTGGCCACTATAGGTGTGGCAGGGTATACTCAGACATGAGTCCCTTTCTCACTGCACCATCAGGATTCAAGCAAGCCGGGCCGAAGAAGGCTGAAATGCCAGAAACCGGTCCCCGGTAGCTTGTCTCCTCTCTGGTGAAGAATTGGCTTGGTAGTTTAGTCTGCCCTGTTCCCATGATGCACTGGGCCAGGGACAGACTGATTTGCATATAGCCAGGTTCTGAGCTCGGATGGTGCAGTGAGATAAATAACGGTGATGGATCAAGCCCTGATCTTTGGACTGGGTAAGAGTGGTCTGCTTAATTCAGACACTCTGTTCATCACCACCCCCTTTTCTGAATCGTTTTTGGCCACTATAGGTGTGGCAGGGTATACTCAGACATGAGTCCCTTTCTCACTGCACCATCAGGATTCAAGCAAGCCGGGCCGAAAAAGGCTGAAATGCCAGCAACCGGTCCCCGGTAGCTTGTCTCCTCTCTGGTGAAGAATTGGCTTGGTAGTTTAGTCTGCCGTGTTCCCATGGTGCACTGGGCCAGGGAGAGACTGATTTGCATATAGCCAGGTTCTGAGCTGGGATGGTGCAGTGAGATAAATAACGGTGATGGATCAAGCCCTGATCTTTGGACTGGGTAAGAGTGGTCTGCCTAATTCAGACACTCTGTTCATCACCACCCCCTTTTCTGAATCTTTTTTTGCCACTATAGGTGTGGCAGGGTATACTCTGACATGAGTTCCTTTCTCACTGCACCATCAGGATTCAAGCAAGCCGGGCCGAAGAAGGCTGAAATGCCAGAAACCGGTCCCCGGTAGCTTGTCTCCTCTCTGGTGAAGAATTGGCTTGGTAGTTTAGTCTGCCCTGTTCCCATGATGCACTGGGCCAGGGACAGACTGATTTGCATATAGCCAGGTTCTGAGCTGGGATGGTGCAGTGAGATAAATAACGGTGATGGATCAAGCCCTGATCTTTGGACTGGGTAAGAGTGGTCTGCTTAATTCAGACACTCTGTTCATCACCACCCCCTTTTCTGAATCGTTTTTGGCCACTATAGGTGTGGCAGGGTATACTCAGACATGAGTCCCTTTCTCACTGCACCATCAGGATTCAAGCAAGCCGGGCCGAAGAAGGCTGAAATGCCAGTAACCGGTCCCCGGTAGCTTGTCTCCTCTCTGGTGAAGAATTGGCTTGGTAGTTTAGTCTGCCCTGTTCCCATGATGCACTAGGCCAGGGACAGACTGATTTGCATATAGCCAGGTTCTGAGCTGGGATGGTGCAGTGAGATAAATAACGGTGATGGATCAAGCCCTGATCTTTGGACTGGGTAAGAGTGGTCTGCTTAATTCAGACACTCTGTTCATCACCACCCCCTTTTCTGAATCGTTTTTGGCCACTATAGGTGTGGCAGGGTATACTCAGACATGAGTCCCTTTCTCACTGCACCATCAGGATTCAAGCAAGCCGGGCCGAAGAAGGCTGAAATGCCAGAAACCGGTCCCCGGTAGCTTGTCTCCTCTCTGGTGAAGATTTGGCTTGGTAGTTTAGTCTGCCCTGTTCCCATGATGCACTGGGCCAGGGAAAGACTGATTTGCATATAGCCAGGTTCTGAGCTGGGATGGTGCAGTGAGATAAATAACGGTGATGGATCAAGCCCTGATCTTTGGACTGGGTAAGAGTGGTCTGCTTAATTCAGACACTCTGTTCATCACCACCCCCTTTTCTGAATCGCTTTTGGCCACTATAGGTGTGGCTGGGTATACTCAGACATGAGTCCCTTTCTCACTGCACCATCAGGATTCAAGCAAGCCGGGCCGAAGAAGGCTGAAATAATAGAAACCGGTCCCCGGTAGCTTGTCTCCTCTCTGGTGAAGAATTGGCTTGGTAGTTTAGTCTGCCCTGTTCCCATGATGCACTGGGCCAGGGACAGACTGATTTGCATATAGCCAGGTTCTGAGCTGGGATGGTGCAGTGAGATAAATAACGGTGATGGATCAAGCCCTGATCTTTGGACTGGGTAAGAGTGGTCTGCTTAATTCAGACACTCTGTTCATCACCACCCCCTTTTCTGAATCGTTTTTGGCCCCTTTAGGTGTGGCAGGGTATACTCAGACATGAGTCCCTTTCTCACTGCACCATCAGGATTCAAGCAAGCCGGGCCGAAGAAGGCTGAAATGCCAGAAACTGGTCCCCGGTAGCTTGTCTCCTCTCTGGTGAAGAATTGGCTTGGTAGTTTAGTCTGCCCTGTGTGGTAAATTTTAATTACCTATGCGGAATTTTATGCGGTAAAGTTTAATAAGAATAACTCAGTCAAAAATAAGAGGCAGAGTCCGTGGCATCTGAGTTTTGTAAGGGTTTTATTCCTTAAAAAGGAATTGGTTCGAACCAGGTATCATGTTCCATCACCACAAGGGTTCAGGAAGGGAATGGACATGGACATGTACAATGTTTTATTAACAGAACATCATATATATAGTCAATGCATTACAGTAGAGATAGATGCAGAAGGCGTAACAGCTGAGAGAAACGAGATAAGAACACATGTACGTAACAGAAGGCGTGCATGAGGGCGTACACGGAGGTGTGTGCTAGACAACGTCACTTGAAACGTATCACAGGTGGGTGGATCCATAGAAGAATCCTGCAGTGTCAGCAGAAATACATGGCAGAGATGCGCGTGCAGCAGCATGACGTGTAATTGACGTGGAACTGGAGGGTGAAGGGGACTTGACATTTAGCCCTACATGAGGAGACAGAAGTCTGGGGTGTCAGAACAACCTAAACCCAAATCATATCTATATCTTGTGTTTGAGGAACTGTATTATCTAGAAGGAAAGGTCTCTCTGGCAGAGGCTATTCTATACTGACTGCTAGTGCGTGCATATGCGACTACGTGTGTACGTGTAAAGCAAGGGGGCCATAGGCCTACCATGGTAACAGGAGCTATGAATTACTTGCATAGAGACAGAATAGCCGGGCCCTTTGCTCTGCAGCTGGGAAGGATGTTTTCCTAAACTACTAGACAGGAATGTATTTTCGAGGAGCGGAGCAGATAACTTGAAGGCTGAATACAGTCTTGGCAGGCAGGCAGGCCGAGCCAGGCACCGCTCGCCGCACAGGGAGTAAGGCAGAGGTCAGGAAGCAGCAGACTGTAGTTTTCAGAAACAGAAGGCAGAAAGGGCTTGATGGCAGGAATCAGGGCCTAACTCACCAGAGCTAGTAAAACATGAAAAGTGCACCATGTAAAGACGTTGGCAAGGCACACTTAAGAACCGAATATCCGACCCATTCATGGTGGATCTGAAAGAGGACATGTTAACGTTGGACGCAAATGTATTTGCGTCTTCATAGCTGGAAGTGGAGGGAACATACATGTACTTGAAGCACGTACATGGAGCCGTTGGGGTCTACGTTAGGGGACACAATTGACCATAAAATTCATATTACCTCATTCCCTCCTTGTCCCCCACGGACCCTTCATGATATATCAATCCTCATTAATCTATCAATCTGTTCATGTAACATCATTTGCTCTTCTTTCTTCTTACGATGTTTTGAACGTGGACTTGAATGAGGAATACATGATGTGGCGCACAAGCCGCAAATCGCTGGCCCACATTGTAAACATAGGCAACAACTGAATACTATGAGAAGGGCAATACCTAGGAAGGATAGGACCTTCCATCCCCAGGCTGATAACACGCTCCGGAACCAACCGGACCAAGTCCAGGTGCCTGGATTCTGGTGTATCTGACTTGCAATCTTGTGAAGACGAGTTATGGCTCTATATACTGATGGCGCATTTTCTGGAATGAAAACACAGCAGCTCGATCCGATGACTCTACAAGCTCCGCCCCTATCGGCCAGGATGACGTCAAGGACGAGACGATTTTGAAGAACAACAATCCGCATAGCAGACTGCTCCTCTGTTAAGTTACCTAGGGCGGAAGTAGTTTCATTCACTACTGCTTTGAGGGTTCTGGTTAATTTACGTATCAGTTTACTATTAAAGACAGCACCTAAGTAGGGAAAGAAACCTTTATTGAAATCTGTATACTGCTCCCATGCCGTTTCAGTATAGTCGACAATCGGGAGATCTCTCTGTGGTCTATTGTGTACTAGATGGGTGTCCCTATGATAATCAGGAGGGGCTAGGAAAACGGGTGGCAGAAGGAATGCAATGTAACAGGTGCCATCCCAATCTAGAGGTAAACGTATATATGCGGTATGACCACAAACGAAATAGGAATGACGGGAAGCTTTAAAAGTAGACTTGCCCTTATCACTGAATTCGATCACAGTAGTACATTTACTATGACCCAGGTGTACTGAACCATTCTTTCTGACACATAATTCACCTTTGACTGGTAGTACGGACATAGCGGGCAAGACTGGTTCGATTTCGGATTCAACATTCAGAATCATGAGGTTAAGTGTAAAATTACCTAATCCATATACTTCATTTTCTAGATCAGTCCCTGTTCTCTTGGGAAGACCCTCCTTGTCAGGGAAACATACTTTATGCAGAACTGTGTTCAGATTTCCCCATACCCAGTTGCCCTGGTAAACTACGGAATCAGAATCTAAGGAATTAATTAAACTAAACCATGCACCACAGGAACCATTATGTGTGAACGGGTACGGGAAGAGGGGCAGAACTCCCTTGTATTTCTGATAGGGAGGGAGTCGGCCACATATCCAACAATTGGTAGCATTGCTGGTCTGATGGGAATGATGTAACATACTAATGAATGTGTTGTTGCGCAGCGCAAGTCGATAAGATAACTCATGCGGGGGCAGTTCACTGAAAGAGTGCTCGACACTGTCATTTGAAGAAGAATGTGCACGTTTGAAAATAGGGTAATATAAGTGTAACAGTACACTTGCAGCAATAATCATAAGACTCAGAAAAAACATAATCAATAGTGTCACAATACAGTGACTGCGCAGTGATTTACAATATTCACGTTTCTTGAGCTGTTTCTGTCTATCTCTCTCTCTGTTGGGGTCTAGGGGATACATGTCAGAAACTCATCTAACCGATTCACCTAGGGGAGGACTTAAACAATTAAACTGTCTGACTGGCTAGACCTCAATTTTAATTTATATTCTTGAGAAGAAGTTTTCTCGACCAAGGGGAGTTTTGAGTCAGTCTGTGGAGGAGGGCAGGGCTGGGAGTTTAGATCTGGCGGCAGTCCATGGTATTCCTTGATATGACTCGAGTGAAGCCAGCCCTTGCGGCCCTCGACTTTAAATCGCTGTCCTTGTGGTTAAAAGTACTAGCTTCGGTGCTTGCCAACGGGGCTCCAGCGGACTTCTCCTGTCGAAATTCCTTATGAAGACGAGGTCCCCCGGAACAACTTCATGCGGTTTCACCTCGGTGTTGTCGGGAAAGGCTGCAGCAACCTGTGAATGACATGATTGTAGTGCGGACATCAAGGAAGCAAGGTAATCTGTCAGCATGTTACAATCAACATCAGTGATTTTGCGAGGCAGAGGCGTCCCCCACATATTCGGTGGCCTACCAAAGACCACCTCGTACGGGGATAGCCCTGTTCTAGAGTGTGCGACCATTCTCATGTAAAAGAGTGCAACTGGCAAAGCTACTATCCAGTCGACACCTTTGTCTCTACAGATCTTGGCAAGACAAATTTTCAGAGTCTGATTATGTCTCTCTACGAGACCTGCTGCCTCGGGATGTCGGACACAGTGGAACTTCCATTGATAGCCGAGCAGGAGAGATACCTGCCTCATAAGCTCGGACGAGAATGGCTGACCGTTATCGGAGTATACGATGCGGGGCAAACCATATCTGGGGAAGAATTCACGAACCAGCTGCTTGGCAGTGGTCGGAGCAGTGTAATCTGGGACTGGATATGCTTCTGTCCTGCGCCTGACCCAAGACCACCTCTCCTTCAGGAAGAAGCTGAAGACCTGGCTGTTCGAGCAGTAGCGACACCCCCCCCCCAGCGCCTTGAGACCCTACGGGTATGTAGCGCGCTCTATAAGTGTCACTGATTGATTGATTGATTGATTGTCCAACGGGAAAGTGCACATACAACTACGAGGACATACTTGAATCCTCGGCAACGTTCCATCTGGATATAATCCATCTGGAGGACTTCAAAAGGGTGATCGGGAGGATGAAATCCACCTTGCTCTACGGGAATACTTTTACCTGGGTTGAACTGACAACAGATCATGCAAGTACGCACTTTCTGTTTGGCTGCTGCTCGTAAATGTTTATTGAACCAGAGGTTTTGAATACTGTCTAACGTGGCTTTTTCTCCTAAATGAGCAGAACTATGTACTGTGTTAATGATTACTTGGACCATAGAGTCAGGGAGGAACCATGTAGATTTTCCCTTCGTCATCCATCCCTGTTCTGTCTGGATCCCTCCTAGTTCAGTCCATTTCTTGATTTCGTCTGGTGTAGCATGTGTCTGTATATCAATTACATCTAGGGCGGGATCCTTAACTGTCATACAATGTGTCGGTGTCTGGACTATTGTCTTTGTCAGGTCAGTTGCGTGAGTCTGAGTCTGAGCTGTATGCTTGGTTGTTCGGTCTGCCAGGTCGTTACCCTGGGAAATGGTATCTGTGACCTTCGTATGTGCCTTGCACTTCATGATGGATATCGCTGTAGGCAGATGTATTGCGTCTACCAGAGCTTAAATGAGGGGACCGTGCTGAATTTTGGCTCCGTGAGAGGTCAAAAAGCCTCTCTCTCACCACAGGACACCGAAATCGTGTACGACTCCGAATGCATAACGTGAATCTGTGTATATGTTAACTCTCTGGTTCTTTGCTTGAATACAGGCTTGGGTCAGAGCAATGAGCTCTGCTGCTTGAGCTGACAGGGTGTCAATACAATCCGTTTCTATGACTTCAGCTTCTGTCGTGACTGCGTAGGCGGCCACTAAGTCTCCTGTGCTTGTTCTCATGCATGAACCATCCACATAAAGTGTCAGGTCTGGATCTGGTAATGCGGTGTCTGTCAAGTCTTGTCTGGGTTTCGTCGTAATGGTAATGACTTCAATGCAATCATGTGCCAATGGGTCTGTCTCACTTAATGGCAGAAGTGTAGCAGGGTTCAATGTGTTGCAACGTCTGATTTCTATGTGTGGCTGAAACAATGTCAATTCATAACCTGTCAGTCGTGCTATAGTCAAGTGCTGAGTCTGTGTTCGGTTTAAAAGAACTTCCACGGAGTGTGGAACTTGTACTGTCAATTGATGTCCTAACACTATGGAATCACTTTGTCTGATTGCTAGAGCTGTTGCTGCTACTGATTTCAAGCATGCAGGCAGAGCCTGGGCTACTGGATCCAATGTACTAGAAAAATAAGCACACGGTTTGTATGAACCTGCTTGATCCTGAGTGAGTACTGACAATGCGGTACCTTCACGTTCTGTGACAAAAAGTGTAAAAGGCTTGCTGTAACATGGTGTTGCTAAAACTGGTGCTTGACATAAGGCTTTCTTTAAGTCGTCAAAAGCATGTGTATGTTCCTGAGTCCAAGGGAGGACAGTCGATGTCGCTGCCTCCTGGGTTGTCAACTGTATGAGTGGTTTCGCTAGAAATGCATACTGAGGGATCCATTGTCTACAGTAAGAAGTGAGGCCTATAAAGGCTCGTACCTCCTTTTGTGTCTTGGGTTGTGACATGTTTATAATTAACTGAATACGGTCAGGTGTTAGCTGTCTCCCTCCTTTGGACAGCAAGTGCCCAAGGTAAACCACTTGCTGAACACAGAATTGCAGCTTCGAAGGGGACACCTTGTGTCCCTTGTCAGCCAGGAAATGCAAAACCGTCAGTGACGCTTGCTCACATTCAGGTTCGCTGCGGGCGGTGATCAGTAGATCATCGACATCCTGTAACAGGGCAGTATTGTCAGGCATGTGTATACTGTCTAGTTGTCTTTTCAGTGCTTGGCTATAGATGCTGGGGCTTTCTGTGAATACTTGAGGTGCGCGTGCAAATTTGAAGCTTCGGCCATTTAAACAGAATCCGAAGAGATATTGGCTTTCCGGATCAATCGGGACACTAAAGAAGGCGTTCTTCAGATCAATTACAGTAAAGAACGTTGCTTCGGAATCAATGGCAGTCAATAAAGATGAGATATCTGGGACCACAGGGTACTGTGGTACGATACATTTTAATCAATTCGCGCAGATCGATAACTAATCGATAAACTGGGGGTGCATTTGGGTCAGTACGTTTAAGAATTGGAATGATGGGGGAGTTACATAAATTCGAGTCGGTTTCTACAACCACTCCTTGTGCAATGAGCTTGTCAATGATTTTCAGCAAAGCCGCTACAGCATCTGGAGGTAACTTATATTGTCGGATTCGTGGTAAGACTACTCCTGGCCTGAGTGTGACTCGATATGGTGTAATGTGCATACAACCTACATCAGTGGGGCCTTGTGCCCATAAATGTGCAGGAACATTCTGTAATCTGTGATCAATATCTCTCAACACATAGTGACCCTTAAAGTCACGTAAGAACAATCTTACTCCTTCCGGAGAGCAGCAAATAACAGCTCCTAGAGCTTTCAGTGTCTTGATACCTAACAAGTTTTCTGGACATGATTTCGTTAATAACAAATCTGTAGTGCGAGACAATGGACCAACTAAAAGAGGTACTGGTTTCGATACTTCATTAACAATAGGTTTGCCTGAAAATCCAAGGGAAACATTCTGGGAGCCTGAGAGGGGTGCCCCTGGAACCTCGTCATGACTTATCGTTGTTCTGCTTGCCCCTGTATCAATCAAAAACTTTCTATCTTTTTCTAACACTTGGCTATGTACGTAAGGATCCTCTTGATCTACAGGAACCTCAATAAGAGGCAAGCCAACTTCCCTCTCTAGGCTGTTTCATGTGTATCGCTGATAATCGGGGTAATCTGTTTGTGCATACTGGTACATCTGCTGTGTTGCATGTTGTGTTGCGGCTATCGGTTGTGGCTGTGGTACCGCTATGGTCTGTACTGCCTGCTGCGAAGCCTGCATAGGCTGTGCATTCTGTGGTACTTGTTGTTGGACCTGGTCCTGTCTAGGAGGACGCAGTCTTTCCTTAGTTTTACCTGTAGCTATATTGTGTTTCAAAACTGCACAATCGTTTATATAGTGACCTGGCTGTTTACAATAGTTGCATGTCCCTTTAACAGGAGCTGCTGAATTATTGGACTGTGTCATACCCTTTTTCTGGCCGTCAGCTGGAACTGACTGAGCAACTAACATTTTCATTTTCGTTTCTTTCATACGTCTTTGTTCGTGATCATGTTCTTCTCTAATTCTATTCTGGTAGTATTGTAACATTTGTAACATTTGTGAAGGCGTGTTTGCTTGCCATGTGCTCTCGACCTTCAGAACACGATTCTTAACTTGGGGCAGAGAATTTTCGACCAATTTGGATACAAAAAGATGTGGATATGACTCACTACTTGGTTTCAGGCCACTATTAATAACAAAACATTTCTCAAATCGGGAATAAAAATCACTAGTGTCTTCATCGGGTTTCTGTTTGCAGGCTGAGATTGCATCCCAGTCCTCCTTTTTCGTTGCTAACAACCGTGGCAAAACCTGTACTAACAATCCTGGTAATGCTTTAGTTTTGTCCCCAAGCCCTAGGCCTGGGGTTCTAGTATTTTCTTCGTTCTCTAATGCAGCCCAATCAATCTTTTGCTCTCCCACCTCCCATTCTTTTTCTTTGAGTTTTTCGTAAATACCGGCAGGCAATAATACTTTCAATATTTTCATGATGTCGGGATAGGTATAATCACCCATGAGTAACATGTCTTTTATTTCATGGTGAAAACCTGCAGGGTCTTTATCGTGACTAGGCACTAGTTTCTTCATTTCTAATAGTTCCATTTTTGTTATGGGCGTGTACACAAACACACGTCTAAAGGTATTATCATCATTCCTGACTGGATGCACTTCTCGCAAGGGATTCTGTCTGTCTATGTAATACATTTTTCTTTCTACGGGTGGAGCTGAAACAAACTGTGGATTCAGGAAAGCACTATATCTGTGCCGATGTTCTAGAATTACCTTTATTAAGTCAGTACCTAGACCTCTCCATCTATTCGAGAGTAGCTCTATTAAGATATCAGGTAGGGGACCTGGATCAGAATGTTGGCCTTTGAACAACGTAAGGAGATGCTGAATCATGTATATTCCAGCTAATTTCTGTTCATCAGGGGAAAGGTTCAAAAAGGTCTGCGCTAAGGCGTCATCACTATATTTATCAGAATTGTCAGCCCATTGTACTGCTGACCTGGCCAATTCTTGTTCATCCATGGAATTGAGTACATGGTACCCCATTCGTTCTTGAAGTATTTTATCGGTAGCCTGAAACATATGTTCAGGAGATTTCGGATTTGATATAGCAGAGAGAAAAAGTCTTTTGCTTTCTGGACGTATTCTTTTCTTAAAGTATTTTCCCTTACCTACATATGCTATTGTCCCTTTGTCTGACTGTTGCGAAAGTTCTGCTAGATCCTCTGTTTCCTCCTCCTCTTGCGAGGAAGTTGGATCGTCTAATTCAAGATCTTCGTCAGGTGCTCGCTGGGCATGTATTTCTATTATTTCTTTACGGACTTTCCTAACCATATGATGTACTTGGTTTTCCTTATCATGTTTACCCTCCGACATGTTCTGGCTGCATCTAATCAGTCTATCCATTTCACTTTGCGGAAAACCTGCCTGATCGTGTTCTCTTATTAAGCAATTAACCAAAAATCGCATTAACAAACCTTTAGTCTCAACTTTCTGACGTGACATGGCTTCAGCAACAGAATCCGGCCCTTCTCCTGTTCTAATAAAATCGTACAATTTGTCTAGATGTTCTGGCATTCCTGGTAGTAACATTAAATAGTCTGTAACGCGTCTCAAACGTAGGGACGCTAATAACATGGGGCCTGATGTACCAGGCACTGGGTCATATCTGCAGTCTGTAAGCTCTCTTCTAAGTAGTTCGGCCGGAACGCCTTTCGGTGTCCGTGCCTTTGCTAAATCTCTCATCGTAATTCGGTGTATCTGTGGGGGTGTTTGATAACCTCCCGTAGCACCTCCTGAACCGGAGGCTTGAGCATAACCTGACTGTACTTGCTGTAGCTGGGTTGGGTCCTGGGCCGCGCCAGTCCCAAAAGGATTTGATGGATGCAGTTGTTGAATACCGGGGGGAACAACGGGAGCAGGTGCGGGCAACGGACCTGGAGGGATCTGCAGTTGCGGACCTGGGAGCTGAAGCTGTAGGGGTAGGGAGATATCAGCAGGAGCAGGTGGTACGGGTACATGAGCAGGTGCAGAAGTATATGAGGGCGCTACATCGTCTAGATAGGAAGAAAGAAAAAGGTATTTTGTGGTCTTGTGACGTACTTTAGTCGGAACTAATGGAGGGGGCAGATCCTTCGGTATTTCCGGAGTGGCCTTAGGTAAACCCTCGGCCAGAAGAGGGTACATACCATTCATAAGAGTGTTTCGTTGTCGGTCTACTGGTTCTGCTTTTACTCGTATCCCCTCTTCAACTAATACGTTTTCTCGGGATTTGTCTGAATCCTCTCTATGTTTTTCTGCTTTTCTGAGTGCTTTCTCTGTACGTCTGTGTGATTCTTTACGCCATAGTTCAATGGCATCTTTCTGTGACTGTATGGCTTTCTTTTTCCATAATGCTTCTTCTACTCTCATGATGCAATCGGCATCCCATGTCAAAGTAGCGGGCCATCTCTGATTTTCTGCTAAATCTTTGGTGTAGTCCACCCACAAATCGAGATATAATACAGCATCTAAGCCGTGTTTGTGGTACATAAAATACCCTGGAGTGTCCCTGGGTGGAATGGAACAGCTTCCTCGAGTATCCCTTTTCTAGTTCCTATCTGTCTTAATTTAGAGAACAGCGGCATGTTTCAGCCATGCTACTTGGTACTTGATACTTACTCGGATTTGGACACAACTAATACAATAAACACGATAATGTAGATCGAACAATCACTCATACCACGACATTAAAACACATTTAAACATTTTGAGAACGAACAACAATAACTAGAATAAAACTAGCTACCTGCATACTCGATATACTGCTAAACAGTACAGATACACCGCTAAACAGTGCAGACCGGGCCTGTGTACCCAAACCCGTCTTGACCGGACACAAATTAATGCACCCGTCTAGATGCGTCCCCAGCAATGGTACTCACTGGGAAGCACGGAACAGAAGGCCTCGGAAACTCGACACTGGACTGGACCCTGGACTCGACTGGACTGGACTCGACTCGATTCGTGACGTAGGTACTTCGGAACTTCGGAACTGATGGGCCTCTGAATACCTCGGACTTTGCTCTCTCAGCTAGGCTCTGGTCGGGATCCTCCGCACTCCTCACCGCCTCGTCTGGGTGTCGATCGCAGCCTCAGTCACCTCCGTTGGCCTGAGGGAGATACAGGAAATCCTGCGGGTACGCGTAGTTGTCCTTCACGGCTGTGGCAGGGGACCGGGCCTGCAACGCACCACCGGCGCGTAAGGTGGGGGAGGGGTTCCTATTCGGGCGCCAATTATGTGGTAAATTTTAATTACCTATGCGGAATTTTATGCGGTAAAGTTCAATAAGAATAACTCAGTCAAAAATAAGAGGCAGAGTCCGTGGCATCTGAGTTTTGTAAGGGTTTGATTCCTTAAAAAGGAATTGGTTCGAACCAGGTATCATGTTCCATCACCACAAGGGTTCAGGAAGGGAATGGACACGGACATGTACAATGTTTTTATTAACAGAACATCATATATATAGTCAATGCATTACAGTAGAGATAGATGCAGAAGGCGTAACAGCTGAGAGAAACGAGATAAGAACACATGTACGTAACAGAAGGCGTGCATGAGGGCGTACACGGAGGTGTGTGCTAGACAACGTCACTTGAAACGTATCACAGGTGGGTGGATCCATAGAAGAATCCTGCAGTGTCAGCAGAAATACATGGCAGAGATGCGCGCGCAGCAGCATGACGTGTAATTGACGTGGAACTGGAGGGTGAAGGGGACTTGACATTTAGCCCTACATGAGGAGACAGAAGTCTGGGGTGTCAGAACAACCTAAACCCAAATCATATCTATATCTTGTGTTTGAGGAACTGTATTATCTAGAAGGAAAGGTCTCTCGGGCAGAGGCTATTCTATACTGACTGCTAGTGCGTGCATATGCGACTACATGTCTACGTGTAAAGCAAGGGGGCCATGGGCCTACCATGGTAACAGGAGCTATGAATTACTTGCATGGAGACAGAAAAGCCGGGCCCTTTGCTCTGCAGCTGGGAAGGATGTTTTCCTAAACTACTAGACAGGAATGTATTTTTGAGGAGCGGAGCAGATAACTTGAAGGCTGAATACAGTCTTGGCAGGCAGGCAGGCCGAGCCAGGCACCGCTCGCCGCACAGGGAGTAAGGCAGAGGTCAGGAAGCAGCAGACTGTAGTTTTCAGAAACAGAAGGCAGAAAGGGCTTGATGGCAGGAATCAGGGCCTAACTCACCAGAGCTAGTAAAACATGAAAAGTGCACCATGTAAAGACGTTGGCAAGGCACACTTAGGAACCGAATATCCGACCCATTCATGGTGGATCTGAAAGAGGACATGTTAACGTTGGACGCAAATGTATTTGCGTCTTCATAGCTGGAAGTGGAGGGAACATACATGTACTTGAAGCACGTACATGGAGCCGTTGGGGTCTACGTTAGGGGACACAATTGACCATAAAATTCATATTACCTCACCTGTTCCCATGATGCACTGGGCCAGGGACAGACTGATTTGCATATAGCCAGGTTCTGAGCTGGGATGGTGCAGTGAGATAAATAACAGTGATGGATCAAGCCCTGATCTTTGGACTGGGTAAGAGTGGTCTGCTTAATTCAGACACTCTGTTCATCACCACCCCCTTTTCTGAATTGTTTTTGGCCACTATAGGTGTGGCAGGGTATACTCAGACATGAGTCCCTTTCTCACTGCACCATCAGGATTCAAGCAAGCCGGGCCGAAGAAGGCTGAAATGCCAGAAACGGGTCCCCGGTAGCTTGTCTCCTCTCTGGTGAAGAATTGGCTTGGTAGTTTAGTCTGCCCTGTTCCCATGATGCACTGGGCCAGGGACAGACTGATTTGCATATAGCCAGGTTCTGAGCTGGGATGGTGCAGTGAGATAAATAACGGTGATGGATCAAGCCCTGATCTTTTGACTGGGTAAGAGTGGTCTGCTTAATTCAGACACTCTGTTCATCACCACCCCCTTTTCTGAATCGTGCTGCAAAAGTGGGAAGGGTTGCCTTTGGGACAGTTTGCCTGTTGGTCAGGAAGTGTCTAGGAGCCAATCATACCCACCTGCTAGTGACAAAATTAATCTTGTGGTAACCCACTTTATGCAGTGCAAAACGATGTAATAATTCATAGTGTTAATTGGGTGTCGATGCAGTGTCATACACCTGCACATACATTGGTAACATAGTGTTACCTTTTTATATGAAACGCTGGCCAGACACGTGTTTAGATCGTTAAAGGAGCGAATCAGACTTTCACCATTCCGAGGGCTATCAATGTAAGTACCACCGTCCCGGGTAGCATTTTGCAGAAAGTGGAGGAAAACACATTAGAAATCCTATTGAATAAATATCTAACTACCACAAGAGGAGTTCTCTTTCATTGCAGGCTTGTTATCCTTGATTTAATAGTGTACCTGCTGAGTTTAACATGTTCATAGTATTTAAATTGCAGGATTTTGTCAGTAAAAGGCGTCAATAGGAAAGCTAGACGGAAGGCTAGTTAATAAGAAGCAAAATGAAAGTTTAAAAGATATCACCCTGTGAGACCGTATGATCGAATTCATTGATATGGTTCAATGCATTTGAAGGTAAATACAACACCTTTCGGGAAGTTGTCTACTGGTGCTTCAGAATGATTTTAATCACGTTAGTATTGTTTTCCTCTGAACCGGATGTGGGGTCACTTCTCTCCATGGGTGGCAGGCTAGCTTGACAGGTAGGCGTGGCTTCTGGGGTTGATTGACGTCTTCTCCTTTGCACGTGCTAATGGCGCTGGGGGTCCAGCTTCCGCTGAGCTAGAATACAGTGGTCAGCCAAACAGAATCGAACAAAGGTAATCGTCCTAACGGAATCGTAGTGACTCACACACTGATTCCAATGCTCAACGGAAAACCGGAAATACCGTTTAGGTCTCACAGGGAAAAGAAAGCTATTGTGAGAGGGCCTTAGGAATTTCTTGCCGCTGTCCCAATAACATAGAAACGAATAATGCATTGAGGAGTTCTTTCACGCCAACGCCTACTGACCTTCGCAGGGTGGGCAGAGCCATCCACCCAGGCACGAGCACAATAGGGTCGTACCAATTCACACCACATGGTACATGTCCAAGTACATGCTTCAAAAGCGGTGCTTCAAAAGCAGTGCGTCTCCCATCTGAGTTGTGACAGCAGGTACAGCCCAATCACATCCTTCCTCAGCCAAGTGGAGTACTCAATGAATGCTCAGTGGGCGTGTCCTGCAGCCTACTGAAGCGTTTGCAGTGAACTACATGAGGAACTACTTTAGCTCTCTCTGTCCCCTCCTGTTGGTTCCATTTTAGCACCGAAAAGCGTTAGTCAATCAACCACGGTTAGTAATATCCAATTATTCATCATCCATATGCTTTATATATAATAGTTTTGCAATAAATCTGGCAAAGCCAGTGAGACTACTTGTAATGCCATTCATTGCATTTGTGCATGCAAAGCATGTAAAAAGCACTTGTGAATGCATCTGCTTGCATGCATGGGCACCTGAGGCTTACAACCAGATCTATTGGCCTTGCCAGTGCTTGTTTCATCTCAGATTTGGCTGAAAGAATGCGTTTCGTAGAAAGATCCATTGAGCAATGTAATAAAATTCGAGAAAGCGACGAGGCGGCATGTTCTCGTTCAGCCTGCCTCAAACTACCGCCCATGTCTTTGGAAAACATATTTTGCGTGAGTGCTCCTCGCATGGGCTGAGAGCTGTGAAAACGTGGCGCGGTCGCGATCTCCGCCCGAGACCGTGCTGGGTCTCAAAACCGACGTGGAAAACACCTATGCAAGGAGGTGCCCACCCCATGGCAATACACAAGGGACGTAAAAAAACCCCATGCAAGGAGGCGCCCACCCCATGGCAATGCATAGGGGCTGCAGATAGCGAAGCCAGTGTCCGAGCACCGTAAGTCCCCGTCTCCCGACCAAACACCAAGGTGCAGCTGTCTCTGCAGACGGATTCTAGGCGTCATCTTGAAAGTGGCCATGGGTACAGTTAAAGGTGGCTGCTAATATCGCCATTACGGTAATGCGCCTCTATTACCAGACCCGCTATTAAAGTGTGTGGAACGAGCCAGGGAAACGGGGACTCTGAAAACTGCAGAGATGGGGTGGAAGATCATTGGATGCCTTTGTGTTCTTTATGCTTAGCTCAGCTGATAGCCTCAGACCCCAAGAGGCCACGGAGCCCAGTACCCCAGCTCCAGACGCTAAACGCTTCAGCAAGTACCGGAACCTCAGACACATGCAGCACATAATTAAAAGAGGGGGGTTGAACACTACAACCACCTCATCATGTTCAGTCCGCACATAGGAGACCGCAGGCCAAGACTACATGTCACTAGCTGGCTGCAGTCTCTTGTTAGACGGCTCTGCCTCTGCAGCAGACCCCAGACCTACAGATAGTCAACAACTTGTGATTATCCGAACATAGCACTCCTGTCCTGAAAACGCTGCTTTAAGAACTACATATATAATCCCCAGGTAACCCCCCCCCCCCACACACCCATCATTTAGAAGCTACTCGGTCTTATTAAAGTGGGGTCTGCAGCAGACTTCAGGAAGATGGGGCGACCTCTCACCCCAATACCGGACGCACTGCGTGAATGAATGCATAACACTGATGCGAACATTAATCCAATTTCATCAATTTTTATTTCAATTTGATCCAAGGCTTTACGTTTTCCATAATTTGTCCATTCATCACATGGGAGCGATCTTACATTTTACACTGTTTCCTGAAGGCGGCAGACATGCCGAAGCCTTAATCTGTAGCCTGGAGTGTAAGTAAGTAATCCTCAATAATTCATCCCGATAACCCAATGCATTTCGGGCCCTTCTCTTAAAAAGACATTATCTTAAGAGCATGTGTTTAAACCAATCGAACATGTTCAACTCTATCACAAAAACTCACGATTCACTGGTCAGTGACTAGTGTTATAATTAACATCTTCCCGCTAACTATAGCAAACAACGCTATTCCCAAAGCTGATGTCCAGATCCCCCATATTCTACCTCCCTCCATTAGCTCAAGTTCAATATAACCATTAAGAACCACTTATATCAATAAAGTAAAACCTGCGGAAAAGAGCTAATGGGAACTGATTGTAATCCTGCTGCACTATCTTATGTGGAACCATTACCTTCAAAATATGTAGCCACTCGACTGTTCCACGCTCGTCTAATCATTATGTTATCCACCTTACTCCGTGTTATAAGCCCCTGTGTTTGCTCCACCCTCTACTCTCTCCCCTCTCTAGCTAACTCTATTGAATCTATTAACCCTGTGAGTTTCTTTGCGCGCTGATACACTCATTTTCTTGTGCTTTTGCCGAATCTAATAAACTTCGTCCGTTGACAGTGTACTGTAATAGACTCATGTGTTAACCCGATATGTTACTAAAGTTGTACTTCACCCGTTAACTACCCAATTTACCGAAAAAAATTCTTATGAATGTTGGTGAACTACCTGTCCCATAATGCTTCACCACGGTCATGATAAAGAACACCGATGTTCCATATATCGAACCACTTTGTTACACTACCTCATACACTGTCAACGGACAAAGTTTATTATTAGATTCGGCAAAAGCACAAGAAAATGAGTGTATCAGCGCGCGAAGGGACTCACAGGGTTAATAGATTCAAGAGAGTTAGCTAGCGAGGGGAGAGAGTAGAGGGTGGAGCAAACAACACAGGGGCTTATAACACGGAGTAAGGTGGAGAACATAAGGATTAGACGAGGGTGGAACAGTCGAGTGGCTACATATTTTGAAGGTAATGGTTCCACATAAGATAGTGCAGCAGGATTACAATCAGTTCACATTAGCTCTTTTCCGCAGGTTTTACTTTATTGATATAAGTGGTTCTTAATGGTTATATTGAACTTGAGCTAGTGGACGGAGGTAGAATATGGGGGATCTGGACATCAGCTTTGGGAATAGCGTTGTTTGCTATAGTTAGCGGGAAGATGTTAATTATAACACTAGTCACTGAGCAGTGAATCGTGAGTTTTTGTAATAGAGTTGAACATGTTCGATGGGTTTAAACACATGGTCTTAAGATAATGTCTTTTTAATTGTAGAATACCCCTGACGAAGGGCCGGAGAAGGGCCCGAAATGCATTGGGTTATCGGGATGAATTATTGAGGATTACTTACTTACACTCCAGGCTACAGATTGAGGCTTCGGCATGTCTGCCGCCTTCAGGAAACAGTGTAAAATGTAAGATCGCTCCCATGTGATGAATGGACAAATTATGGAAAACGTAAAGCCTTGGATCAAATTGAAATAAAAATTGATGAAATTGGATTAATGTTCGCATCAGTGTTATGCATTCATTCACGCAGTGCATCCGGTATTGGGGTGAGAGGGCGCCCCATCTTCCTGAAGTATACCTTCCAACACGTGGCTTTTGGGCAGACCACGATTCTGGGCTCGCACGCGTACAGACTTACAACGGAATTACTAGCAAAAGAAATACAAATTGGTGTGCACTCTGTCATGACTATCTTATTGAATTATAATTGTCTGCCCCTTAGACGAGCAGCACCCACTGACGACAGCAAAATATGAACAACTACGATTGAATCACATGAGAGACTTTGAAAGAACATGTTCTCATATGCAAAAACCTCCGAATTATACATTTCTTTGAAAAGCATGTTTTTGGATTGTGATTGTAACTTGTTGGACATAACTGTCAATATCTGCAGAATATTTACTACATGTAACAGTGATTATCACATAATTAATGTCGTGTATGTCATCTAAAGGGTGGGCGGGGAACTATAGTTTGATGTCAGATAAACTTAGTATGAGGTAGTGTAACAAAGTGGTTCGATATATGGAACATCGGTGTTCTTTATCATGACCATGGTGAAGCATTATGGGACAGGTAGTTCACCAACATTCATAAGAATTTTTTTTGGTAAATTGGATAGTTAACGGTGAAGTACAACTTTAGAAACATATCGGGTTAACACATGAGTCTATTACAGTACACTGTCAACGGACGAAGTTTATTATTAGATTCGGCAAAAGCACAAGAAAATGAGTGTATCAGCGCGCAAAGGAACTCACAGGGTTAATAGATTCAAGAGAGTTAGCTAGCGAGGGGAGAGAGTAGAGGGTGGAGCAAACAACACAGGGGCTTATAACACGGAGTCAGGTGGAGAACATAAGGATTAGACGAGCGTGGAACAGTCGAGTGGCTACATATTTTGAAGGTAATGGTTCCACATAAGATAGTGCAGCAGGATTACAATCAGTTCACATTAGCTCTTTTCCGCAGGTTTTACTTTATTGATATAAGTGGTTCTTAATGGTTATATTGAACTTGAGTTAGTGGAGGGAGGTAGAATATGGGGACTCTGGACATCAGCTTTGGGAATAGTGTTGTTTGCTATAGTTAGCGGGAAGATGTTAATTATAACACTAGTCACTGAGCAGTGAATCGTGAGTTTTTGTAATAGAGTTTTCGATGGGTTTAAACACATGGTCTTAAGATAATGTCTTTTTAATTGTAGAATACCCCTGACGAAGGGCCGGAGAAGGGCCCGAAATGCATTGGGTTATCGGGATGAATTATTGAGGATTACTTACTTACACTCCAGGCTACAGATTAAGGCTTTGGCATGTCTGCCGCCTTCAGGAAACAGTGTAAAATGTAAGATCGCTCCCATGTGATGAATGGACAAATTATGGAAAACGTAAAGCCTTGGATCAAATTGGAATAAAAATTGATGAAATTGGATTAATGTTCGCATCAGTGTTATGCATTCATTCACGCAGTGTGTCCGGTATTGGGGTGAGAGGTCGCCCCATCTTCCTGAAGTATACCTTCCAACACGTGGCTTTTGGGCAGACCACGATTCTGGGCTCGCACGCGTACAGACTTACAACGGAATTACTAGCAAAAGAAATACAAATTGCTGTGCACTCTGTCATGACTTTCTTATTGAATCATAATTGTCTGCAGCAGACCCCAGGAGCCCAGACACTGGCAGAGTGTGATTAACTGAAGGGAGGGTCCCTTGAAGCAGCGCTTTGAAGTCCCAGAGGCGGTTATCCAGGGCAGGCAGGGAGATAAACACTCAGGCCATTGCTGGGGGCTTTCCGAGTGAGGACAGGTTCTGCTCCTCTCCCCTCACCCTGCCCCTGTATGCTGCAGGGGGTGGTCCTTCCCCACTTTATATTAGTCACATAGTTCAAAGTGTGCCCTCGTGTGTCCTAGTACTGAAATGGAGGGACATGCATATGAAGGACTAGTCACATACAAGGCAGAACTGGCGTGTGATTGTTCAACATCTTTGAGATTGGGTTATTGTGGCAGGAAAAGGTGCCTTCAGCCATGCTCTGCCCCGGGCTGCTCACTCCAGAGGAACGTGTGCACCCATCGCCTCTGCGTGCGCCTAGACACAGGGTGAATAGAGAGGTCACAACATAATTTTAAGGAGGCGGGAGGGAGGGGTGGGGGCCGGGGAGCGGCAGAGCACGACGGAGGAGGGCAGAGGGAAGGGGGGAGGCGAGCGGAGCCAAGCAGCTCCTGAAAGCAGAAGGGAAGGGAGGCGCACCATAAGGCCCCGTCTCCCGACCAAACACCAAGGTGCAGCTGTCTCTGCAGACGGAAGTCTAAGCATCATCTTGAAAGTGGCCATGGGTCCAGTTAAAGGTGGTCACTAATATCGCCATTATGGTAATGCGCCTCTATTACCAGACCCGCTATTACAGTGTGTGGAACGAGCCAGGGAAACGGGGACTCTGAAAACTGCAGAGATGGGGTGGAAGATCATTGGATGCCCTCGTGTTCTTTATTCTTAGCTCAGCTGATGGCCTGAGACCCCAAGAGGCCATGGAGCCCAGTACCCCAGCTCCAGACGCTAAACGCTTCAGCAAGTACCGGAACCTCAGACACATGCAGCACGTAATTAAAAGAGGGGGGGTTGAACACTACAACCACCTCATCATGTTCAGTCCGGACATAGGAGACCGCAGGCCAAGACTACATGTCACTAGCTGGCTGCAGTCTCTTGTTAGAGGGCTCTGCCTCTGCAGCAGACCCCAGACCTACAGATAGTCAACTTGTGATTATCCGAACATAGCGCTCCTGTCCTGAAAACGCTGCTTTAAGAACTACATATATAATCCCCAGGTAGCCCCCCCCCCACACACACACACATCATTTAGAAGCTACTCGGTCTCATTAAAATGGGGTCTGCAGCAGACCCCAGGAGCCCAGACACTGGCAGAGTGTGATTAACTGAATGGAGGGTCCCTTGAAGCAGTGCTTTGAAGTCCCAGAGGCGGTTATCCAGGGCAGGCAGGGAGATAAACACCCAGGCTATTACTGGGGGCTTTCCGAGTGAGGACAGGTTCTGCTCCTCTCCCCTCACCCCGCCCCTGATGCTGCAGGGGGTGGTCCTTCCCCACTTTATATTAGTCACATAGTTCAAAGTGTGCCCTCGTGTGTCCTAGTACTGAAATGTAGGGACATGCATATGAAGGACTAGTCACATACAAGGCAGAACTGGCGTGTGATTGTTCAACATCTTTGAGATTGGGTTATTCTGGCAGGAAAAGGTACTTTCAGCCATGCTCTGCCCCGGGCTGCTCACTCCAGAGAAACGTGTGCACCCATCGCCTCTGCGCGCGCCTAGACACAGGGTGAATAGGAAGGTCACAACATAATTTTAAGGAGGCGGGAGGGAGGGGTGGGAGCAGGGAAGGCAGAGCACGATGGAGGAGGGCAGAGGGAAGGGGGAGGCGAGCGGAGTCAAGCAGCTCCTGATAGCAGAAGGGAAGGGAGGCGAGCAGCTCCGAAAACACCACCACGTTTCTCCGAGGCAAGGAGAAAATGCCTCGGAGAAACACACGGCCATTTTCGGATTTGGGGGTGTGTTTTGCTGTCCTGAGTGACGGACGACGTCATGAGCTAAAGAACAGCAAAACTTACACCCCCGAATCCGAAAGAGACGGGGCTAAATTTAAGTGATGGCCCTCTCCTCCAATGGCTGGCCTCCGTTCAGGAAGCCAGCCAATGGAGGAGAGAGGAGGGTTAAACGACCCTACTAAGAAACATAAGAGCTCCTCTCGGAAGCTGGCAAGCCAGCATTTCTGGTCCGAGACCTAAAAACTAGGAGGAGAGAAAACAAGCATTTGTAATGCAATAGGTCTCGCATTATTAAAGTTTGAGCTATTGGCATTGCTAAATAATGCAACACCAATAGCTCAAACTTTAATAATGAGAGACCTTTTGCATTGCAAATGCTTGTCTTGATTTATCATGTCCGACGTCTACCATTTCATCCTTTGAAGGATTTTGTGTAATTAAATAACTACACTAGTCTCAGAGATGGGGCGGTTTTGTTTGAGTGAAGATCAGCGATTTGCATGTTGTGAGCACAAAAAAAACAAGTAAAAAAAAAAAGAGAGTTTCACGCTCCCTGCTATCATCATATGTGATGCTATACTTACAGCACTTATTTCTGACATCAAATCACCCTGCAATCCTTACACTATCAGGCATAGCGTGCCATTGGTTAGGAATTCAAAAAGGCAGAGAGTACTACTATAAAACAGCCTGAAGCGCTGGACAATAAGACACTATAACACAAATATAACTTAAGTCGACTTTAAGAAGCTGCTCATATGTTCACAACAACAAAGAATCAGCAATGTACTAATCTACCCATGTCCATACAAAGTGCACCCAGTTAGTGCAGCAGTTATAAATACAGACCCAAGACACTCTGTAGCGCTAGATGGTAGTAGAAGTAATGCATCAAACACTAAAAGTACGGACCCATCAAACACTGCAAACACAAAAAAAGCAAGCAACAAAAATAAACAGATGGGCGTGCAATTGTAAAAGATCAATTCGTTTTAGGCTTGTTGCTGACATCAAATGTAATGTTAGTTGTTGGGAATTCGTAAGGACAAAGGTTACAACTATAAAACAGCCTAAAGGGCTGAGTCTAAGTCAACCATAACACGAGCATAGCTTAAGAAGAGAATGTTTTGTTTTGTAACATGCAAGTAAACATTTAAACATCACCAAGTTTCACGCTCGCTGCTGACATCAAGTGTGATCATATATTTACTACACTTAAACCAGACATCAAATCACCCTAATATCCTTAAGCAGTCGGTACATGGTGTGGCATTTGTTGGGAATTCATAAAGACAGAGAATACAACTATAAAACAGCCTGCAGCGCTGATCCCATGTACACTATAACACGAACATTATTTCAAATTAAAAAATGTTTTTTTACAGGATGACGTGCAATTGTAAAAAAGCAGCAAGTTTCACACTCGCAGATTACATTAGGTGCCATAGTATAATTTCAGCACACAATTGTAAGCTTAACTCATACTGCTATCCTTACACACTTAGGGGCAGATTTACAAGCCTCTTGCGCCACTTTTGCGTCACTTTTCCAATGTTAAAAGTAACGCAAAAGTGGCGCAAGGGGGTTGTAAATCTGCCCCTTAGAATATAACATGCCATTGATTGGGAATTAATAAGGCCAGAGGTTACAACTAAAAAACAGACTGAAGCACTAAGCCCATATACACTAAAACACAAGCATACTTTCAAATCAAATGTTTTGTTTTATGCACGTGGACATGCAAGTTTAAAAAAAATCAGCATGTTTCACGCTCGCTGCTGTGATAGTATAGTTACAGCACGTAATTGTAACATCAACTCATCCTGCCATCCTTACATACTTAGAACATCGCATGAGATTCAAGAGGGATTGATAAACCTAGAGGTTGCAAGTATAAAACACTGAGCCCATGTGGTTACAACTATAAAACAGCATCAAAGGCAGCACTTATGTTCTCTATAACACGAGCATAGTTTAAAAAAAGAAAGTTTTGTTTTGTGCAAATGCATTGGCATTTTACACATCAACACGTTTCACGCTCTCTGCTGATATCAAGTGTGATCTTATTTTCACAGGACTTAATTCATACATCAAATCACCCTGATATATTTACGAAGTTAGTACATGGCGTGCCATTTGTTATAAATTCATAAAGGCACAAGGAACAACTATTAAACAGCCTGAAGCGCTGAGCCCATGTACACTATACCACGAGTGTTTTCTACCTGAGTCCATACAACGTGCACGCAGACACTTTGCATTGTCGTTCAATTGGGAATAATATATAAAAATATGAGGTCTTTTGCTAAATTACATAGGAATATTTCAAACAGGATGGCTCAGAATGTAAACGAAATGACCACCAACAAACTTAACACGTGTGCAGTCATTAATAGAAGGCTTCCAAGAAGTAGTGTATAACCTACAGGACATGCACTTCAGTGCCTCGTAATGTGTAGTAGACGCTAGGCAATTAGTTTAGCCTGCCTTCACTTCCCAAAAAAAGGGGGCATTCATACCCCCACATGAATCATCCCGGGTGTTTGCGAATTCTAAATTGCGAAAAATAGCGATTCGCAATTTAGAATTCGCAAAACGGGATGCATGAATATTTTCGGTAAATTTATGCGATTCGGTAAAAATCGCAATTTTTACCGATTCGCATAAATTACCGAAAAACAATTTGCGAATTCGCTATTCCCATTGGTTCCTATGGGCCAAAAGGCCCATAGGAAGCAATGGGAAGGCATTAGTAAATTGCGATTTTCACTTTGAAAATCGCAATTTGTTAATGCATTTCATGGGTGCAGGGGGGGTCCAAAGGACCCCCCCATGCACCCCTGAAATGTATTTTTCGCATCATGTTTCACACACACATGTCCTAAGGACATGTGTGTCCGTAACATGAATGTTGAAAAAAATGCATTTTCAGCATTTTAAACACTTTTTGCAAATTTACCGAGTGGTTCAACCACTCGGTAAATTTGACCCCCTAATTGCGATTTCGCAATTTTAAAAGAAATCATGCATTGCTTTTAAGTAATCGCAAATTTGCGATTTCTTAAAAGCAATCGCATTTTTTAAATCGCAAAAATGTTGCGATTTCTAAAAATGCTTGATGCATTCCAAAAAGCATTTTTGGAATCGCAAACGGCCGATTTTAAGGAATCGCACCGTTTGCGACTCAAAAAATGCTTGATGCATTTGGGGGATAATTCTTTATCACCAGTCTACAGTCTAGGTTTTAATGATGCCCACTGAATTATTTAACTTTCAAGCATGAAAGAGTAACTCCTGTCCCTGAACATAAAATCATCTCTAATCTTCCAACTCAATGGGGTATCGATGCTTTTGTCCCAGCAATTTTAATCAAAGCAAAAACAGAGACCGAAAACAGAGACTAAAAACAGCGCGTCACATTTTAAAGCTAAACGTAGTTAAACTTTTAACTGCCTGTGTTTGTATTCTGGAGTTTTGAGCATTATCTGTATTCATGCACCTTGCTTAATTTGGAAACACGGGCCGCTCGTAAGACCATAGACATTACAATTTCCTGACAACTTGAAACTCCATCCTGTGGGTCTGAATAGACTACGCCTCTGCACAAACGAGTTTCAGTACGGTAGGCTGTCACACAATAGCATTGGTAACCTCAATAGAAATACGTGCAGGTTAGCACACGATGTGGAAGCTGGAGCCGGTGACTATGTGGGAGGGGTAGAAGGGAGGGGGGAGCGAGAGCAGAGAGAGTGGGTAGAGGAGCAGGGAAAGAGACACCATAATGAAAGCATAAGTAGGTCGGCAGCCTCCGGTTTGACGGTGTTTGTTTAGCCAAAGCGCTGAAATATTTTCGGGTGGATTCTGCGGTATTTAAAAAATTCAAAAAAGAAAATGAAACAAAAAATTTGCGGAGCGAGCTGCAAGGCTCCTTATGTGTAGTGGACCAGTCACCATTTTAACCCAGCATCATTAGTCAATGTTAGCAAAGCCTGTGTCACGCTCTTGCATTCAGCTGACAACAATACACACGGGAGGCGTACACAGCCGAGAGTGTTAGGTTAAAGAGGCGAGGCTGGCAGGGTCCGGGGACTCCTCCAGTCTTCGGGTCACTAGGCTTCTGTGAAGCTGCACGGAGAAGGAGCGGGGCAGCCCTTTCAGTTTCAAGCGCACCTCTCGGCTCAACGCTGACGTCCTACTGGGCGGCCCCTCTCTCCAGCGGTGAAGTGGCTGGAAGGAATCCTGGTTGCTGGGTATTGCCTGGCTTATCAAACAAGTCAAAGAAGGAGCGAGGGAAGGATGGTGGGGGGGAGGTGCAACACCGTGAAAAGTGGCACGTGCATATTAAATGTATGCGCGAACCAGGCGCCATATCAGAAAAACAATAAAGTAGTCCCTACAGTAAAAGATACCGCCCTGCAGTGTATGTTAACTGAAGTTGGTCCATGTTGCTTCCTCCTAAAACGGAAGAGACATTTCAGACCACCAGCCAACAACAAGCAAGATAACAACAGTAATGGAAGATTTCACCAATGGCAAGCAACAAAGCAAAGAGAAACGCAGTGGGTGGAGTTTTACTATTAAAACAAATTACTTAATGCCTCACAGAGGCAGCGCATGCGCTGCTCTAAATGAGACCTAAAAAGGAAACTAACAATGGTGGTTGTTAACGGTTCGACACACACTGCTCTCCATACGCAATGAGACGATTGCATTTAGTACCAGTCATCCGGAGTTTCCCAAATTGGGGACGGATATCCGGAGGAGATGGCGATGTTGATGGGGTTTCTCCAGATGTACTTCGAACAGCCGGTGGTTGAGCAGGATTTTCTTTCAATCTTCTCATTTCCTCCCTTGCAAAGTTCACTGGGTGTTGAGTTTCAAGATGTTTGCGCTTACTCGCTGTTCCACACGAGTATTTCTTCACAGGGTCTCCCCTAGACAGCACCGTCTTACAAATTTTACAACTTTTGAGGCATTACCTTTCTTCTGCCCTGGAGGAAATGTGAAAAATTTCAACACAATAGATGAGCATCTCTCTCAAGGGGAAGGTTCTGGAACAAATTCCTCTGTTGTAGAATGCTCTGATTCCGAGGAAGATGGTTGGTTTGTAGTCATTGTGAAATCTGGTCTCCAATCAGGAAGAAAGAGCAGTTCTCCTTAGCAGGTCTTTCCCTAAGAAAAGGTCTAAGAAGAGTGATTGAAATGGGTGGGGTCCTTCAATAGTTTCAATAGGAAGTCTAATGAACCAATCAAATCTCTTTTTTTGAGGACACATGGGGTACGCGTAGGATGCGCGCACTCAGCACGCACCCAGCTCGCATTCAGCGCGACTTCGCGAAATTGCATTTAAAAGTGATGTACTTTTTTAGAAAGTTAAAGAATATTATTTTTATAATTACCTCAGATAATGTCTTGTCTTAATATTTATATTAAATATATATATATATTTTTGAACATAAAAAAAACGCAGGAGTCGCGCACCCACGACGTCCGGTATGCATATGACGTCACACGCTACAGTGCGTCCGTCACGTCGCGTAATACGTACATCTCGTGTATGCGCCAGGAGTCGCATAACGACCGCGTTGGAAAAGTCATTCTCGTCGCACACCCTACGCGGATCCTATACAGCAATCCTAAAATGGTGGACACGTTTCGCGCAGGGAACGTGCAGGGTGCGCTAAAAAGATTTTTTTTATATAATTTAAGTGTATTACAAACAATATAAAATAATTTAAAAAATGTGTAATAAAATTTAAAAAATAACATACTTTATCAATCAAATTGACTGTATTTACACTACCCTTGATGTGCACAGGGTGGTACCTGAACGGTGGCCTTCTATCATTATCTCGGATTCCTCCCCTCTACTACAAGCTCTACCCGCCCTCTCCTGTAATAACATGGTAACTATCTCCAACAAGGTGAAATCTGGCTCTCCTGCCGACCCTGTCAAACCTGACATTTTTATGAAGTTACAAGACTGCCTCCTGAAAGAGGGGAGGGTTTTGATTAATAGATCACTCCAGTCAGCGATGCTTCCTAAATCCTGGACACAAGCTAAGGTTGTTACGATTATAAAAAAGCCCACACTGGATGCATCAGTCCCTGAGAATTTTCAACCCATCTCATTGCTCTCTTACCTGGCGAAGTCATGAAATCCCATGTTAACACCATCCTTACCAAGTACTTGGAGGATAATGAGATCTTGGACAAGTCGCAAAATGGGTTCCGGCCTAAGCATAGCACAGAATCCGCTTTGTTGGCAGTCACAGAGCAGCTGAGGGTGGCACTGGATGAGGGCAGCACCACAGTGTTGGTGCTGCTTGACCTGAGTGCAGCCTTCGACACGGTCTCCCATGAGATCTTGCTCCATTGACTGAGGGAGATCGGGGTCAGTGAAACGGCTTGGGACTGGTTTGCATCATTCTGTCAGAGCGTTCTTTCCAGATCCATGCCCCCCTTACCAGTCCAATATCCATCTCATTAACTGCGGTGTCCCTCAAGGCTCTGCGCTGAGCCCTAGACTTTTTAACGTGTACGTCCGCCCTTTGGCCCGCCTGGCCAAGGCTCGGGAGATGAATATACTTTCCTACGCGGACGGCACGCAGTTGATATTCACCTTTTCCAAAAACCCCAGTCAAGAAAAACTGAGGTTTCAGGAGGATATTGTGGTAATCTCAGAATGGCTGGCAGCAAACTAGCTCTAACTTAACTCCTCTAAAACTGAGGTGCTTCTGTTCAATAGAGACTCGCATAAATAGGATGACCAATGGTGGCCCGTTGCGCTGGGTCCCCCCCCCAGCTAATAAACGTAGGGTTCCTGATGGATAACTCCCTCTCCTTTGATTTGCATGCAAAAAAAGTGGCAAGCACTTGCGTTGGCCACTTACGTGGGCTGAAACCCATTTTAGGATTTTTTGCTGCACCCATTCGTCAGGTGATCATTCAATCAGTAGTCCTGTCTCGTCTGGAGTACTGTAACAGACTCCTACTGGGCACAAATAAAAGGGTCATGAAAAGACTGCAACGGGCCCAGAATGCTGCCGCCTGCACTCTGTTTGCCCGCCCTAAACATTGTCACACCTCCCACCTCTTGCATAGTTTACATTGGCTCCCGGTTGAACGGAGAATTCATTTTAAAATCCTTTGTATCCTTCACAAGATCTGCAGGGTCTATGCTCTTTATATGTACCAACCCGAGCTCTGCACTCTGCTGATTTGCACTGACCTGCACTTCCAGGGTGCGCAGGAGCAGAGTGGGCGGACACTCTTTCAGGTCTGTAGCTCCTGCCCTTTGGAATTCCATTCCAATCTTGGCCCGCTGCACCCAGGATCACTTGGCTTTCTGAAAACAGATTAAAACCTGGCTATTCTCTTCTATCTAGCCGGGACACTTTTGCCCGTGGCACCTGCACCAGTCCTTTCTGGGATGTCCTTACCGTAGCTTTCTCCTTCACCTCTGTTGCCCGTTCCTCTAGCGCTGCGACGCCCCGTTGCTGGGGTAGCCATGCGCTCTATAAATCACTTTAACATAACATAACATATCTAAAAATAAAAATATTTTAAAAATGTAGTTAAAAATATTTTTAAAAACAACAATAAATATATTTTAAAATTATGATTTAAAAAACCTTTGAAATTCACAAAAAAAACATAGGTTTTAGATATATTATAGTTAGGAATTAGCATTAAAAAATCTTTGAAATTCACTAAAACAAACATAGGTTTCAGACATATTATAGTTAGGAATTAGCATTTTGAAAACCTTAGAAATTCACTGAAAAAAACATAGGTTTTAGGGGTGTTATAGTTAGCTAGACTTTTCACTCGTACAAAACTATTGAAATTCCCCTGTAATAGTTAGTTGTATTAACTCTAACTCCCGTGACCGCAATCCACTGCTGATGATGTAACATATTACATCATTCATGACATGGTCAGTGACATCACTGATGACATCATCCAGTGAATGTGGTTTGATTCGTTATTTAAATATGTATTATATATTTAGCAATCTGCATTGAAGAATGAGTGGATATATAACTATCTGGATGGAGGATTTAGTAGCAGTGTGATTGACTGTCTACTTGACTAATTTATTGTGTCTCACTAAATGTATTGGATAGTGACTAAACTGTGTGAATATCTGTATCACTTTGTCAGTTGTTGTGTAAACTGCTGCATCAGTTCGTTACTAGCTATGTGAAAGTCTATATTAGTTATTGATTTGTTAACTGAGTATTTGTATGGGAGAGTAAATGTGTGTGTTGTTCGGGGGGGGGGTTGTCTGCCCAAAGATGTGTGAATAGTTGATTCAGTAGGTATATGAGGTTAAGACTGCATGTTATAACAGTTGTTTGGGTGAATGAATATCTTTATAGGTGTGGTGGTGAGCAAATATATCTCTCAATGGTACATGTCCAATAAACTAGAAAAATAAAAGGCAGTATGTGACAGTTGTATATAAATAAGTATACATAAGACTCAGTGATTGTATGTGTGACTGTATAGATAACTGTATACTTGTAATAGTGATTTTATAACACGCTAAGTATGATCTCCTATCTATATGAATAAATGAAGTGGTGTTTGTATAAGTGTGTAGCTGACTAAATGTAAGTATGATCCATTGTTTGCATAAGTGAGTAGGATGACTTCATAAGTGCATAGGATGTGTGCTGGTGTGTAATGTCGATATAGGTGTATAAGTATATTTTCAAGTGTTCTATTGATCATTGACAGCATGTATGAGTGAATCTATAGGTAAGTGAGTATGTTTGTGTGTAGATCTAGGAATCACTGAGTGGGTTTTTAGAAACTTGTATTTGTGTGTCAATGGATTCGAATAAGGTACTCTGTATTTTACTGTGAGTGATGAAAGGTTATACAAGTGTATGATGAGGTGTATCTGATTGTCACATGGATGATGTCATCAGTGATATCATCAGTGATGTCAATTGAAATGTCATCAGTGATGTCACTGACCATGTCATGAATGATGTAATATATGACATCATCAGCAGTGGATGGCGGGTGCACGAGTTATAGTTAGTAGAACTAACGATAAAGGAGGAATTTCAATGGTTTTGTATGAGTGAAATGTCCAGCTAGCGATAACAGCCCTGAAACCTATGGTTTTTTCAGTAAATTTCTAAGGTTTTTTAAATGCTAAATCCTAACTATAACATGTCTGAAACCTATGGTTTTTTCAGTGCATTTCAAAGGTTTTTTTGAATGCTAATTCCTATCTATAACATGTCTGAAATCTATGGTTTTTTCAGTGAATTTCAAAGGTTTTTTAAATGATAATTTTTAAACGTAATAATAGTTATATGTATTTTTATACTGATTTTCTACAGTTTTTTAATTGTTTATTTTTACATATTTTATTTTTAAATTATATTATATATTTTCAATATAAATGGAAATAAAAATGGTTTTAAAATATGGAAACTGAAATTTAGTTTTTTTTTTCAGTGTCACTCGATGAGTACTTGGGTACTGACTGAATGATTAGAGTACTGCAAGGAGAATGCCTGGGTCAATTTTTAAGTGGTTGGGTTTTGGCGCAGTGAATGGATTAGTACATGGTGCTGAATCGGTCACTAGAGGAGTGCAAGGGTTGTGACAGGGTATTTGCTGGAAGTGTATTATACTGACTGGGGAATTGTAGGTGTGAAAGACAAGTGTGTAGGTGGTTAGAGGCCTGCATGCATAGTGGCTAGTGGTTTGAAGCAGTCCATGTGCTAAGGCCTGGCTCGCTGCATGAGTACTTGGGTACTGACTGAATGATTAGAGTACTGCAAAGACAGTGCCTGGGTGAATTTAAAAGTGTTTGGGTATTGGTGCAGTGAATGGATTAGTACATGGTGCTGAATGGGTCACTGGAGGAGTGCAAGGGGAGTGACAGTGTGTTTGCTGGAGTGTATGTATACTGACTAGGGAATTGAAGGTCTGAAAGACAAGTGTGTAGGTGGTTAGAGGACTGCATGCATAGTGGATAGACGTTTGAAGCAGTCCATGTGCTAAAGCCTTGCTCAGTGCATGAGAACTTGGGTACTGACTGATTAATTAGAGTACTCAAGGAGAGTGCCTGGGTGAATTTATAAGTGGTTAGCTTTTGGGGCAGTGAATGGATTAGTACATGGTGCTGAATGGGTCACTGGAGGAGTGCAAAGGGAGTGACACAGTGTTTGCTGGAGTGCATGTATACTGACTGGGGAATTGCAGGTGTGAAATACAAGTGTGTAGTTTGTTAGAGGACTGCATACATAGTGGATAGGGGGTTGAAGCAGTCCATGTGCTAAAACATAGCTCTCTGCATGAGTACTTGGGTACTGACTGAATGATTAGAGTACTGCAAGGAAAGTGCCTGGGTGAATTTCTAAGTGTTTGGGTTTTGGAGCAGTGAATAGATTATTACATGGTGCTGAATGGGTCACTAGAGTAGTGCAAGAGGAGTGACAGGGTGTTTGCTGGAAGTGTATGGATACTGACTGGGGAATTAAAGGTGTGAAAGACAAGTGTGTAGGTGGTTAGAGGACTGCATGCAGAGTGGATAGGGGTTTGAAGTAACATGAGCTAAGGCAAGGCTCGCTGAATTAATACTTGGATACTGACGGAATGATTAGAGTACTGCAAGGAGAGTGTCTGGGTGAATGTATATGTTTTTGGGTTTTAGCGCAGTGAATGGATTGGTACATGGTACTGAATTAGTCACTAGAGGAGTGCAACAGGAGTGACAGGGTCTTTTCTGGATTGTATGTATACTGACAAGGGAATTGAAGGTGTGAAAGACAAGTGTGTAGGTGGTTAGAAGACTGCATGCATAGTGGATAGGGGTTCGAAGCAGTCCGAGTGCTAAGGCCTGGCTCGCTGCATGAGTACTTGGGTACTGACTGAATAATTAGAGTACTGCAAGGCGAATGCCTGGGTAAGTATATAAGTGGTTGGATTTCGGCACAGTGAATGGATTAGTACATGGTACTGAATGGGTCACTAGAGGAGTGCAAGGGGAGTGACAGGGTGTTTGCTCGAGTGTATGCATACTGACTGGGGAATTTAAGGTATGAAAGACAAGAGTGTAGGTGGTTAGAGGACTGCGTGCATAGTGGATAGGGGTTTAAAGCAGTCCATGTGCTAAGGCCGGTCTCGCTGCATGAGTACTTGGGTACTGACTGAATTATTAGAGTACTGCAGGGAGAGTGCCTGGGTGAATGTATAAGTGGTTGGGTTTTGGTGCAGTGAATGGATTAGTACATGGTGCTGAATGGGTCACTGGTGGAGTGTAAGGGGAGTGACAGGGTGTTTGCTGGGGTGTATGGATACTGACTGGGGAATTGAAGGTGTGAAAGACAAGTGTGTAGGTAGTTAGAGGACTGCATGCATAGTGGATAGGCTTTTGAACAGTCCATGTGCTAAGGCCTGGCTCAGTGCATGAATACTTGGGTACTGACTGAATGATTAGAGTACTGCAAGGAGAGTGTCTGGGTCAATTTATAAGCTTTTGGGTTTTGGCGCAGTGAATGGATTTGCACATGGTATTGAATGAGTCACAAGAGGAGTGCAAGGGGAGTGACAGGGTCCTTGCTGGATTGTATGCATACTGACTGGGGAATTGAAGGTGTGAAAGACAAGGGTGTAGGTTGTTAGAGGACTGCATGCATAGTGGATAGGGGTTTGAAGCAGTCCATGTGCTAAGGTCTGGGTCACTGGATGAGTACTTGGATACTGACTGAATGATTAGAGTACTGCAAGGAGAGTGCCTGTGTGAATTTATAAGTGTTTGGGTTTTGGCGCAATGAAATGATTAGAACATGGTACTGAATGGGTCACTGGAGGAGTGCAAGGGGAGTGACAGGGTGTTTGCTGGAGTGTATGGATACTGACTGGGGAATTGAAGGTGTGAAATACAAGTGTGTAAGTTATTAGAGGACGGCAAGCATAGTAGATATGCTTTTGAACAGCCCATGTACTTAGGCCTGGCTCAGTGCATGAGTACTTGGGTACTGACTGAATGATTAGAGTACTGCAAGGAGAGTGCCTGGGAATGTAAAAGTGGTTGGGTTTTGGCAAAGTGAATGGATTAGTACATGGTGCTGAATGGGTCACTAGAGGAGTGCAAAAGCAGTGACAGAGTGTTTGCTGGAGTGTACTGATACTGACTGAAGAATTGAAGGTGTGAAAGACAAGTGTGTAGGTGGTTAGAGGACAGCATGCATAGTGGACAGGAGTTTGAAGCAGTCCATGTGCTAAGGCCTGTCTCGCTGCATGAGTACTTGGATACTGACTGAATGATGAGAGTACTGCAAGGAGAGTGCCTGGGTGAATGTATAAGTGGTTTTGTTTTGGCGCAGCAAATGGATTAGTACATGGTGTTGAATGGGTCACTAGAGGAGTGCAAGGGGAGTGACAGGGTGTTTGCTGGAAATGTTTGGACACTTACTGGGGAATTGAAGGTGTGAAAGTCAAGTGTGTAGGTTGTTAGAGAACTGCATGCATAGTGGATAGGCATTTGAGGCAATCCATGTGCTAAGGCCTGGCTCAGTGCTTCAGTACTTGGGTACTGACTGAATAATTAGAGTACTGCAAGGAGAATGCCTGGGTCAATTTTTAAGTAGTTGGGTTTTGGCGCAGTGGAGAAGTGTGGCTCACTGGTTAGAGGAGGCATACCCTGAAGCAGAGGTCAGACCCGGGACCAGGGTTCAATTCCCGATGCGGCAGGGTCCTGAGCCCAATTGTCCACGGACTCGATAATTCTCGCTTCGGTGCCCACTCTAATCACGGGTTCACACTCTGCAACTCTGGGCATTAAGCTTGCTTAATCTCCACTACGGCCTCCCCGCGGCGGGATGCCTGGCTTTCACCTTGGGGATGCCCAGTACGGGTTATCTCACAGGGAAAAGCCAGGATGGGTTCCCAAGGCAAGCGCCGAGATGCCCTAGGGTAAGTCGAGCGCTATATAAGAACACACATACATACATACATACATTAGTACATGGTGCGGAATTGGTCACTAGAGGAGTGCAAGGGGAGTGACAGGGTGTTTGCTGGAAGTGTATTATACTGACTGGGGAATTGAAGGTGTGAAAGACAAGTGTGTAGGTTGTTGGAGGACTGCATGCATAGTGGATAGGGGTTTGAAGCAGTCCATGTGCTAAGGTCTGGGTCACTGGATGAGTACTTGGATACTGACTGAATGATTAGAGTACTGCAAGGAGAGTGTCTGGGTGAATTTATACGTTTTTGGGTTTTGGCGCAGTGAATGGATTAGTACATAGTACTGAATGAGTCACAAGAGGAGTGCAAGGGGAGTGACAGGGTCTTTGCTGGATTGTATGTATACTGACAAGGGAATTGACGGTGTGAAAGACTAGTGTGTAGGTGGTTAGAGGACTGCATGCATAGTCTATAGGCGTTTGAAGCAGTCCATGTGCTAAGCCTGGCTCGCTGCAGTTCAAGTTCAAGTTCAAGTTCAGAAATTTGTATAGTGCACTACTCACCCAGAGGGTCTCAAGGTGCTTGAGGGAGGGGGGGGGGGTGCTTTACTTATCGAAAATCCAAGTTTTTAGTTGCTTTCTGAAGGAGAGATGGTTCTGTGTAAGGCGGATGTGGGTGGGGAGAGAATTCCAGGTTTTGGCCGCTAAGTAGGAGAAGGATCTTCCCCCCATGGTGGATCTATGGATGCGCGGAATTGCGGCGAGGGCTTGATTGGACGATCGTAATTGGCGGGTGGGGCTGTAGAAGGACAGTTGCGTGTTGAGGCATTCGGTGAGGTCTTTCAGGTGACCGGAAATGTGAGCTTGACAGGGGATGTCCAGTATGAGTCTGGCTGAGGCATTTTGGATGCTTTGGAGTTTTATCTGTAGTTTGGGTGTGGTTCCGGCGTAAAGGGTGTTTCTGTAATCCAATCGGCTTGTGACCAGTGCATGGGTGACCGTCTTTCTTGTTTCGGTGGGGATCCAACTGAAGATTTTTTTGAGCATGCGTAGGATGTTGAAGCATGATGATGAGATGGCGTTGACTTGTCTGGTCAACGAGAGGGAGGAGTCCAGGATGAAGCCCAGGTTACGTGCGTGATCCGTAGGTATGGGTGCGGTTCCCAGGGCCGGAGGCCACCATGAGTCGTTCCAGGCAGAGGGGGATGAACCTAAGATGAGGACTTCCGTTTTGTCCGAGTTTAGTTTTAAACGGCTGTTCTTCATCCACTCGGCTACTTCTTTCATTCCTTCGTGTAAGTTGGTTTTGGCGGTGTTTGGGTCTTTGGTGAGGGAGAGGATCAGCTGGGTGTCTTCTGCGTAGGAGATGATGTTGAGGTTGTGTTGGCGCGCGATGGATGCGAGGGGACTCATGTATACGTTGAAGAGGGTGGTACTGAGTGATGATCCTTGTGGTACGCCGCAAATGACTTCGGTGGCCTCTGACCTAAAAGGGGGGAGGCGGACTCTCTGGGTTTTTCCGGCGAGGAACGAGATGATCCAGTCCAATGCTTTTTCTTGTATTCCGACGTTGCTGAGGCGTTGTATGAGGGTGCTATGACAGACTGTGTTGAAGGCTGCGGAGAGGTCAAGTAGGATGAGGGCGGCTGTTTCTCCGTTGTCTAATAGAGTTGGAATGTCGTCTGTTGCTGCGATGAGGGCGGTTTCGGTGCTGTGTTTGGCTCGGAAGCCGGACTGAGAGGGGTCGAGGGATTTGTTGGATTCAAGGAAGGCGGCAAGCTGACTGTTGACCGCTTTCTCAATGACTTTGGCAGGGAATGGGAGGAGCGAGATGGGGTGGTAGTTCTTACGTTCAGTGGGGTCTGCTGTGGGTTTCTTCAGAAGGGCGCTGAGTTCGGCATGTTTCCAGCTTTCCGGGAAGGTAGCGGAGTTGAAGGAGCAGTTGATGACGTCTCGGAGGTGCGGTGCTATGACGGAGTCTGCTTTGTTGAAAATGTGGTGGGAACATGGGTCAGTTGGCGATCCTGAGTGGATGGAGTTCATCAGGTGGATGGTGTCTTCAGTGGTGATTGGGTTCCAGGTGCAAAGGTTGTTAGAGTACGGTTTTGGTTCGGAGGTGGGTGGGGTGGACTGGTCTTCGGACTGGTTTTCAAAGCTGTTATGTATGTCGGCGATTTTATTGTGGAAGAATGAGGATAGAGAGTCGCAGAGGTCTTGGGAGGGAGTGATGTCGTTGGTGCCGGTGGTGGGGTTGGTAAATTCTTTGACGATGTTGAATAGTTCCTTGCTGTTTTGGGCGTTGTTGTCAAGTCGATCCTTGAATGCTGATTTCTTGGTGGATCGAATCAGTTGGTGGTGTTTGCGGATGGCGTTCTTGAAAGTGGCCAGGTTGTCAGTGGTTGGGTTTTTTCTCCAGGCTTTCTCGAGGGTGCGACAGAACTTCTTGGATTTCTTAAGGTCATCATTAAACCAGGGGGCTTTTTTGCTACCTTGCTTGATTTGATGGTTTTTCAAGGGTGCTAGTTTGTCGGTGCTGTGGGTGATCCATTGTGTGAGGTTGGTGGCTGCTTGGTTTGGGTCCGATGATTTGGCAGGAGGGTTTTAGTGAAGTGATGTGTGCTTGGGTGAATTTATAAGTGGTTGGGTTTTTGCGCAGTGAATGGATTCGTATATGGTACTAAATGGGTCACTAGAGGAGTGCAAGGGGAATGACAGGGTGTTTGCTGGAGTGTATGGATACTGACTGGGGAATTGAAGGTGTGAAAGACAAGCGTGTAGGTGGTTAGAGGACTGCATGCATAGTGGATAGGGGTTTGAAGCAGTCCATGTGCTAAGGCGTGGCTCACTGCATGAGTTTGGATACTGACTGAATGATTAGAGTACTGCAAGGAGAGTGCCTGGGTGAATGTATACATTGTTGGGTTTTGGCGCAGTGAATGGATTAGTACATGGTGCTTAATGGGTCACTGGAGGATTGCAAAAGAAGTGAGAGGGTGTTTGCTGGAGTGTACGGATACTGACTGAAGAATTGAAGGTGTGAAAGACAAGTGTGTAGATGGTTAGAGAACAGCTTGCAGAGTGGACAGGAGTTTGAAGCAGCCCATGTGCTAAGGCCTTGCTTGCTGCAGAAGTACTTGGATAATGTTTGAATGATTAGAGTACTGCAAGGAGAGTGCCTTTGTGAATGTATACGTGGTTGTGTTTTGGCGCAGTGAATGGATTAGTACATGGTGCTGAATGGGTCACTGGAGGAGTGCAAAGGGAGTGAAAGGGTGTTTGCTTGAGTGTATGGATACTGACTGGGGAATTGAAGGTGTGAAAGACAAGCGTGTAGGTGGTTAGAGGACTGCATGCATAGTGGATAGGGGTTTGAAGCAGTCCATGTGCTAAGGCGTGGCTCACTGCATGAGTAATGCAAGGAGAGTGCCTGGGTGAATGTATACATTGTTGGGTTTTGGCGCAGTGAATGGATTAGTACATGGTGCCTAATGGGTCACTGGAGGATTGCAAAAGAAGTGACAGGGTGTTTGCTGGAGTGTACGGATACTGACTGAAGAATTGAAGGTGTGAAAGACAAGTGTGTGCATGGTTAGAGAACAGCTTGCATTGTGGACAGGAGTTTGAAGCAGCCCATGTGCTAAGGCCTTGCTTGCTGCAGAAGTACTTGGATACTGACTGAATGATTAGAGTTCTGCAAGGAGAGTGTCTTGGTGAATGTATAAGTGGTTGTGTTTTGGCGCAGTGAATGGATTAGTACATGGTGCTGAATGGGTCACTAGAGGAGTGCAAGGGGAGTGACAGGGTGTTTGCTGGAAATTTATGGATACTGACTGGGGAATTGAAGGTGTGAAAGACAAGTGTGTAGGTGGTTAGAGAACTGCATGCATAGTGGATAGGCATATGAGGCAATCCATGTGATAAGGCCTGGCTCAGTGCATGAATACTTGAATACTGACAGAATAATTAGAGTACTGTGAGGAGAATGCCTGGGTCAATTTTTAAGTGGTTGGGGTTTGGCGCAGTGAATGGATTAGTACATGGTGCTGAATTGGTCACTAGAGGAGTGCAAGGGGAGTGACAGGGTTTTTGCTGGAAGTGTATTATACTGACTGGGAATTGAAGGTGTGAAAGACAAGTGTGTAGGTTGTTAGAGGACTGCATGCATAGTGGATAGGGGTTTGAAGCAGTCCATGTGCTAAGGTGTGGGTCACTGGATGAGTACTTGGATACTGGCTGAATGATTAGAGTACTGCAAGGAGAGTGCCTTGGTGAATGTATAAGTGTTTGGGTTTTGGCGCAGTGAATGGATTAGAACATGGTACTGAAAGGGTCATTAGAGGAGTGCAAGGGGAGTGACAGGGTCTTTGCTGGAGTATATGTATACTGACTTGGGAATTGAAGGTGTGAAAGACAAGTGTGCAGGTGGTTAGAGGACTGCATACATACTGGATAGGCATTTGAAGCAGTCCGAGTGCTAAGGCCTGGCTCGCTGCATGAGTACTTGGGTACTGACTGAATAATTAGAGTACTGCAATGTGAATGCCTGGGTGAGTATATAAGTGGTTGGATTTCGGCACAGTGAAGGGATTAGTACATGGTACTGAATGGGTCACTAGAGGAGTGCAAGGGGAGTGACAGGGTGTTTGCTCGAGTGTATGGATACTGACTGGGGAATTTAAGGTATGAAAGACAAGAGTGTAGGTGGTTAGAGGACGGTGTGCATAGTGGAAAGGGTTTTAAAGCAGTCCCTGTGCTAAGGCCGGTCTCGCTGCATGAGTACTTGGGTACTGAGTGAATTATTAGAGTACTGCAAGGAGAGTGCCTGGGTGAATGTATAAGTGGTTGGGTTTTGGTGCAGTGAATGGATTAGTACATGGTGCTGAATGGGTCACTGGTGGAGTGCAAGGGGAGTGACAGGGTGTTTGCTGGAGTGTATGGATACTGACAAGGGAATTGACGGTGTGAAAGACAAGTGTGTAGGTGGTTAGAGGACTGCATGCATAGTCGATAGGCGTTTGAAACAGTCCATGTGCTAAGCCCTGGCTCGCTGCAAGAGTACTTGGATACTGACTGAATGATGAGAGTACTGCAAAGAGAGTGCCTGTGTGAATGTATAAGTGGTTTTGTTTTGGCGCAGCGAATGGATTAGTAGATGGTGCTGAATGGGTCATTAAAGGAGTGCAAGTGTAGTGACACAGTGTTTGCTGGAGTGCATGTATACTGACTGGGGAATGGCAGGTGTGAAAGACAAGTGTGTAGTTAGTTATAGGGCTGCATACATGGTGGATAGGGGATTGAAGCAGTCCATGTGCTAAAACCTGGCTCTCTGCATGAGTACTTGGGTACAGACTGAATGATTAGAGTACTGCAAGGAGAGTGCCTGGGTGAATGTATAAGTGGTTGGGTTTTGGCTAAGTGAATGGATTGGTACATGGTGCTGAATGGGTCACTGGAGAAGTGCAAAAGGAGTGACAGGGTGTTTGCTGTAGTGTATGGATACTGACTGAAGAATTGAAGGTGTGAAAGACAAGTGTGTAGGTGGTTAGAGGACAGCATGCTTAGTGGAAAGGAGTTTGAAGCAGTCCATGTGCTAAGGCCTGACTTGCTGCATGAGTACTTGGATACTGACTGAATGATGAGAGTACTGCAAAGAGAGTGCCTGTGTGAATGTATAAGTGGTTTTGTTTTGGCGCAGCGAATGGATTAGTAGATGGTGCTGAATGGGTCACTAGAGGAGTGCAAGGAGAGTGACAGGGTGTTTGCTGGAAGTGTATGGATACTGACTGGGGAATTGAAGGTGTGAAAGACAAGTGTGTAGGTGGTTAGAGGACAGCATGCATAGTGGATAGGCTTTTGAACAGTCCATGTGCTAGGGCCTGGCTCAGTGCATGAGTACTTGGGTACTTACTGAATGATTAGAGTACTGCAAGGGAAGTGTCTGGGTGAATTTATACGTTTTTGGGGTTTGGCGCAGTGAATGGATTAGTACATGGTACTGAATGAGTCACAAGAGGAGTGCAAGTGGAGTGACAGGTTCTTTGCTGGATTGTATGTATACTGACAAGGGAATTGACGGTGTGAAAGACAAGTGTGTAGGTGGTTAGAGGACTGCATGCATAGTCTATAGGCGTTTGAAGCAGTCCTTGTGCTAAGGCCTGGCTCGCTGCAAGAGTACTTGGGTACTGACTGAATGATTAGAGTACTGCAAGGAGAGTGCATGGGTGAATTTATAAGTGGTTGGGTTTTTGCGCAGTGAATGGATTAGTATATGGTACTGAATGGGTCACTAGAGGAGTGCAAGGGGAATGACAGGGTGTTTGCTGGAGTGTATGGATACTGACTGGGGAATTGAAGGTTTGAAAGACACGCGTGTAGGTGGTTAGAGGACTGCATGCATAGTGGATAGGGGTTTGAAGCAGTTCATGTGCCAAGGCGTGGCTCGCTTCATGAGTACTTGGATACTGACTGTATGATTAGAGTACTGCAAGGAGAGTGCCTGGGTGAATGTATACGTGGTTGGGTTTTGGCGCAGTGAATGGATTAGTACATGGTGCTTAATGGGTCACTGGAGGATTGCAAAAGGAGTGACGGGGTGTTTGCTGGAGTGTACGGATACTGAATGAAGAATTGAAGGTGTGAAAGACAAGTGTGTAGATGGTTAGTGAACAGCTTGCATAGTGGACAGGAGTTTGAAGCAGTCCATGTGCTAAGGCCTGGCTTGCTGCAGAAGTATTGGATGCTGACTGTATGATTAGAGTACTGCAAGGAGAGTGCCTTTGTGAATGTTTGGCGTAGTGAATGGATTAGTACATGGTGCTGAATGGGTCACTGGAGGAGTGCAAAAGGAGTGACCGGGTGTTTGCTGGAGTGTACGTATACTGACGGAAGAATTGAAGATGTGAAAGACAAGTGTGTAGGTGGTTAGAGAACTGCATCTATAGTGGATAGGGGTTTGAAGCAGTCCATGTGCTAATTCGTGGCTTGCTGCATGAGTACTTGGATACTGACTGAATGATTAGAGTACTGCAAGGAGAGTGCCTTGGTGAATGTCTAAGTGGTTGGGTTTTGGCGTAGTGAATGGATTAGTACATGGTGCTGAATGGGTCACTCTAGGAGTGCAAAAGGAGTGACCGGATGTTTGCTGGAGTGTACGGATACTGAATGAAGAATTGAAGATGTGAAAGACAAGTGTGTAGGTGGTTAGAGCACAGCATGCATAGTGGACAGGAGTTTGAAGCAGTCCATGTGTTAATGCCTGGCTCAGTGCATGAGTACTTGGGTACTGACTGAATGATTAGAGTACTGCAGGGGAAGTGTCTGGGTGAATTTATACGTTTTTGGGGTTTGGCGCAGTGAATGGATTAGTACATGGTACTGAATGAGTCACAAGAGAAGTGCAAGGGGAGTGACAGGTTCTTTGCTGGATTGTATGTATACTGACAAGGGAATTGATGGTGTGAAAGACAAGTGTGTAGGTGGTTAGAGGACTGCATGCATAGTCTATAGGCGTTTGAAGCAGTCCTTGTGCTAAGGCCTGGCTCGCTGCAAGAGTACTTGGGTACTGACTGAATGATTAGAGTACTGGAAGGAGAGTGCTTGGGTGAATTTATAAGTGGTTGGGTTTTTGCGCAGTGAATGGATTAGTATATGGTACTGAATGGGTCACTAGAGGAGTGCAAGGGGAATGACAGGGTGTTTGCTGGAGTGTATGGATACTGACTGGGGAATTGAAGGTGTGAAAGACAATCGTGTAGGTGGTTAGAGGACTGCATACATAGTGGATAGGGGTTTGAAGCAGTTCATGTGCCAAGGCATGGCTCGCTTCATGAGTACTTGGATACTGACTGTATGATTAGAGTACTGCAAGGAGAGTGCCTGGGTGAATGTATACGTGGTTGGGTTTTGGCGCAGTGAATGGATTAGTACATGGTGCTTAATGGGTCACTGGAGGATTGCAAAAGGAGTGACAGGGTGTTTGCTGGAGTTTACGGATACTGAATGAAGAATTGAAGGTGTGAAAGACAAGTGTGTAGATGGTTAGTGAACAGCTTGCATAGTGGACAGGAGTTTCAAGCAGTCCATGTGCTAAGGCCTGGCTTGCTGCAGAAGTACTTGGATGCTGACTGTATGATTAGAGTACTGCAAGGAGAGTGCCTTGTTGAATGTTTGGCGTAGTGAATGGATTAGTACATGGTGCTGAATGGGTCACTGGAGGAGTGCAAAAGGAGTGACCGGGTGTTTGCTGGAGTGTACGTATACTGACGGAAGAATTGAAGATGTGAAAGACAAGTGTGTAGGTGGTTAGAGAACTGCATCTATAGTGGATAGGGGTTTGAAGCAGTCCATGTGCTAATTCGTGGCTTGCTGCATGAGTACTTGGATACTGACTGAATGATTAGAGTACTGCAAGGAGAGTGCCTGGGTGAATGTCTAAGTGGTTGGGTTTTGGCGTAGTGAATGAATTAGTACATGGTGCTGAATGGGTCACTGGAGGAGTGCAAAGGGAGTGACAGGGTGTTTGCTGAAGTGTATGGATACTGAATGGAGAATTGAAGATGTGAAAGACAAGTGTGTAGGTGGTTAGAGCACAGCATGCATAGTGGACAGGAGTTTGAAGCAGTCCATGTGTTAATGCCTTGCTCAGTGCATGAGTACTTGGGTACTGACTGAATGATTAGAGTACTACAAGGAGAGAGCCTGGTTGAATTTATAATTAATTGGGTGTTGGCACAGTGAATGGATTAGTACATGGTGCTGAATGGGTCACTGGAGGAGTGCAAAGGGAGTGACAGGGTGTTTGCTGAAGTGTATGGATACTGACTGAAGAATTGAAGGTGTGAAAGACAAGTGTGTAGGTGGTTAGAGGACTGCATGCATAATGGACAGGGGTTTGAAGCAGTCCATGTGTTAATGCCTTGCTCAGTGCATGTGTACTTGGGTACTGACTGAATGATTAGAGTACTGCAAGGAGAGTGTCTGGGTGAATTTATAAGTTTTTGGGGTTTGGCGCAGTGAATGGATTAGTACATGGTACTGAATGAGTCACAAGAGGAGTGCAAAAGGAGTGACCGGGTGTTTGCTGGAGTGTACGGATACTGACTGAAGAATTGAAGATGTGTAAGACAAGTGTGTAGGTGGTTAAAGGACAACATGCATAGTGGACAGTAGTTTGAAGCAGTCCATGTGCTAAGGCCTGGCTCGCTGCATGAGTACTTGGATACTGACTGAATGATTAGAGTACTGCAAGGAGAATGCCTGTGTGAATGTATACGTGGTTGGGTTTTGGCGCAGTGAATGGATTAGTACATGGTCCCTAATGGGTCACTGGAGGATTGCAAAAGGAGTGACAGGGTGTTTGCTGGAGTGTACGGATACTGACTGAAGAATTGAAGGTGTGAAAGACAAGTGTGTAGATGGTTAGAGAACAGCTTGCATAGTGGACAGGAGTATGAAGCAGTCCATGTGCTAAGGCCTGGCTTGCTGCAGAAGTTCTTGGATACTGACTGAATGATTAGAGTACTGCAAGGAGAGTGCCTGCGTGAATGTATAAGTGGTTGGGTTTTGGTGTAGTGAATGGATTAGTACATGGTGCTGAATGGGTCACAATAGGAGTGCAAAAGGAGTGACAGGGTGTTTGCTGGAGTTTACGGATACTGACTGAAGAATTGAAGGTGTGAAAGGCAAGTGTGTAGGTGGTTAGAGGACAGCATGCATAGTGGACAGGAGTTTGAAGCAGTCCATGTGTTAATGCCTGGCTCAGTGCATGAGTACTTGGGTACTGACTGAATGATTAGAGTACTGCAAGGAGAGTACCTGGTTGAATTTATAAGTGATTGGGTGTTGGCGCAGTGAATAGATTGGTACATGGTACTGAATGGGTCACAATAGGAGTGCAAGTGGAGTGATAGGGTGTTTTCTGGAGTGTATGGATACTGACTGGGGAATTGAAGGTGTGAAAGACAAGCGTGTACGTGGTTAGAGGACTGCATGCATAGTGGATAGGGGTTTGGAGCAGTCCATGTGCTAAGGCGTAGCTCGTTGCATGAGTACTTGGATACTGACTGAATGATTAGAGTACTGCAAGGAGAGTGCCGGGGTGAATTTGTAAGTGGTTGGGTTTTGGTACAGTGAATGGATTAGTACATGGTGCTGAATGGGACACTGGAGGAGTGAAAAAGGAGTGACAGGGTGTTTGCTGGAGTTTACGGATACTGACTGAAGAATTGAAGGTGTGAAAGGCAAGTGTGTAGATGGTTACAGAACAGCTTGCATAGTAGACAGGAGTTTGAAGCAGTCCATGTGCTAAGGCCTGGCTTGCTGCAGAAATACTTGGATACTGACTGAATGATTAGAGTACTGCAAGGAGAGTGCCTGGGTGAATGTATAAGTGGTTGGGTTTTGGCGTAGTGAATGGATTAGTACATGGTGCTGAATGGGTCACTGGAGGAGTGCAAAAGGAGTGACCGGGTATTTGCAGGAGTGTACGGATACTGACTGAAGAATTGAAGGTGTGAAAGACAAGTGTGTAGATGGTTAGTGAACAGCTTGCATAGTGGACAGGAGTTTGAAGCAGTCCATGTGCTAAGGCCTGGCTTGCTGCAGAAGTACTTGGATGCTGACTGTTTGATTAGAGTACTGCAAGGAGAGTGCCTTGGTGAATGTTTGGCGTAGTGAATGGATTAGTACATGGTGCTAAATGGGTCACTGGAGGAGTGCAAAAGGAGTGACCGGGTGTTTGCTGGAGTGTACGTATACTGACGGAAGCATTGAAGATGTGAAAGACAAGTGTGTAGGTGGTTAGAGAACTGCATGCATAGTGGATAGGGGTTTGAAGCAGTCCATGTCCTAATTTGTGGTTCGCTGCATGAGTACTTGGAAACTGACTGAATGATTAGAGTACTGCAAGGAGTGTGCCTGGGTGAATGTATAAGTGGTTGGGTATTGGCGTAGTGAATGGATTAGTACATGGTGCTGAATGGCTCACTGTAGGAGTGCAAAAGGAGTGACCGGATGTTTGCTGGAGTGTACGGATACTGAATGAAGAATTGAAGGTGTGAAAGACAAGCGTGTAGGTGGTTAGAGGACTGCATGCATAGTGGATAGGGGTTTGAAGCAGTCCATGTGCTAAGGCATGGCTTGCTGCATGAGTACTTGGATACTGACTGAATGATTAGAGTACTGCAAGGAGAGTGCCTTTGTGAATGTATAAGTGATTGTGTTTTGGCGCAGTGAATGGATTAGTACATGGTGCTGAATGGGTCACTGGAGGAGTGCAAAGGGAGTGACAGGGTGTTTGCTGAAGTGTATGGATACTGACTGAAGAATTGAAGGTGTGAAAGAGAAGTGTGTAGGTGGTTAGAGGACTGCTTGCATAGTGGATAGGGGTTTGAAGCAGTCCATGTGCTAAGGCCGGGCTCCCTGCATGAGTACTTGGGTACTGACTGAATGATTAGAGTACTGCAAGGAGAGTGTCTGGGTGAATTTATACGTTTTTGGGGTTTGGCGCAGTGAATGGATTAGTACATGGTACTGAATGAGTCACAAGAGGAGTGCAAGGGGAGTGACAGGGTCTTTGCTGGATTGTATGGATACTGACTGTGGAATTGAAGGTGTGAAAGACAACTGTGTAGGTGGTTAGAGGACTGTATGCATAGTGGATAGGGGTTTGAAGCAGTTCTTGTGCTAAGGCGTGGCTCGCTTCATGAGTACTTGGATACTGACTGAATGATCAGAGTACTGCAAGTAGAGTGCCTGGGTGAATGTATACGTGGTTTGGTTTTGGCGCAGTGAATGGATTAGTACATGGTCCTTAATGGGTCACTGGAGGATTGCAAAAGGAGTGACAGGGTGTTTGCTGGAGTGTACGGATACTGACTGAAGAATTGAAGATGTGAAAGACAAGTGTGTAGATGGTTAGAGAACAGCTTGCATAGTGGACAGGAGTATGAAGCAGTCCATGTGCTAAGGCCTGGCTTGCTACAGAAGTTCTTGGATACTGACTGAATGATTAGAGTACTGCAAGGAGAGTGCCTGGGTGAATGTATAAGTGGTTGGGTTTTGGCGTAGTGAATGGATTAGTACATGGTGCTGAATGGGTCACTGGAGGAGTGCAAAAGGAGTGACCGGGTGTTTGCTGGAGTGTACGGATACTGACTGAAGAATTGAAGGTGTGAAAGACAAGTGTGTAGATGGTTAGTGAACAGCTTGCATAGTGGACAGGAGTTTGAAGCAGTCCATGTGCTAAGGCCTGGCTTGCTGCAGAAGTACTTGGATGCTGACTGTTTGATTAGAGTACTGCAAGGAGAGTGCCTTGGTGAATGTTTGGCGTAGTGAATGGATTAGTACATGGTACTGAATGGGTCACTGGAGGAGTGAAAAAGGAGTGACAGGGTGTTTGCTGGAGTGTACGGATACTGACTGAAGAATTGAAGGTGTGAAAGACAAGTGTGTAGATGGTTAGAGAACAGCTTGCATAGTGGACAGGAGTTTGAAGCAGTCCATGTGCTAAGGCCTGGCTTGCTGCAGAAATACTTGGATACTGACTGAATGATTAGAGTACTGCAAGGAGAGTGCCTGGGTGAATGTATAAGTGGTTGGGTTTTGGCGTAGTGAATGGATTAGTACATGGTGCTGAATGGGTCACTGGAGGAGTGCAAAAGGAGTGACCGGGTGTTTGCTGGAGTGTACGGATACTGACTGAAGAATTGAAGATGTGAAAGACAAGTGTGGAGGTGGTTAGAGGACAGCATGCATAGTGGACAGGAGTTTGAAGCAGTCCATGTGTTAATGCCTGGCTCAGTGCATGAGTACTTGGGTACTGACTGAATGATTAGAGTACTGCAAGGAGAGTACCTGGTTGAATTTATAAGTGATTGGGTGTTGGGGCAGTGAATGGATTAGTACATGGTACTGAATGGGTCACAAGAGGAGTGCAAGTGGAGTGACAGGGTGTTTTCTGGAGTGTATGGATACTGACTGGGGAATTGAAGGTGTGAAAGACAAGCGTGTACGTGGTTAGAGGACTGCATGCATAGTGGATAGGGGTTTGAAGCAGTCCATGTGCTAAGGCGTGGCTTGTTGTATGAGTACTTGGATACTGACTGAATGATTAGAGTACTGCAAGGAGAGTGCCGGGGTGAATGTATAAGTGGTTGGGTTTTGGCACAGTGAATGGATTAGTACATGGTGCTGAATGGGTCACTGGAGGAGTGAAAAAGGAGTGACAGGGTGTTTGCTGGAGTGTACGGATACTGACTGAAGAATTGAAGGTGTGAAAGACAAGTGTGTAGATGGTTAGAGAACAGCTTGCATAGTGGACAGGAGTTTGAAGCAGTCCATGTGCTAAGGCCTGGCTTGCTGCAGAAAAACTTGGATACTGACTGAATGATTATAGTACTGCAAGGAGAGTGCCTGGGTGAATGTATAAGTAGTTGGGTTTTGGCGTAGTGAATGGATTAGTACATGGTGCTGAATGGGTCACTGGAGGAGTTCAAAAGGAGTGACCGGGTGTTTGCTGGAGTGTAAGGATACTGACTGAAGAATTGAAGATGTGAAAGACAAGTGTGTAGGTGGTTAGAGAACTGCATGCATAGTGGATAGCAGTTTGAAGCAGTCCATGTGCTAATTCGTGGCTCGCTGCATGAGTACTTGGATACTGACTGAATGCTTAGAGTACTGCAAGGAGAGTGCCTGGGTGAATGTATAAGTGGTTGGGTTTTGGCGTAGTGAATGGATTAGTACATGGTGCTGAATGGGTCACTGTAGGAGTGCAAAAGGAGTGACCGGATGTTTGCTGGAGTGTACTGATACTGAATGAAGAATTGAAGATGTGAAAGACAAGTGTGTAGGTGGTTAGAGGACAGCATGCATAGTGGACATGAGTTTGAAGCAGTCCATGTGCTAAGGCCTGGCTCGCTCCATGTGTACTTGGATACTGACTGAATGATTAGAGTACTGCAAGGAGAGTGCCTGGGTGAATGTATAAGTGATTGCGTTTTGGCGCAGTGAATGGATTAGTACATGGTTCTGAATGGGTCAGTGGAGGAGTGCAAAGGGAGTGACAGGGTGTTTGCTGAAGTGTATGGATACTGACTGAAGAATTGAAGGTGTGAAAGACAAGTGTGTAGGTGGTTAGAGGACTGCATGCATAATGGACAGGGGTTTGAAGCAGTCCATGTGTTAATGCCTGGCTCAGTGCATGAGTACTTGGGTACTGACTGAATGATTAGAGTACTGCAAGGAGAATGCCTGGATGATTTTATAAGTGATTGGGTGTTGGCGCAGTGAATGGATTAGTACATGGTGCTGAATGGGTCAGTGGAGGAGTGCAAAGGGAGTGACAGGGTGTTTGCTGAAGTCTATGGATACTGACTGAAGAATTGAAGGTGTGAAAGACAAGCGTGTAGGTGGTTAGAGGACTGCATGCATAGTGGATAGGGGTTTGAAGCAGTCCATGTGCTAAGGCATGGCTCGCTGCATGAGTACTTGGATACTGACTGAATGATTAGAGTACTGCAAGGAGAGTGCCTGGGTGAATTTATAAGTATTTGGGTTTTGGCGCAGTGAAAGGATTAGAACATGGTACTGAATGGGTCACTGGAGGAGTGCAAGGGGAGTGACAGGGTGTTTGCTGGAGTGTATGGATACTGACTGGGGAATTGAAAGTGTGAAATACAAGTGTGTAGGTGATTAGAGGACTGCAAGCATAGTGGATATGCTTTTGAACAGTCCATGTGCTAAGGCCTGCCTCAGTGCATGAGTACTTGGGTACTGACTGAATGATTGAAGTACTGCAAGGAGAGTGCCTGGGTGAATGTATAAGTGGTTGGGTTTTGGCGTAGTGAATGGATTAGTACATGGTGCTGAAATGGTCACCGGAGGAGTGCAAAAGGAGTGACCGGGTGTTTGCTGGAGTGTACGGATACTGACTATAGAATTGAAGATGTGAAAGACAAGTGTGTAGGTGGTTAGAGAACTGCATGCATAGTGGATAGCAGTTTGAAGCAGTCCATGTGCTAAGGCATGGCTCGCTGCATGAGTACTTGGATACTGACTGAATGATTAGAGTACTGCAAGGAGAGTGCCTGGGTGAATGTATAAGTGGTTGGGTTTTGGCAAAGTGAATGGATTAGTACATGGTTCTGAATGGGTCACTAGAGGAGTGCAAAGGGAGTGACAGGGTGTTTGCTGGAGTGTACTGATACTGACTGAAGAATTGAAGGTGTGAAAGACAAGTGTGTAGGTGGTTAGAGGACAGCATGCATAGTGGACAGGAGTTTGAAGCAGTCCATGTGCTAAGGCCTGTCTCGCGTACTTGGATACTGACTGAATGATGAGAGTACTGCAAGGAGAGTGCCTGTGTGAATGTATAAGTGGTTTTGTTTTGGCACAGTGAATGGATTAGTAGATGGTGCTGAATGGGTCACTAGAGGAGTGCAATGGGAGTAACAGGGTGTTTGCTGGAAGTGTATGGATACTGACTGGAGAATTGAAGGAGTGAAAGACAAGTGTGTAGGTGGTTAGAGTACTGCATGCATAGTGGATAGGCTTTTGAACAGTCCATGTGCTAAGGCCTGGCTCAGTGCATGAGTACTTGGGTACTGACTGAATGATTAGAGTACTGCAAGGAGAGTGCCTGGGTGAATTTATAGGTTTTTGGGGTTTGGCGCAGTGAATGGATTAGTACATGGAACTGAATGAGTCACAAGAGGAGTGCAAGGGGAGTGACAGGGTCTTTGCTGGATTGCATGTATGCTGACAAGGGAATTGATGGTGTGAAAGACAAGTGTTTAGGTGGTTAGAGGATTGCATGCATAGTCTATAGGCGTTTGAAGCAGTCCATGTGCTAAGGCCTGGCTCCCTGCAGGAGTACTTGGATACTGACTGAATGATTAGAGCACTGCAAGGAGAGTGCTTGGATGAATTTATAAGTGGTTGGGTTTTTGCGCAGTGAATGGATTAGTATATGGTACTGAATGGGTCACTAGAGGAGTGCAAGGGGAATGACAGGGTGTTTGCTGGAGTGTATGGATACCGACTGGGGAATTGAAGGTGTGAAAGACACGCGTGTAGGTGGTTAGAGGACTGCATGCATAGTGGATAGGGGTTTGAAGCTGTTCATGTGCTAAGGCGTGGCTCACTTCATGAGTACTTGGATACTGACTGAATGATTAGAGTACTGCAAGGAGAGTGCCTGGGTGAATGTATACGTGGTTGGGTTTTGGTGCAGTGAATGGATTAGTACATGGTGCTTAATGGGTTACTGGAGGATTGCAAAAGGAGTGACAGGGTGTTTGCTGGAGTGTACGGATACTGACTGAGGAATTGAAGGTGTGAAAGACAAGTGTGTAGATGGTTAGAGAACAGCTTGCATAGTGGACAGGAGTTTTAAGCAGTCCATGTGCTAAGGCCTGGCTTGCTGCAGAAGTACTTGGATACTGACTGAATGATTAGAGTACTGCAAGGAGAGTGCCTGGGTGAATGTATAAGTGGTTGGGTTTTGTCGTAGTGAATGGATTAGTACATGGTGCTGAATGGGTCACTGTAGGAATGCAAAAGGAGTGACCGGATGTTTGCTGGAGTGTACAGATACTGAATGAAGAATTGAAGGTGTGAAAGACACGCGTGTAGGTGGTTGGAGGACTGCATGCATAGTGGATAGGGTTTTGAAGCAGTTCATGTGCTAAGGCGTGGCTCACTTCATGAGTACTTGGATACTGACTGAATGATTAGAGTACTGCAAGGAGAGTGCCTGGGTGAATGTATACATGGTTGGGTTTTGGCGCAGTGAATGGATTAGTACATGGTGCTGAATGGGTCTCTGGTGGAGTACAAGGGGAGTGTCAGGGTTTTTGCTGGACTGTATGGATACTGACTGGGGAATTGAAGGTGTGAAAGACAAGTGTGTAGGTGGTTAGAGGACTGCATGCATAGTGGATAGTCGTTTGAATAGTCCATGTGCTAAGGCCTGGCTCAGTGCATGAGTACTTGGGTACTGACTGAATGATTAGAGTACTGCAAGGAGAGTGTCTGGGTGAATTTATTCGTTTTTGGGGTTTGGCGCAGTGAATGGATTAGTACATAGTACTGAATGAGTCACAAGAGGAGTGCAAGGGGAGTGACAGGGTCTTTGCTGGATTGTATGTATACTGACAAGGGAATTGACGGTGTGAAAGACAAGTGTGTAGGTGGTTAGAGGACTGCATGCATAGTGGATAGGGGTTTGAAGCAGTTCATCTGCTAAGGTGTGGCTCGCTTCATGGGTACTTGGATACTGACTGAATGATTAGAGTACTGCAAGGAGAGTGCCTGGGTGAATGTATACGTGGTTGGGTTTTGGCGCAGTGAATGGATTAGTACATGGTCCTTAATGGGTCACTGGAGGATTGCAAAAGGAGTGACATGGTGTTTGCTGGAGTGTACGTATACTGACTGAAGAATTGAAGGTGTGAAAGACAGGTGTGTAGATGGTTAGAGAACAGCTTGCATAGTGAACAGGAGTTTGAAGCAGTCCATGTGCTAAGGCCTGCCTTGCTGCAGAAGTACTTGGATGCTGACTGAATAATTAGAGTACTGCAAGGAGAGTGCCTGGGTGAATGTATAAATGGTTGTGTTTTGGCGTAGTGAATGGATTAGTACATGGTGCTGAATGGGTCACTGGAGGAGTGCAAAAGGAGGGACCGGGTGTTTACTGGAGTGTACGGATACTGACTGAAGAATTGAAGATGTAAAAGACAAGTGTGTAGGTGGTTAGAGAACTGCATCTATAGTGGATAGTGATTTGAAGCAGTCCATGTGCTAATTCGTGGCTCGCTGCATGAGTACTTGGATACTGACTGAATGATTTGAGTACTGCAAGGAGAGTGCCTGGGTGAATGTATAAGTGGTTGGGTTTTGGCGTAGTGAATGGATTAGTACATGGTGCTGAATGGGTCACTGTAGGAGTGACCGGATGTTTGCTGGAGTGTACAGATACTGAATGAAGAATTGAAGATGTGAAAGACAAGTGTGTAGGTGGTTAGAGGACAGCATGCATAGTGGACAGGAGTTTGAAGCAGTCCATGTGTTAATGCCTGGCTCACTGCATGAGTACTTGGGTACTGACTGAATGATTAGAGTACTGCAAGGAGAGTGCCTGGTTGAATTTATAAGTGATTGGGTGTTGGCGCAGTGAATGGATTAGTACATGGTACTGAATGGGTCACAAGAGGAGTGCAAGTGGATTGACAGGGGGTTTTCTGGAGTGTATGGATACTGACTGGGGAACTGAAGGTGTGAAAGACAAGCGTGTAGGTGGTTAGAGGACTGCATGCATAGTGGATAGGATTTTGAAGCAGTCCATGTGCTAAGGCGTGGCTCGTTGCATGAGTACTTGGATACTGACTGAATGATTAGAGTACTGCAAGGAGAGTGCCTGGGTGAATGTATAAGTGGTTGGGTTTTGGCGTAGTGAATGGATTAGTACATGGTTCTGAATGGGTCAATGTAGGAGTGCAAAAGGAGTGACCGGATGTTTGCTGGAGTGTACGTATACTGAATGAAGAATTGAAGATGTGAAAGACAAGTGTGTAGGTGGTTAGAGGACAGCATGCATAGTGGACAGGAGTTTGAAGCAGTCCATGTGCTAAGACCTGGCTCGCTGCATGAGTACTTGGATACTGACTGAATTATTAGAGTACTGCAATTAGAGTGCCTGGGTGAACGTATTAGTGGTTGGGTTTTGGCACAGTGAATGGATTCGTACATGGTGCTGAATGGGTCACTGGAGGAGTGCAAAAGGAGTGACAGGGTGTTTGCTGGAGTGTACAGATACTGACTGAAGAATTGAAGGTGTGAAAGAAAAGTGTGTAGGTGGTTAGAGGACAGCATGCATAGTGGACAGCAGTTTGAAGCAGTCCATGTGCTTAAACCTGGCTCTCTGCATGAGTACTTGGATACTGACTGAATGATTAGAGTACTGTAAGGAGAGTGCCTGGGTGAATGTATAAGTGGTTGGGTTTTGGCGAAGTGAATGGATTAGTACATTGTGCTGAATGGGTCACTGGCGGAGTGCAAAAGGAGTGACAGGGTGTTTGCTGGAGTGTACTGATACTGACTGAAGAATTGAAGGTGTGAAAGACAAGTGTGTAGGTGGTTAGAGGACAGCATGCATAGTGGACAGGAGTTTGAAGCAGTCCATGTGCTAAGGCCTGTCTCGCTGCATGAGTACTTGAATACTGACTGAATGATGAGAGTACTGCAAAGAGAGTGCCTGTGTGAATGTATAAGTGGTTTTGTTTTGGCACAGTGAATGAATTAGTAGATGGTGCTGAATGGGTCACTAGAGGAGTGCAAGGGGAGTGACAGGGTGTTTGCTGGAAGTGTATGGATACTGACTGGGGAATTGAAGGCGTGAAAGACAAGTGTGTAGGTGGTTAGAGGACAGCATGCATAGTGGATAGGCTTTTGAACAGTCCATGTGCTAAGGCCTGGCTCATTGCATGAGTACTTGGGTACTGACTGAATGATTAGAGTACTGCAAGGGAAGTGTCTGGGTGAATTTATAAGTTTTTGGGGTTTGGCGCAGTGAATGGATTAGTACATGGTCCGGAATGAGTCACAAGAGGAGTGCGAGGCGAGTGACAGGTTCTTTGCTAGATTGTATGTATACTGACAAAGGAATTGACGGTGTGAAAGACAAGTGTGTAGGTGGTTAGAGGACTGCATGCATAGTCTATAGGCGTTTGAAGCAGTCCATGTGCTAAGGCCGGGCTCAATGCAAGAGTACTTGGGTACTGACGGAATGATTAGAGTTCTGCAAGGAGAGTGCTTGGGTGAATTTATAAGTGGTTGGGTTTTTGCGCAGTGAATGGATTAGTATATGGTACTGAATGGGTCACTAGAGGAGTACAAGGGGAATGACAGGGTGTTTGCTGGAGTGTACGGATACTGAATGAAGAATTGAAGGTGTGAAAGACAAGTGTGTAGATGGTTAGTGAACAGCTTGCATAGCGGACAGGAGTTTGAAGCAGTCCATGTGCTAAGGCCTGGCTTACTGCAGAAGTACTTGGATGCTGACTGTATGATTAGAGTACTGCAAGGAGAGTGCCTTGGTGAATGTTTGGCATAGTGAATGGATTAGTACATGGTGCTGAATGGGTCTCTGGTGGAGTACAAGGGGAGTGTCAGGGTGCTTGCTGGAGTTAATGGATACTGACTGGGGAATTGAAGGTGTGAAAGACTAGTGTGTAGGTGGTTAGAGGACTGCATGCATAATGGACAGGGGTTTGAACAGTCCATGTGTTAATGCCTGGCTCAGTGCATGAGTACTTGCGTACTGACTGAATGATTAGAGTACTGCAAGGAGAGTGTCTGGGTGAATTTATAAGTTTTTGGGGTTTGGCGCAGTGAATGGATTAGTAAATGGTACTGAATGGGTCACAAGAGGAGTGCAAGTGGAGTGACAGGGTGTTTTCTGGAGTGTATGGATACTTACTGGGGAATTGATGGTGTGAAAGACAACCGTGTAGGTGGTTAGAGGACTGCATGCATAGCGGATAGGGGTTTGACTCAGTCCATGTGCTAAGGCGTGGCTCGCTGCATGAGTACTTGGATACTGACTGAATGTTTAGAGTACTGCAAGGAGAGTGCCTGGGTGAATGTATAAGTGGTTGGGTTTAGGCGCAGTGAATGGATTAGTACATGGTGCTGAATGGGTCACTGGAGGATCGCAAAAGGAGTGACAGGGTGTTTGCTGGAAGTGTATTATACTAACTGGGAAATTGAAGGTGTGAAAGACAAGTGTGTAGGTTGTTAGATGACTGCATGCATAGTGGATAGGGGTTTGAAGCAGTCCATGTGCTAAAGTCTGGGTCACTGGATGAGTACTTGGATACTGACTGAATGACTAGAGTACTGCAATAAGAGTGCCTGGGGGAATTTGTAAGTATTTGGGTTTTGGCGCAGTGAAAGGATTAGAACATGGTACTGAATGGGTCACTGGAGGAGTGCAAGGGGAGTGACAGGGTGTTTGCTGGAAGTGTATGGATACTGACTGGGGAATTGAAGGCGTGAAAGACAAGTGTGTAGGTGGTTAGAGGACAGCATGCATAGTGGATAGGCTTTTGAACAGTCCATGTGCTAAGGCCTGGCTCAGTGCATGAGTACTTGGGTACTGACTGAATGATTAGAGTACTGCAAGGGAAGTGTCTGGGTGAATTTATAAGTTTTTGGGGTTTGGCGCAGTGAATGGATTAGTACATGGTACTGAATGAGTCACAAGAGGAGTGCGAGGTGAGTGACCGGTTCTTTGCTAGATTGTATGTATACTGACAAGGGAATTGACGGTGTGAAAGACAAGTGTGTAGGTGGTTAGAGGACTGCATGCATAGTCTATAGGCGTTTGAAGCAGTCCATGTGCTAAGGCCGGGCTCAATGCAAGAGTACTTGGGTACTGACTGAATGATTAAAGTACTGCAAGGAGAGTGCCTGTTTGAATTTATAAGTGATTGGGTGTTTGCGCAGTGAATGGATTAGTACATGGTGCTGAATGGGTCACTGGAGGAGTGCAAAGGGAGTGACAGTGTATTTGCTGGAGTGTATGGATACTGACTGAAGAATTGAAGGTGTGAAAGACAAGTGTGTAGGTGGTTAGAGGACTGCATGCATAATGGACAGGGGTTTGAAGCAGTCCATGTGTTAATGCCTGGCTCAGTGCATGAGTACTTTGGTACTGACTGAATGATTAGAGTACTGCAAGGAGAGTGCCTGGTTGAATTTATAAGTGATTGGGTGTTTGCGCAGTGAATGGATTAGTACATGGTACTGAATGGGTCACAAGAGGAGTGCAAGTGGAGTGACAGGGTGTTTTCTGGAGTGTACGGATACTGACTGAGGAATTGAAGGTGTGAAAGACAAGCGTGTAGATGGTTAGAGGACTGCATGCATAGTGGATAGGGGTTTGAAGCAGTCCATGTGCCTAAACCTGGCTCTCTGCATGTGTACTTGGGGACTGACTAAATGATTAGAGTACTGCAAGGAGAGTGCCTGGGTGAATGTATAAGTGGTTGGGTTTTGGCGAAGTGAATGGATTAGTACATGGTGTTGAATGGGTCACTGGAGGAGTGCAAAAGGAGTGACAGGGTGTTTGCTGGAGTGTACTGATACTGACTGAAGAATTGAAGGTGTGAAAGACAAGTGTGTAGGTGGTTAGAGGATAGCATGCATAGTGGACAGGAGTTTGAAGCAGTCCCTGTGCTAAGGCCTGTCTCGCTGCATGAGTACTTGGATACTGACTGAATGATGAGAGTACTGCAAGGAGAGTGCCTGTGTGAATGTATGAGTGGATTTGTTTTGGCGCAGTAAATGGATTAGTACATGGTGCTGAATGGGTCACTAGAGGAGTGCGAGGGGAGTGACAGGGTGTTTGCTGGAAGTGTATGGATACTGACTGGGGAATTGAAGGTGTGAAAGACAAGTGTGTAGGTGGTTAGAGAACTGCATGCATAGTGGATAGGCATATGAGGCAATCCATGTGCTAAGGCCTGGCTCAGTGCATGAGTACTTGAGTACTGACTGAATAATTAGAGTACTGCGAGGAGAATGCCTGGGTCAATTTTTAAGTGGTTGGGTTTTGGCGCAGTGAATGGATTAGTACATGGTGCTGAATTGGTCACTAGAGGAGTGCAAGGGGAGTGACAGGGTTTTTGCTGAAAGTGTATTATACTGACTGGGAATTGAAGGTGTGAAAGACAAGTGTGTAGGTTGTTAGAGGACTGCATGCATAGTGGATAGGGGTTTGAAGCAGTCCATGTGCTAAGGTCTGGGTCACTGGATGAGTACTTGGATACTGGCTGAATAATTAGAGTACTGCAAGGAGAGTGCCTGGGTGAATTTATAAGTGTTTGGGTTTTGGCGCAGTGAATGGATTAGAACATGGTACTGAATGGGTCATTAGAGGAGTGCAAGGGGAGTGACAGGGTGTTTGCTGGAGTGTATGTATACTGACTTGGGAATTGAAGGTGTGAAGGACAAATGTGCAGGTGGTTAGAGGACTGCATGCATACTGGATAGGCATTTGAAGCAGTCCGTGTGCTAAGGCCTGGCTCGCTGCATGAGTATTCGGGATCTGACTGAATTATTAAAGTACTGCAAGGAGACTGCCTGGGTGAATGTATAAGTGGTTGGGTTTTGGTGCAGTGAATGGATTAGTAGATGGTGCTGAATGGGTCTCTGGTGGAGTACAAGGGGAGTGTCAGGGTGTTTGCTGGAGTGTATGGATACTGACTGTGGAATTGAAGGTGTGAAAGACAAGTGTGTAGGTGGTTAGCGGACTGCATGCATAGTGGATAGGCATTTGAACAGTCCATGTGCTAAGGCCTGGCTCCGTGCATGAGTACTTGGGTACTGACTGAATGATTAGAGTACTGCAAGGAGAGTGTCTGGGCGAATTTATAAGTTTTTTGGGTTTGGCGCAGTGAATGGATTAGTACATGGTACTGAATGAGTCACAAGAGGAGTGCAAGGGGAGTGACAGGGTCTTTGTTGGATTGTATGTATACTGACAAGGGAATTGACGGTGCGAAAGACAAGTGTGTAGGTGGTTAGAGGACTGCATGCATAGTGGATAGGGGTTTGAAGCAGTCCATGTGCTAAGGCGTGGCTCGTTGTATGAGTACTTGGATACTGACTGAATGATTAGAGTACTGCAAGAAGAGTGCCTGGGTGAATGTATACGTGGTTGGGTTTTGGCGCAGTGAATGGATTAGTACATGGTCCTTAATGGGTCACTGTAGTATTGCAAAAGGAGTGACAGGGTGTTTGCTGGAGTGTACGGATACTGACTGAAGAATTGAAGGTGTGAAAGACAAGTGTGTAGATGGTTAGAGAACAGCTTGCATAGTGAACAGGAGTTTGAAGCAGTCCATGTGCTAAGGCCTGCCTTGCTGCAGAAGTACTTGGATACTGACTGAATGATTAGAGTACTGCAAGGAGAGTGCCTGGTTGAATTTATAAGTGATTGGGTGTTGGCGCAGTGAATGGATTAGTACATGGTACTGAATGGGTCACAAGAGTGGTGCAAGTGGAGTGACAGGGTGTTTTCTGGAGTGTATGGATACTGACTGGGGAATTGAAGGTGTGAAAGACAAGCGTGTAGGTGGTTAGAGGACTGCATGCATAGTGGATAGGAGTTTGAAGCAGTCCATGTGCTAAGGCCTGTCTCGCTGCATGAGAACTTGGATACTGACTGAATGATGAGAGTACTGCAAAGAGAGTGCCTGTGTGAATATATACGTGGTTTTGTTTTGGCGCAGTGAATGGATTAGTAGATGGTGCTGAATGGGTCACTAGAGGAGTGCAAGGGGGGTGACAGGGTGTTTGCTGGAAGTGTATGGATACTGACTGGGGAATTGAAGGCGTGAAAGACAAGTGTGTAGGTGGTTAGAGGACAGCATGCATAGTGGATAGGCTTTTGGACAGTCCATGTGCTAAGGCCTGGCTCAGTGCATGAGTACTTGGATACTGACTGTATGATTAGAGTACTGCAAGGAGAGTGCCTGGGTGAATGTATACGTGGTTGGGTTTTGGCGCAGTGAATGGATTAGTACATGGTGCTTAATGGGTCACTGGAGGATTGCAAAAGGAGTGACAGGGTGTTTGCTGGAGTGTAGGGATACTGAATGAAGAATTGAAGGTGTGAAAGACAAGTGTGTAGATGGTTAGTGAACAGCTTGCATAGTGGACAGGAGTTTAAAGCAGTCCATGTGCTAAGGTCTGGCTTGCTGCAGAAGTACTTGGATGCTGACTGCTTGATTAGAGTACTGCAAGGAGAGTGCCTTGGTGAATGTTGGGCGTAGTGAATGGATTAGTACATGGTGCTAAATGGGTCACTGGAGGAGTGCAAAAGGAGTGACCGGGTGTTTGCTGGAGTGTACGTATACTGACGGAAGCATTGAAGATGTGAAAGACAAGTGTGTAGGTGGTTAGAGAACTGCATGCATAGTGGATAGGGGTTTGAAGCAGTCCATGTCCTAATTCGTGGTTCGCTGCATGAGTACTTGGAAACTGACTGAATGATTAGAGTACTGCAAGGAGTGTGCCTGGGTGAATGTATAAGTGGTTGGGTATTGGCGTAGTGAATGGATTAGTACATGTTGCTGAATGGCTCACTGTAGGAGTGCAAAAGGAGTGACCGGATGTTTGCTGGAGTGTACGGATACTGAATGAAGAATTGAAGATGTGAAAGACAAGTGTGTAGGTGGTTAGAGGACAGCATGCATAGTGGACAGGAGTTTGAAGCAGTCCATGTGCCAAGGCCTGGCTCGCTCCATGAGTACTTGGATACTGACTGAATGATTAGAGTACTGCAAGGAGAGTGCCTTTGTGAATGTATAAGTGATTGTGTTTTGGCGCAGTGAATGGATTAGTACATGGTGCTGAATGGGTCACTGGAGGAGTGCAAAGGGAGTGACAGGGTGTTTGCTGAAGTGTATGGATACTGAATGAAGAATTGAAGGTGTGAAAGACGGTACACAGTCAAAATATCGAGTTGTAAATATCGACCTACCATAATATCGAGTCTGAAATATCGAAGGTGCATAATATCGAAGGCAAGAATATCGTAGGACAGAATATCGACCCAAGGTAAGTAATATCGAAATACTTAATATCGATGTAAGTAATATCGAAGTAAGTAATATCAATAGCATATATATCGATGTTACTAATTTCGATGACACTAATATCGATATTTGTATTATTGTATAGTTTTTTATTATGTATGTGTTATATGTTTAATTTAACTATTTAAAATAATTACTATTATATGTGTATACATTTTATTTAATAATAAATAATTTTATAAGTAACTTTTATGTTTTTGTACCGGAGCGGGTTGTGGGTTTATAGGGGAATAGGGTGGGAAGTAATTTAATTATGGTAAATTGTTTAGTAATTAGTAGGATTTATTAATAAATTATAATTAATTGGTAATTATGTGAAAATAATAGGAAAATAATTTTAATTAATTTATTAATTGATATATATGTTCTGTAGCGGGTTGTGGGTTTATAGGGGAATAGGGTGGGAAGTAATTTAATTATGGTAAGTTGATTAATAATTAGTAGGATTAATTAATCATTATAATTAATTGCTAATTAATATTGATTAATTGGGAAAAAAATTAATTGATTAATTGATATATATTTTCTGTAGCGGGATGTGGGTTTATAGGGGAATGGGGTGGGGAGTATATTAATAATAATTAATTAATTAATATATGTTTTTATAAATTTATATTTAATTTATTGGAAAATAATTATTATTAATTAGTTAATTAATTATTATTATTTTGTACATATTTAACATTATTAATTAATTGGTAATTAAATAATATTAATAAGTTACATTAATTAGAGTTATTTATTGATATATAATTTTTAATTACTGTTAATTAATTAATTGGGAAAAAATATTAATTATTAAATTATAATAATTACAGCTAATGTGATAATATATTTACTTTCTATGTTATTGTTCATTATTAATTAATTGCTAATTAAATAATAATCATTAATTTTGGGTAAAGGAGTATTTTTAGTGTTTAGGGTCAGGTTTCAGTTTTTGGGTAAGGGGGTATTTTTTGGTTCAGGGTCAGTTTTCAGTTCTTGGGTAAAGGGGTATTTTTTGGTTTCAGGGTCAGTTTTCTGTTTATGGGTAAAGGGGTATTTTTAGTGTTCAGGGTCAGTTTTCTGTTTATGGGTAAGGGGGTATTTTTTGGTTCAGTGTCAGTTTTCAGTTCGTGGGTAAAGGGGTATTTTTTGGGTTCAGGGTCAGTTTTCAGTTCTTGGGTAAAGGGGTATTTTTAGGGTTCAGGGTCAGTTTTCAGTTTATGGGTAAAGGGGTATTTTTAGGGTTCAGGGTCAGTTTTCAGTTCATGGGTAAGGGGGTATTTTTGGGTTCAGTGTCAGTTTTCAGTTCGTGGGTAAAGGGGTATTTTTTGGGTTCAGGGTCAGTTTTCAGTTCTTGGGTAAAGGGGTATTTTTAGGGTTCAGGGTCAGTTTTCAGTTTTTGGGTATGGGGGTATTTTTTGGTTCAGTGTCAGTTTTCAGTTCGTGGGTAAATGGGTATTTTTAGGGTTCAGGGTCAGTTTTCAGTTTTTGGGTAAGGGGGTATTTTTTGGGTTCAGGGTCAGTTTTCAGTTCTTGGGTAAAGGGGTATTTTTTGAGTTCAGGGTCAGTTTTCAGTTTTTGGGTAAAGGGGTATTTTTAGGGTTCAGGGTCAGTTTCAGTTCTTGGGTAAAGGGGTGTTTTTTGAGTTCAGGGTCAGTTTTCCCTACTGTTGTACTCTCTGGAGTAGGAATAGAAATTTTTACCCTTACGCTATGCAACGTTTTATTTAATTAATTGTTAATATATCAAATATTTATTTTATTTTTTATATTACTTACATTTTATTTATGTTACTTTTTTATGTTTGTAAATGTGTTAGTAAATTACAATATATTTCATTAATTTATAAATTCGTAAAATAATTATTAATACTTATTGTTCAATGTTTATATATTACATATTTACTGTATATATTTAATTAATGTATTCTTAATATATGTTTTATTTATTACTTTTAAATATTATTAGATACTTTTAAATATGTTTCTATTATTTATTAGTCTTATAGATTTAATTTTACATTTATATATTTTAAAAAAAAACGATATATTTAACATCGATATTTTTAACATTGATATTTTTTTTTCGATATTTTTGTACTTACCATGTTGTAGATAGGATGTCGATATTTTTGCCCTCGATATTGTTGACTCGATATTCTTGTAGGTCGATATTTTTGAAGTCGAAATTCTGTCAGTGATTCGTGAAAGACAAGTGTGTAGGTGGTTACGAGGACTGCATGCATAATGGACAGGGGTTTGAAGCCGTCCATGTGTTAACGCCTTGCTCAGTGCATGAGTACTTGGGTACTGACTGAATGATTAGAGTACTGCAAGGAGAGTGTCTGGGTGAATTTATACGTTTTTGGGGTTTGGCTCAGTGAATGGATTAGTACATGGTACTGAATGAGTCACAAGAGAGTGCAAGGGGAGTGACAGGGTCTTTGCTGGATTGTATGGATACTGACTGTGGAATTGAAGGTGTGAAAGACAAGTGTGTAGGTGGTTAGAGGACTGTATGCATAGTGAATAGGGGTTTGAAGCAGTTCTTGTGCTAAGGCGTGGCTCGCTTCATGAGTACTTGGATACTGACTGAATGATCAGAGTACTGCAAGGAGAGTGCCTGGTTGAATTTATAAGTGACTGGGTGTTGGCGCAGTGAATGGATTAGTACATGGTGCTGAATGGGTCACTGGAGGAGTGAAAAAGGAGTGACAGGGTGTTTGCTGGAGTGTACGGATACTGACTGAAGAATTGAAGGTGTGAAAGACAAGTGTGTAGATGGTTAGAGAACAGCTTGCATAGAGGACAGGAGTTTGAAGCAGTCCATGTGCTAAGGCCTGGCTTGCTGCAGAAATACTTGGATACTGACTGAATGATTAGAGTACTGCAAGGAGAGTGCCTGGGTGAATGTATAAGTGGTTGGGTTTTGGCGTAGTGAATGGATTAGTACATGGTGCTGAATGGGTCACAAGAGGAGTGCAAGTGGAGTGACAGGGTGTTTTCTGGAGTGTATGGATACTTACTGGGGAATTGAAGGTGTGAAAGACAACCGTGTAGGTGGTTAGAGGACTGCATGCATAGCGGATAGTGGTTTGACGCAGTCCATGTACTAAGGCGTGGCTCGCTGCATGAGTACTTGGATACTGACTGAATGATTAGAGTACTGCAAGGAGAGTGCCTGGGTGAATGTATAAGTGGTTGGGTTTAGGCGCAGTGAATGGAGTAGTACATGGTGCTGAATGGGTCACTGGAGGATCGCAAAAGGAGTGACAGGGTGTTTGCTGGAAGTGTATTATACTAACTGGGGAATTGAAGGTGTGAAAGACAAGTGTGTAGGTTGTTAGATGACTGCATGCATAGTGGATAGGGGTTTGAAGCAGTCCATGTGCTAAGGTCTGGGTCACTGGATGAGTACTTGGATACTGACTGAATGACTAGAGTACTGCAAGGAGAGTGCCTGGGGGAATTTGTAAGTATTTGGGTTTTGGCGCAGTGAAAGGATTAGAACATGGTACTGAATGGGTCACTGGAGGAGTGCAAGGGGAGTGACAGGGTGTTTGCTGGAAGTGTATGGATACTGACTGGGGAATTGAAGGCGTGAAAGACAAGTGTGTAGATGGTTAGAGGACAGCATGCATAGTGGATAGGCTTTTGAACAGTCCATGTGCTAAGGCCTGGCTCAGTGCATGAGTACTTGGGTACTGACTGAATGATTAGAGTACTGCAAGGGAAGTGTCTGGGTGAATTTATAAGTTTTTGGGGTTTGTGCAGTGAATGGATTAGTACATGGTACTGAATGAGTCACAAGAGGAGTGCGAGGCGAGTGACAGGTTCTTTGCTAGATTGTATGTATACTGAAAGGGAATTGACGGTGTGAAAGACAAGTGTGTAGGTGGTTAGAGGACTGCATGCATAGTCTATAGGCGTTTGAAGCAGTCCATGTGCTAAGGCCGGGCTCAATGCAAGAGTACTTGGGTACTGACTGAATGATTAGAGTACTGCAAGGAGAGTGCCTGGTTGAATTTATAAGTGATTGGGTGTTTGCGCAGTGAATGGATTAGTACATGGTGCTGAATGGGTCACTGGAGGAGTGCAAAGGGAGTGACAGTGTGTTTGCTGGAGTGTATGGATACTGACTGAAGAATTGAAGGTGTGAAAGACAAGTGTGTAGGTGGTTAGAGGACTGCATGCATAATGGACAGGGGTTTGAAGCAGTCCATGTGTTAATGCCTGGCTCAGTGCATGAGTACTTGGGTACTGACTGAATGATTAGAGTACTGCAAGGAGAGTGCCTGGTTGAATTTATAAGTGATTGGGTGTTTGCGCAGTGAATGGATTAGTACATGGTACTGAATGGGTCACAAGAGGAGTGCAAGTGGAGTGACAGGGTGTTTTCTGGAGTGTATGGATACTGACTGGGGAATTGTAGGTGTGAAAGACAAGCGTGTAGATGGTTAGAGGACTGCATGCATAGTGGATAGGGGTTTGAAGCAGTCCATGTGCCTAAACCTGGCTCTCTGCATGTGTACTTGGGGACTGACTAAATGATTAGAGTACTGCAAGGAGAGTGCCTGGGTGAATGTATAAGTGGTTGGGTTTTGGCGAAGTGAATGGATTAGTACATGGTGCTGAATGGGTCACTGGAAGTGCAAAAGGAGTGACAGGGTGTTTGCTGGAGTGTACTGATACTGACTGAAGAATTGAAGGTGTGAAAGACAAGTGTGTAGGTGGTTAGAGGATAGCATGCATAGTGGACAGGAGTTTGAAGCAGTCCCTGTGCTAAGGCCTGTCGTGCTGCATGAGTACTTGGATACTGACTGAATGATGAGAGTACTGCAAGGAGAGTGCCTGTGTGAATGTATAAGTGGATTTGTTTTGGCGCAGTAAATGGATTAGTACATGGTGCTGAATGGGTCACTAGAGGAGTGCGAGGGGAGTGACAGGGTGTTTGCTGGAAGTGTATGGATACTGACTGGGGAATTGAAGGTGTGAAAGACAAGTGTGTAGGTGGGTAGAGAACTGCATGCATAGTGGATAGGCATATGAGGCAATCCATTTGCTAAGGCCTGGCTCAGTGCATGAGTACTTGAGTACTGACTGAATGATTAGAGTACTGCAAGGAGAGTGCCTGGGTGAATTTATAAGTGTTTGGGTTTTGGCGCAGTGAATGGATTAGAACATGGTACTGAATGGGTCATTAGAGGAGTGCAAGGGGAGTGACAGGGTGTTTGCTGGAGTGTATGTATACTGACTTGGGAATTGAAGGTGTGAAGGACAAATGTGCAGGTGGTTAGAGGACTGCATGCATACTGGATAGGCATTTGAAGCAGTCCGTGTGCTAAGGCCTGGCTCGCTGCATGAGTATTCGGGATCTGACTGAATTATTAAAGTACTGCAAGGAGACTGCCTGGGTGAATGTATAAGTGGTTGGGTTTTGGTGCAGTGAATGGATTAGTAGATGGTGCTGAATTGGTCTCTGGTGGAGTACAAGGGGAGTGTCAGGGTGTTTGCTGGAGTGTATGGATACTGACTGGGTAATTGAAGGTGTGAAAGACAAGTGTGTAGGTGGTTAGCGGACTGCATGCATAGTGGATAGGCATTTGAACAGTCCATGTGCTAAGGCCTGGCTCCGTGCATGAGTACTTGGGTACTGACTGAATGATTAGAGTACTGCAAGGAGAGTGTCTGGGTGAATTTATAAGTTTTTTGGGTTTGGCGCAGTGAATGGATTAGTACATGGTACTGAATGAGTCACAAGAGGAGTGCAAGGGGAGTGACAGGGTCTTTGTTGGATTGTATGTATACTGACAAGGGAATTGACGGTGTGAAAGACAAGTGTGTAGGTGGTTAGAGGACTGCATGCATAGTGGATAGGGGTTTGAAGCAGTCCATGTGCTAAGGCGTGGCTCGTTGTATGAGTACTTGGATACTGACTGAATGATTAGAGTACTGCAAGGAGAGTGCCTGGGTGAATGTATACGTGGTTGGGTTTTGGCGCAGTGAATGGATTAGTACATGGTCCTTAATGGGTCACTGGAGTCTTGCAAAAGGAGTGACAGGGTGTTTGCTGGAGTGTACGGATACTGACTGAAGAATTGAAGGTGTGAAAGACAAGTGTGTAGATGGTTAGAGAACAGCTTGCATAGTGAACAGGAGTTTGAAGCAGTCCATGTGCTAAGGCCTGCCTTGCTGCAGAAGTACTTGGATACTGACTGAATGATTAGAGTACTGCAAGGAGAGTGCCTGGTTGAATTTATAAGTGATTGGGTGTTGGCGCAGTGAATGGATTGGTACATGGTACTGAATGGGTCACAAGAGTGGTGCAAGTGGAGTGACAGGGTGTTTTCTGGAGTGTATGGATACTGACTGGGGAATTGAATGTGTGAAAGACAAGCGTGTAGGTGGTTAGAGGACTGCATGCATAGAGGATAGGGGTTTGAAGCAGTCCATGTGCTAAGGCTTGGCTCGCTGCATGAGTACTTGGATACTGACTGAATGATTAGAGTACTGCAAGGAGAATGCCTGGGTGAATGTATAAGTGGTTGGGTTTTGGCGCAGTGAATGATTCGTACATGGTGCTGAATGGGTCACTGGAGGAGTGAAAAAGGAGTGACAGGGTGTTTGCTGGAGTGTACAGATACTGACTGAAGAATTGAAGGTGTGAAAGACAAGTGTGTAGGTGGTTAGAGGACAGCATGCATAGTGGACAGGAGTTTGAAGCAGTCCATGTGCTAAGGCCTGTCTCGCTGCATGAGTACTTGGATACTGACTGAATGATGAGAGTACTGCAAAGAGAGTGCCTGTGTGAATATATAGGTGGTTTTGTTTTGGCGCAGTGAATGGATTAGTAGATGGTGCTGAATGGGTCACTAGAGGAGTGCAAGGGGGGTGACAGGGTGTTTGCTGGAAGTGTATGGATACTGACTGGGGAATTGAAGGCGTGAAAGACAAGTGTGTAGGTGGTTAGAGGACAGCATGCATAGTGGATAGGCTTTTGAACAGTCCATGTGCTAAGGCCTGGCTCAGTGCATGAGTACTTCTGTACTGACTGAATGATTAGAGTACTGCAAGGGAAGTGTCTGGGTGAATTTATAAGTTTTGGGGGTTTGGCGCAGTGAATGGATTAGTACATGGTACTGAATGAGTCACAAGAGGAGTGCAAGGGGAGTGACAGGTTCTTTGCTGGATTGTATGTATACTGACAAGGGAATTGACGGTGTGAAAGACAAGTGTGTAGGTGGTTAGAGGACTGCATGCATAGTGGATAGGGGTTTGAAGCAGTTCTTGTGCCAAAGCGTGGCTCGCTTCATGAGTACTTGGATACTGACTGTATGATTAGAGTACTGCAAGGAGAGTGCCTGGGTGAATGTATACGTGGTTGGGTTTTGGCGCAGTGAATGGATTAGTACATGGTGCTTAATGGGTCACTGGAGGATTGCAAAAGAGTGACAGGGTGTTTGCTGGAGTGTAGGGATACTGAATGAAGAATTGAAGGTGTGAAAGACAAGTGTGTAGATGGTTAGTGAACAGCTTGCATAGTGGACAGGAGTTTAAAGCAGTCCATGTGCTAAGGCCTGGCTTGCTGCAGAAGTACTTGGATGCTGACTGTTTGATTAGAGTACTGCAAGGAGAGTGCCTTGGTGAATGTTTGGCGTAGTGAATGGATTAGTACATGGTGCTAAATGGGTCACTGGAGGAGTGCAAAAGGAGTGACCGGGTGTTTGCTGGAGTGTACGTATACTGACGGAAGCATTGAAGATGTGAAAGACAAGTGTGTAGGTGGTTAGAGAACTGCATGCATAGTGGATAGGGGTTTGAAGCAGTCCATGTCCTAATTCGTGGTTCGCTGCATGAGTACTTGGAAACTGACTGAATGATTAGAGTACTGCAAGGAGTGTGCCTGGGTGAATGTATAAGTGGTTGGGTATTGGCGTAGTGAATGGATTAGTACATGGTGCTGAATGGCTCACTGTAGGAGTGCAAAAGGAGTGACCGGATGTTTGCTGGAGTGTACGGATACTGAATGAAGAATTGAAGATGTGAAAGACAAGTGTGTAGGTGGTTAGAGGACAGCATGCATAGTGGACAGGAGTTTGAAGCAGTCCATGTGCTAAGGCCTGGCTCGCTGCATGAGTACTTGGATACTGACTGAATGATTAGAGTACTGCAAGGAGAGTGCCTTTGTGAATGTATAAGTGATTGTGTTTTGGCGCAGTGAATGGATTAGTACATGGTGCTGAATGGGTCACTGGAGGAATGCAAAGGGAGTGACAGGGTGTTTGCTGAAGTGTATGGATACTGAATGAAGAATTGAAGGTGTGAAAGACAAGTGTGTAGGTGGTTAGAGGACTGCATGCATAATGGACAGGGGTTTGAAGCCGTCCATGTGTTAACGCCTTGCTCAGTGCATGAGTACTTGAGTACTGACTGAATGATTAGAGTACTGCAAGGAGAGTGTCTGGGTGAATTTATACGTTTTTGGGGTTTGGCACAGTGAATGGATTAGTACATGGTACTGAATGAGTCACAAGAGGAGTGCAAGGGGAGTGACAGGGTCTTTGCTGGATTGAATGGATACTGACTGTGGAATTGAAGGTGTGAAAGACAAGTGTGTAGGTGGTTAGAGGACTGTATGCATAGTGGATAGGGGTTTGAAGCAGTTCTTGTGCTAAGGCGTGGCTCGCTTCATGAGTACTTGGATACTGACTGAATGATCAGAGTACTGCAAGGAGAGTGCTTGGTTGAATTTATAAGTGATTGGGTGTTGGCGCAGTGAATGGATTAGTACATGGTGCTGAATGGGTCACTGGAGGAGTGAAAAAGGAGTGACAGGGTGTTTGCTGGAGTGTACGGATACTGACTGAAGAATTGAAGGTGTGAAAGACAAGTGTGTAGATGGTTAGAGAACAGCTTGCATAGAGGACAGGAGTTTGAAGCAGTCCATGTGCTAAGGCCTGGCTTGCTGTAGAAATACTTGGATACTGACTGAATGATTAGAGTACTGCAAGGAGAGTGCCTGAGTGAATGTATAAGTGGTTGGGTTTTGGCGTAGTGAATGGATTAGTACATGGTGCTGAATGGGTCACCGGAGGAGTGCAAAAGGAGTGACCGGGTGTTTGCTGGAGTGTACGGATACTGACTGAAGAATTGAAGATGTGAAAGACAAGTGTGTAGGTGGTTAGAGGACAGCATGCATAGTGGACAGGAGTTTGAAGCAGTCCATGTGTTAATGCCTGGCTCAGTGCATGAGTACTTGGGTACTGACTGAATGATTAGAGTACTGCAAGGAGAGTACCTGGTTGAATTTATAAGTGATTGGGTGTTGGCGCAGTGAATGGATTAGTACATGGTACTGAATGGGTCACAAGAGGAGTGCAAGTGGAGTGACAGGGTGTTTTCCGGAGTGTATGGATACTGACTGGGGAATTGAAGGTGTGAAAGACAAGCGTGTACGTGGTTAGAGGACTGCATGCATAATGGACAGGGGTTTGAAGCAGTCCATGTGTGAATGCCTGGCCCAGTGCATGAATACTTGGGTACTGACTGAATGATTAGAGTACTGCAAGGAGAATGCCTGGATGAATTTATAAGTGATTGGGTGTTGGCGCAGTGAATGGATTAGTACATGGTGCTGAATGGGTCACTGGAGGATTGCAAAAGGAGTGACAGGGTGTTTGCTGGAAGTGTATTATACTGACTTGGGAATTGAAGGTGTGAAAGACAAGTGTGTAGGTTGTTAGATGACTGCATGCATAGTGGAGATGGGTTTGAAGCAGTCCATGTGCTAAGGTCTGGGTCACTGGATGAATACTTGGATACTGACTGAATGACTAGAGTACTGCAAGGAGAGTGCCTGGGTGAATTTATAAGTATTTGGGTTTTGGCGCAGTGAATGGATTAGTACATGGTCCTTAATGGGTCACTGGAGGATTGCAAAAGGAGTGACAGGGTGTTTGCTGGAGTGTACGGATACTGACTGAAGAATTGAAGGTGTGAAAGACAAGTGTGTAGATGGTTAGAGAACAGCTTGCATAGTGGACAGGAGTATGAAGCAGTCCATGTGCTAAGGCCTGGCTTGCTACAGAAGTTCTTGGATACTGACTGAATGATTAGAGTACTGCAAGGAGAGTGCCTGGGTGAATGTATAAGTGGTTGGGTTTTGGTGTAGTGAATGGATTAGTACATGGTGCTGAATTGGTCACTGTAGGAGTGCAAAAGGAGTGACCGGATGTTTGCTGGAGTGTACAGATACTGAATGAAGAATTGAAGATGTGAAAGACAAGTGTGTAGGTGGTTAGAGGACAGCATGCATAGTGGACAGGAGTTTGAAGCAGTCCATGTGTTAATGCCTGGCTCAGTGCATGAGTACTTGGGTACTGACTGAATGATTAGAGTACTGCAAGGAGAGTACCTGGTTGAATTTATAAGTGATTGGGTGTTGGCGCAGTGAATGGATTAGTACATGGTACTGAATGTGTCACAAGAGGAGTGCAAGTGGAGTGACAGGGTGTTTTCTGGAGTGTATGGATACTGACTGGGGAATTGAAGGTGTGAAAGACAAGCGTGTACGTGGTTAGAGGACTGCATGCATAGTGGATAGGGGTTTGAAGCAGTACATGTGCTAAGGCGTGGCTCGTTGCATGAGTACTTGGATACTGACTGAATGATTAGAGTACTGCAAGGAGAGTGCCGGGGTGAATGTATAAGTGGTTGGGTTTTGGCACAGTGAATGGATTAGTACATGGTGCTGAATGGGTCACTGGAGGAGTGAAAAAGGAGTGACAGGGTGTTTGCTGGAGTGTACGGATACTGACTGAAGAATTGAAGGTGTGAAAGACAAGTGTGTAGATGGTTAGAGAACAGCTTGCATAGAGGACAGGAGTTTGAAGCAGTCCATGTGCTAAGGCCTGGCTTGCTGCAGAAATACTTGGATACTGACTGAATGATTAGAGTACTGCAAGGAGAGTGCCTGGGTGAATGTATAAGTGGTTGGGTTTTGGCGTAGTGAATGGATTAGTACATGGTGCTGAATGGGTCACTGGAGGAGTGCAAAAGGAGTGACCAGGTGTTTGCTGGAGTGTACGGATACTGACTGAAGAATTGAAGATGTGAAAGACAAGTGTGTAGGTGGTTAGAGGACAGCATGCATAGTGGACAGGAGTTTGAAGCAGTCCATGTGTTAATGCCTGGCTCAGTGCATGAGTACTTGGGTACTGACTGAATGATTAGAGTACTGCAAGGAGAGTACCTGGTTGAATTTATAAGTGATTGGGTGTTGGCGCAGTGAATGGATTAGTACATGGTACTGAATGGGTCACAAGAGGAGTGCAAGTGGAGTGACAGGGTGTTTTCTGGAGTGTATGGATACTGACTGGGGAATTGAAGGTGTGAAAGACAAGCGTGTACGTGGTTAGAGGACTGTATGCATAGTGGATAGGGGTTTGAAGCAGTCCATGTGCTAAGGCGTGGCTCGTTGTATGAGTACTTGGATACTGACTGAATGATTAGAGTACTGCAAGGAGAGTGCCGGGGTGAATGTATAAGTGGTTGGGTTTTGGCACAGTGAATGGATTAGTACATGGTGCTGAATGGGTCACTGGAGGAGTGAAAAAGGAGTGACAGGGTGTTTGCTGGAGTGTACGGATACTGACTGAAGAATTGAAGGTGTGAAAGACAAGTGTGTAGATGGTTAGAGAACAGCTTGCATAGTGGACAGGAGTTTGAAGCAGTCCATGTGCTAAGGCCTGGCTTGCTGCAGAAATACTTGGATACTGACTGAATGATTAGAGTACTGCAAGGAGAGTGCCTGGGTGAATGTATAAGAGGTTGGGTTTTGGCGTAGTGAATGATTTGGGACATGGTGCTGAATGGGTCACTGGAGGAGTGCAAAAGGAGTGACCGGGTGTTTGCTGGACTGTACGGATACTGACTGAAGAATTGAAGATGTGAAAGACAAGTGTGTAGGTGGTTAGAGAACTGCATGCATAGTGGATAGCAGTTTGAAGCAGTCCATGTGCTAATTCGTGGCTCGCTGCATGAGTACTTGGATACTGACTGAATGCTTAGAGTACTGCAAGGAGAGTGCCTGGGTGAATGTATAAGTGGTTGGGTTTTGGCGTAGTGAATGGATTAGTACATGGTGCTGAATGGGTCACTGTAGGAGTGCAAAAGGAGTGACCGGATGTTTGCTGGAGTGCACGGATACTGAATGAAGAATTGAAGATGTGAAAGACAAGTGTGTAGGTGGTTAGAGGACAGCATGCATAGTGGACATGAGTTTGAAGCAGTCCATGTGCTAAGGCCTGGCTCGCTCCATGTGTACTTGGATACTGACTGAATGATTAGAGTACTGCAAGGAGAGTGCCTGGGTGAATGTATAAGTGATTGTGTTTTGGCGCAGTGAATGGATTAGTACATGGTTCTGAATGGGTCAGTGGAGGAGTGCAAAGGGAGTGACAGGGTGTTTGCTGAAGTGTATGGATACTGAGTGAAGAATTGAAGGTGTGAAAGACAAGTGTGTAGGTGGTTAGAGGACTGCATGCATAATGGACAGGGGTTTGAAGCAGTCCATGTGTGAATGCCTGGCTCAGTGCATGAGTACTTGGGTACTGACTGAATGATTAGAGTACTGCAAGGAGAATGCCTGGATGAATTTATAAGTGATTGGGTGTTGGCGCAGTGAATGGATTAGTACATGGTGCTGAATGGGTCAGTGGAGGAGTGCAAAGGGAGTGACAGGGTGTTTGCTGAAGTGTATGGATACTGACTGAAGAATTGAAGGTGTGAAAGACAAGCGTGTAGGTGGTTAGAGGACTGCATGCATAGTGGATAGGGGTTTGAAGTAGTCCATGTGCTAAGGCATGGCTCGCTGCATGAGTACTTGGATACTGACTGAATGATTAGAGTACTGCAAGGAGAGTGCCTGGGTGAATGTATAAGTGGTTGGGTTTAGGCGCAGTGATTGGATTAGTACATGGTGCTGAATGGGTCACTGGAGGATTGCAAAAGGAGTGACAGGGTGTTTGCTGGAAGTGTATTATACTGACTGGGGAATTGAAGGTGTGAAAGACAAGTGTGTAGGTTGTTAGATGACTGCATGCATAGTGGAGATGGGTTTTAAGCAGTCCATGTGCTAAGGTCTGGGTCACTGGATGAATACTTGGATACTGACTGAATGACTAGAGTACGGCAAGGAGAGTGCCTGGGTGAATTTATAAGTATTTGGGTTTTGGCGCAGTGAATGGATTAGTACATGGTCCTTAATGGGTCACTGGAGGATTGCAAAAGGAGTGACAGGGTGTTTGCTGGAGTGTACGGATACTGACTGAAGAATTGAAGGTGTGAAAGACAAGTGTGTAGATGGTTAGAGAACAGCTTGCATAGTGGACAGGAGTATGAAGCAGTCCAAGTGCTAAGGCCTGGCTTGCTGCAGAAATACTTGGATACTGACTGAATGATTAGAGTACTGCAAGGAGAGTGCCTGGGTGAATGTATAAGTGGTTAGGTTTTGGTGTAGTGAATGGATTAGTACATGGTGCTGAATGGGTCACTGGAGGAGTGCAAAAGGAGTGAGCGGGTGTTTGCTGGAGTGTACGGATACTGACTGAAGAATTGAAGATGTGAAAGACAAGTGTGTAGGTGGTTAGAGGACAGCATGCATAGTGGACAGGAGTTTGAAGCAGTCCATGTGTTAATGCCTGGCTCAGTGCATGAGTACTTGGGTACTGACTGAATGATTAGAGTACTGCAAGGAGAGTACCTGGTTGGATTGATAAGTGATTGGGTGTTGGCGCAGTGAATGGATTAGTACATGGTACTGAATGGGTCACAAGAGGAGTGCAAGTGGAGTGACAGGGTGTTTTCTGGAGTGTATGGATACTGACTGGGGAATTGAAGGTGTGAAAGACAAGCGTGTACGTGGTTAGAGGACTGCATGCATAGTGGATAGGGGTTTGAAGCAGTCCATGTGCTAAGGCGTGGCTCGTTGTATGAGTACTTGGATACTGACTGAATGATTAGAGTACTGCAAGGAGAGTGCCGGGGTGAATGTATAAGTGGTTGGGTTTTGGCACAGTGAATGGATTAGTACATGGTGCTGAATGGGTCACTGGAGGAGTGAAAAAGGAGTGACAGGGTGTTTGCTGGAGTGTACGGATACTGACTGAAGAATTGAAGGTGTGAAAGACAAGTGTGTAAATGGTTAGAGAACAGCTTGCATAGTGGACAGGAGTTTGAAGCAGTCCATGTGCTAAGGCCTGGCTCGCTCCATGTGTACTTGGATACTGACTGAATGATTAGAGTACTGCAAGGAGAGTGCCTGGGTGAATGTATAAGTGGTTGGGTTTTGGCGTAGTGAATGGATTAATACATGGTGCTGAATGGGTCACAGTAGGAGTGCAAAAGGAGTGACCGGATGTTTGCTGGAGTGTACGGATACTGAATGAAGAATTGAAGATGTGAAAGACAAGTGTGTAGGTGGTTAGAGGACAGCATGCATAGTGGACATGAGTTTGAAGCAGTCCATGTGCTAAGGCCTGGCTCGCTCCATGTGTACTTGGATACTGACTGAATGATTAGAGTACTGCAAGGAGAGTGCCTGGGTGAATGTATAAGTGATTGTGTTTTGGCGCAGTGAATGGATTAGTACATGGTTCTGAATGGGTCAGTGGAGGAGTGCAAAGGGAGTGACAGGGTGTTTGCTGAAGTGTATGGATACTGACTGAAGAATTGAATGTGTGAAAGACAAGTGTGTAGGTGGTTAGAGGACTGCATGCATAATGGACAGGGGTTTGAAGCAGTCCATGTGTTAATGCCTGGCTCAGTGCATGAGTACTTGGGTACTGACTGAATGATTAGAGTACTGCAAGGAGAATGCCTGGATGAATTTATAAGTGATTGGGTGTTGGCGCAGTGAATGGATTAGTACATGGTGCTGAATGGGTCAGTGGAGGAGTGCAAAGGGAGTGACAGGGTGTTTGCTGAAGTGTATGGATACTGACTGAAGAATTGAAGGTGTGAAAGACAAGCGTGTAGGTGGTTAGAGGACTGCATGCATAGTGGATAGGGGTTTGAAGCAGTCCATGTGCTAAGGCATGGCTCGCTGCATGAGTACTTGGATACTGACTGAATGATTAGAGTACTGCAAGGAGAGTGCCTGGGTGAATGTATAAGTGGTTGGGTTTAGGCGCAGTGAATGGATTAGTACATGGTGCTGAATGGGTCACTGGAGGATTGCAAAAGGAGTGACAGGGTGTTTGCTGGAAGTGTATTATACTGACTGGGGAATTGAAGGTGTGAAAGACAAGCGTGTAGGTGGTTAGAGGACTGCATGCATAGTGGATAGGGGTTTGAAGCAGTCCATGTGCTAAGGCATGGCTCGCTGCATGAGTACTTGGATACTGACTGAATGATTAGAGTACTGCAAGGAGAGTGCCTGGGTGAATGTATAAGTGGTTGGGTTTTGGCGTAGTGAATGGATTAGTACATGGTGCTGAATGGGTCACAGTAGGAGTGCAAAAGGAGTGACCGGATGTTTGATGGAGTGTACGGATACTGAATGAAGAATTGAAGCTGTGAAAGACAAGTGTGTAGGTGGTTAGAGGACAGCATGCATAGTGGACATGAGTTTGAAGCAGTCCATGTGCTAAGGCCTGGCTCGCTCCATGTGTACTTGGATACTGACTGAATGATTAGAGTACTGCAAGGAGAGTGCCTGGGTGAATGTATAAGTGATTGTGTTTTGGCGCAGTGAATGGATTAGTACATGGTTCTGAATGGGTCAGTGGAGGAGTGCAAAGGGAGTGACAGGGTGTTTGCTGAAGTGTATGGATACTGACTGAAGAATTGAATGTGTGAAAGACAAGTGTGTAGGTGGTTAGAGGACTGCATGCATAATGGACAGGGGTTTGAAGCAGTCCATGTGTTAATGCCTGGCTCAGTGCATGAGTACTTGGGTACTGACTGAATGATTAGAGTACTGCAAGGAGAATGCCTGGATGAATTTATAAGTGATTGGGTGTTGGCGCAGTGAATGGATTAGTACATGGTGCTGAATGGGTCAGTGGAGGAGTGCAAAGGGAGTGACAGGGTGTTTGCTGAAGTGTATGGATACTGACTGAAGAATTGAAGGTGTGAAAGACAAGCGTGTAGGTGGTTAGATGACTGCATGCATAGTGGATAGGGGTTTGAAGCAGTCCATGTGCTAAGGCATGGCTCGCTGCATGAGTACTTGGATACTGACTGAATGATTAGGGTACTGCAAGGAGAGTGCCTGGGTGAATGTATAAGTGGTTGGGTTTAGGCGCAGTGAATGGATTAGTACATGGTGCTGAATGGGTCACTGGAGGATTGCAAAAGGAGTGACAGGGTGTTTGCTGGAAGTGCATTATACTGACTGGGGAATTGAAGGTGTGAAAGACAAGTGTGTAGGTTGTTAGATGACTGCATGCATAGTGGATAGGGGTTTGAAGCAGTCCATGTGCTAAGGTCTGGGTCACTGGATGAGTACTTGGATACTGACTGAATGACTAGAGTACTGCAAGGAGAGTGCCTGGGTGAATTTATAAGTATTTGGGTTTTGGCGCAGTGAAAGGATTAGAACATGGTACTGAATGGGTCACTGGAGGAGTGCAAGGGGAGTGACAGGGTGTTTGCTGGAGTGTATGGATACTGACTGTGGAATTGAAGGTGTGAAAGACAAGTGTGTAGGTGGTTAGAGGACTGTATGCATAGTGGATAGGGGTTTGAAGCAGTTCTTGTGCTAAGGCGTGGCTCGCTTCATGAGTACTTGGATACTGACTGAATGATCAGAGTACTGCAAGGAGAGTGCCTGGTTGAATTTATGAGTGATTGGGTGTTGGCGCAGTGAATGGATTAGTACATGGTGCTGAATGGGTCAGTGGAGGAGTGCAAAGGGAGTGACAGGGTGTTTGCTGAAGTGTATGGATACTGACTGAAGAATTGAAGGTGTGAAAGACAAGCGTGTAGGTGGTTAGAGGACTGCATGCATAGTGGATATGCTTTTGAACAGTCCATGTGCTAAGGCCTGGCTCAGTGCATGAGTACTTGGGTACTGACTGAATGATTAGAGTACTGCAAGGAGAGTGCCTGGGTGAATGTATAAGTGGTTGGGTTTTGGCGTAGTGAATGGATTAGTACATGGTGCTGAATGGGTCACTGGAGGAGTGCAAAAGGAGTGACCGGGTGTTTGCTGGAGTGAACGGATACTGACTATAGAATTGAAGATGTGAAAGACAAGTGTGTAGGTGGTTAGAGAACTGCATGCATAGTGGATAGCAGTTTGAAGCAGTCCATGTGCTAATTCGTGGCTCACTGCATGAGTACTTGGATACTGACTGAATGCTTAGAGTACTGCAAGGAGAGTGCCTGGGTGAATGTATAAGTGGTTGGGTTTTGGCGAAGTGAATGGATTAGTACATGGTTCTGAATGGGTCAGTGGAGGAGTGCAAAGGGAGTGACAGGGTGTTTGCTGAAGTGTATGGATACTGACTGAAGAATTGAAGGTGTGAAAGACAAGCGTGTAGGTGGTTAGAGGACTGCATGCATAGTGGATAGGGGTTTGAAGCAGTCCATGTGCTAAGGCATGGCTCGCTGCATGAGTACTTGGATACTGACTGAATGATTAGAGTACTGCAAGGAGAGTGCCTGGGTGAATGTATAAGTGGTTGGGTTTAGGCGCAGTGAATGGATTAGTACATGGTGCTGAATGGGTCACTGGAGGATTGCAAAAGGAGTGACAGGGTGTTTGCTGGAAGTGTATTATACTGACTGGGGAATTGAAGGTGTGAAAGACAAGTGTGTAGGTTGTTAGATGACTGCATGCATAGTGGATAGGGGTTTGAAGCAGTCCATGTGCTAAGGTCTGGGTCACTGGATGAGTACTTGGATACTGACTGAATGACTAGAGTACTGCAAGGAGAGTGCCTGGGTGAATTTATAAGTATTTGGGTTTTGGCGCAGTGAAAGGATTAGAACATGGTACTGAATGGGTCACTGGAGGAGTGCAAGGGGAGTGACAGAGTGTTTGCTGGAGTGTACTGATACTGACTGAAGAATTGAAGGTGTGAAAGACAAGTGTGTAGGTGGTTAGAGGACAGCATGCATAGTGGACAGGAGTTTGAAGCAGTCCATGTGCTAAGGCCTGTCTCGCGTACTTGGATACTGACTGAATGATGAGAGTACTGCAAGGAGAGTGCCTGTGTGAATGTGTAAGTGGTTTTGTTTTGGAACAGTGAATGGATTAGTAGATGGTGCTGAATGGGTCACTAGAGGAGTGCAATGGGAGTAACAGGGTGTTTGCTGGAAGTGTATGGATACTGACTGGAGAATTGAAGGAGTGAAAGACAAGTGTGTAGGTGGTTAGAGTACTGCATGCATAGTGGATAGGCTTTTGAACAGTCCATGTGCTAAGGCCTGGCTCAGTGCATGAGTACTTGGGTACTGACTGAATGATTAGAGTACTGCAAGGAGAGTGCCTGGGTGAATTTATAGGTTTTTGGGGTTTGGCGCAATGAATGGATTAGTACATGGAACTGAATGAGTCACAAGAGGAGTGCAAGGGGAGTGACAGGGTCTTTGCTGGATTGCATGTATACTGACAAGGGAATTGATGGTGTGAAAGACAAGTGTTTAGGTGGTTAGAGGATTGCATGCATAGTCTATAGGCGTTTGAAGCAGTCCATGTGCTAAGGCCTGGCTCCCTCCAGGAGTACTTGGGTACTGAGTAAATGATTAGAGTACTGCAAGGAGAGTGTCTGGGTGGATTTATACGTTTTTGGGGTTTGGCGCAGTGAATGGATTAGTACATGGCACCGAATGAGTCACAAGAGGAGTGCAAGGGGAGTGACAGGGTCTTTGCTGGATTGTATGTATACTGACAAGGGAATTGACGGTGTGAAAGACAAGTGTGTAGGCGGTTAGAGGACTGCATGCATAGTGGATAGGGGTTTGAAGCAGTTCATGTGCTAAGGCTTGGCTCACTTCATGAGTACTTGGATACTGACTGAATGATTAGAGTACTGCAAGGAGAGTGCCTGGGTGAATGTATACATGGTTGGGTTTTGGTGCAGTGAATGGATTAGTACATGGTGCTTAATGGCTCACTGGAGGATTGCAAAAGGAGTGACAGGGTGTTTGCTGGAGTGTACGGATACTGACTGAGGAATTGAAGGTGTGAAAGACAAGTGTGTAGATGGTTAGAGAACAGCTTGCATAGTGAACAGGAGTTTTAAGCAGTCCATGTGCTAAGGCCTGGCTTGCTGCAGAAGTACTTGGATACTGACTGAATGATTAGAGTACTGCAAGGAGAGTTCCTGGGTGAATGTATAAGTGGTTGGGTTTTGTCGTAGTGAATGGATTAGTACATGGTGCTGAATGGGTCACTGTAGGAATGCAAAAAGAGTGACCGGATGTTTGCTGGAGTGTACGTATACTGAATGAAGAATTGAAGATGTGAAAGACAAGTGTGTAGGTGGTTAGAGGACAGCATGCATAGTGGACAGGAGTTTGAAGCAGTCCATGTGCTAAGACCTGGCTCGCTGCATGAGTACTTGGATACTGACTGAATTGTTAGAGTACTGCAATGAGAGTGCCTGGGTGAATGTATTAGTGGTTGGGTTTTGGCACAGTGAATGGATTCGTACATGGTGCTGAATGGGTCACTGGAGGAGTGCAAAAGGAGTGACAGGGTGTTTGCTGGAGTGTACAGATACTGACTGAAGAATTGAAGGTGTGAAAGAAAAGTGTGTAGGTGGTTAGAGGACAGCATGCATAGTGGACAGCAGTTTGAAGCAGTCCATGGGTTAATGCCTGGCTCAGTGCATGAGTACTTGGGTACTGACTGAATTATTAGAGTACTGCAAGGAGAGTGCCTGGGTGAATGTATAAGTGATTGGGTGTTGGCGCAGTGAATGGATTAGTACATGGTACTGAATGGGTCGCAAGAGGGGTGCAAGTGGAGTGACAGGGTGTTTGATGGAGTGTACGGATACTGACTGAAGAACTGAAGGTGTGAAAGACAAGTGTGTTGGTGGTTAGAGGACAGCATGCATAGTAGACAGGAGTTTGAAGCAGTCCATGTGCTAAGGTGTGGCTCGCTGCATGAGTACTTGGATACTGACTGAATGATTAGAGTACAGCAAGGAGAGTGTTTGAGAAGTTGGCCTGGTATGTGATGCTCACTAATTATAGTGATCACCTTGTACCATGCCAAGCAACCCTTATGATGATTGGTTGTAAGTTAACCTTATAGACCAGCTATCCTAGTGGTAGCATGGACAAGGCAGTCTTAGGCTAAACTCTGAAAGGCATGTGAAGCAAGCTGTTTTACCATATACAACCCCCTTGAATACCAAATGAAAGGACACCACACAGATATAAATTGAAAATATATGAATATATGATGATACAACGAATTCCGTTGCAACGCATGCCTTTACCACGCATGCGTTACAACGGAATTCGTTTACCACGGATAAACTTTTCCTCGAATAATTGCGTGGTGACGTCATACGTCGTTAAGAGAAAACGGCATTTTTTTCCGATTTCTCTTTAACGACGCTGACGCCTACGTGACTTATGGTGAGTTGTTTTATTTGGGGGGGAGACCCCCCCAAGCCCCCCTTTTTTTCTTTTTACCTTTACCACATATGCCTTTACTACAAACATCGTAGTAAAGGTATGCGTGGTAAAGGCATTAGTGGTAACCACGCATGCGTTGTACTGCATGCGTGGTTAAAGATTTCGGGGAAACGGCTTCGTTGTAAAGGCCGTTTCCCAAAATATATATATATTTATTAACTACAAATATCCCCTATACTATTTATAAGCGCAGAAGCACAAGCGTTAAAACAAAACACAGTTAAAATACACAAAAGTTTCTCAGTATAGAAGAGGGGGGGTGGCCACTCAAACCATATATTAAGAAAGTGGTATAAGAGATACCAATCGAAAAGGAAACAGGCCTAGGGCCTTGGGAATTGCTGGAGCTGATCGGGACTAGCAGTGACTAAGTCGTTAAAGGCCCGCGGGACTAGGGTGCAGTGTTTAAACTTCACGCATTCCCCGATGCATTGTCTATGGTGTGAAAAGTTACAAAGTTAGTGTTTTAGGAACCTTCCGAGTGACCTAGAGGAGTGAAACGTTAGACACAGACACTAGAGATGTGTACCAGTGTAGGAACACCAGCGTTGTTGAGTTACCTCACCCACAGGAAGCGGGTGCACAGGTACGAAGTAGTGTCGGGTTTTGTCACGCAGGTCGATGGTGCTTGGAGCTGATTATGCTGCAGGCGGCTCGATGTGAAGAGTTCCGGTGGATCCAAGGGTGGATCTGAAGTGGTGAAGACCTGAAAGCAGAGGGGACAATGTTCAAAGTCACTAGCCAGTGACTACCGTGGCACCAGATTGGAACCAGGCGATGTCGGGTGCAAACAGGCGATGAGGTGTAGCTTCTCTCAGCAGCCACGTGGACAAGAAGAGGTCGAGGATGTCCAGGCGTCGGTCACGAGCTGTCCCACAAAGGTTCTAGCTGATGGCAGTATTGGCAACTTGATCGGAGCAAACAGGCCTTGGCTAATGCAAGCCATGCAGGAATCACAAAAGGCTTACTACTCTGACCAGCAAAGTCAGAGCGGGTGCTCCTTTTTACAGGAGCGAGGGCAAGTCTTGAGCAACCAGACCCACAGTGTAGATTCAAGGTTTTGTTGCCAAGATGGCCGCTGACCACGTGGCAAGTGGCCGGGATGGTGCGTCAAGTGGCACAATGCAAAAGGGCCCCACGCAGGTCGTGGAAATGCTGGGGGGCTGATCTTCGGTGCAAGGACTGCTCGGTTATGGGGCTTCTCAAACCCTAAAGCACAGCATCGAGGGTGCCTCGGGTGCAGTGCAGTCAGCGTCTCGGGGGTCTTTCAAGAGGTCTGGTCCCACATCTCTCGGTACCTCCACGGGTCCCTTCTTTGCAGGGACTGTGGATCGGGCTTTGCCAAGTCTGGGATTCTAGGTCTTGTCAGGCTCTGGGCTCGGGCTCCGGCGGGAGGCGGCGGCAAAGCAGACGTCGAGTTGCTGGATGGTGCCTGTGTTCACAGTGTGGCCACTCCTAGGCCACAAGGGAGATGCTCTTCAGCCTTCTGTGCAGCACAATGTCGAAGTCCAGTCGTCTTCTTAGTTTCAAGTTGATTCAGGATGATCTGAGGTGCTATGGCACTGCTCCCACTCTTATTCCCAATCTGAGGGGTGGATCACCTGCTAGGTCCCTCCTCTGGGTGGGACCAGGAAGGGGGGCGGTTACACACCCTTTCCTTTGTCCAGCTCCTCGCCAGGCCTGGGTCTGGAAAGTCCCAGGACCGGTTTGGACTGGCTTATGCACGGGGACACCTTGTGTGCCCCGGGCATGTCTGATTCTATTCAGCCCTGTCCTACCCAATACACAAAATCCTGTCTGGGGTGGTGCTCGCACCTCCCAAGGCAGGAAACCCTTTGTCCAAGCCTCCCTCGCTGGAAGGACTCCCAGCAGCAGGAGGTCAGACTTGTGTTTGTGGTGGCAGCATCCATTTTGTGATGCTGAGGCTCTGGTTAACTTTAACCGGGGTTAAGGCTATGTACATGTCGTGTCCCTCTAGAAGGGTGGAATGCTATCCCTGTCGACAGAACTGTCGAGGGGATAGTATTCCAAATCTTATGACACCTTACTCAACATGGTTTGATAAAGCCAAAGCAAAGTTAGCATATAACGGCGAGGATTATAATGCACTTAAGAGTATATGGTATGGTAATATCCCGGAACAGCTAAGGGAGTTGTTCCCGACAGCTGCAGACAGGCTCAGCTCATGCTAGAGCTCCATCTCACATGAAACCACGCACTCTGCCCCCAGGATTGCAGGGGCCTTCCATAGGAATGGCTTATAGGTTAACATGTGTCCAGTTAAGGTTAGATATACGGATACTATATCTAAGCAAGAGGTGATTACACCAACTTACCCCAGCTGAGTGATCAGCCAGTTGTGTCAAATATGGAGGCCAGGCCAGGGGTGGCACAATACATGCTGCAGCCCCTGGTAGGCCTTGGATGCACCTATGCCCTGGGTACCTATGGTACACTGTTACAGGGGCCTATAAGGTGAACCAGTATCCAATTCGTAATGCACCTAGAGTGCATTGGCATTAATTTAGAGAGAGAACAGCAGGCTGTGGGTCTGATTAGCAGGCCCACAGCCACATTAAGTCATAAACCAGTGAAGCAAAAAGCAAAAATTTGGGGTGACCATAGGATAGCTGACCCTACTCTCCTACACAACCCCCCCAAACGCAAGGACATTAGACTAACCTTGACCAGTTGTGTCTTCATGTTCTAAGTGGAAGTACCTGGAGAGCCCATCTGCGTTGCCATGGTCAGTACCTGGGCGGTGCTGCACTGTAAAGTCCATCCCCTGTAGGGAAATGGACCACCTAAGTAGTTTGGGGTTTTCACCCTTCATCTGATTAAGCCATAAGAGGGGCTTATGGTCGGTCTGAATCTTGAAGTGAGTGCCAAACAAGTATGGACTCAACTTCTTCAGGGCCCACACCACAGCAAAAGCCTCCCTCTCAATAGCTGACCAACGTTTCTCTCTGGGGGTCAGCCTTCTGCTAATAAAAGCAATGTCTGGTCTTGACTATCTACATTAAGCTGTGAAAGCACTGCTCCCACTCCCAACTCAGAAGCATCTGTTTGGACAATGAACTCTCTCGAGTAGTCAGGACTCTTCAGGATAGGTGCAGAGCATATGGCCTTCTTCAGGTCATCAAATGCCTTTTGACAGTTTACTTTCCACTGAACCTTTTTGGGCATCCTCTTGGATGTCAGATCATTAAGAGGACCCATAGTTCTTAACAAACTTCCTGTAGTACCGAGTCAGGCCCAAGAAAGCTCTGACCTGAGTCTGGGTAGTTGGAAGGGACCAGTCTTTGATGGTCTGGATCTTACTCTCTAGTGGTTGAACTTGGCCTCCACCTACAAGGTGGCCAGGTATACAACCTTACTCTGCCCTATCTGGCACTTTGTTGCTTTGATAGTGAGGCCTGCCTTTTGCAGAGCCTCAAGCACTTCCTTCAGGTGGACCAGGTGATCCTCCCAGGTGGAGCTGAAGACATCAATATCATCCAGATATGCTGCGCAAAAGTCATCCAACCCAGTAAGGACTTGATTCACCAACCTTTGGAAGGTGGCAGGTGCATTTTTCAAAACAAAGGGCATCAACAACAATTGATAATGCCCACCTGGGGTAGAAAATGCAGTTTTGGCTTTAGACTCCTCAGTAGCCAGCTGTCAAGTCAAATGTGCTCAAATATTTGGCAGAAGCCAACTTGTCAATGAGCTCATCTGCCCTTGGAATAGGGTGTGCATCTGTCCTGGTGACAGCATTGAGTCCTTTGTAATCCACACAGAACCTCATCTCTCTCTTGCCATCTTTGGTGTGAGGTTTGGGGACCAGAACCACTGGGCTAGCCCAGGGGCTCTCTGAAGGTTCAATAACACCTAATTCCAGCATCTTTTGCACCTCAGTCTTTATACAGTCCCTGACGTGGTCAGGTTGCCTGTAAATCTTGCTCTTTACAGGAAGACTGTCACCAGTGTCCACCACATGGGTACACCAGTTAGTCTGACTGGGTGTCAATGAGAACATATGTCTGTATGACTGCAAAACTTGTCTACAGTCATGTTGCTTATGTTCAGTGAGGCTGCCATCTAAGGCCACACCATCAACTGAGCCATCCTCAGGGTTCTGAGTAAGCAGGTCTGGGAGAGGGTCACTCTCTTCCTCCTGTCCCTCATCTGTAGCCATGAGCAAGCCCATGCCTTCCCTGTTGACATATGCCTTCAGTCTGTTGACATGGAGCACCCTGTGGGGGCTCCTGGGAGTTCCTAGGTCCACAAAGTAGGTAACCTCTTCCTTCTTCTCAACAATTGTATGGGGTCCAGACCATATTTCTTGGAGTGCTGCTGGGGCCACTGGCTCCAACACCCATACCTTCTGTCCTGGCTGATACTCAATCAAGACAGCCTTTTGGTCATGCCAAGCTTTCTGCAATTCTTGGCTAGCCTCAAGGTTTTTGGATGCCTTTTCCATATACTCAGCCATCCTGGAGCAGAGACCAAGTACATAGTCCACTATGTCCTGTTTAGGCTTTTTGAGAGGTAACTCCCATCCTTCCTTCACCAGACATAGGGGTTCTCTTACAGGGTGCCCAAACAACAGTTCAAAGGGGCTGAAGCCAACCCCATTTTGAGGGACCTCTCTGTAAGCAAACAAAAGGCAAGGTAGAAGGATGTCCCATCTCCACCTGAGCTTTTCTGGTAATCCTTTGATCATACCCTTTAGGGTCTTGTTACACCTTTCAACAAGCCCATTACACTGTGGATGATAAGGAGTGGTGAACTTGTAGTTGACACCACATTCCTTCCACATAGCTGTCAAGTATCCTAACATGAAGTTGGCACCTCTGTCAGATACTACCTCCTTAGGAAACCCCACTCTGGAGAAAACTCCAAGTAAGGCCCTGGCCACAACAGGAGCTGTTGTGGTCCTAAGTGGAATTGCCTCTGGGTACCTGGTGGCATGGTCCACCACCACCAGTATGAATCTGTGCCCAGATGCTGTGGGGGGATCCATTGGACCTACAATATCAATCCCCACTCTTTCAAAGGGAACCCCCACCAAAGGTAGTGGTATCAGGGGGCTCCTTTGTGGTGCCACCTGCTTTACCACTGGCTTGGCAGGTTACACAGGAGCGACAAAACTCCTTGGTGTCTTCAGACATGTGAGGCCAGTGAAAGTGAGTGACAAGCCTGTCCCAAGTCTTATTCTGGCCTAGGTGTCCTGCTAAAGGAATATCATGGGCCAAGGTAAGAAGGAAGCCACTAAATTTCAGAGGTATAACCAACCTCCTGGTTGCACCAGGCTTGGGGTCTCTACCCTCTGAATAAAGGAGTACATCATCCCAATATACGTTATGGGCACCTTGAGCATTCCCAGCAGCCTCAGCAGCAGCCTGCTGTCTGAGGGGTTCAAGAGAAGGACAGGTTAACTGAGCCTGCCCCAAGTCTGCCCTAGAAGGTCCCCCTGTCCCCAGAAACTCAACCTGATCAGGTTCAAGTTCTTCAGAGACAGTTCCTTCAGGGGTCTCAGGATCAGCTTCCTGAGAAGGCTGCCCCTCACTTGTAGGCAGTTGGGAAGGCACAGCCTTGACCCTCCTGTTCTTCTTCTTGGAAGGTGCGTGGTCCATTGTTCCAGGATCCAAGACCTGAGTTTCAGAGAGGCACTTTTTGGCCTGTGACCTGGTCACAGCAAGGACATGTGATGATATCCCTAACATCTCTGCATGAGTCCTGTACTCAACTTCTGACCATAGAGAGCTCTCCAGGTCATTGCCAAACAAACATTCAACTGGGAGATCAGCACTAACCACAACTCTTTTTAGGCCAGTTACCCCTCCCCAGGAAAAGTTAACAATTGCCACACTATGTGTAGTGGTGACATTGCTGGCATTGGTCACCAGGTAATTATCACCTGGCATGTATTGTCCAGGGTCCACAAAGCTAGGTGTCACCATAGTGACACTGGCACATGTGTCCCTGTATGCTTGAGCCACTTTGTCATTAATCAAACTTGTCTGTCTGTATTTGCCCAGATTACTGGGGCTTATGGCAGGGGCCAAATCTATGTCCCCCTCACAAATCAGAACAGCCTGTGTAAGAGTTCTGACTAGGTCAGAATCTCCCTCTGTTCCCAAGGTGATACCCACTACCCCCTTAGTTTGTGGACCAACACTGCCAACTGTACTAGTGGGTGCAGGTGCCTTAGGGGCTGCAGTGTTGGGGCTCCACCCTTTTTACACTCACTTGTCCAGTGAGAGGTGTTTTTACATGTACTACACCAGGGTTTTCTTTGACCTTCTTTCTTCTTCTTCTTGGAAGTTTGAGACCCACCCTCTGTATTAGTTTGGGGCCCTGTTGAAGACTTCTGGTCTTTAGCTTTCTGCTCCCCACTCTTCTGGTCTGTTTTCTTCTGGTCACCACCCTGGTTCTGAATCTGGTTCTTTTGCTTAACTCTGGTTCTAACCCATTTATCTGCCCTCTTTCCCAATTCTTGGGGAGAGGTGAAATCTGAGTCAACCAAATGTTGATGCAACTGCTGGTTCTGACAATTATTTAAAATGTGTTCTCTCAAAAGCAAATTGTACAATCCTTCATAGTCTGTAACCTTGCTTCCCAGCAACCATCCCTCCAGAGCCTTAGTGGCACATTCAACAAATTCAGACCAGTCCTGAGTCTGTGTCTTCTGGGTATCTCTGAACATTAACCTGTACTGTTCAGTGGTTAAGCCTAACCCATCAATTAGAGCACTCTTCAGGACCAGGTAGTTTCTAGAATCCCCATCACTTACTGTGAGGAGTCTGTCTCTGCCTCTACCTTCAAAGGAGAGCCACAAGATTGCTGCCCACTGCTCCTGAGGGATCTGCTGTACTTTGCAGGCTCTCTCAAGTGCAGTCGTCCATTTGTGGATATCATCCCCAGCTTTGTAGGGGGGCACAATCTTACTCAGGTTTCTGTTATCAAAAGACCTGGTTTTATCCTTAGGGATAGTGCTGCCACCAGTGGGTACTAACCCACTCTCTCTAGGCTGTCTTGCTCTAGCAAGCTTCTCTTGGGCCAGGGCAACTTTTAATTCTTGCTTCTGGATCCTAAGCTCAGCCTCTCTCATTTTGGCTTCATGTTCCCTTCTCTGAGGGCTAGTCATCCCCCTTCTAGAGCGACCATGAGAGCCTCTAGAAGATTGGGAGGTATTGGATTCACCTGACTGATTCCTTCTCCTCCTTTGCTCCTGGTTAAGTCCATTTGGGGGTCTGAATGGGTTGGACCCACTGTCAGTCCCAAATATTTAAGTTAGCCTGGTTAAGCCTGCTGACTAGCACCTGCCTATTTCTGCCATCATCAGAATCACCGTTCCCCCCTTCTGTCTCCTCTTCTTCCTCCTCCTCCTCAGGCTGAGTATCTCCAGTGACTTGGTCATCCTCATCTATCTGGACTACAGGGACAGGGGTGTCAGTATTGTCATCTTCAGTGGGAGAGCCTCCATCAGCATTCCCTGTGGGGGTTGCTTTAGAGGTCTTTAGAGCCTCAGACTGGTCTAAGAGCTCCCTAAGGTGGTCTGTAGTAGGGGTAGGCCCTGTCCTAAGACCTCTTAAGGCACAAAGCTGCCTTAGTTCCTTAAAGGAGAATATAGCAAATTTGGATGGTGCCCTTGGAGGGTCACTCTCAACAGAGACCTTCCCAGTGGAACCCTCTGCTCCAGACATTGCTCTAGTGTGGGTGGATATGTTGCAATCTACCTACACTGGTGTTTACCTACTAAACCTATCTAGTAGTTGTAGTCAGGGTGTGCAACTCCCTACCCTCTACAACAACTAAGTTCAGTAGAACTTAAGTATACTAGTCTTGTTTTATATGTACCTAACAGGTACCTGTATGATCTTTCAAATGATACTCTCAAAGATTGTAATGGTAAAACAAACAGCAAGCTCAGATCCCAATCCGCTGCTCACCAATGTGAGAAGTTGGCCTGGTATGTGATGCTCACTAATTCTAGTGATCACCTTGTACCATGCCAAGCAACCCTTATGATGATTGGTTGTAAGTCAACCTTATAGACCAGCTATCCTAGTGGTAGCGTGGACAAAGCAGTCTTAGGCTAAACTCTGAAAGGCATGTGAAGCAAGCTGTTTTACCATATACAACCCCCTTGAATACCAAATGAAAGTACACCACACAGATATATATTGAAAATATATATATATTTATTAACTACAAATATCCCCTATACTCTTTATGAGCACAAAAGCACAAGCGTTAAAACAAAACACAGTTAAAATACACAAAAGTTGCACAGTATGGATGAGGGCGGGTGGCCACTCAAACCATATATTAAGAAAGTGGTATAAGAGATACCAATCGAAAAGGAAACAGGCCTAGGGCCTTGAGATAGCTGGAGCTGATTGGGACTAGCAGTGACTAAGTCGGGAAAGGCCCGCGGGACTCGGGTGCAGTGTTTAAAGTGCACGCATTCACCAATGCATTGTCTATGGTGTGAAAAGTTACAAAGTTAGTGTTTTAGGAACCTTCCGAGTGACCTAGAGGAGTGAAACCTTAGACACAGACACTAAAGGTGTGTATCAGTGTAGGAACATCGGCGTTGTTGAGTTACCTCACCCACAGGAAGCGGGTGCACAGGTGCGAAGTAGTGTCGGGTTTCCTCACGCAGGACGATGGTGCTAGGAGCTGAACATGCTGCCGGCGGCTCGATGTGAAGAGTTCCGGTGGATCCAAGGGTGGATCTGAAGTGGTGAAGACCTGAAAGCAGAGGGGACAATGTTCAAAGTCACTAGCCAGTGACTACCGTGGCACCAGATTGGAACCAGGCGATGTCGGGTGCAAACAGGCGATGAGGTGTAGCTTCTCTCAGCAGCCACGTGGACACGAAGAGGTCGAGGACGTCCAGGCGTCGGTCACGAGCTGTCCCACAAAGGCTCTAGCTGATGGCGGTGTCAGCAACTTGATCGGAGCAAACAGGCCTTAGCTAATGCAAGCCATGCAGGAATCAAAAAAGGCTCACTACTCGGACCAGCAAGGTCAGAGCGGGTGCTCCTTTTTACGGGAGCGAGGGCAAGTCTGGAGCAACCAGACCCGCAGTGTAGATTGAAGGTTTCTTTGCCAAGATGGCCGCTGACCACGTGGCAAGTGGCCGGGATGGCGTGTCGAGTGGCACAATGCAAAAGGGCCCCACACAGATCGTGGAGATGCTTGGGGCTGATCTTCGGTGCAATGGCTGCTCGGTTGTGGGGCTTCTCAAACCCCAAAGCACAGCATCGAGGGTGCCTCGGGTGCTGCATAGTCAGCGTCTCGGGGGTCTTTCAAGAGGTCTGGTCCCACGTCTCTCGGTGCCTCCACGGGTCCCTTCTTTGCAGGGACTGTGGATCGGGCTGTGAAAAGTCTGGGAGTCTGGATCTTATCAGGCTCTGGGCTCGGGCTCCGGCGGGAGGCGGCAGCAAAGCAGATGTCGAGTTGCTGGATGGTGCCTGTGTTCACAGGGTGGCCACTCCTAGGCCACAAGGGAGATGCTCTTCAGTCTTCTGTGCAGCAGAATGTCGAAGTCCAGTCGTCTTCTTAGTTTCAAATTGATTCAGGATGATCTGAGGTGCTATGGCACTGCTCCCACTCTTATTCCCAATCTGAAGGGTGGATCACCTGCTAGGTCCCTCCTCTGGGTGGGACCAGGAAGGGGGGCGGTTACACCCCCTTTCCTTTGTCCAGCTCCTCGCCAGGTCTGGGTCTGGAAAGTCCCAGGATTGGTTTGGACTGGCTTATGCACGGGGACACCTTGTGTGCCCCGGGCATGTCTGATTCTATTCAGCCCTGTCCTACCCAATACACAAAATCCTGTCTGGGGGGGTGCTCGCACCTCCCAAGGCAGGAAACACTTTGTCCAAGCCTCCCTCGCTGGAAGGATTCCCAGCAGCAGGAGGTCAGACTTGTGTCTGTGGTGGCAGCATCCATTTTGTAATGCTGAGGCTCTGGTTAACTTTAACCGGGGTTAAGGCTATGTACATGTTGTGTCCTTCTGGAAGGGTGGAATACTATCCCCGTCCACAGAACTGTCGAGGGGATAGTATTCCAAATCGTATGACACCTTACTCAACATGTTTTGATAAAGCCAAACCAAAGTTAGCATATAACCGCGAGGATTATAATGCACTTAAGAGTCTATGGTATGGCAATATCCCGGAACAGCTAAGGGAGTTGTTCCCGACAGCTGCAGACAGGCTCAGCTCATGCTAGAGCTCCATCTCACATGAAACCACGCACTCTGCCCCCAGGATTGCAGGGGCCTTCCATAGGAATGGCTTATAGGTTAACATGTGTCCAGTTAAGGTTAGATATAGGGATACTATATCTAAGCAAGAGGTGATTACACCAACTTACCCCAGCTGAGTGATCAGCCAGTTGTGTCAAATATGGAGGCCAGGCCAGGGGTGGCACAATACATGCTGCAGCCCCTGGTAGGCCTTGGATGCACCTATGCCCTGGGTACCTAGGGTAAGCTGTTACAGGGGCCTATTAGGTGAACCAGTATCCAATTTTTAATGCACCTAGAGTGCATTGGCATTAATTTAGAGAGTGAACAGCAGGCTGTGGGTCTGATTAGCAGGCCCACAGCCACATTAAGTCATAAACCAGTGAAGCAAAAAGCAAAAATTTGGGGTGACCATAGGATAGCAGACCCTACTCTCCTACAGAGTGCCTGGGTGAATGTATAAGTGGTTGGGTTTTGGCAATGTGAATGGATTAGTACATGGTGCTGAATGGGTCACTGGAAGAGTGCAAAAGGAGTGACAAGGTGTTTGCTGGAGTGTACGGATACTGACTGAAGATTTGAAGGTGTGAAAGACAAGTGTGCAGGTGGTTAGAGGACAGCATGCTTAGTGGAAAGGAGTTTGAAGCAGTCCATGTGCTAAGGCCTGTCTCGCTGCATGAGTACTTGGATACTGACTGAATGATGAGAGTACTGCAAGGAGAGTGCCTGGGTGAATGTATAAGTGGTTGTGTTGTGGCGCAGTGAATGGATTAGTACATGGTGCAGAATGGGTCACTAGAGGAGTGCAAGGGGAGTGACAGGGTGTTTGCTGGAAGTGTATGAATACTGACTGGGGAATGGAAGGTGTGAAAGACAAGTGTGTTGGTGGTTAGAGAACTGCATGCATAGTGGATAGGCATATGAGGCAATCCATGTGCTAAGGCCTGGCTCAGTGCTGAGTACTTGGGTACTGACTGAATAATTATAGTACTGCAAGGAGAATGCCTGGGTCAATTTTTATGTGGTTGGGTTTTGTCGCAGTGAATGGATTAGTACATGGTGCTGTATTGGTCACTAGAGGAGTGCAAGGGGAGTGACAGGGTGTTTGCTGGAAGTGTATTATACTGACTGGGGAATTGAAGGAGTGAAAAACAAGTGTGAAGGTTGTTAGAGGACTGCATGTATAGTGGATAGGGGTTTGAAGCAGTCCATGTGCTAAGGTCTGGGTCACTGGATGAGTACTTGGATACTGACTGATTGATTAGAGTACTGCAAGGAGAGTGCCTGGGTGAATTTATAAGTGTTTGGGTTTGGGCGCAGTGAATGGATTAGAATATGGTACTGAATGGGTCATTAGAGGAGTGCAAGGGGAGTGACAGGGTGTTTGCTGCAGTGTATGTATACTGACTTGGGAATTGAAGGTGCAAAAGACAAGTGTGCAGGTGGTTAGAGGACTGCATGCATACTGGATAGGCATTTGAAGCAGTCCGACTGCTAAGGCCTCGCTCGATGCATGAGTACTTGGGTACTGACTGAATGATTAGAGTACTGCAAGGATAGTGCCTGGGTGAATGTATAAGTGATTGGGTTTTGGTGCAATGAATGGATTAGTACATGGTGCTGAATGGGTCCCTAGAGGAGTGCAAGGGGAATGACAGGGTGCTTGCTGAAGTGTATGGATACTGACTGGGGAATTGAAGGTGTGGAAGACAAGCATGTAGGTGGTTAGAGAACAGCATACATAGTGGACAGGAGTTTGAAGCGTCCATGTGCTAAGGCCTGGCTTGTTGCAGAAGTACTTGGATACTGACTGAATGATCAGAGTAGTGCAAGGAGAGTGCCTGGGTCAATGTATACGTGGTTGTGTTTTGGCCCAGTGAATGGATTAGTACATGGTACTGAATGAGTCACAAGAGGAGTGCAAGGTGAGTGACAGGGTCCTTGCTGGATTGTATGTATATTGACAAGGGAATTGACGGTGTGAAAGACAAGTGTGTAGGTTGTTAGAGGACTGCATGCATAGTCAATAGGTGTTTGGAGCAGTTCATGTGCTAAGGCCTGGCTCGCTGCAGGAGTACTTGGGTACTGACTGATTGATTAGAGTACTGCAAGGAGAGTCCTTGGGTGAATTTATAAGTGGTTGGGTTTTTGCGCAGTGAATGGATTAGTATATGGTGCTGAATGGGTAACTAGAGAAGTGTAAGGGGAGTGACAGGGTCCTTGCTGGATTGTATGTATACTGACAAGGGAATTGACGGTGTGAAAGGCAAGTGTGTAGGTGGTTAGAGGACTGCATGCATAGTCGATAGGTGTTTGAAGCAGTCCATGTGTTAAGGCCTGGCTCGCTGCAGGAGTACTTGGGTACTGACCGAATGATTACAGTACTGCAAGGAGAATGCTTGGGTGAATGTACACATGGTTGGGTTTTGGCGCAGTGAATGGATTAGTACATGGTGCTTAATGGGTCACAGGAGGATTGCAAAAGGAGTGACAGGCTGTTTGCTGGAGTGTACGGATACTGACTGAAGAATTGAAGGTGTGAAAGACAAGTGTGTAGATGGTTAGAGAACAGCATACATAGTGGACAGGAGTTTGAAGCAGTCCATGTGCTAAGGCCTGGTTTGTTGCAGAAGTACTTGGATACTGACTGAATGATCAGAGTACTGCAAGGAGAGTGCCTGGGTGAATGTATACGTGGTTGTGCTTTGGCGCAGTGAATGGATTAGTACATGGTGCTGAATGAGTCACTGGAGGAGTGCAAAGGGAGTGACAGGGTGTTTGCTGGAGTGTATGGATACTGACTAAGGATTTGAAGGTGTGAAAGACAAGTGTGTAGGTGGTAGGCATGGGCGGAAAATCCGTTCCGCTCGCGGATTTTGCGGATTTTCGGGAAATCCGCAATCCGCGAGATTTGCGAATTTCCTGCAAAATCCGCAAATCCGCGAGCAGCGGATTTTGCTCGCACTGCTCGCACTGTTCGCGTGAGTTCGCGCCCCGCGAATAAGTGCGAAATTGCAGAAATACGATTTAAGCAAAACTGAAAGTAACTACTTACCAGGTTCAAAAGTTCAGGCACATCATTAGTAGCCATTTCCTGTAGTGCTTCCTGAGGGGCCCCTCCAGAGTTCAGTTGCCAGTTGAAACTATTATGTGACCCTGCTCTGAACCTCAGAATAGTTACACATATGCCACAAAGGTCATGAATTACAGCTAAGGGAGACAAGCAGGAGCCAGGCTGGAAGTTAAAATCCATTAATCAGCCCCTAATTCATTATTGTCAGTTGGGGCAGGGCAGGTGTTGTAACTAATTTTGCAACAATGAAAGCACTTAGCAAGTGCAAAAGATCACTAATCAGGGCGCACTAAGGAAGCAGGTGCCAGCTAAAAAAATATTCTGTGACACATTAATCAGCCCCAAATTAATTCAGGTCACTTGAGGCAGGGAAGGTGTGCTTTGCTTTGCCGAAAATAATGTACACTGGACAACCAGAGGGTGTGGTGATGAAACAGAGGGTGGCATGGGTGGGCCAGAGGGTGGCATGAGTAGTCAGAGAGTGGCAGTGGTGACAGAGAGTGGCAGTGATGAAGAAGAGTGTCCCAAACAGGTTGGACACGTAGAAACAACAAGTTCGCAAAACTTGCGACCCGACAGGTAAGTTCGCAAATTGCGAAATTGTAAAAACCCTCGCGAACTGGCAGAAACACGGGCGAACACAAAAAAAAAAAAAATCCGCAAATTCGCGGGAATTCGCGGATTTTGCGGATTGCGAGTTCGCAAATCCGCAAATTCGCGGATTGCCAATCCGCAAAATCCGCTCATGCTTAGTAGGTGGTTAGAGGACTGCATGCAGAGTGGATACTGGTTTGAAGTAACACATGAGCTAAGGCAAGGCTCGCTGCATAAGTATTTGGATACTGACGGAATGTTTAGAGTACTGCTAGGAGAGTGCCTGGGTGAATTTATAAGTGTTTGGGTTTTGGCGCAGGGAATGGATTAGAACATGGTACTGAATGGGTCATTAGAGGAGTGCAAGGGGAGTGACAGGGTGTTTGCTGGAGTGTATGTATACTGACTTGGGAATTGAAGGTGCGAAAGACAAGTGTGCAGGTGGTTAGAGGACTACAAGCATACTGGATAGGCATTTGAAGCAGTCCGAGTGCTAAGGCCTGGCTCGCTGCATGAGTACTTGGGTACTGACTGAATGATTAGAGTACTGCAAGGCGAATGCCTGGGTGAGTATATAAGTGGTTGGATTTCGACACAGTGAATGGATTAGTACATGGTACTGAATGAGTCACAAGAGGAGTGCAAGGTGAGTGACAAGGTCCTTGCTGGATTGTATGTATATTGACAAGGGAATTGACGGTGTGAAAGACAAGTGTGTAGGTTGTTAGAGAACTGCATGCATAGTCGATAGGTGTTGGAGCAGTTCATGTGCTAAGGCCTGGCTCGCTGCAGGAGTACTTGGGTACTGACTGATTGATTAGAGTACTGCAAGGAGAGTGCTTGGGTGAATGTATAAGTGGTTGGGTTTTTGCGCAGTGAATGGATTAGTATATGGTGCTGAATGGGTAACTAGAGAAGTGTAAGGGAAGTGACAGGGTCCTTGCTGGATTGTATGTATACTGACAAGGGAATTGACTGTGTGAAAGGCAAGTGTGTAGGTGGTTAGAGGAATGCATGCATAGTCGATAGGTGTTTGAAGCAGTCCATGTGCTAAGGCCTGGCTCGCTGCAGGAGTACTTGGGTACTGACTGAATGATTAGAGTACTGCAAGGAGAGTGCTTGGGTGAATGTACACGTGGTTGGGTTTTGGCGCAGTGAATGGATTAGTACATGGTGCTTAATGGGTCACAGGAGGATTGCAAAAGGAGTGACAGGGTGTTTGCTGGAGTGTACGGATACTGACTGAAGAATTGAAGGTGTGAAAGACAAGTTTGTAGATGGTTAGAGAACAGCATACATAGTGGACAGGAGTTTGAAGCAGTCCATGTGCTAAGGCCTGGTTTGTTGCAGAAGTACTTGGATACTGACTGAATGATCAGAGTACTGCAAGGAGAGTGCCTGGGTGAATGTATACGTGGTTGTGCTTTGGCACAGTGAATGGATTAGTATATGGTGCTGAATGGGTCACTGGAGGAGTGCAAAGGGAGTGACAGGGTGTTTGCTGGAGTGTATGGATACTGACTAAGGATTTGAAGGTGTGAAATACAAGTGTGTAGGTGGTTAGAGGACTGCATGCAGAGTGGATACTGGTTTGAAGTAACACATGAGCTAAGGCAAGGCTCGCTGCATAAGTATTTGGATACTGACGGAATGTTTAGAGTACTTCAAGGAGAGTGTCTGGGTTAAGCATGGGCGGAAAATCCGTTTCGCTCGCGGATTTTGCGGATTTTCAGGAAATTCGCAATCCGCGAGATTCGCGAATCTCCCGCAAAATCCGCAAATCCGCGAGCAGCGGATTTTGCTCGCACTGCTCGCACTGTTCGCGTGAGTTCGCGGCTTCCCAGTACAACTTCGCGCCCCGTGAATAAGTGCTAAATTGCAGAAATACGATCTTAGCAAAACTGAAACTACTTACCAGGTTCAAAAGTTCAGGCTCATCATTAGTAGCCATTTCCTGTAGTGCTTCCTGAGGGGCCCCTCCAGAGTTCAGTTGCCAGTTGCAACTATTATGTGACCCTGCTCTGAACCTCAGAATAGTTACACATATGCCACAAAGGTCCTGAATTACAGCTAAGGGAGACAAGCAGGAGCCAGGCTGGAAGTTAAAATCCATTAATCAGCCCCTAATTCATTATTGTCAGTTGGGGCAGGGCAGGTGTTGTAACTAATTTTGCAACAATGAAAGCACTTAGCAAGTGCAAAAGATCACTAATCAGGGTGCACTAAGGAAGCAGGTGCCAGCTAAAAAAATATTCTGTGACACATTAATCAGCCCCAAATTAATTCAGGTCACTTGAGGCAGGGAAGGTGTGCTTTGCTTTGCTGAAAATAATGTACACTGGACAACCAGAGGGTGTGGTGATGAAACAGAGGGTGGCATGGGTGGGCCAGAGGGTGGCATGAGTAGTCAGAGAGTGGCAGTGGTGACAGAGAGTGGCAGTGATGAAGAAGAGTGTCCCAAACAGGCTGGACACGTAGAAACAACAAGTTCGCAAAACTTGCGACCCGACAGGTAAGTTCGCAAATTGCGAAATTGTAAAAACCCTCGCGAACTGGCAGAAACACGGGCGGACACAAAAAAAAATCCGCAAATTCGCGGGAATTCGCGGATTTTGCGGATTGCGAGTTCGCAAATCCGCAAAATTCGCGAACGCGAGATTCGCAAAATTCGCCCATGCTTAGTCTGGGTGTATATATAGGTTTTTGGGTTTTGGCGCAGTGAATGGATTAGTACATGGTACTGAATGAATCACTAGAGGAGTCCAAGAGGAGTGACAGGGTCTTTGCTGGATTGTATGTATACTGACAAGGGAATTGAAGGTGTGAAAGACAAGTGTGCAGGTGGTTAGAGGACTGCATGCATAGTGGATAGGGGTTTAAAGCAGTCCGTGTGCTAAGGCCGGTCTCGCTGCATGAGCACTTGTGTACTGACTGAATTATTAGAGTACTGCAAGGAGAGTGCCTGTGTGAATGTATAAGTGGTTTTGGTTTGGCGCAGTGAATGGATTAGTAGATGGTGCCGAATGGGTTACTAGAGGAGTGCCAAGGGAGTGACAGGGTGTTTGCTGGAAGTGTATGGATACTGACTGGGGAATTGAAGATGTGAAAGACAAGTGTGTAGGTGGTTAGAGGACTGCATGCATAGTGGATAGGGGTTTGAAGCAGTCCATGTGCTAAGGTCTGGGTCACTGGATGAGTACTTGGATACTGACTGATTGATTAGAGTACTGCAAGGAGAGTTCTTTGGTGAATTTATAAGTGTTTGGGTTTTGGCGCAGGGAATGGATTAGAACATGGTACTGAATGGGTCATTAGAGGAGTGCAAGGGGAGTGACAGGGTGTTTGCTGGAGTGTATGTATACTGACTTGGGAATTGAAGGTGCGAAAGACAAGTGTGCAGGTGGTTAGAGGACTACAAGCATACTGGATAGGCATTTGAAGCAGTCCGAGTGCTAAGGCCTGGCTCGCTGCATGAGTACTTGGGTACTGACTGAATGATTAGAGTACTGCAAGGCGAATGCCTGGGTGAGTATATAAGTGGTTGGATTTCGACACAGTGAATGGATTAGTACATGGTACTGAATGGGTCACTAGAGGAGTGCAAGGGGAGTGACAGGGTGTTTTCTCGAGCGTATGGAAACTGACTGGGGAATTTAAGGTATGAAAGACAAGTGTGTAGGTGGTTAGAGGACTGCATGCATAGTGGATAGGGGTTTAAAGCAGTCCGTGTGCTAAGGCCGGTCTCGCTGCATGAGCACTTGTGTACTGACTGAATTATTAGAGTACTGCAAGGAGAGTGCCTGTGTGAATGTATAAGTGGTTGGGTTTTGGTGCAGTGAATGGATTAGTACATGGTGCTGAATGGGTCACTGGAGGAGTGCAAGGGGAGTGACAGGGTGTTTGCTGGAGTGTATGGATACTGACTAGGGAATTGAAGGTGTGAAAGACAAGTGTGTAGGTGGTTATAGGACTGCATGCATAGTGGATAGGCTTTTGAACAGTCCGTGTGCTAAGGCCTGGCTCAGTGCATGAGTACTTGGGTACTGACTGAATGATTAGAGTACTGCAAGGAGAGTGTCTGGGTGAATGTATACGTTTTTGGGTTTTGGCGCAGTGAATGGATTAGTACATGGTACTGAATGAGTCACAAGAGGAGTGCAAGGGGAGTGACAGGGTCCTTGCTGGATTACATGTATACTGACAAGGGAATTGACGGTGTGAAAGACAAGTGTGTAGGTGGTTAGAGGACTGCATGCATAGTCGATAGGCGTTTGGAGCAGTCCATGTGCTAAGGCCTGGCTCGCTGCAGGAGTACTTGGGTACTGACTGAATGATTAGAGTACTGCAAGGAGAGTGCTTGGGTGAATTTATAAGTGGTTGGGTTTTTGCGCAGTGAATGGATTAGTATATGGTGCTGAATGGGTCACTAGAGGAGTGCAAGGGGAATGACAGTGTGATTGCTGAAGTGTATGGATACAGACTGGGGAATTGAAGGTGTGAAAGACAAGCGTGTAGGTGGTTAGAGGACTGCATGCATAGTGGATAGGGGTTTGAAGCAGTCCATGTGCTAAGACGTGGCTCGCTGCATGAGTACTTGGATACTGACTGAATGGTTAGAGTACTGCAAGGAGAGTGCCTGGGTGAATGTATACGTGGTTGGGTTTTGGCGCAGTGAATGGATGAGTACATGGTGCCTAATGGGTCACTGGAGGATTGCAAAAGGAGTGACAGGGTCTTTGCTGGAGTATACGGATACTGACTAAAGAATTGAAGGTGTGAAAGACAAGTGTGTAGATGGTTTGAGAACAGCATGCATAGTGGACAGGAGTTTGAAACAATCCATATGCTAAGGCCTGTCTCAATGCATAAGTACTTGGATACTGACTGAATTATGAGAGTACTGCAAGGAGAGTGCCTGGGTGAATGTATAAGTGGTTGTGTTTTGACGCAGTGAATGGATTAGCACATGGTGCTGAATGGGTCACTAGAGGAGAGCAAGGGGAGTGACAGGGTGTTTGCTGGAAGTGTAGGGATACTGACAAGGGAATTGCCGGTGTGAAAGACAAGTGTGTAAGTGGTTAGAGGACTGCATGCATAGTCGATAGGCATTTGAAGCAGTCCATGTGCTAAGGCCTGGCTCGCTGCAGGAGTAGTTGGGTACTGACTGAATGATTAGAGTACTGCAAGGAGAGTGCCTGGGTGAATTTATAAGTGGTTAGCTTTTGGCGCAGTGAATGGATTAGTACATGGTACTGAATGGGTCACTAGAGGAGTGCAAGGGGAATGGCTGGGTGTTTGCTGGAGTATACGGATACTGACTAGGGAATTGAAGGTGTGAAAGACAAGCGTGTAGGTGGTTAGAGAACTGCATGCATAGTGGATAGGGGTTTGAAGCAGTCCATGTCCTGAGGCGTGGCTCGCTGCATAAGTACTTGGATACTGACTGAATGATTAGAGTACTGCAAGGAGAGTTCCTGGGTGAATGTATAAGTGGTTGGGTTTTGGCGTAGTGAATGGATTAGTACATGGTGCTGAATGGGTCACTGGAGGAGTGCAAAAGGAGTGACCGGGTGTTTGCTGGAGTGTACGGATACTGACTGAAGAATTGAAGATGTCAAAGACAAGTGTGTAGGTGGTTAGAGAACTGCATGCAGAGTGGATAGGTGTTAGACTTGGCGGTCTCTAGTTGGCAGAGGTATACACTTCTGACAAATAGGGACTCACCTCCTCTAGTCAGGGCAAGGGGATCACACACTTTAGATAACCCCTGCTCACTCCATCGGTAGCTTGGCAAAGCAAATAGGCTTATCTCAGAGGCAGTGCGTTAAGCATTTATGACCACATACAGTACTAAAGTGAAGACACTACAAATGGACACGACACAGTAGTATTTCTAAAAATACGAATGTTTATATAAGGCTTAGCACAAGACCAAATAACGACAAAAATATACCACAATCTTAATAAATACTGTTGGAAGGAAAAATAATAGTTCATGCGTAGTCTCTTCTTAGCACAACGTCTTTAGTAACAAAAGCAACTCTTCTTCTTTAGATCACAGTTCTTGGCAACAATGTAACCCACACGGGAGTCACACGACGTTGAGGCAAAGTTAATGCAAAGGTTCGGCGTCGACCGCGAGGAGCGCTACGTCAAGCCCGGAGTCACACGGACCCCCACAACACAGTACCTTGGAAAAGCAAAGCACACGATGATCAGCAGCGTCGAGATGTCCGGCGTCGCGTCTTCGGTGTCGATCAGGCCTCGGAGTCGGGGCGATCTGCAGCGACGTCGACAGATGTCAGGCAGGAGCAGCGCTCACGAGGTGAAGCAGGATACGGCGTCATCGTCGATGATGATGTTGCAAGAGTGAGCAGCGCTCACCGCGTCGAGAGGGCTCGGGGTCTAGGCGTCGGCAGCAGCTTCGCTACTAGCGTCGATCGGGCCCAGCGGCCGGCGTCGAGGATGCGGGACACGGGAGCTGCACTCACGATGTCGGGCTGGATTCAGCGGCGTCCGTCGGCGTCGGGATTGCTGGATTTCTTCAGAGGTGCTGGACTTTCAGTTTCCAGCAACAAGCACTTTTAGCAAATGGTGAAGTCCTTTAGCCCTGTGACTTTAACAGGAGGCTGGCACTCTTCCAGCCCTTGGAGATTTCCTTGGCAAAGTTCGAGAGTACACACTCAGTTCCTCTCTCCTGGTTCCTTGGCAAAAATAAAGAAGTGACTGCAGGATTCCCCCCAGCAAACAGCACTCTGGCAGAAGGGGTAGGCAAGTCCTTGGATCAGCAGGCTTCTTGTCCTTGGTTCAGGGTTCCTTGTCAGAATTGATCTAAAGTCTAGGTTCAGGGGCCCTTCTCCTATACCCCTTTTTGGCTTTGATCCCTTTGTCCATGCAGGGGAACTCCCCCTCATCCCGGGTCTGTTGAGGGTGTAGCCAGGCAGAGGCACCTGGCCTATTCACGGTGCAGGGCTGGGTCCTCAGACGCCCAGCAGGAGGTGGAGCCAGTATTGTCACTGGCAGGAGCAGAGCTATCCGTCGCTCGGCAGGAGGTGGAGCCAGCATTGTATCGGGTAGGGCCGGCTATCAGGAGCTACTCTTCCCCTACTCTCAATGCAGATGTACCACTCACCCCACACTGACTCATTCAGAACTCTGGAGCCACCCAGCCCCTGTCACGCACACACCAAACCAGCAGAAACCAGAAATAGTTAGACAAGAAAATAGCCACTTTCTAAAAGTGCTATTTTTAAACCCAGAGTCCAAAAACCATCCACCCAAACAGATGCGTTATTAAACCCTGAGTTCAGGGATACCAAACTCGACATTGTGCAATGCTCCACGAGCCCGCTAGGATTATACCATTAATAATCACGGCAGCCCATTCTAACTAATGGAGAGCAGGCAACCTTACAATAGTGAAGAACTAATCTGGCTGTAATTCACTATTAGGACATGCCAACTTCGTCAGGCTAGTACTACCTTACGCTTACAATGCACCCTGCCCTCGGGCCTACCATAGAGGTGACTAACATGAAGTTAAGGGAAGGTTTGGGGACTGGCAAGTAGGTGTACTCGCGCAGTCCGCATGACAGTACCAGACTGCAAGTAGGTCTAGCAATGGCAGACCTTTAGACATACTTTTACTAGGCCGCTCGTGTGGGTGGCACAACACGTGCTGCAAGCCCACTAGCAGCATTTGTATTTACAAGCCCTGGCACTCCTCGTGCACTAGACTAGGGACTGACAGTAAACCAAATAAGCCAAACATAAAAAACAGAGGAGGCAAACAGAAAAAATGGAGGAGAGACTCAGGCCAATGATGTCAGGTCTAACAATTTTTGTCAATTTATTATTAAACTGCATGATTACTTAAAATCTTTACAGTATAAGGTAAAAAAAACAACTTGATGAGCGTCCCGTCCCCCCCCCACGTGTCCCATCCACTCATAAAAGTAAATATCACTTTAAGTTAAAATACTAACATATTAGTACTGTTTAGTTGACCAAAACAGAGTTCTTTTAAAAGGAGTAGAGTGTAGGTTGCACCAATGTTTCCCAACTGATTGGCGGAGGGACATGAAAGTTCGGTAAAATCAATTCGTGCACCAAGGGCGGTTGACGATAGAAGAATTCCTCGTGGAGCTTAAAACCAGCCCAGGTTAAATGACTGGGGCCGAAGGATTCCAGTTACTTTGCAGACACTACCGTTAATTGGGAGTCGAGTGCCATTTTTACCTGGTATATGAATTTCCCAACTCTGGCTATCAAGCAGGTCGTGGAGACTGAGAGGCACCAGTCCGAAGCCTCTCTACAAGTTCTATAGTCCGTGTTCCGTAAAATCAGAAGCAACAAACGATGGCGGTCATTGGCCAACTTTGTGCAACAACACAACAAGTGTAGCTAGGATTCTCTGCGGTAGTTGCATAGACGCAGGCTATGGTGCCATCCGTACGGGCCCATTTGTGGTTGACGTCCACGATCCTGAGGGCCAAAAGGCGAAAGTACAGAATTTTCTTTCTTGCATAAGTGGATACTGGGTCTTGCAGGTAAGGTTGGGGTTTACCTTGAATATATGATTTGTCCAGGGCCTGAGTTAGTGGATTTTGCCGCAGAGTTGCAAGGTCAAGCCCAAAGGAAATGATCTTGACTTGGCGCTTAACAGCTTGAGCCCAGGCTGAAAATGGAATTTCGTGCAGGGGCAAACTCCTTCTCTCGATTTTCAATGCTTCAATAGCTTGTTCTAGCTTTGAGTGCCAGGGAGAGCCCACCTCATCAAAGATTGATTTTAGGGAGTGCTTTAGAATATGTTCTGGCACTTTCAATGCTTTAATATAGAATGTTAACAGGTCCCCCAGTAATGCCAGCTCTGGTCACTTAAGGCCTATTTCTAGCCTTAATCTGTTGTTCCTTGCATATCTGGGGGCCTGTAACACCATCTCATAGGCTTTCGCCTGGGCCGCGTTAACCACTTTGTCAAATGCACCCGGGTGGGCTATATGCCCATACGAGATGGCAGGGATCAGTTTTGCCCTGAGCACTGTCAACATTGGTTCTGCTGAGGGACTGTCCAAGCGATGACTTAGGCTTCTTAATGACAGAATGGTTTTGTCAGTTTAAGGTTTAAGCTCCTTCAGGTGTTTAACTGCAGTGGCACTCTCAGAGACCCAGGTGCCCAGATAGTTGTAGGATGGGGAAGTGAGAATACGGTGCTCCCCCAGAGTCCATGAAGCTTCTTTTTTGTGGGGGTATTTGCCAAAAATGACGATTTTAGTCTTGCACACGTTGATCCGTAAGTCATTTGCCTTATTATATGAGGCCAAGCTACTTAAGGCTCTTTGGAGCCCCACCCTAGTATGGTCCATGATCACTGTATCATCCGCATACTGGAGCGTTCCCAAGACGAGCTTCCCCAATTTTGGGGGTGCTAAGTTGGCATCTTTCAGAGCTGTCCCCATGTCCGCTGTATACAAGTTAAAAAGCATGGGGGCCAAGACGCACCCCTGCTTAAGGCCAGAATTGGTGTCAATTCTAGCAGTTGTTATTGTAGGACTTAGCTTCACCTTGACCCAGGTACCCTCATAGAGCGCTTTTATGGCTTTTAGCAGAGCCTGTGGTAGCCCCCAGGAATCAAGTTTTGCCCAGAGCCGGCCTCTGTTCACTCGGTCAAAAGCTGTGGAGTAGTCTATGAAACAGCAGAACATGGGCGGCTTGTTCCTTGTATTGGCCTTCTTCGCAAGGCAGGAAAGCGCTAAGATGTTGTCCAGGGTGGAGCTATGAGCCCTAAAGCCGGTCTGTGTGGGCGGAAGAATGTCGTTCTTGTCCACCCAGTCCTCCAGATCCCTGAGAAGAAGGCGGGCATATATCTTTGCTTCTACATCGAGGAGAGCTATAAGCCTGTAATTGGCCGGGTTCGTGCGGTCCCCCTTTTAATGGATGGGGAATAAAATAGAACCTTTCCAAGAGGATGGCAAAATTGCAGTGGCAAAAGAATGGTTGAATAAAGGGGTAAGTCTAGATGCAAAAAAGGCTGAGGCAGTTTTCAGAACCTGGGCCGGAATCCCATTTGGGCCTGGAGCGCCATAAGTTCTAATGGCCTTGGTGCACTTTAGTACCTCCACCTCTGTGAACGTTCCGGGGCAGGTCGAATTTAGGCCTTCTGTCGTGAAACTTTCGGGTTCGATAATTTCCGCCGCCACCTTGGACCACGCAAGGCTTCCTGCAGTGGGCTGATTTGACTCACAGGTGTACAGCCTCTTGGCATACTGTTCCCACACTTTCCCTGTGACACAGTTTTCCTTTTGCGCTCCTCTGGGGGTCAGACTGTTAATAAAGCGCCAAAGCTTGCTGTTGTCATTTCCTTTAATTAAGGAGAACACGGTCAACCAACTCTGTTCGGTCTGCAGTTTTTTGTGGGCCCAGACTTTCTTTTTATAGTCAGTTCACAAAGCAGCAATGGAGGGTCTCCCTGACAAATGAGTGCCTTTCTTTTGTGCCCTGATTGCCTTATTAAGTGCACGCTTGCTCTGAGAAAGGCACCACGATTTTGCGCGACGAGGCCCAGAATGGAATTGCCAACTTCTTAAATGGTGGTTATTGCCCAGACATTCCAATAAGTCAGAGGTCAGAGTTTCCCAGAGGTAGATGATGTTCTTAGTATGGACTGGGTTAGGTTCTTCCTCCCTTCTGGCTACATAAGCTAGCAGGGTATGACTGAGATTGGTTGACCATTTTATTCTTTTAAGCACTTTATGATGTTCTTCCCCCGTGGTGGTTCCAATAACTACTTGTAATTCTGCTTGTGCCCGTGCCAGATTGAATGTGGCGCGGAGGGGCCTATGATCGCTTTCCTCTCTGTCGTCCACTGTAAACTTGCAAAGATTGTGGGCTAGCCCTTCGTTGATAAAGATATAGGGCCTTATTTATGAAGGCCTTGCGTCAGTTTTGTGCCGCCGGTGCGTCACTTTTTGTGACGCACCAGCGGTGTAAGAAATGCGCCTCGTTGCGCCATATTTAAAAAGTGACGCATCTAGGTAGATGCGTCACTTTTTAAACCCCTGCGCCACATTATACCTGCGTCAGGTATAATGTATGCAGAGGAGGCGTTCCCCCGCAAAAAGCCTCGTAATAGTGACGCAGTGAAATCTATGAGATTTCACTGCGTCACTTTTAGGACGCTGTTGCGTCAAAATCTTGCGCCTGCCTCACAGCAGGCGTAAGACTGACGCAAGCCCTTTCACATGGGGCTTTCCCCATGTGAAAGGACGTATTGCTGGAGTTGCGTCACTTTTGTGACACACTCCAGCAATGCGTCACTTTTGCGCTTACAGATACGTCAGAAATACTGACGTATCTGTAACTCCTTGCGACATGATGCGTCATACATTAAATATGACGCATCAGGAATGTCGCAAGGAGTGCGCACTGAGAAGTGACGCATCGCTGTTTTCACGCAGCGATGCGTCACTTTTCATAAATGAGGCCCATAATCTATAGTAGAGACTTTTCTAAAGGTCGGGTTGGTGATCCATTCAGGTAGGGTCTTTTTTTGTATACTGTGGGTGGAGTGCAGCTTAAAATTAGCGAGAAATTCAGTCAGTAGGGCTGACTTCTTGCTTGATGGTGCCTCCAAGATTAGACCCAGGCCTCTGTGATTGAACTCGCGCGCTATTATTACATCTTGGTCCTCCCAATTTATTAAAAGATCTTCCAATATCGAAATAAGTGAGTCCATAACCTGGGGCGACTGATACTTAATTGGGTTGAAATAACAATTAATTAGTAGGAGGGGGCGGGAGTTTTGACCCGATAGCAACCCATTGATTAGGATGGCCTGAAGGTCAGGGGACCCCAAACTTAATTCAGTTGTGTTAATTTTGCACGCATGACTTACATAGATGGAGAGGCCCCCAGACGGGCGACCAAAGATTGTCCTTTTCGTCGCTGGTTTAAAATGTTCGTAAAAGCCACCAATGGCGGTCGTTGCTCTTGCCCAGGTTTCCTGAATACGTAATATGTCCCCCTGTGCGAGGTATTCAGGTGTAGTTGTGTCCCTAAAGATGTTGCTCAACCCAGCAATGTTCCATGAGATAATGGTTAACTCACGAACTAAACCCCTGAGTGGAATTGAACGGGCGTTCTTTACATGGCTGTTTATTAGGTTAGGGACTCTGTCTCCATGTGGCCTCCGGGTGATCTAATGTCTGGTGAGGCCGCTGCACACTCCGTTGCCCGTCGTTTTGCTGAATTTTGATTTTTAGCAGGGTTTTTGCCCTCCTTGAATTCGCCCCTATATCTGGGCGGGTGTGCCTTATGCCTTTGAGGACGGATGTCGGTTCGTGTGTTTCCTGTTGCGGCAACAGGACGTGTGGATATTTCTGTATCCTTGGCGCAACTATTTCAATGCCCCATTCAGCGAACAGTGTTGCTTCCTTAAGGACGGCCTGTTGGGCTTGCTGGCTCACAAGTCCGATTATGGTGGAGTCGTCGTGGGTGTCTGTCTCCAGTCTCTTGAATATCACCCACTCAATATTTTCTGAGGTGAATTGTGCCAGCGAGGCAATGTGGCCAAAGAGGCGGACAATATTAGACCTGTTCAAGATGTCAAATGAGCCTTTAGCTGTGTACCTAGGGGTCAGCTGCAGCTCATAGGTAGATTGTTTATTTTTTTGTGCAATGGAGCACCATTTCACCCCTTCTCCCGGAAGCTTTGGCCTCTGGTTACTCAAATTTGAAGGGTTTTTATGAGTGGATTCTGGCTGCTGCCCATTAGGCCCCATGCTTGATTGGCCTTCAACACGCGCAAATCCTTGCCACTCCCCCTGGTCTGGTGTCAAGTTTAGGTAATTTTTGATTGAGACTCCTCCTAGTTGCTGATTCCGTTGCCCCTCAGTTGGTAGGCCTACCGCTCTTGGCCGTTCTGGCTGTACGCCCTGTTGTAATTTAGGATTTGTTACAGTCTCCTGTTGAAGAACCCAACCGGAAGGGCTGGGGGCACTTAATGGTGCGGCGACAGCCACCTGTGAAGGCCTTTGTGGAAGATCCTCATTGATTTGACCCTCCCTGACAGGGATTTGTTGACTTTGGGCCTCACCACAAACAAGGGGTGCGTCACATGACTTGCCAATTTTAGATACCTGCTTGGGTATGAAGATGGGAAAGAGTGGTTTGGGGATACATTTAGTTTCAGTGACACCCAGGATTGATACCACCGATGATATGCTTGTACTTCTAGCTTTAGACTTCTTAAGTTGTTTTTTAAGTCTTTTTTGGCTCTCCTTGATAACGGAGCTTTGGCGCTTGCTAATGCTCCTTCGACCCTCTCCACCTGAGAGGTAATATTCGTCAGGTCGTCACTTACGGTCTCTAGATCCGAGACCTCGGGGTCACAATTCCCTTTATCAGCCAGAGTAAAGTTAATGCGGGGCCCTACTAAGGTTCCTTTGTGGCACTGTTGCCCGCTGTGCTTGGGGATGCTGTTTCGGCATACTCTGTCCTCAGTACTGGTAGCTTTTGTGCGACTTGTTCTTGCGTGTTTGTCATGCCCTGACCCTTGGCTAATGCAAGCATCTCTTTGAAGAATTCAGGTAGACTTGCCCGGAATTGGTGCTGGCGGCATGAGCTTGTTGTGCGTTAAGTTGGGCTTCCAGCTTTGCCAGCTTGTCATCGTGGCACGCCAAATGCTGGGCTATTGACTGCAAAAGATCGATTTGGAGTTCCATCTTTGCGGACTGCCATAGCAGTGCCCTAGCCATTGTGTCCTGGACTTCTCTTATTGCTGACAAGTTAAGGTCTTTAGAAGTGGGTTCTTCAATTGGGTCGGTTAGATCTTGGTAATGAGTTAAGCTCAGCGGACTCCATCCCTCCGTTTGTACAGTTCTCGGGACATTAGCTCTTCCTAAGTTAATAGGTGTGGTTTCAAGTGTACGTTCAATAGTCTGTTCCAATTTCAATAAGAACGAAGTTGTTGGGACCTCCGTACCCGGTGGGAGTGGCCTCTGTGTTTCCCTAGATGTCACAGTTGCATTCAGACCCTTGCCTGTGCTCTTTGGGGAGGGGGATGCGACAGCGTCGCTTGGCCTCCCAGTATCTAAATCCGCGTTCACCCCCTGAGTTGGCCTGTCATGAATGTCATGAATGACGGCAGTGATCCTAATCGGGCTCTTTGTCCTGGCATCAGGCTGAAAGCAAGCTTCAAGGCTCCCAGGTAGCTCGAAGTTAGCAGACTCGCAGGAGTGAGAGTCCCTTAGGGCCAGGTGAATCTTTGGGATCCCCGGTATGGCACTGTTCACAGGATCTTGTGATGTTTCTTCCAAAGGTGAGGGGCAGTTTGAGGCCTGAAAGAATTGAGTGATGAGGCCTTGAGGGAGGGAATTGCCAGTACCAGTGACCAGGTCCTGGGATTTTTGAGTACTTATACTTCTGGTTACCCTTCTTTGTGCTAAGCTCTCAGGGTTCACTTCCACCTCATCCTCCGTGCAGTATTTAATCTTCCTCAGTGTCATCTCTTTTTGCGCCGTTTTGCTGGGGCTGTGCTTGTTTGTGGCTGTTCGTGCTGTTCGTGCGGGGGGAGGGGTACTAGTTCTAATGTAAGCCCTGTAATGAGCTGTGTTAATTTGTTTTGTTGTTTGTTTTGAGGGCAAGGAGGGGGGGAGGGAGGGGCAAGCAAGCGGTGCGCGCAAGTTTATGGCTCCCTGGAGGCAGCTTGTAGGTTGGGGCCCGTAGCTCCTGTCGCTCTGCAATTGCGGCACATTCGCGGTGATTCGCGGTGCGTTCAATGAGCCAGGTGCAAAGCACTTTAAGGGTCCGCACCCTGCCCGAGCTGGCCACCCAACTTGGCTGCGCACCACCACACACCACCGTGGTGGCTATCCTCGCGGCTGTCCCCTGCAGTTACTGTGCCCCGCCCAGCCCTGTCCTGCCAAAGTCTGTGGCGGGGGTGGGGGGGTCTCTGTAGTTGCAGAGGGCAGGAGTCGTCAGCGGTTTTCGGCAAGCTGCGGCAAGCGGCAAATGCTGTCAGCTGCTGTCAGCGGCCCCCTCGGGTCTTCATCTTCCTTCCCGCTTGGTGTCCGATGCTAGCAGCAATTGGCAATCGGCAATCGGAACTCGGCAATCGGAGTTCTGTAGTCTGTCAAAAGCGCTTAGAGGCCTTCACAGAAATAACACGTGTCCCCTCCAGCTTAAATGTGGGGAGAACTACCCTTGACCTAGGGAGTCCTCATCACTAAGGCGGAAAAATCGGGACAGACCATCAGCATTGGCGTGATCTGTACCCGGGCGGTGTTCCACCGTGAAGTCCATCCCCTGTAGGGAAATGGACCACCTCAACAGTTTCGGATTCTCACCCCTCATCTGCATCAACCATCTAAGGGGCCTGTGGTCTGTCTGAACCCGGAAGGGAGTCCCAAACAGGTAGGGTCTTAGCTTCTTCAGCGCCCAGACCACAGCAAATGCTTCTCGCTCTATCGCACTCCACCTCTGTTCCCTGGGAAGTAAACTCCTACTGATGAAGGCTACGGGTAAGTCTCGGCCCTCTTCATTCACCTGAGATAGAACAGCTCCCACGCCATGCTCTGACAATAAATTCTTTAGAAAAGTCGGGTGCCTGGAGTATGGGTGCTGTACACATTGCAGTTTTCAGGGTGTCAAAGGCCGTCTGACAGGCGTCAGTCCAAATCAAATTTTGCGGCTGCTTCCTGGACGTCAGCGAAGTCAAGGGGTGCACAATGTTACCATCATCCTTGACGAACCTCCTGTAGTAACCCGTGAGTCCTAAGAAGGCTCTCACCTGAGTTTGAGTTTTTGGGCAGTGCCCAAGCCAGGATGGTCTCTATCTTGGGTTGCATGGGGGCCACCTTGCCGCTCCCTACTTGGTGCACCAAGTACACCACTGAACCCTGCCTAATCTGGCACTTACTGGCTTTGATTGTGAGGCCTGCTCTGCGCAGGGCCAACAACACTTCCTGGAGGTGGCGCAAGTGTTCCTCCCAGCTGGCGCTGAACACTGCGATGTCGTCCAGGTAGGCGGCGCTGAAATCCTCCAGTCCAGCCAAGACCTGGTTGACCAACCTCTGGAAGGTGGCAGGGGCATTCTTCATCCCAAAGGGCATAACCCGGAACTGGTAGAGCCCATCTGGTGTGGAGAATGCTGACCACTCCTTTGCCCCATCAGTTAAGGCGATCTGCCAGTACCCAGACGTTAGATCAAACGTACTAAGGTACTGGGCAGCCCCTAACCGATCTATGTGCTCATCAGCTCTGGGGATGGGGTGCGCGTCAGTCTTGGTGGGCTCGCTTTCCTCCTCCAGTCCAGCATCTGTAGCCAGGAGCATTCCCACTTCGGACCTTTCTAAGTGGGGCTTCAACCGGTTGACGTGCAGAACTCTCAGGGGGTTCCTGGGAGATTTCAAGTCCACCAAGTAGGTGACACCGCTCTTCTTCTCCACAACCTCAAATGGTCCAGTCCACCTGTCCTTGAGCGCACAAGGTTCCACAGGGGACATGACCCAAACCTTCTGACCAGGCTGAAGTTCGACCAGAGTGGAATTCCTGTCGTACCACCGCTTCATCTCTTCCTGGCTGGCTTCCAGATTTGCCTGAGCAAGATCTCTGAAGCGCCGAGTCTGGTTCCTAAAGGCCAGCATGTAACTGTATAAATCCTTAGGAGGTTTCCTGGGAGATTGCTCCCAGCCTTCTTTGACCAGACTCAAAGGTCCTCTTACCGGGTTACCATAGAAAAGCTCATAGGGGCTGAACCCTAGAGACTTCTGCGGCATCTCATGGTAAGCAAAGAGCAGGCATGACAAGAGGACGTCCCATTTACGCCTCATTGGTTCTTCAAGACCCATGATCATGCCTTTAAGGGTCCGTTTGAATCTCTCAACCAGCCCATAACCTTGAGGGTGGTAAGGAGTGGTTAACTTGTAGGTCACCCCACACTCATTCCACAGAGACTTCATATAATTGGAAATGAAGTTGGTGCCCCGGTCTGACACCACCTCTCTGGGGAACCCCATGCAGGAGAAAACACCCATCAGTGCCCGTCCCACCACGGGGGCCGTCACTGTTCGGAGAGGGATGGCTTCCGGGTACCGTGTGGCATGGTCCACCAAGACCAGGATGAACCTGTTGCCCAGGGCTGTCTTGGGGTCCAGTGGCCCAACAACGTCAATCCCCACCCGGTCAAAGGGGGTACTGACGACTGGAAAAGGTTGGAGGGGAGCCTTCTGCTTCCTTCCGCTTTTCCCACTTGCCTGGCAAGTGTGACAGGTTTTACAATGGATATCTGTATCCCTTCTCATTTGAGGCCAATAAAAATGGGTGACAAGCCTGCCATAGGTCTTGTCCTGCACCAGATGTCCAGCTAACGGAACGTCATGAGCCAAACCCAGTAGGAAGGCTCTGAAGCGCTGGGGTACCACCAGCACACGGGCTGACCCAGGCTCAGCAGCCTTAGGCTCGCTATATTGGAGGTCTTCCTCCCAGTATACAAAATGCGATCCTGACTGATCACCTGCGGTTTGGGCTGAGGCCTGCTGCCTCATACCCACAAGAGAAGGGCACACTTTCTGTTCTGCACAAAATTCTTCCTTGGAGGGACCACCATCCTGCTGCCAGTGGGTCAGCTCGGGCAGGTCTCCTAGTTCAGCAACTTGTTCCCCTGTGCGCTCCAGGGCATCCCCCTCAGGGACTACCTCCTCCTGGACCACGGGAACGGTGGGGCCTGGTTTCCTGCGCTCCCTGCCTCTTCTCTTCACAGCTGGGTCCTGGGCCATACTTTCAGGCTCCCAGACCCCATCAACACCCTTACTCGCTGTCATCGATCGAGTGGTCGCACACACCCACTCTGGCACACCCAACATTTTCAAATGTGTTGCTCGCTCCACCTTAGCCCAAGGGGACAATCAACAGGCATGGCAGGCCTCACCGCAACTTGAAGAGTACCTGAAACTCAAAGGGGACCTGAGCTACCTCACACTCTTTCTGGGAGTTGTCGGCAGCTATCACAGGGGAGAATGCGTGGGGAACCACCTGCTCTCTGGACACCAAGTGACACTTGACAGCTGTCACACTCGCTCCGGTGTCTCGGAGAGCTTCCACTCTATGGCCATTAATGTTCACCCACTGCCTATATTTATTAGTGTTACTAGGCAGGGGGGGTTGAGGGACCATTTCCATGTCTCCTAGCGAGACCAGGGACATCTCTGCGGGACCCCTCCCACCAGGGGTAACCATCTCCTCCCCTCCCAGGGCTACACTCGCCAACTGACGAGGGGTGCACGTGGTGGTGCATTCGAGTCCCTCATGGGACACTGGGTATGTTAAAAACGATGTCCCACCTGCTTACAGACGTAGCAGGTCATTGGGCCCCTATGAACAGGTTTACCTGTCGAAGCCCCTGACTTCTTCACAGGGGGAGGCTGGGAACCTTTCCCTTGGTTCCCTTGGTTCCCTTCGTTCCCTTGGGGATTATTTTGGGGCCCTTTCTGGGACTCCTTCTGTTTACCCTTGTCCCCCCCACTCTTCTGCTGGGGACCCTGCCCACCTTTCGCTGAGTCTCCCACTGGACCCTTGTTGACCCTGGTACTGACCCAGCGGTCCGCCTCCTCAGCAAGTTTTCTCGGGTTAGATATCTTGCTATCAATAAGGTGCTGGCGCAGCTCTGGAAAACAGTTATTCGACAATTGCTCCCAAGCAAACAAATCATAAAGAGCTTCATAACTTTCCACTTTGCAGCCCTTTACCCAACCATCCATGGCTCTGCAAAAAAATGACACATATGCAACCCACGTCGTACCAGGCAATTTCTTACATTCTCTAAATGCTTGTCTGTACTTTTCTGGGGTTAGGCCATACCTCAACATTAAAGCATCTTTCATATGAGCATACGACATCCTATCCTCCACAGGAATATCTAACAGGGTATCTCTCCCCTCATTCACAAAGTGACCCCACAACCCCGCTCCCCAATCCTTCTCAGGGACCCGGTGGGCCAACAATGCTAACTCATACGCTTTAAACCAATGGCCAATATCTTCATTCTTATGATAATCTTTGATCACATCTTTGGGAAAATAAAACCTACTTTCTCCAGGCACAGATGGGATGCTGCCACCAGAGGGATTCAATTCTAAGCTCTTCGCTTCAAGCTCCATCTCCTTTGCCATTTTCTCACGTTCGAAAGCTAACTTTTCTCTTTCGAACTCCAATCTTTTGATCTCCATATCAGCTTCTCTCCTTCCTCTTGCATTTTCTAACTCCAACTGCCCTTCTATCTTAAGTTTTGCCATTTCCATGTTGTATGCTCGCTCCTTCTCCCTTTCTTCTCTTTCTTCAGGAGAAAGACCTTTGGAGGAAACCCTGCTACCGGGAGAGGACACGGGCCCATTCACTGGCACCTCCTCATTCCCTTCCATTGGCGGTACCACCACCGCATCAGAGGGATTTCTGGCCTCTAACCAGGCTTCCAAAGATTTGCGAACTTCCTCTTTGTTTTTGCAGCCTTTGGTAGGAACTTTCAACTGCTTGCAAAAATGGTCCAATTGCTTTCTGCTGTAATCTTTGATCTTACCTCTATCAAATTCCTCCACAACAACAGGGGTAGTGGTTCCGGCAGCACTCATGGTCAAAACTGGCAGTGTTCGAAACAAGCTTCAGAAAAGCGGAGAACAAAAATAGAATATCCTATCCAAAAAATAGATTGTGGCTGCGCTATGGTCTGCTTTCACTATGTATCGTACACTAATCACTTCACATGGGTCATAAACGCAAAGTTCAAATCCCACCGCTCACCCACCAATGTTAGACTTGGCGGTCTCTAGTTGGCAGAGGTATACACTTCTGACAAATAGGGACTCACCTCCTCTAGTCAGGGCAAGGGGATCACACACTTAGATAACCCCTGCTCACCCCCTCGGTAGCTTGGCAAAGCAGATAGGCTTATCTCAGAGGCAGTGCGTTAAGCATTTATGACCACATACAGTAATAAAGTGAAGACACTACAAATGGACACGACACAGTAGTAGTATAAAAATATGAATGTTTATATAAGGCTTAGCACAAGACCAAATAACAACAAAAGTATACCACAACCTTAATAAATACTCTTGGAAGGAAAAATAATAGTTCAAGCGTAGTCTCTTCTTAGCACAAAGTCTTTAGTAACAAAAGCAACTCTTCTTCTTTAGATCACAGTTCTTGGCAACAATGTAACCCACACGGGAGTCACACGACATCGAGGCAAAGGTAATCCAAAGGTTCGGCGTCGACCGCGAGGAGAGCTACGTTGAGCCCGGAGTCACACGGACCCCCCACAACACAGTACCTTGGAAAAGCGAAGCACACGATCATCAGCGGCGTCGAGATGTCTGGCGTCACCTCTTCGGCATCGATCAGGCCTCGGAGTCGGGGCCATCTGCAGCGGTGTCGACAGATGTCAGGCAGGAGCAGCGCTCACGAGGTGAAGCAGGATACGGCGTCGTCGTCGATGTCGATGATGATGTTGCAAGAGTGAGCAGCGCTCACGGCGTCGAGAGGGCTCGGGGTCGAGGAGTCGGCAGCGGCTTTGCTACTAGCGGTGATCGGGCCCAGCGGCCGGCGTCGAAGATGCGGGACTCGGGAGCTGCACTTACGATGTCGGGCTGGATTCGGCGGCGTCCGTCGGCATCGGGATTGCTAGATTTCTTCAGAGATACTGGACTTTCAGTTTCCAGCAACAAGCACTTTTAGCAAATGGTGATGTCCTTTAGCCCTGTGACTTCAACAGGAGGGTGGCACTCTTCCAGCCCTTGGAGATTTCCTTGGCAAAGTTCGAGAGTACACACTCAGTTCCTCTCTCCTGGTTCCTTGGCAAAAATAAAGAAGTGACTGCCGGATTCCCCCCAGCAAACAGCACTCTGGCAGAAGGGGTAGGCAAGTCCTTGGATCAGCAGGCTTCTTGTCCTTGGTTCAGGGTTCCTTGTCAGAATTGATCTAAAGTCTTGGTTCAGGGGTCCTTCTCTTATACCCCTTTTTGGCTTTGATCCCTTTGTCCATGCAAGGGAACTCCCGCTCATCCTGGGTCTGTTGTGGGTGTAGCCAGGCAGAGGCACCTAGCCAGTTCACGGTGCAGGGGTGGGTCCTCAGACGCCCAGCAGGATGTGGAACCAGTATTGTCACTGGCAGGAGCAGAGCTATCCGTCGCTCAGCAGGAGGTGGAGCCAGCATTGTATCGGGCAGGGCCGGCTATCAGGAGCTACTCTTCCCCTACTCTCAATGCAGATGTACCACTCACCCTACACTGACTCATTCAGAACTCTGGAGCCACCCAGCCCCTGTCACGCACACACCAAACCAGCAGAAACCAGAAATAGTTAGACAAGAAAATAGCCACTTTCTAAAAGTGCTATTTTCAAACCCAGAGTCCAAAAACCATCCACCCAAACGGATGCGTTATTAAACCCTGAGTTCAGGAATACCAAACTCGACATTGTGCCATGCTCCCCGAGCCCGCTAGGATTATACCATTAATAATCCCGGCAGCCCATTCTAAGTAATGGAGAGCAGGCAACCTTACAATAGTGAAGAACGAATATGGCTGTAATTCACTATTAGGACATGCCAACTTCGTCAGGCTTGTCCTACCTTACGCTTACAATGCACCCTGCCCTCGGGCCTACCATAGGGGTGACTAACTGTATGATCCAATATCCCGGCACTCAGTTGTAACAATTTTAGTCCCTTATATATTAAGAATTAAGACTTGTTCTATGCATAAATCTTAAATATTTCATCCACAAGTGACAATTTTGGTTCTTATTAGTAATCAAAATGTATTAACACACATTGGTGAGCATAGTAAAAAGAATATATGTACATCAAACAAAGGATAATACAAAAGCTGGTCAGGAAAAGATGGTAAACAAAGTATACAGGACAGTTGGTATTTTGTATGTCCTCCTTTTCCTGATCCACAAAAGACAACAGCCGACACGTGTTTCGTCACGTCATGTGACTTCCTCAAGGCTTCTGAATATTTCTAAGGCGAAATTAGATGAATGTGTCTTTGTTCTTCCCGATGAGTTCCAAGATGACAATATTCTTATAATGAATAACTATGTCCAAACGTTTGTAGTGCTCCCATTTATTAAGGTATTTACAACAAGGGGTGGTGAGGGACAGAGTCTCTGAATTAAACAGAATACTCTCACCCAGTCAAGAGATCAGGGCTAGATCCAACACCGTTTTTTAGCTCACTGCACCATCCCAGTTTCAGAACCTGGCTGTATGCAAATTAGTCTGTTCCTGTCCCAGTGCATGATGGGAACAGGGCAAACCAAACTACAAAAGCCAATTCTTACACTGGGAAGGAAACAAGCTACCGGGGACCGGTTTCTGGCATTTCAGCCGTCTTCGGCCCGGCTTGCTTGAATCCTGATGGTGCAATGAGCAAGGGACTCACATCTGAGTATACCCTTCCACGCTTAGGGTGGACAAAAATATTTACAACAAGGGGTGGTGAGGGACAGAGTCTCTGAATTAAACAGAATACTCTCACCCAGTCAAGAGATCAGGGCTAGATCCAACACCGTTTTTTAGCTCACTGCACCATCCCAGTTTCAGAACCTGGCTGTATGCAAATTAGTCTGTTCCTGTCCCAGTGCATGATGGGAACAGGGCAAACCAAACTACAAAAGCCAATTCTTACACTGGGAAGGAAACAAGCTACTGGGGACCGGTTTCTGGCATTTCAGCCGTCTTCGGCCCGGCTTGCTTGAATCCTGATGGTGCAATGAGCAAGGGACTCACATCTGAGTATACCCTTCCACGCTTAGGGTGGACAAAAATATTTACAACAAGGGGTGGTGAGGGACAGAGTCTCTGAATTAAACAGAATACTCTCACCCAGTCAAGAGATCAGGGCTAGATCCAACACCGTTTTTTAGCTCACTGCACCATCCCAGTTTCAGAACCTGGCTGTATGCAAATTAGTCTGTTCCTGTCCCAGTGCATGATGGGAACAGGGCAAACCAAACTACAAAAGCCAATTCTTACACTGGGAAGGAAACAAGCTACCGGGGACCGGTTTCTGGCATTTCAGCCGTCTTCGGCCCGGCTTGCTTGAATCCTGATGGTGCAATGAGCAAGGGACTCACATCTGAGTATACCCTTCCACGCTTAGGGTGGACAAAAATATTTACAACAAGGGGTGGTGAGGGACAGAGTCTCTGAATTAAACAGAATACTCTCACCCAGTCAAGAGATCAGGGCTAGATCCAACACCGTTTTTTAGCTCACTGCACCATCCCAGTTTCAGAACCTGGCTGTATGCAAATTAGTCTGTTCCTGTCCCAGTGCATGATGGGAACAGGGCAAACCAAACTACAAAAGCCAATTCTTACACTGGGAAGGAAACGAGCTACCGGGGACCGGTTTCTGGCATTTCAGCCGTCTTCGGCCCGGCTTGCTTGAATCCTGATGGTGCAATGAGCAAGGGACTCACATCTGAGTATACCCTTCCACGCTTAGGGTGGACAAAAATATTTACAACAAGGGGTGGTGAGGGACAGAGTCTCTGAATTAAACAGAATACTCTCACCCAGTCAAGAGATCAGGGCTAGATCCAACACCGTTTTTTAGCTCACTGCACCATCCCAGTTTCAGAACCTGGCTGTATGCAAATTAGTCTGTTCCTGTCCCAGTGCATGATGGGAACAGGGCAAACCAAACTACAAAAGCCAATTCTTACACTGGGAAGGAAACAAGCTACCGGGGACCGGTTTCTGGCATTTCAGCCGTCTTCGGCCCGGCTTGCTTGAATCCTGATGGTGCAATGAGCAAGCGACTCACATCTGAGTATACCCTTCCACGCTTAGGGTGGACAAAAATATTTACAACAAGGGGTGGTGAGGTCCCCGGTAGCTTGTCTCCTTTCTGGTGAAGAATTGGCTTGGTAGTTTAGTCTGCCCTGTTCCCATGATGCACTGGGCCAGGGACAGACTGATTTGCATATAGCCAGGTTCTGAGCTGGGATGGGGCAGTGAGATAAATAACGGTGATGGATCAAGCCCTGATCTTTGGACTGGGTAAGAGTGGTCTGTTTAACTCAGACACTCTGTTCATCACCACCCCCTTTTCTAAATCCCATTTATTAAGGTGCGTGGTCCCGGCCCAAGCTCTACGTATTGTTACTCTCAATGACACCAATCCAAAAAGATGCACAACGTTATGTTACTACTTTTCAGAGTGCGTAGAAAAGACCACTGTACTATATAGACAAATTCAGTGCAGATTACATGTATCCCTCTGGGTTCGTTATCCCATGAACAACTCTAGTTTTAGTTTAATTTAATACTTAATTTCTCTTTTCCTTGGTGCATAGGATGACGACCTTGAACTCCTTTTCCAGTTGTGAGCTTGTATATTCCTTAAATATTTGAAATACTCTCGATCGTAAGGCATGAGTAGTGGGCTCTGATAAGCTGCGTACACGAACGTCCTCTCTGCAAGGCTGCCAGGTCCGCGTGACTAATATGAAGTTAAGGGAAGGTTTGGGGACAAGCAAGTAGGTGTACTCGCGCAATCCGCGTGACAGTACCAGACTGCACGTAGGTCTAGCAATGGCAGACCTTTAGACATACTTTTACTACGCCGCTCGTGTGGGTGGCACAACATGTGCTGCAAGCCCACTAGCAGCATTTGTATTTACAAGCCATGGCACTCCTAGTGCACTAGACTAGGGACTGACAGTAAACTAAATAAGCCAAACATGGAATTCAATCAATACAGTAATTTAACATAGGGAGCACTTGCACTGCGGCACTGATCAGCAGTGGCACAGTGCCCAAAGCGATATACCAGCAAAAACATCGTAAACAGTGCAGGCAAACAGAAAAAATTTGGTTAGAGACTCAGGCCAATGATGTCAGGTCTAACAATAGGGGTTTGAAGCAGTCCATGTGCTAAGGCGTGGCTCGCTGCATGAGTACTTAGATACTGACTGAATGATTAGAGTACTGCAAGGAGAGCGCCTGGATGAATGTATAAGTGGTGGGGTTTTGGCGTAGTGAATGGATTAGTACATGGTGCTGAATGGGTCACTGTAGGAGTGCAAAAGGAGTGACCGGGTGTTTGCTGGAGTGTGTGGATACTGACTGAAGAAGGTGTGAAAGATAAGTGTGTAGGTGGTTAAAGGACTGCATGCAGATTGGATAGAGGTTTGAAGTAACACATGAGCTAAGGCAAGGCTCACTGCATAAGTACTTGAATACTGGCGGAATGTTTAGAGTACTGCAAGGAGAGTGTCTGGGTGTATATATAGGTTTTTGGGTTTTGGCGCAGTGAATGGATTGGTACATGGTACTGAATGAGTCACTAGAGGAGTGCAAGAGGAGTGACAGGGTCTTTACTGGATTGTATGTATACTGACAAGGGAATTGAAGGTGTGAAAGACAAGTGTGTAGGTGGTTAGAGGACTGCATGCATAGTCGATAGGCGTTTGAAGCAGTCCATGTGCTAAGGCCTGGCTCTCTGCAGGAGTACTTGGGTACTGACTGAATGATTAGAGTACTGCAAGGAGAGTGCCTGTGTGAATTTATAAGTGGTTTGGTTTTTGCGCAGTGAATTGATTAGTATATGGTACAGAATGGGTCGCTAGAGGAGTACAAGGGGAATGACAGGATGTTTGCTGGAGTGTATGGATACTGACTGGGGAATTAAAGGTGTGAAAGACAAGCGTGTAGGTGGTTAGAGGACTGCATGCATAGTGGATAGGAGTTTGAAGCAGTCCGTGTGCTAAGGTGAAGCTCGCTGCATGAGTACTTGGATACTGACTGAATGATTAGAGTACTGCAAGGAGAGTGCCTGGGTGAATGTATAAGTGGTTGGGTTTTGGCGAAGTGAATGGATTAGTACATGGTGCTGAATGGGTCACTGGAGGAGTGCAAAAGGAGTTACAGGGTGTTTGCTGGAGTGTACGGATACTGACTGAAGAACTGCAGGTGTGAAAGACAAGTGTGTAGGTGGTTAGAGGACAGCATGCATAGTGGACAGGAGTTTGAATCAGTCCATGTGCTAAGACCTGTCTCGCTGCATAAGTACTTGGATACCGACTGAATGATGAGAGTACTGCAAGGAGAGTGCCTGGGTGAATGTATAAGTGGTTGTGTTTTGGCGCAGTAAATGGATTAGTACATGGTGCTGAATGGGTCACTAGAGGAGTGCAAGGGGAGTGACAGGGTGTTTGCTGGAAGTGTATGGATACTGACTGGGGAATTGAAGGTGTGAAAGACAAGTGTGTGGGTGGTTAGAGAACTGCATGCATAGTGGATCGGCATATGAGGCAATCCATGTGCTAAGGCCGGGCTCAGTGCATGAGTACTTGGGTACTGACTGAATAATTAGAGTATTGCAAGGAGAATGCCGGGGTCCATTTTTAAGTGGTTGGGTTTTGGCGCAGTGAATGGATTAGTACATGGTGCTGAATTGGTCACTAGAGGAGTGCAAGGGGAGTGACAGGGTGTTTGCTGGAAGTGTATTATACTGACTGGGGAATTGAAGGTGTGAAAGACAAGTGTGAAGGTTGTTAGAGGACTGCATGCATAGTGGATAGGGGTTTGAAGCAGTCCATGTGCTCAGGTCTGGGTCACAGGACGAGTACTTGGATACTGACTGATTGATTAGAGTACTGCAAGGAGAGTGCCTGGGTGAATTTATAAGTGTTTGGGTTTTGGCGCAGGGAATGGATTAGAACATGGTACTGAATGGGTCATTAGAGGAGTGCAAGGGGAGTGACAGGATGTTTGCTGGAGTGTATGTATACTGACTTGGGAATTGAAGGTGCGAAAGACAAGTGTGCAGGTGGTTAGAGGACTGCATGCATACTGGATAGGCATTTGAAGCAGTCCGAGTGCTAAGGCCTGGTTCGCTGCATGAGTACTTGGGTACTGACTGAATGATTAGAGTACTGCAAGGTGAATGCCTGGGTGAGTATATAAGTGGTTGGATTTCGGCACAGTGAATGGATTAGTACATGGTACTGAGTGGGTCACTAGAGGAGTGCAAGGGGAGTGACTTGGTGTTTGCTCGAGTGTATGGATACTGCCTGGGGAATTTAAGGTATGAAAGACAAGTGTGTAGGTGGTTAGAGGACTGCATGCATAGTGGATAGGGTTTTAAAGCAGTCCATATCCTAAGGCCGTTCTCGCTACATGAGCACTTGGGTACTGACTGAATTATCAGAGTACTGCAAGGAGAGTGCCCTGGTGTATGTATAAGTGGTTGGGGTTTGGTACAGTGAATGGATTAGTACATGGTGCTGAATGGGTCACTGGTGGAGTGCAAGGGGAGTGACAGGGTGTTTGCTGGAGTGTATGGATACTGCTGGGGAATTGAAGGTGTGAAAGACAAGTGTGTAGGTGGTTATAGGACTGCATGCATAGTGGATAGGCTTTTGAACAGTCCATGTGCTAAGGCCTGGCTCAGTGCATGAGTACTTGGGTACTGACTGAATGAATAGAGTACTGCAAGGAGAGTGTCTGGGTGAATTTATACGTTTTGGGGTTTTGGCACAGTGAATGGATTAGTACATGGTACTGAATGAGTCACAAGAGGAGTGCAAGGGGAGTGACAGGGTCCTTGCTGGATTGTATGTATACTGACAAGGGAATTGACGGTGTGAAAGACAAGTGTGTAGGTGGTTAGAGGACTGCATGCATAGTCGATAGGCGTTTGGAGCAGTCCATGTGCTAAGGCCTGGCTCGCTGCAGGAGTACTTGGGTACTGACTGAATGATTAGAGTACTGCAAGGAGAGTGCTAGGGTGAATTTATAAGCGGTTGGGTTTTAGCGCAGTGAATGGATTAGTATATGGTGCTTAATGGGTCACTAGAGGAGTGCAAGGGGAATGACAGGGTGTTTGCTGGAAGTGTATGGATACTGACTGGGGAATTGAAGGTGTGAAAGACAAGTGTGTAGATGGTTAGAGAACAGCATGCATAGTGGACAGTAGTTTGAAGTAGTCCATGTGCTAAGGCCTGGCTTGCTGCAGAAGTACTTGGATACTGACTGAATGATCAGAGTACTGCAAGGAGAGTGCCTGGGTGAATGTATAAGTGGTTGTGTTTTGGCGCAGTGAATGGATTAGTACATGGTGCTGAATGGGTCACTGGAGGAGTGCAAAGGGAGTGACAGGGTGTTTGCTGGAGTGTATGGATACTGACTAAGGATTTGAAGGTGTGAAAGACAAGTGTGTAGGTGGTCAGAGGACTGCATGCAGAGTGGATACAGGTTTGAAGTAACACATGAGCTAAGGCAAGGCTCGCTGCATAAGTACTTGGATACTGACGGAATGTTTAGAGTACTGCAAGGAGAGTGTCTGGGTGTATATATAGGTATTTGGGTTTTGGCGCAGTGAATGGATTGGTAGATGGTACTGAATGAGTCACAAGAGGAGTACAAGAGGGTTACAGGGTCTTTGCTGGATTGTATGTATACTGACAAGGGAATTTAAGATGTGAAAGACAAGTGTGTAGGTGGTTAGAGGACTGCATGCATAGTCGATAGGCGTTTGAAGCAGTCCCTGTGCTAAAGGCTGGCTCGCTGCAGGAGTACTTGGGTACTGACTGAATGATTAGAGTACTGCAAGGAGAGTGCCTGGGTGAATTTATAAGTGGTTAGGTATTTGCGCAGTGAATTGATTAGTACATGGCACTGAATGGGTCACTAGAGGAGTGGAATGGGAATGACAGGATGTTTGCTGGAGTGTATGGATACTGACTGGGGAATTGAAGGTGTGAAAGACAAGTGTGTAGGTGGTTAGAGAACAGCATGCATAGTGGACAGTAGTTTGAAGTAGTCCATGTGCTAAGGCCTGGCTTGCTGCAGAAGTACTTGGATACTGAGTGAATGATCAGAGTACTGCAAGGAGAGTGCCTGGGTGAATGTATAAGTGGTTGTGTTTTGGCGCAGTGAATGGATTAGTACATGGTGCTGAATGGGTCACTGGAGGAGTGCAAAGGGAGTGACAGGATGTTTGCTGGAGTGTACGGATACTGACTGGGGAATTGAAGGTGTGGAAGACAAGTGTGTAGGTGGTTAGAGGACTGCATGCATAGTGGATAGGAGTTTGAAGCAGTCCATATGCTAAGGCGTGGGTCGCTGCATGAGTACTTGGATACTGACTGAATGATTAGAGTACTGCAAGGAGAGTGCCTGGGTGAATGTATAAGTGATTGGGTTTTGGCGAAGTGAATGGATTAGTACCTGGTGCTGAATGGGTCACTGGAGGAGTGAAAAAGGAGTGACAGGGTGTTTGCTGGAGTGTACGGATACTGACTGAAGAATTGAAGGTGTGAAAGACAAGTGTGTAGGTGGTTAGAGGACAGCATGCATAGTGGACAGGAGTTTGAAGCAGTCCATGTGCTAAGGCCTGTCTCGCTGCATAAGTACTTGGATACTGACTGGATGATGAGAGTTCTGCAAGGAGAGTGCCTGCGTGAATGTATAAGTGGTTGTGTTTTGACGCAGTGAATGGATTAGTACATGGTGCTGAATGGGTCACTAGAGGAGTGCAAGGGGAGTGACAGGGTGTTTGCTGGAAGTGTATGGATACTGACTGGGGAATTGAAGATGTGAAAGACAAGTGTGCAGGTGGTTAGAGAACTGCATGCATAGTGGATAGGCATATGAGGCAATCCATGTGCTAAGGCCTGGCTCAGTGCATGAGTACTTGGGTACTGACTGAATAATTATAGTACTGTAAGGAGAATGCCTGGGTCAAATTTTAAGTGGTTGGGTTTTGGCTCAGTGAATAGATTAGTACATGGTGCTGAATTGGTCACTAGAGGAGTTCAAATGGAGTGACAGGGTGTTTGCTGGAAGTGTATTATACTGAATGGGGAACTGAAGGTGTGAAAGACAAGTGTGTAGGTTGTTAGAGGACTGCATGCAAAGTGGATAGTGGTTTGAAGCAGTCCATGTGCTAAGGTCTGTGTCACTGGATGAGTACTTGGATACTGACTGAATGATTAGAGTACTGCAAGGAGAGTGCCTGGGTGAATTTATAAGTGTTTGGGTTTCAGCGCAGTGAATGGATTAGAACATGGTACGGAAAGGGTCATTAGAGGAGTGCAAGGGGAGTGACAGGGTGTTTGCGGGAATGTATGTATACTGACCTGGGAATTGAAGGTGTGAAAGACAAGTGTGCAGGTGGTTAGAGGACTGCATGCATACTGGATAGGCATTTGAAGCAGTCCGTGTCCTAGGGCCTGGCTCGCTTCATGAGTACTTGGGTACTGACTGAATTATTAGAGTACTGCAAGGGGAGTGTCTGGGTGAATGTATACGTGGTTGGGTTTTGGTGCAGTGAATAGATTAGTAAATGGTGCTGAATGGGTCACGGGTGGAGTGCAAGGAGAGTGACAGGGTGTTTGCTGGAGTGTATGGATACTGGCTGGGGAATTGAAGGTGTGAAAGACAAGTATGTAGGTGGTTAGAGGACTGCATGCATAGTGGATAGGCTTTTGAACAGTCCATGTGCTAAGGCCTGGCTCAGTGCATGAGTACTTGGGTACTGACTGAATGATTAGAGTACTGAAAGGAGAGTGTCTGTGTGAATTTATACGTTTTTGAGTTTTGGCGCAGTGATTGGATTAGTACATGGTACTGAATGAGTCACAAGAGGAGTGCAAGGGGAGTGACAGGGTCTTTGCTGGATTGTATGTATACTGACAAGGGAACTGACGGTGTGAAAGACAAGTTTGTAGGTGGGCAGAGTACTGCATCCATAGTCTATAGGCATTTAAATCAGTCCATGTGCTAAGGCCTGGCTCGCAGTAGGAGTACTTGGGTACTGACTGAATGATTAGAGTACAGCAAGGAGAGTGCTTGGGTGAATTTATAAGTGTTGGGTTTTGGCGCAGTGAATGGATTAGTACAGTGTTTCCCAAACTGTGGTCCGCGGACCCCCAGGGGCCGGAAGACTCCTTTAACAGTAACTTTGTAACTTTTACGCACCATTGATTTTGCATTGGTGCATGCGTGTGCTTTAAGCGCTGCACCTGAGTCCCGCTGGCTTTTCCCGACTTCACCACTGCTAGTCACAAATAGCCCCAGCGATTTCCAAGGCCTCAGGCCTTACCACTGTTCAAGTAGTGATACTTATACCACTATTTTAGTATATGGTTCGAGTGGCCCCTGGGCCTCATCCATAATTGTGCAACTTTCATATGTTTTACTGTGCTTTTGTTTAAACGCTTGTGCTTCTAGACTCATAAAGAGTATCGAGGATTATTCTGAGAATAAATACATATATTTTTATAATATATAACTTGTGTGGTGTCCTTTCATTTGATATTACAGGATTGTGATTGGTAAAACAGCTGGCTTCACATGCCCTCTTGAGTTAAGCATTTAAGGCTGCTTAGTCCATGCTACCCTTAGGATAGCTTGTCTATAAGGTTGACTTACAACCATCACCATAAGGGATTGTTTGGACTGATACAAGGTGCCCCCAGAATTGGAGACATCATATATCAGGCCAACTTCTCACACCCACCCTTCAAAATGTATTTTTGGCCAAGGGAGATGGAATCCCGGGGGCTGTAAATGCATAGAGAGGGGGACTGCGTGCTCCCCTCCCCTTATAAAAAAGGCCTGGGGATGGGGTCCCAAGAGGGTCAGGGAGGGGGGCGCATACCTACCCCCTTGAAAAACAAGAAGGGCCCAGAGGAAGGGGTATCCGAGGACGTAAAGGGTTGGGGATAGTGGCTGTGCACCTCTTCCCCTTACAAAATAATATGGCCCCAGAAGGTAAGGTCCCTGGGGCCTGTAGTCCCTCCAGGAGGTAAACTGTGCACCCCCCTCCTGCTAACAAAATAAAATACCCCATGAGATGGGGGCCTGCAAAGGCTCGGGGAAAGGGATGAATGCCCCTTCCCCCAATGAAAAATACTACCCCAGAGTATGGTCTGCAAAGGCTTGGGGAGTGGGCTGTGCACCCCTCCCCGTTTTAGACAAATCTGTCTCCAGGATGGGGTCTATCTTAGTGCTGCCAGACCCTGTTGCCAACCTCATGGTCCACACATTCAAAGGCTGTGCACGGCCGGGGGTTGACTGCCTACGAGGGTTAGAGTGGCGAGTTATAGTCAGTGTTTTCTGGTTAGTGAATTGAAAAGTGTGTTTTACCAGGTGCGCTACTTATAATATTTGAAGGTGGTGGATGAATTGTAAATGGAAGCTATAACTATAACCTTAGAATTTTTAAGTTTTTGTAGTTTAAGTTTGGTTTGTAAGCTAAGCCTTAAATATAGTTTTTTTATTCAGTAAATTTCAATGTTTATTTGACATGTTAATAGAAATGTGAAATTGAAATCATAGAGTCAAGTGTCTTCAAGTACAGTGTTATGTGGAGTGTATACAGTATAGTGAAGGAGAGTGCTGTAAAGTCTGTTGTAGAGTGGAGCATTGTACGTGGACTAGACTGGAGTAGAGTGTAGTGGCATATGGTACAGTGCAGTAAAGTTCTATCTGGTGTTGTGGCATGGTGTCTCATATAGTGGAGTCAAGTATCATAGAGCAGAGAGGAGAGTTGTACAGTAGACTGGCATGTCATACAGAGGAGCAGGGCGGCGTAGGCTGTAATAGAGTGGAGCTGAGCATTTTAGAGTGGAGTAGTGTAAAAAAGAGTGTCCTAGAGTGGAGTATCATTGAGTGGAATGTCATAGCATACAGTGAAGGGGAGTGTCATAGAGTGGAGTGCTGTGCCATGTAGTGGAGTGCTGTGTCATAGAGAACAGTGGAGTGGCATGTCATTGAGTTTCACACTGTGTAGTACAGTGGCATATAGTGGATGGGCATAGAATGGAGATGAGTGTCATGAAATGGTTTTGACTGTACTACAGTGTTGTAGAGTTGAATACAGTGGTGCAGAGCGTTGAACAGTGCAGTGGCACAGAGTGGGATAAGCTGTGGGAGAGTGAAATATAGCACAGTGGAGTACACTGGAGAGGTGTAGCATACTGTCAAGTAAAGTGTCATCAATTGGAGTACTCTGTTGTACAGAAGAGTGTAGTGGCTAATGTACAGTATTGGATAGTTTTGTAGACTATAGTAGAATAGAGTGGCATTCAGTCTAGGTGAGTTTTGTAGACTGTAGTGATGTACAGGACAGTACAGTGTTGTAGAGTGTGGAAAAGTTGAACGGCATACAGTGCTATGGAGTACAATGGTATAAAGTAGCATAGAGTGAAGTGGAGTACAGTGGAGTAGAGTCGAGTACTGTGTCATAGAGTAAACCATAACAATATCGTAAGTTTGGCTAAGGTATGGAGGGAACTGTGGAAAATGAATGGCAAAGGGGAAAGGGGATTAGTAAAATGGATCGGGTTAGCACAGAATGTGAGAACTAAGGGGTAGGAGAAGATCAGGTTCAGTGGCTGTTAGATAATACTTAAAAGTGTTTTGTGATGAGGAACATGTTAAGCCCCCTCTGAAGGATGGTAAAACCAGTTGATGTCTCAAGTGGGTTACTAGTGAGTTCCACAAGCTTGATGCCGCTCCAAAGACAATTTGTTCTCTGCTTGTCTTATTTTGAACAAGAGCGATTGTGCTTCTGGAGTCTCCAGTGCCACTCAAGTACATAATAGGGTTTTCCTTTTAGTTGGGTCTTCTCCTTATCCAGTAACCTCTGTTGGCGTTGGGGATAGTGTGTTGCCATTCAGCATGCGTCTTTAATCTTCTGTTGGATTTGATTACTTCTAAGCCTTTCACATGAACCAATGAGTTTTCTCGCGTGACTGGAATATTTTCGAATTATTTTGATTTAGTTTGATTAGGGGTGCCGCTCGTAGTCGTTTTCACTGGGCGTGCTTTGTGGAATCCCTGCTCATCTTGCCATTGCCCTGTTCGGAGGAACTCTCGTGGAGCCTGTGAGCCTGTGTGCTCCATCCCTGGGTTTGCTGTGCTGCTGAGGGGAGAGACGCTGAATCGACCACCGGGAGCGGGACTGCGAGGCCCAGAGGTGCTTGCGCCAGGACATCGCGCGGACCTGGTGCCTCTTGTAAATGTGTAAATGTGTTGTATTTGTATAGCGCGAACAGTAACCCGTAAGCATCCCGGCGCTTGTACTCCTACCACAAGGGAACCCCTCCTGGCTTTTCCTTGTGAGGTGTCCACTCCTGGGCATCCCATGGTGAAACCAGGCATCCCTTGTGCATCAGGGGCCATTGTGGAGACTAAGCAAGCTATTGCCCAGAGTTGCAGCGTGGGGCCCATGCTTAGATTCGGCACTGAGGCCAGAATATCCGGTCAGAGGAATTTAAGCCCGATCCCGCCGAGGCGGGAATCGAACCCTGGTCCCTGGCCAGCGTTCTGCATCAAGGTCTGCCGCTCTAACCATTGAGCCACTCTTTCCGCCCCCTCCTCCCTGAAGGACTTTTAACGACTCGCAGCCCCCGCTCCGCGGTAGCCGCTCGTAGTCGTTTTCACTGGGCGTGCTTTGTGGAATCCCTGATCATCTTGCCATTGCCCTGTTCGGAGGAACTCTCGTGGAGCCTGTGTGCTCCATCCCAGGGTTTGCTGTGCTGCTGAGGGGAGGGACGCTGAATCGACCACCGGGAGCGGGACTGCGAGGCCCAGAGGTGCTTGCGCCAGGACATCGCGCGCACCTGGTGCCTCTTCCTGCCCCCTCCTCCCTGAAGGACTTTTAACAACTCGCGGCCCCCACTCCGCGGGAGCCGCTCGTAGTCGTTTTCACTGGGCGTGCTTTGTGGAATCCCTGCTCATCTTGCCATTGCCCTGTTCGGATGAACTCTCGTGGAGCCTGTGAGCCTGTGTGCTCCATCCCAGGGTTTGCTGTGCTGCTGAGGGGAGAGACGCTGAATCCACCACCGGGAGCGGGATTGCGAGGCCCAGAGGTGCTTGCGCCAGGACATCGCGCGCACCTGGTGCCTCTTCCCGCCCCCCTCCTCCTCCTATTTAGCCTAGCCGCCCTGCGCGTACGCGGGACGCGCGCGGACTGAAGACCGGGCAAAGGGCAGGCCCTCTTAGGCCCTCAGAGGCCGAGTGAGGCTAGGCTGGGCTGGGACTAACCCCCTTCGAAGTTCTTACAGTAAGGATAGTCCAGGAGATAGGCACCGGCATTGCAATGTCTCTATCCACACTCTCACTGCCCAGCCATCCATTTTGCACTAGCCTTTCGTATAGCCATTTATCTATGCACACACTCACTCCAACCATTCACCCAATCACTCACTCTATCAATTCACTCACATTTATTTCACACTACTTCCACACTCACTGCCCATTTGTCCTCCATCCATTCATGCACTCATCTATTAATCCTACAATATATTTATAAACTCTCTCATCCATCCAAACGCCTATCCATGCATCTGTGCATGTAATCACTTGCACATTCACTACTGCTGCCCTATACATGGCCCTTCTAGAGTACTTCTCTATATCCTGGTTCAGAAACAGCACATTCCCCTTACTTTCATACACTGCCCTTGCTCATTTATCAAGCCACATACTCATGTATTCGTTGCGTTATCCATTCATGTGCTTTCTCTTCCATCTGTGCATCAAATAATTTCCATTCATCCATCCATTCATCAGTGTACTATTTGCATCTTTCTGTTCATCCCATGATGGAATCATACTCGCATTCATTTACTCACACACGCAATCAATAGAGAAAAACTTTCCCTTATATGCCTAACCAATGGATTTTGACATTGCTCATTTATAGATTCAGCCATCTTCTTGTCAGCTATCCTCAGGTGAAATGCGAGGCCCTGTAAAATGCAGGGCCTTGGTATATTAGCCCACGCTGCCAGCCCTATTTCACGTTGATCATACGTATCTTTCATCATCCATAATCATAAATTGCAATTTCTCTCTATCTGTTACACTAAAAACAAACTCACTTCCAAGTTTATATGATCCTCTAGTAGCTTCCCGTTGATCAGGGCCACTCGTTTTAGATTCCGCAAGGCAACCTCTGGCTTATTGTTCATGAGCAGCCAACGTTCCGATTCGGGCAACCACCTGCGTCAAAGAGAGAGAGGAGATTTTTGTTTTTTGTTGTTTCTTTCACAATGAGTTAATGACCAACATTGAATTACAGATGAAACAGTTGTTATAATAGGAGGCTACTAGCACCCCAGGCCAGCGCTCGGCTGCGTGAAGAATTAGCCACGGCTTTATTAGTTGGAGCTTAGCCGATCCCAAAGGCAGATATTGTCAGTCCTGTAAGCAAGTAACGTTATTTTGCTATTCAAAGGTGCTACAGAGAGGTCATTTCCGATATAGGCTCACATGATTATTGTAGGCCATCTGCCTCTGTCGTAGCGCCTCCCAGACGTCTTTTTGGCTGGCTTTTCTTTTTCGGGCCACTAGTTTAATTGACATTTTAAAGTAATGCACCCCAGTCACAAAAAAGCAGCAGATGTAAGCCTGTCAACAACCCATCCCAGCTGGCCTGAAGTTTACTCTAGCCATCCACCAACCCATTCCACTCCTTCAGCAGTCCCTCCAGCCGAAAGGAGTGGCTGGGTGAAAACCTACTTGGACAACCAACAACACATTCCACGTGACTTTGTGTCACGGCTCAGAGGCATTACGTCCCAACATAAAAATAGCCGAGATACTACAGTTTGCATTTGTTCCTAGTAAGCATCTGGGAATGCAATCGTGAGGATCAAATCTGAAACCCACCCGCCCTCTCTATATACAGCAAGCCAGCTGACACCCAGTCCTGAAAGGACAGCAGTACATGATCAAGATATACATAAGTATACTAAGATAGGCAACAGACTCGCGCACGCTAATGCGCAAGCTACGAAATCCGGCCCTTACTGAACGCAAACAAACACCACATGAATAAGCACATTTGGTCTGTCGTGAAGAACGTAAGGCCACCAATGACTGCTTATTTGTGCACTAAAAAAAATCAAGAGTAACTTCATCTCGGTTCAAAAGAACCATAAAAGTTTAGCAATAATAGTTTTTACAGTTTATGAAACAATCACAATAAAATATTTAGAAAACGAACAAATCATACAATTCCAGCAATATAGAGTTTGTTGCATACATTAATCAACTTGAAAAACATAATATTACACCAGACATTATAAGCATCTTTTACTCGTAAAGCTTCCTAATAGCCATAGAGACTTTTATAAAATTGGTCACCGTGGTACATATATCCACAGTAGCCAATGTGTTAAGAAAATTAAAACTATTAATATATGTACAGGGGCGAATCTTCCTTATTAATGGACATAAAAATCTGTTTCTCACTGTTTTATATAAAGTGCAGAATAGAACAAAGTAAACAGTGCTTTGACTCAAGAAGTTATCACACGGACAAGGCATCAGAATATCGGCACACCCACTTTGGCATGGGAATGGCAACAAAAAGTGCACAGTGCATAAACATAATCAAGGGACATATTATCAAGGGGGTTTATCTCCGCTTTTTTGGCTTTAAAAGCCAAGAAAGCGGAGATAAAATTATCTCCCTATTACCTAGCTGTCGCTAACACCAGTTAGCGACAGCTAGTAGGAGATAGCGACCATCTTGGGCCCCGCTTAGCATGTCAGTGATATTTATCACTAATGACATGCAAAGTGGGCGTGCCAAGATGTTAGCGACTGGAAACAGTCGTAACATCGCTATCTCCTATTACCAACTTTTGGAGACATTCGCGCTAAGCGCGAATATCTCCAAAAGCTAACACCTGCCCCTGAGCAGTTCTTAGCGATGTTATCCAACGGTAGGTGGATAACATGGCTAAGATCATTAGCTCGGTAATGCATGAATATCGCTGACTTTTCTGCGATATTCATGCATTTCGGCCAATTTTTATCGCTTAAGAGATAAACCTTGATAATAGCAAGGTTCCTAAGCGATAAAAATCGCCGCAGCTCGGCGATAAAAATATCCCCGCTAAACCAACATAGCGATAATTATCGCTAGTTGTTGGTAATATGCCCCATAGTTAGTTAAAATCTAATCTGCAGGTTAGTAGAGAAAGTTAAATAGTATTGCAGTGGGACAGGGAAACTCTGTAATAAACCCATCTCCCCATGCTGTGGATCGCACGTATTACCCCTAGTATAGTACGCCTCTTTAATAATGTCCTTGGCCTTTGGTTGGATACTTTCAGGATTTTTATAAAAATTCCCCAATCCTATCTCGTGGTTTTTTCCCCTCAAATAGGGAAGGCAAGGTATCATCAACCCTTTGGATGCACGCAGTGAGTGAAAATTTCGCACATGAGTAATTCGGACTGCTCTCGGCCGTCCGACGTACATGTCACCCGTAGCGTCGGTCGACGCCTCCAAAGGGTTAAACCATTGTCCGAATTTTGACCGTCTTTGTTTACTTCTCTTGAAAATGCTAGGGCTTCTTATAGCCAGATCTTTCCCCATAAAAGCAGGGGGGGCACTGCCTATACGGTCCTCTATAAAATCTAATCCCAGTTCCTTGTGACAGATAAGGGTAGGGGCACTGTTTGAGGTCATCAAAAATCTTTTGGTGGATTTGTTTTCAAATACTTGAATCTGTCAGCTTTTGTGATGTCCCCAAACGGCTGCCCCATAGGTTGCAATGGGGAGACATTTGGCTCTATAGAGAGTAATTAATTCCCTCACGGACTTGTGCCCTAATTTGGAAGCAAAACAAAATAGCGCGTCCACCGTCCTACCAGCTGTTGGGCTCTTGCAGTTAAAAGTGGTTCCCATTTCAACTGGTTACTAAATACGTTGCCCAAATATGAAAAGTTAACTACATTTTCAATTCTATTGTCCTGTACAACAAAGGTTTTCGTTTTTGTGGTCTTCGGGCCACATACCATTATATAAGATTCCATAAAATTCACTTTGAAATCGAGGGAAGACTTAAAAACGGTAATAGCATTGTGAGATTTCTGCAGACTTTTAGCTGTCCTTGCCATTAAGACTGTGTCATCTCCATATGATAGTAAATGGACAAATGTATTGCCAATTTTGGGAAAATCGAGATCCCTTCGTAATAAAACCCCCACCAGTCAGTTTGTGTGAATTAAAAACAGGAGTGGGACTAGCATACACCCTTGCTCGACTCCCTCTGTTGAGATGATTGGTCTCCCCCCCCCCCCCCCCCCCCTTGAGTACCATATCTTACAGCGACTGTGATATTGAAGTGTAGCCTAGGGAGGAGGGTTAATAATGCTTCTTCAACACCCATACTTCCCATCATCGCCCACAATTTATCTCAGTTAACAGCGTATAAGGCACTAGATAAGTCCATGAAGGCCAGGTGGATGGAACCCTTCCTGGCCCTCACATACTTATTAACTATTAGGAACAAATTGAGACATTGCTCAGTCATGCCCACACCCCTCCTCAAGTCGTAATGTGGGTTGGATATAGCCCCTGTGGTGGATGCCCAGTCTTCTAGATGTGCAAGGAGAACCCTTCCCAGTACCTTGGCTGTGGTATCAATCATTGAGATTGGCCTATGACATTCAGGTCACTCCTACTGGCCTTTTTGAAAACTGGGACGACAATTGCCCCCTTCCAGGTCGTAGGCAAAGGGTTGATAATAGGTGCTTTAAAAATATTCATCAACAGTTGTGCCCATAGGTAAAGGTTTATACAAATCAATCAAGGGGAACCCCATCTGGGGGTGGAGTTTTCAGGCAAATCTCCTGTACTAAAGCCTCCTCCACCTAAGCAACTGTGATTGGCAGGCTGAGTGGGTGGCTGTAGTTTAATCAATGGGCATATCCCTTGGATTCTCCTCCATTATCTTGTGCTGCGGGTTAAAAACACATGTGAAGGAAGCTTCCCAGGCTTCCCCCAGTTTCAGCAAGGCCATCTGTCTCACTTCTTCAGTGACATGAGGATGGTTGATCATTGCCCAACATTTTTTAGAGTCTTTTAGGGATCCCGCTATTTTTTGATCTTCCCATGCTATCCACCTAAATTCTGCCTTTCTATTTTTGATCACATTTTTATAACTATACCTTGTAGATTTAATTAGATCTCTATCACAAGGAGTGGTGCCAAGGGCCCTTTTTAATTCCTTATGGGCCCTGGAGCATTCAGTGTTAAACCAACAGGGATCTACTGGTTTCTTTTGGAGGACATTCAATCAATCAATCAAGGCATTTGTATAGAGCGCTACTCACCCGGAGGGTCTCAAGGCGCTTGGGGATGGGGGGTCTGCTACTGCTCGAACAGCCAAGTCTTGAGTTGCTTCCTGAAGGCGAGGTGGTCTTGGGTCAGGCGGAGGTGGGTGGGGAGGGAGTTCCACTTCTTGGCGGCCAGGTAGGAGAAGGATCTTCCTCCCGTTGTGGCTCTTCGGATGCGGGGGACGGCGTGACTGGTCGATCGGAGCTGGCGTGTGGGAGTGTAGAAGTTGAGGCGGTCGTTGAGGTATCTTGGGCCTTGGTTGTGGAGGGCTTTGTGTGCGTGGGTAAGGAGTCGGAACGTGATCCTCTTGTTGACGGGGAGCCAGTGCAAGTTTCTTAGGTGTGCGGAGATGTGGCTGTGTCGGGGGATGTCCAGGATGAGTCGAGCTGAGGTGTTCTGAATCCGCTGGAGTCTTTTCTGGAGTTTTGCAGTGGTTCTGGCGTAGAGGGAGTTGCCGTAGTCCAATCGGCTGGTGACGAGGGCCTGGGTGACCGTCTTCCTGGTTTCGGTGGGGATCCACCGGAAGATCTTCCGTAGCATGCGTAGGATGTTGAAGCATGACGAGGAGACGGCGTTGACTTGTCTGGTCATGGAGAGGGAGGAGTCCAGGATGAAGCCCAGGTTGCGTGCGTGGTCCGTCGGTTTGGGTGCGTTGCCCAGGGCAGGGGGCCACCAGGAGTCGTCCCAGGCGGAGGGCGACGATCCCAGGATGAGGACTTCCGTCTTATCTGAGTTCAGTTTCAGACGGCTGTTCATCATCCACTCGGCTACGTCTTTCATCCCTTCGTGTAGGTTGGCCTTGGCGGTGGCGGGGTCGTTGGTGAGGGAGAGGATCAGCTGGGTGTCGTCGGCGTAGGAGATGATGTTGAGGTTGTGTTGGCGTGCAATGGCTGCAAGGGGGCTCATGTAGACGTTGAAGAGGGTGGGGCTGAGCGATGATCCCTGTGGTATGCCGCAGATGACTTCGGTGGCCTCGGATCTGAACGGGGGGAGGCGGACTCTCTGTGTCCTTCCGGCAAGGAAGGAGATGATCCACTCCAGTGCCTTCTCTTGGATTCCGACGTTGCTGAGGCGCTGCACTAGGGTGCAGTGGCAGACAGTGTTGAACGCCGCGGAGAGGTCTAGGAGGATGAGGACCGCTGTTTCCCCGTTGTCGAGCAGGGATCTGATGTCGTCGGTGGCTGCGATGAGGGCGGTCTCGGTGCTGTGGTTGGCTCGGAAACCGGACTGCGAGAGGTCGAGGGAGCCATTCGTCTCGAGGAAGGCGGCCAGCTGTCTGTTGACGGTCTTCTCGATGACTTTAGCAGGAAATGGGAGGAGCGAGATGGGGCGGTAGTTTTTGAGGTCGGTGGGGTCGGCTGAAGGTTTCTTCAGGAGGGCGCTGAGTTCGGCGTGCTTCCAGCTCTCCGGGAAGGTTGCGGTGTCGAAGGAGGTGTTGATGATGTCTCGTATTTGGGGAGCGATGACGGAGTCTGCCTTGTTGAAGACGTGGTGGGGGCAGGGGTCGGTTGGAGATCCGGAGTGTCAGGATCTGTCAAGCTCCATGACCTTTTCTCAGTACCTTCCTTGGCCTTGTTGTACCTTGCTGATTTGATCTATATCTTATTGGGCCTTACTATTGTTTGCCTATGACATTTTGCCTTATGTATGCACCTTTTGTTCGCTGATAACAATGTATGCCACATTATCCCACTAATACTGTTAGTTTATTCTTTAGGCCAATGCTTGTTTCACTGAATCATTGCTTACTCGTTAATTTACTTGGGCCAATGCTTGTTTTGTAGTTAGTTGCTGCTAAGGACCTTTTGTTCCTGCGCAGCCACCATAGTTGCTCTTGGGTCTATAAAAAGGGACCACGCCCTTGGATCCGTGCGGATTATTCTGGAGTGTTCTGCAGAGGTGACTTCTCCCTGCACTGCTTCCTGAGGCTCCGGTCATCTTCCGAGAACTTTGTTTCCAGTTTCCTGCAATTTGGTGGTTTCCTACCACAGAGATTAGTTAGAAGACAACGCAGGTAGGATCCATCCTATTTTCTTTTGCCCCCATCGTGAAGAAACCTTCTGACCTGCGTGTCTTGGTGCAATTCCGATCCAGACCTTCATTTTGCGTGTTTTGGTGCAATAAATCACTCCTTTGCAAGAGTTTATTTCAGAACGTGGCTGAAAGCTCTGAGTTTACATTTTGGATGTCTTTCGGTCCGAGTTTAGATATATTTCATGTTTTGGCAGTCAAAGTATTACTAGCAGACTAAACATTAGAATTTACTTGTTAATAAGAAATAATTGATGCAATACAATTGTGAAACTCTTTTACATCGAGATTTCTTTTGCCACAAGCAAGTTTTTGGTTTGTTTACATTTCTCTTGACATAATCTTTGCAGGCAGTGTTTTGGCAGAGGTTAATTACTCAAGAAGTATCTTTTTGAACAAACTATTCAAACAAAGAACAAGTAATCTTTGGGTTCTTTTAGCATTCAGTTTCATTAGAAATATAAACGAATGTGATTATTTGATGTCATTTAATTGCATAAACCTATGTAGTAGATCTGAACTGCAAGAGTCTATTTAAATACTTTTCCTCATTATTCTGAATAGAAGAATATCATTAGGGGTAGAACATATTATTTAAAGTGTAACCATTAGCTTTTATTTCAGGAATTCAGGGATTTAGCGTCAAGAATTCCAACTTAGACACTACAGTGGACCTACGCTCCTGTGTTCCAGTTTTTTGTGTTTATCTTGTTCCAGATCCCCCTCCCCGCAGTACCCTCCCTTACCTCCCATCGTCTAGCCACTTCGATCCTCTGCGGAACTCATAGTGCAGAGTCGGAGGTGCTGGAAGGTGGGCTTTTGGGTACTGCTCCTGAGGAACAAAACAAAAAAAACTGCGAACCTTATATTAGGTTCCTGACAGAATAATCCGCCCAAGAATTCAGTTCCTCCCGAGCAGTACACAAAAGATGGCCACCATGAATGATCTCTGTGCCTTGATGAATAATCTCCAGAAGGAGCTTACGGCTAGCCATCAAGAAACTGCAGCCTTAGCTGGTAAAGTAATCCAATTACAAACTCGATTGGATTCTGGTCATACCGCAAGCCCTTCCCAAACAAATGTTACAGGTTCCTCTTCGTCTATTTCTGTGTGAGTACCTACACCTGTTCCTCTTGCGCCACCTGAGAGATTTGCTGGGGAACCAAATAAATTTCAGACCTTTTTGACTCAAGTGCCATTGCATTTTATGGTTAAACCAGCTTCTTTTCCTGATGCTCAATCCCGTATAGCTTTCCTAATTTCCTATCTTAGTGGGGATGCAGCAATGTGGGTAGTTCCTTTGGTTCAAACTGACGATCCTTTGCTTTATAATTGGACCAATTTTAAACGTGAATTTGAGGAGATTTTTGACAGAAGGACTATTACAGGATCTTCTGATAGAGAGTTACTTGAACTAAAGCAGGGAAATAAGGATCTCGTTCATTACCTTACACAGTTTAACCGCCTGGTAGCAGAAACAGAGTGGCCCGAGGAAAAAAGGGCAGCCCTATACTATCAAGGTCTTAGGGATAAACTTAAAGATCTCATTGCCCCTATAGATCCTCAACCAAGGTCTTGCGCCGATTTAATAGCCCTTAGTTTACGATTGGATCATCGGGTTGCGGATCGCAAAGGTGATAAAAGAAAAACTGATGTTAGGATTTTTACTAGAGCAAAGGAAAAATCACACCAAGGCGGTGGAGAACCCATGGAAGTTGGTAGTTTAAGAAAACCATTAACCACAGAGGAAAAAGACAATAGGAGAAAAAGCGGTCTCTGCCTCTATTGTGGGAAAAAAGGTCATTTTGTCAGAGACTGTCTTCTTAAGCCAAAAGGTTCCTGGCCCCGTGATAAAGCTTTGAATAAATCGGAAAACTAGGAAACTCGAAATTGGATCAGGAGGCTTTTTCGAGTTAATTACCCTCTCCTGCACAGTCGATTGCTAATACTTTACACTTAATTCTTAATGTCCAAATCAAGATTACTGAGCAGAAAAGCCTGCTGGTAGCGGCCATGATAGACTCAGGGGCGACCGGGAACTTTATTGATACCCAGTTTGCTAAAGAAAGAGACATACCAATTTTAGAAAAATCTAAACCAGAACTGGTGTACGCTGTAGATGGGACACAATTAACATCAGGAATGATAACTCATTGTACTAGTGCTCTTCTTATGACTTGTGACACGAATGGTAAAAAGCATCAAGAAAGTATTTCTTTCAAAGTGATTGACGCACCTCAGTTTGGAATAATTTTGGGGATACCTTGGTTAACCTTACACAACCCGGCAATAGACTGGGTAAACTGTGCTGTTGATTTCTCTTCTCAGTGGTTCCAACAGGAGTGTTTTTGTTCAAACAAACAATCTAGAGATACTCCAAGTGCCTTGTTGCGTAGTGCTTCAGCTCTTTTTGTATCCACTGCTGCTGAAAAAGATATCGAGTTACCACCTGTTTATGAATCTTTTGCTGATGTCTTTAGTGAGCAGAAAGCAGAAAGTTTACCTCCTCATAGGGATTATGATTGTGCTATTGATCTAGTGCCTGGGGCTACAATTCCTTGCAGCAGGGTTTACGCTCTAACTGACCAGGAAAACCAACATCTCCGAGAATATTTGGATACATTCGAACGATCTTCCACCCCACCTTGATCTCTTGACGCTAGTGGTATTCATAAAAAACGTGCACCTGACCTGAGACAGCGGCGAGGTGTATAGTGGGAGATCAAGGTTCGCAGCATTATGGGACCTCTCCCATGCATGGCTCTGTGAGCCAGGCAGAGGTACTTGAATGTAACCCTGGCCTGAACTGGGAGCCAATGTAGCTCCCTCAAAGACGCTCTTACAGACTGGTACCCGGGTATCCTGAGACGCAGTCTTGCTGCCTCATTCTGCACCACCTCCAATCTATCGGTGACATATTTAGGGGAGCTGAGGTATAATGAGTTGCCATAGTCAAGTCTTGAGACTACCAACGCTTGTACTACAGTCCTTCTTGATTTCTCTGAAAGTAGACTCAGGATTTTCCGAACCTCCCGGAGTATTCCAAAACAGGTGCTCGCCAGTTTTTTGGCTTCCGTTTCCATGGTTAAATTCTGGTCTAGCCACATACCCAGATTTTTCATGGAGGTTTACGGTTGGGGGCGACCCCAATTTGTTGGGCAGGTGATCTCTGTGTAGGGGCTAAAGCTGCTGCCCAGGATCATTAGCTCAGCTGCAGGAAACTGACACGCCTTTTAGCTGCAAGGAGGCCCCTCCCTCTCTCAGGTGCAGGCGAGTTGTAAGCTGGGGGACCAAGTTCCACCCCAGTTGTAAGCAAAGAAGCTACGGGATAGCAGAGAAAGTTATGTGAGTCCCTACCTATTTGTGCACACACTATAACACAGTATAAATGTCACAAAGATAACATTATTAGGAGCCATGCAGCTAGACAGGCTACTCATAACTGAAACATAGACAGCTGTTGACTCAATTTCTCGCACTCCCAAGACTCCACGTCGTGTATTCATTAAGAACTCAAAAGTCTTCTCTGCATTGGCGTACCTCGAGGCCTCTCAAGTGCTCGTCACTCAGATGTCGCAGTCTAGCACGGAGCGGCCTGCCCAGCCACCAGGGAAAGTCACGACGAAACGCCTTAAAAAAGATCCTCCATCACCAACAGGGTCCACTTCGACTGTCTCCATGGAGCTTCTGCTGGAGGAAATCCGTGCCCTCAGACCTTTCATGGAGGAAACTAATTCTAAGTTGCAGGTTCTCACTGATTATTGGTCTCAGATGGATGCCAGGGTGACAACAGTAGAAAAGTCTCTGACTTCTCTCCAAGAGTCATCCTCCAAGGTCTCATACATGCAGTCCCAGATTTCCTCTCTTCAAAAGCAGGTTGAAGAGTTGGAGAACCGAAACAGACGCAACAACCTTCGTCTCTACGGCCTGGCAGAGAATTGTGAAGGGACTGACCCCATCGCCTTCTTCAAGTCTTTTTTACCCAAACTTCTTCATTTGCCTGAGGGTACTACGCTTAATATCCAGCGTGCACATAGGCTGGGCCGCCTCCCTTCTACTCCTTCTCCCTCTTCACGGCCGAGAGGTGTCATCATGTACTTCTTAGAGTACACTGACCTTCTCAAAGTCATCTCAGCAGCACGTGCATCACCTCATCTCCAATGGTCAGGATCCAATCTCTTCTTTGCGCAGGATTATGCCAAAACTACAGCAAGCCGTCGTAAAGCCTTTTTAGACATGAGACCAGAGCTTCGTGCTCTTGGAGCCAGATACGGCCTTTTTCATCCTTGCCTGTTCAGAGTCACACACAACAACAAGACCACGACCTACGAGGATCCTGTTCGTCTCCGAAGTTTCTTGAACGCTGCACAGTCATCTGACATGGACTTCTCTGGCTCCTCATCAGCTTTCCCTACATGAATCTTGTTTTCCGTGACTTCATTGGCCTAACCAAATTATATGTTTCATGTTTGATGTTCGCTGTTTTGTTGTTTGCCTTTCATGGGTTTCCCAGCATCCTCAGTTTCTATGTTCCTTTTTGACCCCTCCCTATCTCTCTTCCATCCTCGTCGGATGGACAAGTATTCTCTTTTAACGTTGTTCTGTTTTCTTCTTCCTTCATTCGTCTTACTCATTTATGTTTTCCCTCCCTTTTTCTTGCAGGTTTATAATATGTATGGCGTTTTCCCCTCGACCTGTCGGTTCGCTTGCATTGGATGCTTCCTTCCTCTGCCTGGCGCTCCACCCCCACTCATTTTTCCTCGTCTCCTCTCCCTGGTGATCATTCCTCCCCGCCTCTACCCTCCGTAAGTATGTTTTCCCTTTCCTCCCGAATGTTCACTTTCCTCATTGCGATTTTCTCCCTTTCAAGTTCACTAGTTTCCTTTATTCCACAGGTGTCTTCCTTTCTTATTTCTCGACAACTCTTCTACTATCAATTCCTTCCTATCATTCTTGCTACTTCACGGTCTACCTTCTCATATTTCTTATATCAATTGATTCTATCTCTCTCTCCTCCGCTCTATTTTCTATTTCATCACCCTTCTTTTTCTCATTTTAATGCATTGCCTTTTACTGACTTTCCTACTTTCTTTGACTTTCTTCTTCCTCTGGGTTCCTCTTGCATCTTTTTTCTATCTCATGACATTTTCCTCCTTTCTTATTTGATATGTCTCTGAAAGTAATTACATGGAATGTTAAGGGCGTTAATTCCCCCATCAAACGACAGAGAATCCTATCTCACCTTGCACGTTTGAATGTGAATATTGCTTTTTTACAAGAAACTCATTTATCTGCTGAGGAATCTGTTAAATTGAAAAGAAGTTGGGTGGGCGATGTTTACTACTCTCCTGGGGATGGTAAACGCAATGGTGTTGCTATTTTATGTCACAAAGCTCTTTCTCATTCCCTGCTTGTTCAAGAATCAGATGCTGAAGGCCGATGGATATATGCCAAACTCTCTATCAAGAATGTTCCAATTTCTCTCCTAAATGTTTATGCCCCTACCACTGGTGATCCCACTTTTTGGCACTCATTTTCCCAGCACATCACCAGATTCATTGATGATAATTTTATACTGGCAGGAGATTGCAATCAGCCCCTAGACCCCTTCCTAGATAGGAACTCCAGAGCACACTTCATCCCTAACAAATCTCATAAATCCTTCTCCCAAGCTATTTCCCAACATAAACTCACAGACGCTTGGCGCCTTTGTAATCCAGAACTTCAGGAATTTACTTTTTACTCTCCATGCCACCATTCCCAATCCCGAATTGATTACGTTTTTGTTACCCACAACATCGCCCAAACTCTCACTCATGCGGAAATTGGTCCAATTTTACTTTCTGACCATGCCCCCACATTAGTTCAATTGGACATCTTACCCAAATCAATAGGCCCTAAACGATGGCGTTTCAACAATTCTCTCCTGCTGGACCCTAAATTCACCACCTCCTTCACTTCCTTCTCCAATGAATTTTTCTCCCTAAACGATAACTCCTCTGTCCCTAAACACACCATTTGGGATGCCTTTAAAGCGGCGGCAAGAGATTTCATCATTGGCTTTGTTGCTAAAAAACGTAAAGCTGCCCGCGATTTTGCCAAAGCTATTCTTTTGGATATTAAGAAATTGGAGCATTCTTATTTTACCTCCCGCTCACAGCAAACTCTAACCGCCCTGGTCAACGCTAAGATGAAATTTAACAAAAAATCTACGGACGACGCATCTCTGTACTTATTAAAATCTAGTGCCAAGTTCTATGGAGGCAAAAATAAGGCAGGCAAGATCTTAGCCAATTATCTCAAGGTGAAACACAATAAATTAAATATTGAATCAATCTACGACGCCAACTCAAATCTCAAACACACAGACGCAGACATCCTCACTGAATTCTCTACCTTCTACAAGACCTTGTACTCTTCTGAAACTCAGCCTTCTTCTCACTCTCTAGACACATTTTTCTCCTCCATTCAAAAGCTATCTCACTTTCCACTTGACCTTTCTCACTTAGAACTTGATATATCTCAACAAGAGCTACTCAAAGCGCTTCACACCCTCCAGAAAGACAAGGCCCCTGGGCCAGACGGCTTCACAGTAGAATTTTTTCTCCACTTTTCAAAACTCCTCATCCCTAGACTCCATTCCCTTATTGACACCTTCCTTTCCCTGGGCTCCTCCTCAGGCTCTTTTTCAGACGCCCATATCTGCCTCATACCCAAGGAGGGGAAGGATCCTCAACACTGCAAAAACTACAGGCCAATCTCCTTGGTCAATATTGACTATAAAATTTTTGCAAAGTCCCTTGCGGCACGTCTCAACCTTCTTCTTCCAGACCTCTTGGGTGAGGAACAGTCGGGCTTTGTCAAAGGTCGTTTTATTACTGATAACACCAGACTCCTCTTCAATATTCTTTCTAAATCTCGCCTCTTACCCCATCCCCTTGCGGCCATTGCCCTGGATGCCGAAAAGGCTTTTGATAGGGTCGAATGGACGTATCTTTTTCACACCCTCCGTTGGTTTGGTTTTGGTCCTGTTTTTATATCATTAATTTCACTACTTTATTCTAACCCACGTGCAGCGGTTTGTGCCAACGGCCAAATATCTTCCTTTTTTGATTTAAAAAGAGGTGTTCGCCAAGGATGTCCCTTATCTCCCTTTCTCTTTAATCTGGCCTTAGAACCCTTCCTCTCCAAACTCCGTCAAAATCCCTCCATCCATGGTTTCCAATTGTCAGATTCCCACATCAAACTAGCTGCCTATGCAGATGACATTTTGCTATTTGTCTCCAACCCCTCCGTTTCCATTCCTGCCTTTCTCAGTGAAGTCCATGCTTATTCCCAAATATCTGGCTATAAACTCAATAACGACAAATGTGAGATCCTCCCCTTGACTAAATTCACATTCAAACCTGATTTTGCCGCCTCTAATTTCGCATGGAAACCTTCCAATATCAAGTACCTTGGAATGCATATTACCCCTACCATCCCAGACACTGTTTCCCTGTGCATGTCCAAATGCATTAAAAAATTAACGGATCTCACATCCAAGTGGCACCCCCTTTACCTATCCTGGTGGGGTCGCCTTGATACTATTAAAATGATGTTGTCTCCCATTGTTCTCTATACCCTCTCCAATATTCCGGTCCCTGTCCCTTCCAAATTTTTCAAAAAGATCAACTCTATTCTGGTGTCCTTTCTTTGGAATAAAAAGAAGCCACGAATGTCTCTACAACGTCTGATTCGTCCTAAGTCAGAAGGTGGGGTTAACTTTCCTGACTTCCCAGCCTACCACAAGGCGTTCCAATTGAGCCAAGCCTCTTTTTGGCTACAAGACCCTGACACCCCATGTCCTCTATGGGCCAAATTTGAACGCCTCCTTCTTTCTCCTTTCTCCTTCGCTGAATACCTCTCCTTCTCTCGCAAACCCACTTCTATCTCTACCCCGATTCATAAGCTCACCACTAAATTACTCCTCTCCTTCACTCACTCACCTCCTACCACCATTGCTGATTTCCTCTCTTCCCCCATATGGCATAACAGGTCCTTACTTATACGTGATAGACCCTTTTTGGCATACCCGAGGTCTTCAGTGGATCTCCCAACTTTTTTCTCAATCCTCTTTCTTATCTTTTGACACCCTTCGCTCCCTCTATGACCTACCCACTTCCTTTGCACGCAAATACCAATTACTTAAAGACACAGTCCTAGCGAAATACAATGACCTCTCCCAGCCTGGTCCTCCTCCTGCTTCATCCACTCCCACTTCCACACTTCATTCCTTCTTACGCACTACACCAAAAGCTGCTGCTATTTACAAATACCTTCACGCTGGTGAGACTCCTAGACCTAAATCTAAAGTGGAAGAGTCCTGGGAGCATGATTTGTCTATCTCTTGGTCGGTTTCCTTCTGGGACAAAATCTGGATCAAACTCCGCAAATCTTCCAGAGCAGCAACCCTCACTCAGACTTTTTTTTTTATTTACAATAGACTCCTCTTTACACCCTCTGACCTTCACAAACGCTTTCCTAATACTCCCCACACATGCTGGTCTTGTTTGTCACCACAAGCTAATTTATTTCATATGTTATTTTTATGCACTCATGTTTGTAATTTTTGGCTACAGGTCTGGGCTCAAATTAATTAAATTTTCCACACTTCTATCCCTTTTTCCCGCACACATGTTTTTATGGGTAGCCTCTCCCCTTGCTGGGATGACGTTGATCTAAAACCTCAGATTGTTGACCTATTACTTGCCGCTGCCTTCCAACAAATAACGGCCAACTGGAAAGACTTCTCCAAAATTTCCTTCAAGGCGTGGTGGTTTAATGTGTGCCATAACCATAGACTCGATACTGCTCATGTTTTCCCGGCATGTATGGCTACTAAACGCATGGACTTATGTACTCCGTTCACACTCTATCTGGACTCATGTAGTAAACGCTTGTTTCACCCCCCACCTCCACAACAGGAAGTTCCTAAACCTCCTTAATCGCTCGATACATTCCACTTATCCTCCACTGTACCATTTTGTTTTAATGCTTTCCAATGTTCTCATGCTTTTCATATTTTATGCTTACCATGCTTTCTCATTGCCTTCTCCCTCTCTCTCGTCTTGTACCCAGATTTTTCTTTTATTATAATGCTTGCATTTGTATGATTGTATTATTCTGCTCAGAGTCTTTACCTTGATATCACATTGTACTTTCTTTTGACACCTGGTTTTCCCTCTTATCAATATCAAATAAAATTTTCTTGAACTTAAAAAAAAAGAATATTGTATATTGTTTGGTTGCCTATTGTTCGAAATAAAATTCAAATATATTTTTGTCTTTTTTTATTTCTCCACAGTGGATGGAGGTCAAGGTATATTACTTGTGTCAAATCACTAATCTAGTAATGGATTTATTGAGTTACTACATATGTACTTATCCTACCTCTCCCATGCACAACACTTTCACTAGTCCAATCATCCAGCCACTATGTAAGCAATCATCCAATCACTCAGGTACTACACTTGGATTCATCTAATCTCCCAGCCACTACTCAGGCACTCATCCAATCACCCAGGCACTATCCATGCACTATGCAAACACAAATATACTAAGTATACAATCCATTCACTGAGGTACTGCTCATACACTCATCCACTCACCCAGGCACTACTCATAGATTCATCCAATCTCCCAGGCAGTACCCATGCACTTATGCAATCACCCAGGTACTATCCATGCACTCCCCCAATCATGCAGACAGTATCTATGCATCCACCCAATCACCTAGACCCTATCACCAAGCCACTACCCTTGCACTCGTCCAATGACCCAGGGTCTACTCTTGTACTCATCCAATCGCCCAGGCGCTACTCTTGCAGTCATCTAGTCACCTGTGTGCTACTAACGCACTCACACAGTCATCCAGGCATTACCCATGCACTTATCCAATTTCCCAAGCAGTACCCATGCACTCATCTGTTCACTCAGATACTATCTATGCACTCACAGAATTCCCAAAGCACTATCCATACACTCATCTAATCGTCCAGACCCTACCCTTGCACTCATCCATTCACTGAGGCACTACCTATGCACTAATCCATTCACCCAGGCCCTACCCATGCACTAATTCATTCACCCACCATTATCCATGCACTTATCCCTTCACCTAGGCACTACCTTTCTACTCATCCATTCAACCAGGCCATACCCTTGCACTAATGCACTCACTTAGGCACTATGCATGAGCTCATTCATTCACTCAGGCACTAACCATCACTTATCCATTCACTGAGGTCCTACCCATGCACTCATCCAATCACCTAGGCACTATCCATGTACTCACCCAATCGTGCAGGCACTATGCATTAATTCACCCAATCATCGCGGCACTATCTAGGCACTCACCTAATCATGCAGCCACTACGCTTGCACTAATATGGTTACCGAGACACAACCTTGCATTCATCCAATCACCCAGGCGTTATCCTTCTACTCATTCATTTACTCAGGTACTACCGTTGCAGTGATCCATTCACTTGCGCACTACCCATGAACTCATCTATTCACCTAGGTAATAACCATGCACATATCAAATCAACCAGGCACTGCCCTTCTACTCATCCATTCACCCAGGCACAACCTGTGCACTAATCTGTTTACCCACTGCTATCCATGCACTCATTCAATCACCCAGGCCCATCCATACACTAATTCATTCACCCAGCACACTACCCTTGTACTCATCCATTCACTCAGGCAGCATGCATGTGGTCATCCATTTACTCAGGCACTACCCATACACTCATCAAATGATCAGGGCAATACTCATGCACTCATGCATTCACTCTGGCATTATCCATGCACTCATGCATACACCCAGGCACTAAACATGCACATATCAAATCACTCAGCCCGTACTCATGCACTCATCTATTCACTCGTACTACCCACACACTCATCCATTCACCCAGGCACTACCCATGGACATATTCAATCACTCAAGAACTACCCTTGCACTCATCCGTTCACTCAGGTACTATGCATGTGCTCATTCATTCACTCTGGAACAACCCATGCACTGATTCATTCACCAAACCATTATCCATGCACTCATCCGTTCACTCAGGCACCACACATGCACTGAGGGAATATCCATGCACTCATCCAATGACTCAAGCACTATCCATGTACTCACCCAATCATGCAGGAACTATGCATTGATTCACCCAATGAACCAGGCACTATCTAGGCCCTCACTGAATCACTTGGGGACTACCCTTGCACTAGTGCAATTACTGAGGCACAACCTTGCACTCATCCAATCAGTCAGGCGTTATCCTTCCACTGATTCGTTTACTCAGGTACTACCGTTGCAGTGATCCATTCATCCAATTCCCCTAAACATAAATCTATACCCTTCAGGGGTCAATCCATACTTTTTTTATCAGGGTCTCCTTCATGGGGGTGTACCACTGCCTGTCACTCCCTTCGAGGGCCAGTAGGGCATCCCGCCCATTGTCGGGAATATAACTCCCAGGCCAGTTTCCCAGTCCTCCTGCGCACTACCACAGATCTCTCATACTCCTACAACCAATAATATATGTCATCCCCTCCTTGAAGCTAGGCACCAAGTCTGTGGGTATGTGAGTGGAACTTTTAACACTGGACTAAATATTTCAGCCCCCACTGGATTTTACTTGCAGTGCTAGTAAATCCAGAACTCTCAGACTATGCTCATAGGCCAATATCTTTTCCTCAAGAGCAAGTATTTCCCTGGCGAAGGCTCTTTCTGCCTTGGCCATCCTCGCCTTATCATCCAGTAGTGCCAGCTGCAACCTCAGGTCCCTCTCATCCTGTCGATTCTTGAGCCTGAGATCTTTCAGTTTCCAGGTGCTTTTCTACACAGATGACACATAAATCATTGTTTCCAGAACAAAAGATTTGCAATCGGTTGCCCAAAAGTTTCATCACTGCATGTCCAGCATTTTATGCTGGAAGAAGGACAATTCATTAAAGATCAATGCGGACAAAACCGAGGTGCTAGTTTTTGGACCACAGAATTCTATCTGGTCACATGCCTGGTGGCCCACAGACTGCGGTCCCCTTCTTGTACCGGTCAAAACAGCAAAATATCTGGGGGTCAGTTTTGACGAGGGTCTGATCTTCGGTGCTCAGGTCAGCCGAGCAGTCAGCACCTGTTTCTACATCATAAAAACCCTGAGGAAAGTACTGCTGCATATTCCATCTGAACTGCATCTGTCCACTATCATCGCACTGGTTACATTCCGGCTACTGCTACTGCAACCCTCTGTACCTTTACATCAACACAGTATCCCTGAACAAGCTTCAGGTGGTACAGAACTCAGCAGCAAGGATGATTCTTAACATCCAAAGTATCAGTCAGCCAGGGAAGAAATTCGAGCCTTGCATTGGATCCCCATCAGGAAGTGTATTTCCCTCTATGTCTTGAGTATGGTATACAAGGCTTTGTACAGCAAAGGTGCATCACATGTAAAATCCATGTTTCAGTGGTATACTCCAGGGAGGACCTTGATATCCTCCTCTAAAAAAAACCTGGGGGCATATTCACACAGCGATATAGCCGCGTTAGCGGCACTTTTCTGCTGCTAAAGCAGCAATATTATTATTGCCTTATTCTTAAGCTGTCGCTAACAACCGTTAGCAACACATTTCTGGTGATAGCAGGCACTTACAACATCACCAACGATGTCAGCTACAAATACCGCCAATTGTATTTAATGTAGGCGTTCCCTTTCTAAAACGCACGCTAACCCCACTACGCGATATTCTCAGCGATCGCCTGGAACGGCGATGTGATAAAAAAACACACGCTAAGGCCCTTTAGCTACCGAAACTTAAGACCAGACAAAAGGAGGGCCTAAAAATTGTGAAAAGTGGCAATATATGAGGGAGACTACCCCAGAGCCCCATCTGATGATCCAGTGATGCCATAAAGGTACTAATCGTGCAGCTTGGAGCACCAAGAAGGTCACAACAACCCCCACCAATGCCACCTCCCCCAGGACCACCACCGAGGCTGCGCCGAAAAAGACAGCGGGTCTATCGCCGACACACCATCCTCACAGACCCAACGCCAGAGGATGTCATTGCCCACTACAGGCTCCATGACATCCATCCTTCCCATCCTGACAGAGATAGCCCATAGGCTGACAGCACCAACACAGCGGATAAGCAACATCCCTTGGCAAACAAAGCTGCTGGCTATGCTGCACATGTTGGCCTCAGGTACATTCCAACCAACAACTGCCAGAGGTGGAGGAGTCTAACAATCAGCCCTATCAAAGTGCCTCACACCTGTTTTGGATGGCATAATCAGCCTGATACCCCAGCGCCTTCACTTCCCCAACCCTGTGCAGGAACAGCTGGAGGACCAAGCAAGGGTTCTATGCCACAGCTGGCTTCCCGTATGTGTTGGGACCAATTTACTGCACATATGTTCTACTTTTGCCCCCTGCAGACACTGCCCACATATACTGCAACAGAAAGCACACACATTCCATCAAAGTGCAGTCAATAGTGGACCACTGGGGCCTGTCACCAATGTCGTAGCCAAGTTCCCAGGAAGCATGTATCATTCCTACATCTTCTGCCAGTCCATCATCAACCAGCGCTTTCAGGATGGCACATTTGGAAACTCATTGCTCATTGGTAAGTACTAACTGAACACACCCCACATCTCAACACCACAATCTGAGAACACACGCCTGTGAGAATGCACACGTTCCAAACTCACATGCAATATGACAACATGCCCACCTACAGACATAACAACACAAGTTACTGTGGTAACTGGGGCCAGCCATGTAGACAAACCATCCCCAAAGCCATAGCCCCTCTGACACACAATTGTAGATGTGATGAGAGGTGGGAACCAAGTATGTGTGATGGAGGTACTCGACCAACGAAGAAAAACTGTACACAAGGCTGTGTGTTGCGGTGGTGTGCCGGACAGTCTTGAGTGGGCCGAGCACGGACATGTCCATGTGGTCATATAGTGCGTTTCCGGGATCCAGCTGATGTCAATGACTGGGATGGTGACTGACCCACCTGATGGGGTGGGAACCATGTGAAGGTAGCATGGAGGATGCAGAGGCGGTCGAAGCAGCTGCAGGCCACTGCGTATACCTGTTTGTACATGGAGAGGGAGGACTCGAGTACAATACCTAGATACCTAGAGTTGTGGTGGGGAGGGCTTCCGAAGCTGCTGGCCCACCCACATGCTAATGGTGTGGTCATGAGGATGAGGACTAATGTCTTCACTACGTAGACCACACCCCAGCTGTTGAACATCAATGTTGCAAATTGATGCTATCCTCCCTGGAACACCAGTCTGGTGTGTGTGTGTGTGCACCTTTGTTAGAAATGGGATCTCTGGTTGGCTAAGGCGTGCGCCAAAGCCAGGCAGGGACCACCACTCTAATCAGGGCAAGGGAGTTACACACCAAAGATAACCCCTGCTCACCCCTTTGGTAGCTTGGCACGAGCAGTCAGGCTTATCCCGGAGGCCATGGGTAAAGCATTTGCGCACGCGCACAGCAACAACATCCCAGGCACATTAGGATTTTTCTCAGTTTAGGAGTCCTTAAGTTAGGAGTCCTAACTTTACTACTACTAAATTGAGAAAAATCCTAATTTTAAGACTTTCGGTATTCACAGAAGGCATTTAGGAGTCCTAAAGTTAGGACTACTAACTTCTGTGAATACCGAAATGAGTAAGTGCCGTCTGTGAATACCGAAATGAGTAAGTGCATTCTGTGAATACCAAAATAGTAGTAAGTTTAGGATTGAGTCTTAAGTTCATTCTGTGAATCGGGCCCAAGGTGCCTGCAGATGCACCTGTCATCTTTGATGTTGTCGGTGACCGATGTGGCATGCATAGCACCATGTATGTTGGAGTTGCATATTGGTGCAAGTGTGTATGGGCAGTTGGAGATACATGTTTTGAGTTTTCATACAGTGCTGTAGGCGCTTCCTGCAGTGGTGTGGTTGTTGCTGTTAATAGTGGAGTGTGCCAGATCCTTGGTGACTCTGCTCCAGTAACTCTGTGTGGCTCCGGCTGTGGGTTTGCATGTTATGGGGTTTCCCGATGAGGAAGTGTATGCTGTGCTGGTCACACCATGGGTGTTGAGTGGACGCAGTTTTCACATGTGATGATTGGGTCAAAGGTGTGCCCGGCCCTGTGGAGCAGTGTTGTGAAGCGTTGGCTCAGTTCAATGTTGGCAAACATCTGCCAGAGGGTAATGGAATCTGAGTTCTTGTTGTATGGGAGGTGGAGGCTCAGCTCATGGATGAGTATGTAGTCCATGGAGTAGAAGACATGTCATGAGATGAAGTTGATGTCCATTGCGAAGCGACCCCACCCTCTGTGGGCCCTGCAGGTGAGGGTGCTGCAAACTGTTGCTTTGTGGCAGGTCTGGATAGGAAATGACAGGTATTGTGCGGTTGGGAAAGTCTTGCGTCAGCATCAGCAGCTGAACAGAATGTGAGACATGCCTTGTGTGGGCCATTGGCATCTAAACGTTCACCTGGCATGGACTGCGAGGACTGTAGCTGAGTGGTAGTGCTAGCCATGAGGAGAGCCAGGGACCCTGCTGGTGTAGGTGTCAGGCCGACAAACATGTGCGGACAGGTCTGACATTGGTACGCTGTTGGAGTGCTAGTGATGCAACCGCGCAGGGCACACAAGCAAATAGGCCTGGGGGAACGGAGGAGCAGCTTTGAGGCAATGTAATTTGCATTGATGCTGGTAATTTTGTCAGAAGCTACACATGGCTACCATCAATTCCAAAGTAGCACCAATCACAGACGACATAACTATTAACCCTGCCCATACAACATGCTTAACTACTAATGGACACATCTCTCCATTACATGTTACGTGTGATCAAGGATATGCACTCACACCATGGATGATGACACCCCTCCAAGCCACCAACACCCAGGCCCAGAGGCAGTATAATTTGGCTCATGGATGTTCCAGGGGCATAGTGGAGTGCACATTTGCTAAAGTCACATTTCTGGTGCCTTGACATAACAGGTGAAAGACTTTTGTACAGTCCAGAAATTGTGTATAAGATGACCATAGCATATTGTGTATTGCACAATATATGTGTACGCACCATGGATTCAAGTGCCAGATGCACCGGACGATGATCATGATAATGAGGAAGATTAGGCAGGTGGATCACACCCCATGGCTTCTGTAGCAGGATCAGCCTGAAGCAACAGAATCATCACCAATTTCATCACCTGAGCACGTCACATCATGGTGTCCTCAGCAATCATATATACATTTAAATTGACCACTAGCACAGTATATGCAAATAAAAAATACAACACATTTACCCTGTGTGCATGTTTCTCATCCGCATTATTACATCACTCTGACAAGTGTAAGTGTAACATTAAGTGGTAAAAATTCCAAGTTCAAAATTAGGGGGGATTTGCCACCTCTGAACAGAGAAGCTGTTTAGAGTGAGATATGTTCAAACCAGACATGTTAGTGTGTCAAAAGTGTTACAAAATTCTGATGTTCACTCTGTCACATGTGGCTAAAGTTGTATTGTAATTGCATTTATATAGCCCTTACTACCCCTGACGATACGTCAAAGCGCTTTTACGGCGAGTAGCACGCTACTCCGAGACCCATAGAGGATTAGTGTTGAATTAGTATAGTGAAACATGCAAGTACATTTTAAGTGGTGGATAGGTTAGTCATTTATCTGGATTTGGAATGATAGCAGAAGGATAGAGGAGGACAAAGGTTTGTATTTATATAGTGCTTGTTGATGCACGCTATTCAGGAAGCCTACAAAGGATTAGTGGTGAATTAATATGGTGAAATATGAAGTAATTTCAGTGGTGGATATTAGTTAGTTACTTGGAGTGAGAAGGATAGCGGAGGGATAAAAGGGGAAGAAAGATTTGCATTCATAGCACTTGTTACCCCTGATGGGTGTTGAATCGCTTTTCTGACAAGTAGCACGCCACTCTGGAACCCATAAAGGATTACTGTTGAAAATGAGTATAGTAAAAAAAAGTATGAAGTAATTTGAGTAGTGGATATGTTATTCAGTTATTTGGGTAGTATATTTGTATAGTTTAATATGGAATTTGAGAAGTGAACGTGTTAGTCTGTTAATTTAGATTGAAAAGTATAGTGGAGGGATAAAAGAGTGAAAGATTTTTTAAACATTTTGTTTAGGTCTTAGCAATAGGAGGAGGCTTTTGGATGAGTAAAACGGAGTTTTGGAGGGGAGGACTCAGAGGAAAGAGTTTAGAAAGGTTGTTTTAGGGGATCGGTATAGTAAAAGAGGTGTCAGATGATGCAAGGAGGGGTAGAGTAGGAGAGATTCAAGAAAGGGTTATTTTGGCAATCATAGTAGTGTATGGGGTTTGTGATAAATGAGAGAGTGGATGTAGAGGATATATTGATAGATGTATAGGATGAGAGATAGGGTAGTGCATTGGAAGGAGTAGTAAAATAAGTTTGAGATGAGTCAGAAGGTTGGGCTAGAAGATATATTGAGCAAAGTATAGGCTGAGAAATAGGGTAGTGCATTGGAAATGCTAAATTAGAAGAAAGTGATAAATATATAGATCCATAATTATATTGAAAGTATATAGATACATAAAGGAGGTAAGTTTATGTAGATTAAAGATATAGATAGAGGCACAGAATGAGAAACAGGGTTGTGCATTGGACATGCTATTTCAGGAGAAAAATAACAGTCACACAGATCCAAGTACATGGAAGGTACATAGATGCACAATGGAAGTATGTACATGTAGACCAAATATGCTTTTTTTAAATATTATTTTTTCTCTCAACAACATAATTATTTTACATGTTTATACAAAGTAATACACAAAGATCGGTAGATATCTATAGTGAAAAAGAATGCTTGTTTACAGAGGGATATGCTGATCCACGGCTCTGAAACAGCTGTAAAATGGTGATTTTCCAATATCTTTGGGGCATTCAAGTTGAAGGAGTATTTGTGTGTCATCTGCATAGTTATAGCACGTGAGGTGAAATTTATTGATCAGTACTGGTAATGACTTCATGTAGATGTTGAAAAGCATGGGCGAGATGATAGAACCTTGAGGGACCCCTGCTTTTGTGCAGTATGGTTTGGACGAGAAAGGTGGGGTATGGATGACATTAGTTCTGTTTCAAAGGTAGGACGCTATCCAGTCTAAAGCAGTTCCCTCAATGCCGGCTTCATAGAGTCTTTGTTTCAGAGTGTCAGGCCCAACTGTGTAAAAGGCAGCTGAGAGGTCCAAGAGGACTAGCGCAGCAACCCGGTTGCGGTCAACTGTATTATTTAGGTCATCCCAGATGGCAAGGAGGGCAGATTCAGTGCCTCTTCACGGACGGAATCCTGTTTGGAAGTCTGAACGTATGTCATTCTCTTCAATGAATTGTGACATCTGGGTGAACGCTGCTCTTTCTATCAGTTTGCCGAACAGTCCATTTGTAATGAGTCTGTAGTTGTCAGGGTTTAGCAGTCCAAGTTTGTTTTCTTCAGTAAAGGGAGTATGTATGACTTTTTGAGTTCTTCTGGAAATATTCCAGTAGTTAAGGAATCGTTGATGATTCTTCTTACTGGAGTGGCAGCAGAGGTTGTTAAAAGAATTGTCTTGAAAGTTTGTGGCGGACAGGGGTCAGAAGGGCTGCCAACAGGCCTGCTTGCTTTTACCAGGTCCTTAAATTCATTGTGTGAGATGTGTTGGAAGGATTGTAGAGGCTTGATTAGAGCATTCCTGGATTGTTGTTTTGTACAAGGGTTAGTGCTAGTGCTTTGTTTCTGTTTTAAGTACGATTCCAATGTGTCTGCTTTGTCCGTGTAATGATTTGCCAGTTTGTCTGTGAAATCTTGAGTAACAGGATGAGTTTCTTCTAGGCTATTTGGTTTGCAAAAATAATTGAGTATTTTATATAATTCTTTATTTGCACATTCAGCGTTTTGAATTCGGTCTGAATAGTACCTTTTCTTAGCTTTTTTGATAGCAGACTTGTATAATCTGTTAATTTTCTGTAGGTGAAGTTTGTCTTGTTTGTAGCTTTCTAATTTGTTATTTTTTGTCTTTTATTTCTATGTGTCTCCAAGGCGTTTTTTTCTTTTGTTCTGTTGTGTGGTTTTGAGTCGTATCAGGATGTCAAAAGCTTCCTGTAACCACCGGCTAGGGCGACTGACTCCGGAATCTGGGGATCACGGTTCGATCCCCAGGGCCGGCGGCAGATTAGCCCAGCACCATGTGACTCTGGGCAATAGCTTGCTTAATCTTCCCAACGGCCCCCAGCTCCTAGAGACCCTTACGGGTGATTGTGCGCTTTACAAATGTGGATTATTATTATTATTAATTTATGCTTTCCAGATTTTTACTGGATGTTAGTTGTGTTTCCAAGTGTTCCAAATTGAGTTTGTTCCACGGCCGATAGGTGGATGGATGTAAGGTAGTTTTAGGAGAGTCGCCTAGCGTTGTTTTATGTTGGAAGGTAGGCAAGTGGTGTTCTGACCATATGACTGGAGTTATAGTTTGAGAGGTAACTAGTTCAGTATTAGCAAAAATGACATCTAGGATACGTCCAGCGGTGTGTGTCAGATTGTGGACAATCTGATGCAGGTTTAATGCGTCTAGGGCAGTGATTATAGTTTTTGAATGGGTCATATTGGGTTTATGAAGCCAAATGTTACGGTCACCCAGAACACATAGGTTGGAGTGTATAGTTATCAGGTTTGACACTGTGTCTAGAAGTACTTCTGGGAATGTGGAGGTCTGTAAAGGAGCAGGAAGTTACAGGAGGAAGACGGTGTAGAATTGCATCTTGTTAGAAGAGCCTCATAATTCTTTATGGAGATGTTGTCAATTTTAGTGATATGTATTGTTTGCCTGAATACAACAGCTAGACCACCTTCTTTTTCGGCTATACGATTTTGGGTGATTATTTGATAGCCAAAGGAATGGCTTCATGCAGGACTGGAGCCATATCTTCTCCCAACCATGATTCGGTTATGAGTAGTATGTCTGGTTTTGCATCAGTGAGAAGGTCGTAGATGTAATGCTTGTTTTTAGACAGCCCACACATTGCTCTTAAATAACACCCCGGGAGCCTTGATCGGTCACACGTATAACAACCAAACGACGATCGATTACATCATCTTAAGCGATAACCTGCAAGACAAAATGATAAATTTCATGGTTCACCAACGTAATGACAGCGATCACGCAGCCTTAACAATAACCATGAACTTATCGGTGCAATCAAGATATCAGCCGATATGTGTGGGAGCATCGGACGGCCAAGAATTAACAAAACTGCCCAGAAGAATAAAATGGGGGCAGGTAGCCACAGCAACCTTTAACAACTGGGTAAACACGTGGGCAGGCTGGCCCCCGCGTAAACACAATCAGGAGATGATAGCCACATGGGAAGGAATCACCTTGACCCTGGCGGCAGAACTTAGGGGAGGTGGAGACAAACCCAGGGCAATCCGCTGGCATCCTCCGACCACACTTGGATTCAACGCAGAAATTAAAACCAGTGCAAAGGACTTAAACAAAAAACGTAAAGCCTACAGCAAAAACCGCACAACTAAAAACAAAATCCAACTGCAAGAGGTTGCAAAGAGCCACTCCATAAAAGTGTGGGCCGCAAAGCGTAATCATTGCGAGGCCCAGTGGCTGAAAATTTTCGATCTTCTGAGCCTCGGAAAATCACAAGAGTTTTGGAGTTACATCAGTCACCTTGGTCGAGGCACAAATCATAGAGAAAACGCCCTCGAGGCATCTGTCTGGGTTCGCCACGTAAAAGCACTTTACCAGGAAGAAGGACTTACCAACAAGCCTCACAACACGACCCCACAAAAATTGGACCCGGCTCCAACTACTAACATAACATCCCCTCCTGGAAAAACTCTAGTGTCCAAAATATTTAAAAAAATTTGAGCAAACGGCGCACCGGGTCCTAACGGTCTACCAGGCCAACTATTCAAATCAAACATCGAATTCTGGTCTGAAAACCTGACCCACCTATTTTCTGACTGTTGGCTGTCGGGGGCTGTGCCTGACTCATGGCGAGGCTCGCTCCTGCACCCAATTTATAAAAAAGGGACCAAATCAGACCCAACAAATTACCGTATGATCGCCCTGCTGGACATTGAGGGCAAAGCTTATGCAAGTGCAATTCTGAAAGACCTCACAGACTGGGCAAGTGAAGAAAATCTCCTGCCATTCTGCCAAACCGGTTTCAGACCAGGGTCCTCGACCGCGGACAACATCACAGCACTCTCTTATCTAATCAATCGAGCACGGCTGCGTAAAAGCCTCCCCTTATTTGCCTGCTTCATCGACTATTCTGCTGCGTTCGATGGGGTAGACCGTACCATCCTTTGGAGAAAGTTGGTCCACTGGAACATCGATCCTTCCCTGTTAAGAGCGATACAATCCCTGTACCAAAACACCTGGGCAAGAATCAAACTTTCAAACGACTCCGCAACTGATAAGATAGACACGAATCGCGGTCTAAAACAAGGGTGCGTGTTGGCGCCCCTATTGTTCAACTTATACACAGCAGACATGGAGACAGCCTTGCAGGGGGCCACCTTAGTAACACCAAAGATCGGGGCAACCAAAATACACTTCATGCAGTATGCGGACGATCTCGTAATTCTGGATCACACAAAAACAGGATTCCAAAAGGCACTCACCGCCCTGGCAATATATAACAACAAAAACAGGCTGGTGACAAACCCGACTAAATCAAAAATAGTCATTTTTGGGCACTACCCCCAAAAAAAAAGAGCAAAATAGAGCCTTTTGCCATTTAACCTTGGACAGTACCCAGAAATACTTGTACTTAGGGGCCTCCTTTCACGAATCAGGGTCGTGCAGTACCCACTTAAAGAAAATTCAGGGTAAAGGCAAGTCCATCCCCTTTGCCCTATGCAAACTACAAGCTCTTATACATAGTCCATCAGCAATGGCCATTCAAAGAGTCCTCAAGGCCAAGTTAATGCCGGCCCTTAACTACGCACAACAGGCGTACCCAGGCAAATTAAATAAGGAGCTGGAAGAAATCCATTGCGGGGCATACAAGAGACTGTATCATCTGCCGAAATGTATAAGAAACACTCTAATCCGCCTGGAATTCGCCCTTAACCAACAAACCTTGGAAGAAATGGCAGCCCTAAGTAAATATTATTACCTCGCAATAGCGGCACGCGATAACACACTAAAGGCTGCCCTGAAACACATCTTTACTGAACCAGGGAACCCCTGGTCAGTTACCATCGAAGCCGCCATGACGCAATTGAACCTGGCGATCGAGTCGTGGAACCCAGACCTTGTCAACTACACTACCATCAAACAAGTGATAAAGAGACAAGTGCGCGCACGCTCCCGGGAGCTGGACCTGGAGTCCCTCAGGAAAAGAGCCTTCCATGAGTCCTTATGCTTGCCACACATCACGCAAAACCCTCGAAATCATCTTACGCAGGCCGTGGGCCTCCCAGCACTCCACAAGATCCTCGCCTACAGACTGCACCCCCTGCCGCTCAATGAACTATATCACCCGGAAAAAGCAGGCACAGGAGTCCGGGATTGCAGACTCTGCAACTATAAACGAGAATCACTGGCCCACTTACTGTTTTGCTGCCCCGCCCTACGTGCACCCCGCACACTCTACCTTAGGCCCATTCTGAGGGATGCTGGGACACGCACAGTCAAGGAAGCAATTCATCATCTATATACCTTGAGTGTAGTAAAACAGATGGCCTCATTCGGAAAATTTATTCAAAAGACTCGGCTCGAGTTGACAGCAGTAAGGGCCACGCAGGAATAGAGACCTTGCCGCATGAACCCCCGGTGGACCTCACAGGCCCCCGACTGCGTGTGCCCGTATGAACCTTGGGAACTTCTTATAAATGCTTGTCAACAGAATCTCTGTGGTTTTTTCCCCTCACGAACTTTGGGAACTTTTTAACATATGCTTGACTACTGGAATTTTGTGTTTTTTTTTACTTTTGTAATTTTATACTTGATCTTAATGTAATGGTTTTAACTAACCACACAATAAAAGTTATTCATTCATTCATTCATTCATAATGCTTGTTTTTAGAGAGGGATCGAGCATTTATTAGTAGGCAGTTTAGTGAGTGGCCTTTGGTGATAGTGAGACTTTGTGAGGTAGAAAACAAATCAGTATTGTGTGGGTTTGTAGCAGGTGTGTTTTTAGTGCTGGTATTAGCTGTATTAGGATAGCAATCGTGTAGCTGTTCTATATCGTGTTCCTCATCCAGCATGCTAAGAAGTCATTTTGATGGGTCTGCATGTGTAGGTGTTGGAGATGGTGTTTGAGAATGAGTTGGAGTGCTGTGTTGCTTTTGTGGAGTAACATTGTTGTGAAGTATACATGGGGAAGCAAATTTGGGACACGTGGCATATTGCTTATATTTTATGTGTGTGTTTAAGGCGGAAGGTGGTGCAGCATGTGGGTCATGTAGTAATGTTCTAAATTGTCCAATGGATGAGAGGCAGTTAAAAAAGAGGTGTTGTATTGCTGTATTTGTGTTAGGTGTGGTGGAAGAGTGAAAGCTTGGCATTGGAGTTTGTTCCTTTGTGTGATTTGAGAGGTGGTTATTTGTTTGTATTTTGTGATGGTAAGTATTATGAGGTGTTGCGCTTTAAAGAGCTTGTTGTGCTGGTGTGTGTGATATGTTTTGCTTTTGAGGAGTAGTGAAAAAGGGTGCTGATGTATATGTTTCATGCAATGAATTTGGTTGTGTAGTATTGTTTGTGAGAGGAGGATGTGACAAAGAGGGGGTGGTGATGTGTTTATGAGTAGAGTGTATGTTGTGTGTAGGAGGGAATGAAGTGGAGGTGAAAGTGTTTATCTTAGACTGGTTTGTTGCAATAGTTACAAAGTGTGGTGGTGTGCAGTGTGTGGGTTTTGTGTTAGTGTTATTATGGTAGAAGGGAGAGGAGGGTGTTTGTTGGACAACTGATGGAAGGATGATTATACGTTTGTTAGTGATAAAAGGTGGTCTGTTAGGTGTAATTACAGTAGGGAGAGTGTGTCTGAATGGGATGTAGTTATGTATGGTGTTGATTGGCGTTGTGTTAGTGATGAGTGTATTGGTTAGTGGTATAGGATAGAGTTGTGTACTGTTTGTAGGTGATTTATTTATTTATTTAGTGTGTTTTGTATAGCGTGCAGCTACCCCAACGGGGTGTCCCGGCGCTTCTGTATGTATACTGGGTCTCAATCAGGGGGCTTTATCAGAAGAGAAATGTTTTCAGTGCCTTGCGAAAGGGCAGCTCCTCCTGAATCATCGGAATGGTGTTGGGGAGTTTATTCCATTGAGAGGAGGTACATACCTGGAAGGTTTTTCCCCCAGAACGTACTTTTTTGAATCTGGGGGTAAACAGCAATTTTTTTGAGCTGGATCGGAGGTGTCTAGCATTACTGTAAGGGCGAAGACAGGAAGCGAGATATGCGGAACCCTTTCCCTTGATTGCACGATGTGCCAAGGTGAGGGCTTTGAATTCTGCCCTTTTTTTAACTGGCAGCCAGTAAAGCCTTCGCCGATGTGGCGAGATGTGCTCTCGAAGAGAGATGCGACAGACTAACCGGACTGCTGCATTCTGGACTGTCTGTAACCGGTGGTAAAGGCCAGAAGCAAGTCCAATATACAGACCATTGGCATAATCTAGATGGGATGTTATTAATGCCTGCACAATGGTTTTCCTCGTGTTACTGGGAAGGAAATTGATACATTTTTTGATCATCCTTAATTTTGAGAAGCATGCAGCAGACACCGTCTGGACTTGATTATGAAAGGAGAGGCTAGAGTCCCATCTAACCCCCAGGTTTTTTACTGATTTCTTGGGGGAAGGGGGCATGCTCAGGTCGAGTGGCCACCAAAGGTTTGAGTCCACCGGAGAGGATTGATGAAAAAAGAGGACCTCGGTTTTCCCAGCGTTTAGCCGAAGGAAGTTTTTGTCCACCCAGCGGGCGATGTTGCGGAGACAGTCTTTTAATGGATCAAAAGTGGTCTGAGTAGGAGTGTCATAAGAGAATAAGAGCTGAATATCATCAGCATACGAGGTTGCCTTAATTTCTAATTGAGCAATGAGCTCAGCCAGGAGGGAAAATAAACATTAAACAAAAGGGGGCTGAATGAGGAGCCCTGAGGGACTCCCCATTTTAACAGATGGCTATCAGAGATGTAGGGGGGAACACCGCCTGTGTCCGATTAGATAAGAACGAGGACAGCCAGTCCAAGGCCTTGCCTTTAATGCCTTTAGCTCGGAGGCGATTAAGTAGGACGGGGTGAGAGACAGTGTCGAAAGCTGCCGACAAATCAAGCAGCACCAACACCGCTCTCGAGCCCCCGTCCAGTTTCCATTGCACGGATTCAGCCATCTTTATCAAGGCTGACTCAGTGCTATGACCTGGTCTAAACCTGTGTTGTGAATCATGGAATAAACCAAGGGTTTCAAAGAAACCCACTAGTTGCTGGTGCAGTAGCTTTTCAAGAACCTTAGCTGGGGCAGTAAGGATGGTGGAAATGTGTGGTAGTTGGGATAGTAGGGTGTGTAGATGTGGTTTGGTTTGGTTTGTAGTGCAGGCTGGTGCATTAATCTGTGCATAGTGTTGTGCATGGTGTACATTTGGTGTGAGTGTGTTGCTCTGTTTGTGGATGTGGATGGTGTGGGCTGGGTATTGCTAAATGAGAAAAAGGGCAGCATTTCTGGCCCTAGTCTCGACCAGTCTCGAACAGACTCAAACAGGAAACTGCCCTTGTCCTCTTTGCCCTTCGCCTCTCTGCCCGGGCTGAGGCGCCCTAAGCCTGGCCTTTTTTATAGCCCTATTAATCAGGCGACACCTTCAGCCAATGGGAACCCTAGCCCTAACACTATCCAATCACAACACTAGCCCTAAAATCTGTAACCAATAGGAGACCAGGGCCAATCTTAACTCTAGTCCAAGAACCCAATCAGTTAAAAAAAAACTGATCTCTACGTCCAATAGAGGCCCTAGCCCTACCAGTAGTCCCAAAACAAGTCCATGCAACCAATGGCACATGTAGCCCTGGTCCCTACTTCCAATAAAAATCCTAACCCCACACCTAGTGCAGCAACCAATCACACCAAAAGCCCTAATCGCTACTTCCAATTAAAGGTCTAACCCTAGCCCTAGTCCCACCCTACTCCCAACAACCAATAACACAGGAAGCCCTAGTCCCTACTTCCAATAGAAATCCTAACCCTAGTTCTAGTCCCAACCCTACAATGATTGAATCACAGACCCAGAAACCAATCAGAAACCTCAAATACCCAACCAATGAGGACATTAACCCTAATCCAATAGAAACACCAGATAAAATCACCAATCAGTGTAGACATGTACCAACCACTAGCAGACCATATAAGGCCCCAGAGACCTCAGACGAGGTTTGCTGGCCAGGGAGTTGAAAGCTGCTTCTCCTGTTCAGAATCTCCTAGGAGACAGACAGGCTCAATCCACACTTTGGACTTCAGCAGTTAAGGGCCTCACTAACTTGAAATCTAACAATACTCTTTGAATAAAACCTTACTCCCCTGCTGGCCAAAAAACGAAGTGCACAGACCCTAGTAAAACACTATTTAAATAGCTCACAGAAGCACCCTCTGATGTAGGGCTGGTTTCACTGGCTTGTAAACACAAAATGGTGGCTGGGAGTGCACTGTTTTAACATACAGGTCTTAGCACAGAGCAAAGGAGCAATTTGGAGGGAAAACAGAATTGTCACCAAGGAATAAGAGGGACAAAGTGCAGAGGTTGGACTGCAAATCCCACAATTCAACACACTAAATGGAGGCAATCATGGGCAGGGAAAACCACAAATTTAAAACACAACACAGGTTATAAAATATGCAATTATAGGCAGGCTAAAATTACAATTTTTAACTGTAACAAACACAGGCATAGACAGTAAACACAGAAAGTGAAAATCGTTTTTTAAACAACTTTTTGTCTTGGGAAGAGACAGCACTAGTCTGTCTCTCCTGGACTCTGTTCACAGCAATCTGGGGCAAAGGTAGGCTGCAACTCACAAGATCGAGGAGAATGATTTGGGGTGCACCCAGCAAGAACTTAAGGGGCCTGGGCAGGTTTGAGAGGAGGGCTCAGACTTGCCTGGGTGTCATTTGGGATCAAATATGAAATGAGGGTGTCACATGGGTCAAATATGAACTTAGAGTGTTATATGGGGTCAAATATGAAATTAATAGTGTCATATGGTGTCAAATATGAAATTAAGGGTGTCATTTGGGAACAAATATGACCTTAGGGTTTAATATGGGGTCAAATACGAAATTAAGGGTGTCATTTGGGTCAAATATGAAATTAAGGGTGTCATTTGGGGTCAAATGTGAAAATAACAATGTTACAACACAAGCAACACAGCACTCCAACTCACTCTCAAACACCATCTCCAACTCATACACACGCAAACCCATCAAAATGCCTTCTTAGAATGCTGGATGAGAAACAAAATACAGAACAGCTACACAATTGCTATCCTAATACAGCTAATACCAGCACTAAAACACACACCTGCTACAAACCCACACAATACTGATCACTCTTCTACAAAACAAAGTCCCACTATCACCAAAGGCCACTCACTAAACTGTCTACTAATAAATGCTTGATCCCTCTCTAAAAACAAGCATCACATCGACGACCTTCTCACTGATGCGAAACCAGACATACTTTTCATAATATAAATTTATTTATTCGGCTTTGCACAAAGGAAAACCATAAAAGCAACATTTGAAAATACAATTAGGTATTTAAACAAATGAACATGTTATAAAATGTAGTAAAATTCATACAAAGACAAATTAATATATTTTAAAACAGAGTGTCAAATTATTTCATTTCATCAACTGGGGCTAGGTCCGGGATACATTTTACAGATTTTTCCTGTGCTTCATGACACATTTTAGGAAGTTAAGGACAAGATAACAAACAAATTCAGATTCTAGCATTTTGAGACGTAGCATTGCAGGACGACACTGTCTAAATCCCCAACGTCTTAGTAGTGTTAATAGCCAGATTTTCCTGTGTGGATGATGGAATTTACAGAACAGTAATGTGTGTATGTTGGACTGTTTAGATTCCTCATCACAGGGACAGGGAGGGGGGATTAGGTCCCATCTGTTACTCTCAGGAAATGCTACCAATCTATAGGTCTACGCCCTAAGATCGAGGATGGGACCGCCATGTATTTCCTGGAGCCATGTAAAATAATCTGCCTCCAAGAGACATGGTCTATGACAGAGCTTCACCTCTTGGGCTATAAAACATACTTTACCTCAGCCCTGTACAGTATTGTAAGTAGACCTAAGGGAGGGCTAACCACGTACATTGCAAACACTGTGAACCACCTAAAAGTGTCCATAGTCGACTCCGACCCAAATTTCCAATTACTCTCTCTTTCCTTTACGAACAAGGAGTCCATCCTCTTGATTAATGTCTATAACAACTTAGAGGATGATCAATTCCTGGTTCTTCTGTGTAACATTCAAGAGAGATTAACTCAGCTTTACCAGCTGAAGGCAGGACAAGGGGCAATTCATCTTTTATGGGGAGGGGACTTTAATCTCCACCCATGCCCACAGGCTAAAACAAATTGCTGCGGGATAGCGGATGAACACGACGCTCCATTAGTGCATTTTGCCCATTCCAAGGTGGGGATTGCTATGAACAATCTGCTATCTGACTAGGATCTTGTAATAGCCAATAGCCCAAGCTCAGGCCTAAACTCCCTCCAACCGACTTATGTGGGTAGGGGACACCAAACTACAGTTGATTACATCCTCCTGTCTTCTGGACTGCTACATACAGCTAGATCCTTTCAGGTTATGGCTAACACAGTGATCATTCCGCTTTGAAGATGGATCTTCCCTTGACTGATTTCAAGCCCCGAAATACAGCTATAGTGAAAACTCTTGCCCAGAATAAATTAGAGTTAGGCAAACAAAATGGATATACATTAAATTGGGGAAAAATAAATCCAAATGAAATTACAAAAAAACTGGTAAATGCGGCATATCCAAATATAATAAATGTCTGGATCTATCAGAAACTGATGAAGAAGTCCTAAACAATTTCACTCAAATATTAGAGAAAATCAAGGGACTTCTCACCGCGAAACCAAGGACCGCAAACCCAATTAGTAAAGGGTGGTTTAATCATACTTTTCATAACTGAATCATGGTTGGGAGAGGATATGGCTCCAGTCCTACATGAAGCCATTCCTCTAGGTTATCAAATAATCACCCAAAATCATATAGCCAAAAAAGAAGGTGGTCTTGCTGTTGCATTCAGGCAAACCATACATATCACTAAAATTGACAACATCTCCATAAATAATTGCGAGGCTCTTCTAACAAGATGCAATCCTACGCCGTCTTCCTCCTGTAACTTCCTGCTCCTTTACAGACCTCTATCTAGCAAGGCAACATTCCCAGAACCACTTCTAGACTAACTACAAATTAGAAAGCTGCAACGTACCTGGCTCAAAACAAATGCCAAACAAGAAAAACTTCACCTACAGAAAATTAACAGATTATACAAGTCGGCTATCAAAAAAGCTAAGAAAAGGTACTATTCAGACAGAATTCAAAATGCTAAATGTGCAAATAAAGAATTCTATAAAATGCTCAATTAATTTCACAAACCAAATTGTCTAGAAGGAACTCATCCTGTTACTCAAGATTTCACAGACAAACTGGCAAATCATTACACGGACAAAGCAGAGACATTGGACTCATACTTAAAACAGAAACAAAGCACCAGCACTAACCCTTGTACAAAACAACAATCCAAGAATGCTCTACTCAAGCCTCTCCGTTCCTTCCAACACACCTCACATGATGAATTTATGGACCTGATCAAAGCAAGCAGGCCTGCCGGCAGCCCTTCTGACCCCTGTCCGCCACAAACTTTCAAGACAATTCTTTTCACAACCTCTACTGCCACTCCAGTAAGAAGAATCATCAACGATTCCTTAACTACTGGAATATTTCCAGAAGAACTCAAAAAGTCATACATACGCCCTTTACTGAAGAAAACAAACTTCGACCCGCTGAACCCTGACAACTACAGACCCATTACAAATGGACCTTTCCTGGGCAAACTGATAGAAAGAGCAGCGTTCCCCCAGATGTCAAATTCATTGAAGAGAATGACATACTTTCAGACATCCAAACAAGATTCTGTTCAGGAAGAGGCACGGAAACTGCCCTCCTTGCCATCGGGGATGACCTAAAGAATACAGTTGAACGCAATGGGGTTGCTGCACTACTTCTCTTCGACCTCTCAGCTGCCTTTGACAAGGTTGACCATGACATTCTGAAACAAAGACTTTATGAAGTCGGCATAGAGGGAACTGCTCTAGACTGGATCGCGTCCTACCTTCGAAACAGAACGAATGCATCCATACCCCATCTTTCAAGTCCAAACCATACTCCGTAAAAGCAGGGGTTCCTCAAGGTTCTATCATCTTACCCATGCAGTTCAACATCTACATGAAGTCATTACCAGTACTGATCAATAAATTTCACCTCACGTACTATAACTATGCAGATGACAGGCAAATACTCCTTCAACTGGAATGCTCCAAAGGCATTGGAAAATCGCCAATTTTCACCTGTCTCAGAGCCGTGCATCAGTGGATGACTTTGAGCCATCTCAAATTGAATGCTTCAAAAACTGAAATACTCACGTCTGGCGATAGGAAACATTACAACCCGCTTGCCACATGGCCTGATGAACTGGGATCACTGCCTAAAGTATTGAAAGAAGTAAGAAACATCAGAATGACCATGGACTCCAAGCTGTCGATGAATGCCCAAGTGGATAAACTACCAAGATCAAGCTTTGCTACTACAAAAACGCTGCAACGAATTTTCCCTCATTTGGGATTTCCACACAAGGTCCAAGCTACCATCTCCCTTGTTTTGTCCAAACTCGATTACGCCAATAGCCTCTACCACAAATCACCTTTAACGACCATGAAAAGACTACAACGGATTCAGAACTCGGCTGCCAGAGTACTCTTGCATATCAAACCGCTAGACCACATCTCCCCTGCCTTGAAAGCACTGCATTGGGTACTGGCCGAGCTCAGCGCCCTACTGAAGAAACCAACAGCTGACCTCACCGACCTCAAGAACTTCCGCCCTATCTCGCTCCTCCCTTTTCCTGCCAAAGTCATCGAGAAGATCGTCAACGGACAGCTTGCCTTCCTCGAGACGAACGGATCCCTCGACTCCTCGCAATCCAGTTTCAGAGCCAACCACAGCACCGAGACCGCCCTCATCACAGCCACCAATGACATCCGAGCCCTTCTCGACAGCGGGGAAACAGCGGCACTCATCCTCCTGGACCTTTCCGCCGCGTTTGACACTGTCTGCCACCGCACCCTAGTCCAACGCCTCAGCAACACCGGCATCCAAGAGAAGGCATTGAAGTGGATCATCTCGTTCCTCGCTGGAAGAACACAGAGGGTCCGCCTCACCCCGTTTCGTTCCAAGGCCACCGAAGTCATCTGCGACGTGCCGCAAGGATCATCACTCAGCCCCACCCTCTTCAATGTCTACATGAGACCTCTTGCAGCCATCGCACGCCAGCACAACCTCAACATCATCTCCTATGCCGACGACACCCAGCTGATCCTCTCCCTCTCCCGAGACACCCCGACACTGCCAGAACCAGCCTCCACAAAGAGATGAAATACGTCGCAGAGTGGATGAAGGACATCCGCCTGAAACTGAACTCAGACAAGACAGAAGTCCTCATCCTTGGGCCATCACCCACTGCCTGGGATGACTCCTGGTGTCCCCCAGCCCTGGGCACCGCCCCCAAGCCGACAGACCACGCACGCAACCTGGGCTTCATCCTGGACTCCTCCCTCTCAATGACCAGACAAGTCAACGCCGTCTCCTCCTCATGCTTTCACACCCTCCGCATGCTCCGCAAGATCTTCCGATGGATCCCGATCGAAACCAGGAAGACGGTCACCCAGGCCCTCGTAACCAGACGGCTGGACTACGGAAACACCCTCTACGCCGGAACCACAGCCAAGCTGCAGAAAAGACTACAACGCATCCAGAACGCCTCCGCCCGTCTCATCCTAGACATCCCTCGATGCAGCCACATCTCCGGCCACCTGAGAAACCTGCACTGGCTTCCCGTCAACAAGAGGATCACGTTCAGGCTCCTCACCCACGCACACAAGTCCCTCCACAACCTGGGCCCCAAGTACCTCAACGACCGCCTGACCTTCCACACGCCCACCTGTCAGCTACGTTCCGCTAGCCTCGCCCTCGCCACCGTACCACGAATCCGAAGAGCCACCACCGGAGGCAGATCCTTCTCCTACCTGGCGGCCAAGACATGGAACTCCCTCCCCATCCACCTTCGGCAGACCCAGGACCACCTCGCCTACAGGAGACAACTCAAGACCTGGCTGTTTGAGCAGTAGCGGCCCCCCTCCCCCAAGCACCTTGAGACCCTTCCGGGTGAGTAACGCGCTATACAAGTGCTATGATTGATTGATTGATTGATTGATTGATTGATTGACTGGTTGCCAGAAGATTCAAGCTGCTTTGTATCACCCACAAAGCAATACATGGAATAGGACCACTCTTCATCAGGAATAAAATCACCAAACACATTCAACAAAGGACCCTCCGCTCTAATGGAGCATCTCGCCTCAAAATCCCACCATAGAAGAAAAAAACCATGGGAGCACATCCTTCTCTGTTCAAGCAGCCAAACTATGGAACTCTTTACCCCCCAACATAAGGTCCACCAACAACCACCTTATCTTCAGAAAACTACTCAAGATTTGGCTCTTCCCCACATAAGCACCATACGCAGCACATGCCTCTATAAATAAGCATTTATTTTCACTATAGATATGTTCCTATCTTTGTGTATTACTTTGTATAAATATGTAAAATAATTATGTTGTTAAGAGAAAAAATAATAATAATAATAAATAAATAAAAATCATCTTTGGTCTACATGTACATAATTCCATTGTGCATCTATGTACCTTCCATGTACTTGGATCTGTGTTTCTGTTACTTTTCTCCTGAGAAAGCATATTCAATGCACTACCCCTAGTTCTCATCCTGTGCCTCTATCAATATCTTTAATCTACATATACTTACCTCCTTTATGTATCTATACACTTTCAATGTACTTATGGATCTATATATTTATCACTTTCTTCTAATTTAGCATTTCCAATGCACTACCCTATTTCTCAGCCTATACTTCGCTCAATATATCTTGTAGCCCAACCTTCTGACTCATCTCAAACTTCTTTCTACTACTCCTTCCAATGCACTACCCTATCTCTCATCCTATACATCTATCAATACATCCTCCACATCCACTCTCTCATTTATCCCAAACCCCATACCACTACTATGATCGCCAAAATAACCCTTGCTAGACTCTCTCCTACTCTACCCCTCCTTGCATCATCTGACACCTCTTTTTACTATACAGATCCCCTAAAAAATCTTTCTAAACTCTTCCCTCTGAGTCCTCCCCTCCAAAACTCATTTCTACTCATCCAAAAGCCTCCTCCTACTGCTAAGACCTAAAAAAAAATCCTTCACTCTTTTATCCCTCCACTATCCTTTTCAATCAAAATTAACAGACTAACATGTTCACTTCTTAAATTCCATATTCAACTATACTAATATACTACCAAAATAACTGAATACCATATCCACTACTCAAATTACTTCATATTTATACTATGCTAATTTTCAACACTAATCCTTTATGGGTTCCGGAGTGGCATACTACTCGCCAAAAAAGCACTTCAACACCCATCAGGGGTAACAAGTGCTATATGAATGCAAATCTTTCTTCCCCTTTTATCCCTCTGCTATCTTTCTCACTCCCAGGAACTGACTAATATCCACCACTGAAATTACTTCATATTTCACCATATTAATTCACCACTAAACTTATAGGCTTCCTGAATAGCGTGCATCAACAAGTGCTATATAAATACAAACCTTTGTCCTCCTCTATCCTTCTGCTATCATTCCAAATCCAAATAACTGACTAACCTATCCATCACTTAAAATGTACTTGCATGTTTCACTATACTAATTCAACACTAATCCTCAATGGGTCCCGGAGTAGCGTGCTACTCGCCGTAAAAGCGCTTCGACGCCTCGTCAGGGGTAGTAAGCGCTATATAAATGCAATGAAAATACAATACAATGTCAAGTAAGACTGTCAATCCGTGTAATAAGTTGCATTTAGAAAGGAAAATTGACTGCATTTTCGAGTTTGCAATGTATTTTTCATATCAGAGATGGAAAATAAATCGCTGGACACATTGACCAATACGAAATATTACCCCAAAGCCCCTTTGTATGCAGATTTTCATTGCTAAGTCAGAAAACAGGCTGCCTACACACAGGAAGTGGTGTCTGCATGCTTCCTGTTTACTGGAGGAGTGCTGTGCACTTTCACTTTCTCTTTTGAGCACATTGCTGGTGATTGTGCCGAGTGCTGGAGGTGATTGGTGGTGTGTACTGCAGATTTGAGAGTTTGAGAGCATTGGTGAGTCCTGTTGAGAGTGTCTCTGTGAGGTGTTGTGTTCTTGTTTTTACATGTTTCATTGTCTCCTGTGCTCAATCTTGTCGGGTGTTTTTCTTGGGGTAGTTAACTTAATTTGTAGTTGTTGGAGATATTATCTAGGGTTTCTTCTTTCTTGGCAGTGGGGATAGGTGTGCGCAGGGAGATGATGGGTGTGGGCAGGGAGGGCAGGATGTCCAAGGGGGGCATTGGGGGGCTTCCTATGGCTCATTATGTTAAACCTGCACTTGATGGTGGAGAGGGGTGGCCGTATCCTTGCTGGATACTCAGTTAATGTGCGGAAGCAGAGATGCTGCGCGTATTTAGAGTTGACCGCACAGTGTGCCAGTAGAAGCACAGCTGGTAGGATACCCTGGCCCAGAAGAGACTTCTTGGAGTATGTGGGACTTATCGGTGGCCTAGAGTGTGGTAAGTACAAACTCTGATAATTATTTATGAATGCAGTAACAAATACCAAAATATGCAGTGTGGGACACACTGGTGTCCAAGGAAAATAAAATTGCAGAGTGATTCGGGAGACGTAATGCCTCTGCGCACAATGTTGCACTTCAGAGACACAAGTCTGCATCATAATGGGAATCAAAGGGTGCAAGTTTGTGTTACCCACTGCGCTAAAGCAACACTTAGCATTGTGGTGCCAAAGCTGGCACATCTGTGCAAAAATACGTGCAGGATAAAGATTTTTGTTGTTTGGTTGTACAGGAAGGGAGACTGTACATGAAAGGCAATTTTTCTGTGACCTGTGTGCTGGCCAAAAGGAAGTGTAAAAATGCTGTCCTTACAGATTGTGGTACGTTAACTACGCTGCCCTTGTACATAGCATCTGTGTGACAATGTATGGGATAGGAACAAATGTTGAAAGGAATAAGACATCTGTGGAGTATCATACACCACTAACCGCTGTGAGACTGCTGTGTGCAATCTGCAGTGATGCATTTGTACACAGAGCATGTATTACATCATGTTGCGTGTAGAAATGGGGCCTTGTGAATGTGTCACACAATTAGCATGTGCAGGATTGCTAGCATCATTGTCTTGTTTTGCCAGACTCAGCATTCACAGGTCTTGTGTGAACGGCAGGCAAAGTAGACCCATTCATGTAGCCCACATGTAATACAAACATACAGTTACGCAGCATTTACAGTAATGGTGATGATTTGTATGGTGAATATGACACGTGTGATTCACCGTTTGATACCAACACAAATTCCCTTTGTTGTCTCACAGCTGGTCGACCTACCATCACACGGGGGAAATTGACAGATTAAAGTACCCACACGCCACTGGTGAGTTTGGACATCATATATTGCCACAGCGCGGTGCGGTGTGATAGATGTCTGAGTCTAATGATCAACATTGTAGTGTGCAGTGTGGGTGTGTATCACATGTACTAGGACTGCAGTTTGATTATGTATTGTGGAAGTTAGAAGTGTGTACAATTCTGTAAGTGAAGGTGGAGCAATTCATTTGTCTCTCAGTTGTGACTTTGCACATCCCCAGTCAGTGATAGACATGTAAATTAGGGCTCCGGGTTATGTCACTGCAGCACATGCATGTGGATTACAGAGCACACTGATAGGAGAGGAGACATGTAAGCGTACAACATGGGGGCATGTTTCGATCTCCCACCTAGTCCGTGATTTAATTCTGAAAATGATCTAACTTGCCTTTGTTTTAAAACGCTCCTTTTTGTTGTATAGGCACTTTTATTACCTTCGGCGACCATTTTGGAAAGGGAGCCATACTTTTCCAATGAAGATGGTTATTTGCTCATCAGGAAAAAATAGAACATATGCATGCTTGCCAACATTTTTAACCTGGTTATGTAGGGTGGTTTCACCGACAACCCTCAAAACAAAGGAATGCCCTGGACTCCTGGGTGGCCAGGATGGTCCGGCATGCAGTACAAATCTTCAGGTTTGGGTGAGAGAGAAATTCAATTTTCACAGACCAGCAAGCGTTGAGTGGGGGCTGCAGAAGCTTGGTGTGTATGTATTGAATGATTTGCACAAAACTCTACAAGAAGGAGCCAAAGTGAAAGAACTTTGCTGCAATATCACTGCTAACTCAGCTGGACCGGAGGTCAGAGGCCACGGAGGAAAGCCAGGGGTAGGAGAACTACCGCTCCCATCGTCCCTTGTAGCATCCCACGCAGTACCGCATTGCTGTCACTGTGCCAGGAGGCGCTAAAGAGGGGCCAGGGCTTCCGCAGCGTGGGACACGCGCTGGGCATGCGCGGGCATGCGCGGGTGTGCCCGGGCCCCGCCTGGGCAAAGCCGGGGCCAAGGGCGGACCCGTCCGCACCCGTCACAGCCCGGAAGAGGCTGGGCGGGGCCACCTCATTAACATTTGCCCCAAGGAAGTAAACAAGATGTACGCTGCGGCAGGAAGGTACTGTGCTCTGTGAAGTTCTTTCAATATTGTGGTCCAGCTTTCTGGCTAAGATCAAGCTGCATAGTTAATAAATTAACTGAGCATTTTAAGGCGATGGAGAAACGCAAGAGTGCAGCAGGGACACTGGACTCTTTTCTGGTCAGGGAAGAATCACTCCTGATACATGAAATTGAACAAACAGAACGTCGATTATCTATGGACCCCTTAACACTAAGAGAAACCCAACTGGCAGGTACAGGGTTGAGTGTGAATGATGGGTTACTCACTAACTTTCCTGCCATTCCTTCGTCCTCGTTAAGTTCGCCTTCTATCGTTAGCGTCCAGGAACTGACACAGGAAATGGTAGAGTGTTGAGTTACTAGGCATAAGGTGCAAAAAAATGTGGCCACTAAGGGATAACCTATAATCCACGCAAAAGGGAAGCGGGTGGGTCCTGCAAGGAAACACAAATGTGGGGGGGGGGCTGTAGAGGTAATAGATAACACTGGCAAGGAATATGTGCCTAATAGAGGTCAAATTCTTATTACTTCTGTTGGCACACAGACAGACCCTGTGATCCTTGATGCAGCCATAACTAATGTTAAAGAAGCTGCGACAAATACCACTAGTAATATAGAAACAATGGTCAATGAGATGCAGGGCTTGCTTAACAAGGGCTTTATACAGTTATGGGACAAACTAAACAGCCTAGAAGTGAAAGTAAAAGATTTGGGGAGCAATAGGGAAACTAGACTAGTCGAAGATCATACTGGGAGAAATATCGAAAGGGTAGAAGGGGTGGATATAATTACACAAAGAAATGCCCAGCAATATACTGAAGGAAATGAAGGTAGCATTACTCAGATTATGCAGATTGTTATAGTTGATAGAGCTCTGGCATTACTAACTTGCCCAGATTCACCATTGGCATTACGCAATTGCACAGAAGTCCTTAAAGTAGATAGGGTACTTGATGCACAGAATTTGAGTAGAAGTGCTAACATGGACATTTTAAATCTGCCGCCTGCCTCAAGCCCATATACGATAATACAAGCTGGTGTCCCTGCCCTTAGATCAAGGGAGAAAGAAAGTTGGGAAGACCTTCGGAATAAAACTATAGATTGGTTAGCCAAAAACAAGAACTTTCATTTAAGGGACACAAAGGAAATATTAATGGTTCGCAGGGTAGGCTGGCTTGGCTATTCATATAAAAGTATAGAAGGGGACTGTGTAGTGGTAAATTTCCGTAGACCATAGTTGGTATGCCGTATTCTGATCAGGAATGAGGAGACAAGCTTGACGAATACTTGCATCTGTGCACTCCCACTGTTTTTTTTTATAGACCACCGCTATGGAACTTAATACCTAGACAGTGTACAGCCCTACAGATGAATAGATACCATGCATTGTCAGACTTGGATGCCCAAGATTGACATTTATCAGTGTGTCAGGATCCATCCTTCTTCTCAAGGAAGTCACTACCTAAAAGGACCTTGCAAGCGCAGGTACCCGTGTTGAAAGACCTCCTTGCGGCAGCTGTTGGCAGAATTGCAGCGTTCCGCCATCTTACGAAGGCTCAGGTGGTTCCGTCCTCGGTGGAAGTCAGCAGTCTAGCTGATTTCCTTCAACTGGCGTTTTCCCCTGAGTGAGCGCTTAACTCACGCTCTCTGTCAAAGAATTCGATAAAATGCAGAATATTTGTTTATGGCTACAGAATTTCTACTAAGAGGGAAGTAAGAATTGTGCGCTTTAGTAATATGTTAAAAGCGCTTCTTAATTAGACCTTTTTTCTCTCAGAACTCATCGTCGAAGAAAAGTACTTGTGGTGTTTTCACTTCCTAGAGTCTGGTGAGGGGGAGCAGACTTTCCTGGGGCGTCTTCGGTCAAGAGAAGACCCCACATTCTCAAGTAAGCGTGTTTAGAATTTTTTGTTAAGTCTCAGGCTATGACCCAGAGGTGTCTTTGCTCTCATAAGGAACAGTTGAGAGTATCTAACGCCTCGAGCCAATTGAGACTATTCTTGAACTGCCAGTCATACCGGAGAAAAAGACTGTAATCTATTCAGAGAATTTCAAGATTTCTAAAGACTTGTGTCAGAGTTAGTTTCTTGTCAAGAAATTCCAGGAGATGTTTTGAGAGTTCGCTATTTTCAGAAAAACGGAGAGAACTATTTTGGCTCGAGCTAAGACAATCTTTTAACCTTGAGGAAAAGACTTTTGAGAGAGGAACTTGAACTAAAGTGTTATATTAAGCAGAATTACGCATGAAGCAACAGGGTTTCTTCCAGTTAATCAGATTGTCAATACACAACAGACAAAACATATTGGAGAGTAGCTAGCTTCCTTTGTACGCACTGGTAAGATATAAAAACCCCAAGAATATTCATAATAAGAGAGAGTAGGCTGTTAAATAGGGAAATTAACCACTGTCTATTCCTTTCCAGAGCGAGAGTTGCCAGGTTCGTCCAGAGGCAGGCTCAGTGCCAGAAGAGAAGCAGTCCCTCTTGTTTTGTCTTCCACTTCCCCTCCCCCCCCGGGTTAATTCTATGGACTGCAAGTTATAAAAGGCAGTCTCTGGACTTTGGTCGGTGGGGGTTCTGGGGCAAGAGCATCTGTTCCTGAGGGGGCCGCTTCAAAGTATCCTTTTCTGACACAGTGCCATGTGTGAAACTCCCTCTAGTCCATCCGCTACCTCGGGAGGAAGGGCCCACAACGGTTTTTACCTTTGCTTTAAATATGGCTCCTGTTAACAATGTTAACTGCTATAAAAATCATATTAGATCAGATAGTGTTTTAAGCACAGCAACAGGGTGTATGAAAGAAAGTGAGGCAGGAAAATTAAATGAGATAGTACTGATCTCCCGGAACATTGCAGGCCTCAGAAGGAATTTAGAGGACGTGGTGTGGCATGAGTACATTGATCAAAAAGACATAATTATGCTGCAGGAAACTTGGTCTGTAGATCCTCTACACAAAGTAGGCTATAAAACCTTTATCAAAAGCGCTATCGCATCTGGTAAAGGGAGGTCTTCGGGAGGCCTTTGTATCTGGGTAAGAGTCACTCTTGGTCTAGAAGTTAAGCAAGTTGATATATGCTCTGAGGACATCCTGAAAGTAAAATTCCAAACACCGATAAAAAGGAAGTCTATATAATAAATATATATTCTAGACCGAACCAAACAAGTAAACATTCAAAGGCAATCGAGTACCTAGATACATTTTTAAGCATGATTGAGGCAAGGGCATTAAAAATAGTGGGAGGCGATTTTAAGCTCAAATATGAACAAGTGGTGGGGCTAGAAAATGTTTTTCAGGAAGAAGATTTGGCCAACAATATCCTGCATCTGGATAGCCACCTAGTAGTGCTGTGTACAGTAGTGGTTGCTCAGCTATTAAGACTTGTTTCGGGATACTGTTTAAGGGCTTGCAATGGCCAGTTACCATCCAATAACCCACCAGCTCATACATTTACTAGGAAGAATACAATAAGCCATTTAAATTATATAATGATCTCCATCGAGCTTTGGTCAATGGCCCATGACTTTAAAGTTGAAGCTAGAGTAGAAAGTGACTCTTACCCACTATGCTTGTCACTGTCAGTCCACCTTTTTAACCCTGCCTCCCCTAATAAGAGGGGAAAATGGCAGTGAAACATAAATCCAATTGTAAGCAACAACAGGAGAGCTTTAAAATGGCCTTCGATAGAGAATAATCCAGCGGCTATTAGATTTATGAATCTTTGGTAGACAGGGCCACCTGTACGTAGACTGTCCTGTACTAGAAATTCCTATTATGGATATTCACCACAATCTAGTTAAGAATTGGGACCTATACTAAGTAAAATCCCGAAGGGAGCTAATAATGCAATTAGGGCGGCGGCTGAGTTAAAAAACCCTTGGTGTAACAAAGCATGTCGTTCTGCAAAAAATAAGCTTATAATGGCTTCTACAACCAAAAATATAGTGGCCCTAAGGGAAAAAAGGTTAGAGTATAAACAAATGTTAACCTCAGCAAAGAAAGAGTGGGAGGCGAACATTTGGGATGAATTTTTAGTAGCAGCGAAAGGATCGAGCCAGCTTTTGGCGATTAATCTCAAAGGGCAATAAAAAAGGCCGATGTAGTAAGGACCTTTTTCTAGATCCCGAAACTTGGGTAGCACATTTTTCTAATCTCTACTTTTCTTCTCTTAATGATATTGATTACTGCCCGATGAGTTACGAAAGCACTACAAATGCCGAACATCTCATTTTTAGCTTGCAGGAAACCCTCACGGCCATAGATGCAGTTAAGCCAGGAAAGGCGCCTGGCCCTGATAAAATACCGGGTGATCTGTGGAAGCACGACAAAGGTGTGTGGGGCGCCTATATTAACTTGTTGTGTAACTCTCTTGCATCAGGTGCACCTTTATCCGAAATTTGGAAAGGGGCAGAGATCACGACTATTTTTAAGAAGGGCGATCGACATAACTCATCAAATTATCGACCAATTAGTCTCATCAATGTTCTGCAGAAGATATATGCTAGGCAAATTTTAAATAGATTGACTGAATGGATTGAGGAACATAACATTTTTTCACAGTAACAGGCAAGTTTTAGAGTGAAGATTGGCACGGTTGACCAGGTTTTTAGATTCCTTTGTATAGCTTGAAAATATATAACATTCAGGAAGGGGCATTTGTATGTAGCCTTTGTGGATCTAAAAGCAGCATTCAACCTTGTCCTTAGAAATCTCCTGTGAAAGTCCTTAAAGGGCCAACGGGTCCCGGGAGAAATTCTTCTACAGATTATAAGATTACATGAAGACAATTGGGCAAAGGTCAGATGGGGTCCACAAGGTGAATTAACTCAACCAATTGAGCTCAGGAGAGGCGTAAGGCATGGGTGCGTTTTAGCACCAACTTTATTTTCCTTCTATGTTAATGTCATCCCTGGTCATTTGTTGGGATGCGTTCATGACTCTCCTAGGTTAGGGGGGCTGTCTGTGCCGGCACTCCTCTTCGCTGATGATACTATTTCAATCTCCCAAACACCAAAAGGGTTACAAAATCTAATAAATTCCTTCGGAGAATATTGTAAAGCCAAGGGGTTAGAATTATACCCCAGTAAACCAAAATATATGTCAAATAACCCACATAAAACCTTCAGGAAAAATGTTACTGTGGATAACCAGACAATTGAGCTGGTGCATGATTTTAATTATTTGGGTATTACCTTGGATTCAAAACTGACCTGGAGGCCCCAGCTAGAGAAAAATAGAACTACACTCCTCCGGAATACATTTCCATTAATAAGGAAAATCGAACGTAGTACTTCCAAAGCAATTTCATCCACTCTTGAAGTGTATAAATATAAAGCACAGTCAGCTTCATTGTATGGGGCAGAGCTGTGGGGCCCCGTTGTAAATGAAACTTTCAAGGTCGGTGAAAATAAGTTTTGTAGGAAAATATTATGTTTGCCCACCCGGACACCACTGATTCCTGTTCTGATGGACTTCAATTTTAAAAGGGTGGACAACCAGGCTAACCTTAGACCGTTGTTGTTTTGGGTTCGCTTATGGAGCACAGAAGAGCTTATCCGCTATAGGAAAGGTCTAGAAGAAATTTTGGGATTGAATGAAGGTGTGGGGTTGCCCTGGTTAAAACATATTCATGATTGGTTTTTTTAATTGGGATTAAGACATCACTGGGATGAGCCGTCGAATCTGACATTGCCCTCAAACAAGCTTTTAAAGGAAAATTACTGGTCATTTATACATGATTCCATGTCCCATTCTTCAAGGGTTGGGTCTTTGACCACACAATTCCTTCAAATGAAAATAGATTGGAAATTTGAACCCTTAATAGATGAAATACAGCCACAATTGGCTAAGTCTCTGTAGGAAGGTGGATACCTGACTATGGTTAACCCAGATTGTTTGCCTAGTGTTTAGCTGGTTTTCGACTTAGTTGGCCTGGGATCCTGCTAATCAGGGTCCCAGGCTATCTGCTCTCTCTGTCAAATGAACTCCATGTACCTTAGGTAAATCTCCAATTGGATATTGGGTCACCTTATCAGCCCCTTTACAGTGTACTATATGTACCCAGGGCATAGGTGCACCCAAGGCCTACCAGGGGCTGCAGCATATCTTTTGCCACCCCTGGCTTGCCATCCAAAATGACACAACTGGCTGATCACTCAGCTGGGGCAAGGTGGTGTAATCACCCCTTGCTTAGATATAGTATATCTATATCTAGACCTATATCTGGACACATATACACCTATAAGTCACTCCTATGGCAGGCCTTATCAATCCTGGAGGCAGAGTGCTTAGTTTTATGTGAGATGGTTCTCCAGCATGAGCTGAGCCTATCTGCAGCTGTCGGGACCAACTCCCTTAGCTGTTCTGGGATATTGCCATACCATATACTCTTAAGTGCATTATAATCCTTGCGGTTACTTGCTAACTTTGGTTTGGCTTTATCAAAACATGTTGTGTAAGGTGTCATACGCTTTGAAATACTACCCCCTCGCCAGTCCTGGTGACGGGGGTAGCATTCCACCCTTCTAGAGGGAGAAGACATGTTACTTTGCTTAAACGCGGTTACATCTAACCAAAGTCCCAGCATCACAAAATGGATGCTGCTGCCACAGACACGAGTCTGACCTCCTGCTGCTGACCGAAACTCCAGCAGGGGAGGCCGGGACAAATGGTATCCTGTCACAGGGAGGTGTTACAACTCCCCAGACTGGAGATAGTGGATTGTAGCAGGGAGGGTTGAATGAAACTAGACACTGCCTGGGGAGCACAACGCTTCCCATGCATAGTCCAGTTCAAACCGGTGCTGAGACCCTCCAGTCCCAGCTCTGGCACGAAACTGGACAAAAGGAAAGGGGTTTAACCACCCCCTTCCTGGGTCTCACCCATAGGAGGGACCTAGCAGGTAATCCAGCCCCTTGATTTGGAATAAAGGTAGGAGCTGTGCCCAGGAGCATTAGATTATCCTGAATGAAACTTTGATACAGAACTCTGGACCCTTCGACATCCCACTCAATGTGGAAGACTGAAGAATCTCCCTTGTGGTCAAGGAGTGACCACCCTGTGAAAACAGGCACCATCCAGCGCCCAACGGTTTGCTTTGTTGCAGTTCCTGCCGGAACTCGAGTGACATAGAGCAACAAGACCCAGCTTCCCTGACTTATAACAGCCCGATCCACAGTCCCAGCCAATCTGAGACCCGTGAAGGCGACATGAAGCGTGGAGCTGGCCATCTTGAAAAGACTGCAAAGTGCTGACCGTGCAGCTCCCGAGGAACCCTCGAAGCTGTGCATTGGGGTTTTTAGAAGCCCCAGCCCCGAGCAGCTTGTGCACCGACGATCTCCCCTCCACACTCATCGAGTGCTGCGTGGGGCCCATTTGCATTTTCCTGCTCTATGCTTTAGTCCAGTTGCTTGCCCGTTGGCTAGTGGCCCCAGAACCGACGAACCTTGAAATTTACACTGCTAGTCTGGTTGCTTCAGACTGGCCCTCGCTCCCCTGAAAAGGAGCCCCCGCTCTGACCTTGCTGGTCCGAGTAAGAAGCGATCTTTGAATCCTGCGTGGGTTGCATTTGCCAAGGCCTGTTACCTCCGATCTGGAAGCTGACACCGCCGACATGGAGAGCCTTTGTGGGACAGCTCGTGCTCCACTCCTGGTCATCGTCGATACCCCAGAGTCTACGTGGCAGCAGAGTCAAGCTTCACGGCAACCACCTGATTGCGCCCGACATCGCCTGGTTCCTTCCTGGTTCCATCCTGGTCACTGGCTAGTGACCCAGACTCTGTCCCCTCTGCTTTCAGGTACTCTACATCTTCGATCCACCATTGGATACAACCGGACTCTTCTCTCCTGGCCGCCTGCAGCATCTTCATCTCCAGGCTCCATAGATCTCCACGACGAAACCCGACACACTTTGGCACCTATGCACCCGCTTCCTGTGGGTGAGGTAACGATCTAACACCAGTGCTCCTGCAGGGGTTTATGCCTCTAGTGTCCTAGTTTAAAGTGTGGTAATTCTATTCCAGTCGCAAGACTTCCAAAACAGTAACTCAATAACTTTTACGCGCCATTAACTTTGCATTGGCATATGCTTGTGCTTTAGGCACTGCACCCGTGTCCCGCAGGCCTCTCCCGACTTCATCACTGCTAGTCCCAAGTAGTCCCAGCGATTCACAATGCCCTAGGCCTTACCATTGTTCGAGAGGTGGTACTTATACCACTATTTTAGTATATGGTTTGGGTGGTCACCGGGCCTATCCAAAATTGTGCAACTTTTGAATGTTTAACTGTGCTTTTGTTTAAACACTTGTGCCTCTCCACTCATAAAGAGTACAGAGGATTATTCTAGTAATAAATACATATATGTTTATAATATATAACTCTTGTGGTGTCCTTTCATTTGATATTACAAGATTGCATTTGGTAAAACAGCTGGCTTCACATGCCCTCTTGAGTTTAGCCTAGGACTGCTTAGTCCATGCTACCCCTAGGATAGCTTGTCTATAAGGTTGACTTTACAACCACCACCATAAGGGATTGTTTGGACTGATACAGGGTGCCCACAGAACTGTGGACATCATACATCAGGCCAACTTCTCACATTGGTGTGCAGCGGTTGGGATTTGAGCTTGCTGTTGTTCTACCGTTGCAATCTTTATATCATTTGAAAGATCACATTAAGTACTATAGGTACATATAAAACAAAAGCTTAACTTACTTAAGTTCTACTGAACTTAGTAGTTGTAGACAAAGGGGAGTAGCACACCCTGACTACAACTAACTAGCAAGGTTCTAGTAGGAAAACACTTAGTATATGTAAGTGCACCACTTACACCTCACTATGTCTGGCACAGGTGAAGCTTCCAGGTCTCTACCTGTGACAGGTGACCTGACCAAGGCACCTTCCAGCTATGGAGATCTCAGCTTCAAGGACTTGAGTGGCTTATGCACTTCGAGGGGCTGAAAAAGGGTCACAACCCTACTATCTCAATCCTGATAGGAATCCTAGAAAAGGTTGATCTTGAGAAGCCTAGTACAGGTCCCTCAGAGAATGCAGGAGATGAGGTAAACCCCCCAGAAACTGAACCCATCACTCCCATAGTGCTAGATGACGAGGTGGGGGAGGGTGAGGATTCAGATAATGATCAGGGGGATATCCAGGTCCAAGTTGGAAGGCTTAGCTAAGCTAACTTGAGCCTACATGGGGATGGAGGGGTGAACCACCTCTCCAGACCCAATAGCAGACTCTTTCCTGGCAATAGAAGAGTGAGGTCCCCTTCCAGGGAATCTGACACTTCTAGTGTCTCAAGGGCCTCTGAAAGGGGAATGACTTCCCCTCAGAGAAAAGAGCATAGGGCTAGAATGAAGGCTGTCCAACTCCAGATAGAGAGGGAAGAGATAGCCCTGGCCCAAGCTAAACTTGCTTTAGCAAGGGAGCAAAAATTGTGTGGATTAGATTCCACTGCTGGCAGCATAATTCCTAAAGAGAAAGACAGGTCCTATGATAATAGAAACGTGACAAAGATTGTGCCCCCCTACAAAGAAAAGGATGACATCCACAAATGGATGACTGCTCTGGAGAGAGCTTGCATGGTGCAGCAGGTTCCTCAAGACCAGTGGGCAGCAATCTTATGGTACTTCTTTTCTGAGAAAGGGAGAGATAAGCTCCTCACTGTTAGACAGGAGGATGCAAAGAACTACACCGTCCTGAAGAGTGCTCTAATTGATGGGTTTGGCTTAACCACTGAACAGTGCAGGTTGATGTTCAGAGACACCCAGAAGACACAGGCACAGGACTGGACGGATTTAGTAGATTGTGCTACTAAGGCCCTGGAAGGCTGGTTGCATGGCAGCAAAGTACATGACTATACAGGATTGTATAATTTGATTATGAGGGAGCAGATCCTTAGTAATTGTCAAAATCAGCTTTTACACCAGCACCTGGTGGACTCAGATCTGACCTCTCCACAAGAATTGGGTAAGAGGGCAGAAAAAAGGGTCAGAACCAGGATTAGGCCTAGAAATCAGGGTAATGACCATGAGAAGGAGTCTACCAAACCTCAAGAAAAGGGTGGGGATAAATCTAAAGACAAGACTTCCCCAGGGCCCCAAAACTCCAAGGATGGGGGTGGGTCCAAAGACACTTCCTCTACAGTGAAAAAGCCTTATTGCCATACTTGTAAAAAGCCTGGCCATTGGAAGGCTGACAGCAGTTGCCCTAAGGCCAGCAATAAGGAGAATATTCCTCCAGGTAATACTCCAACACCTCCTGTCACTACTAGTAGTAATCCCCCAGGTGGTGGGAGTGCCCCCAAGAATTTGGCTGGGTTTACTTGGGGAACACAGGTGGACTCTGGCCTAACCGTGTCCCCTACCACCGCTACTCTTGTCTGTGAAAATGGCATGGGGTTTGCCAACTTCACTGCTTGTCCAAACACTTTGGACAAGTACAGACAGGAGCCCCTCATCAATGGTCTGAAAGTTGAGGCCTTCAGAGACACAGGAGCTAGCATCACCATGGTGACTGAGCGTCTATTTATTTATTTATTTATTATTGAAATTTATAAAGCGCGAACAAATGCCTGTGGGTGTCTCAGCACTAGTGGGCGCCCGTGGGCGTCTTGAGTCTAGTCCCCTCAAGGCAACTTTTACCTGGAGCCACATACCAGGTGATCAACATTGATAGAGTGCAGAAAGATCATCCCATGGCAGTGGTAAATCTCAGCTGGCGAGGTGTCACTGGCCCCAAGAGAGTGGCAGTGTCATCAAACTTGCCTGTAGATTGTCTACTGGGGAATGATTTAGAGATCTCAGCCTGGGCTGAGGTAGAGCAAGAAACCCATTCTAAAATGGTAAATCTCCATGGAAAGGTAATGTCGTAATTTGACAATGGCCGAGTTAGCGCTTAGCAGTGCTACACGTTTTCCCTCTCTAACTTGGCTATACTTGGAAACGCCATCTTGTATGTTACGGCGGCCATCTTAGATCATGAGCGGCCTCGTGGCCAGCGTGCCCTTTAGTCCGTTGTCCGCACCACTGACCACTCGAGTTTGCCCAGCAACAGGCTATTTTTAGTAACGGTCAAGCCTGTACATGCGCAGTCCCAACTGACCAGTCACCCCTCAGGAATGTGCCGCCAAACTGACCAGCGGGGTTGTAACCCCTCCAATGAGCTGGCTGTGTTCCAAAAATGACCATATATGTACATAACGCTCTGTAACTCTGTACCGCCTATCTTTTTATTACCTGCAAATTGTATAAAAGAACGGGTCACACCGATGTTCGGTGTGATACTTCTTGCATTACCGAAGGGTGCTGTAGGAATGTACCACCACCCCATGGGGTCTTAATAAACTTGTTCTTTGTACTTTTCAGTTTCCGTGCCAACAGTTCTTTCAGAGTAAGTGGGTTATCTACGGAACATGTAGGCCTTGGGAACCCAATACTACAAATTGGCGACCACGAAGGGACTCATCGGCGACTCGGATGCCCGAAGGAGAGGTCGTGACGAAGGTTTGGAAACTCGGCATGGACGCGTACGCTGCCACCGAGTGACCCGAGTCTTGGCACCCACGTGTTTCTTCCTTTCCTTCTGATCTGACCTTCCAGGTGGCGCCGGTCTCCGACTGAGTTCTTGATCGTCTGCGCTGCTGGATAAGTGCCGTTTGGCTGATTCGATTTAAAGACCTTGGCAGTTGGAATCTGGACCCTTGAGATTTGGGTAAGATTTGTGATCGGTAAGGTAGTCTGCGGACGCTTACTGAAGTTCTATGATTTGTGATCGGTAAGGTAGTCCTCGGACGCTTGCCGAAGTTCTATGACCTATGACTTTGATTTGAGTTAGCTAACATTTGTGAAATTGTGAACTTTGAATCTATATGTGTAGTGCACTTCACATAGGCAGGCATGTAGAGATGTTTCTCTAATCTTGTTTTCTACTTTGAGCGGCACATTTGTGTGAAGTACTGTAAGTGCCATTTTATACGGTATCACGCTTTCGTGATACTTTTTGAACATGCCTGTTTTAAGCACACTCCGAGGGATGTGCTGTCTTGGGAATGGTACCACAATTAGGTTAGCGGAATCACAGCCGGCTCCCCCAGAAGGAACACCCAACCGTGAAATGTACATTAAATTCGGCCTTCCCCCTATAATGTACAGCAAATTATGGCATAAATATACTAAAACAGATCCTGAATTGCAATGGCCACTACATGGGTCGTTCGATTTGCGTAAGGTTCAGTTTGTGGAGCAGTGTTTGTTTCAACGAAGGTCTAGACAAAATATGTTTGATTGTGTGCGAATGTGGGGGAAAGCGGTACGTGAGCGGATGAAACGTGAGGTTGCCTTGGCGGACAAAGAGCAGCGCAAGGCTGCTCGTGATAAGGCTTTACAGCTTGAGGAAAAGGAGGCCCAAGAAAAGAGAGAGAGGGAGGAACGGGAACGTAAATTGCAAATGACTGGGCAATTCCCTATTCGTCGACCGCTTTATCCTGTCCTTAATAATGAAATTGATGATTTTTCGTTACTAGATCGATCGCCGCCTCCGTACGTCTCGCCTACGGCTCCAACTGCAGAATCTGATGACGAAGGACAGGATAAGCCAGGAAAAGGGGATACGTCCAGTGTCAGGTTTTCTGCGGAGAAATCCACGAACTTGCGTAGTTGGGCCCGTAAAGTCAATACGAAGTTGTTACTGAAAGGGGTAAATGGACAGAACAAGAATTACTGTAATTTTTGGCTACTTTGGCAGATGAAGTTGTTACTGCGTACCGTCAATTTTCGGATACGTTAGAATCTAAGGCTGTGTCAGTTCACCGTGAGAATTTAGATAAAGGTGTATTTGATCTTTCAGATGTCGATGTCTTTTACAAGCAACTGATCCAGCTGCGGGATGAGACTTCCGGATTGCGGGGCGAGCGGAAAAAGAACAAGGAGTCCGGGCCGGAGACTTCTGGGCAGTCTAAAGAGTGTTCTCTCCGGGGTTCAGATAAGAATTCTAAAATGCATGTCATGCCTATGCGTGAAGCTGCACCTTTGTATGTTCTACCGAAGGGGGATGGTACAGACGATGATAAAACATCGAAGGATGCGAAGGGGTATTTTATATATAATTGGGTGTATACGCCCTGGAATAGGGCAGATGTTATGGCGTTGAAAAATTCTTTGCCTGACCTTCGTAAAAATCCGGCAGCATTCTATGAAGGGGTGGAAGGGGCTATTTCGTCCTGTGTGATGACCCTTGTCGATATAGATTTGTTTTTTGGGTTAATTCTTCCGCCTGATATGTGGAGATTAATTCGTAAAACTAATGATGAGACAATACTTGGGGGAACGTGGAAAGAAATAAACGAAGCGGATTTAGAGAGGGAACCGGCATGTAAGCCATGTCAGATGATTTTAGACCTTCCGGCGGCTATTTTAATTAAATTAAAAACGCTCGTCCCATCTAAAAAGATCGATTGGACCATGTTAGCTTCGTGCAAACAAAAGTCAGATGAAACGGTTTCAGATTTCTTTACACGCTTCGAAGAGGCGTTTCATGATTACAGTGGTCAATCGTTAACAGACGATACGGGTCGGCATTTGTTTGTAGATAAGTATGTGGCTAATCTCCTACCGGAGATTGCAAAACGATTAAAATCGAGTGAAAGTTCCTGGGCCACGGCGACCCCTGCGTCTTTGTTAACTATGGCTCAGTATTATGAGCGGCAGGAGTTGGAGGCTAAAGAAAGTGTTGATAAGAAAGCGAAAGAATTGAAAACGAAGGTGATGTTGGCACAGGTTCGTGGAACACAGAATAGAGGGAATGACAGAGGTAGACGAGGTGGAGGAAATACGTCGTATGGTCGTACGGATATAGCGGAGGATCAATGTGCTTATTGTAAAGAGTTTGGGCATTGGGCTGAAGATTGTCCGGTACTTCGTGAACAACGTAGCCAGCGTGGTCGAGGAGGTGGAAGGTCGAGGGGCAGTTATACGGGGGCGAGAGGTGGCGGAGGTGATCGTGGAAGGGTTGAAGAGAGGGGCCGTGGCCAGGATGAACGAAATGCTTTTGATAGACGAAATCAATATCAGATATCGGAGGGTGAGAATGTGGAGCATCAGGATTATGTGCATGCATAGGACTGCGTAGGATGGGGTTCGGAATCAGTTGAAGTGCCGGTAGATCAGAAAGGTCCATATGTATCAGCGGGCATTTTGGGTTCTACTGATCAATTTTTAGTCGATACAGGAGCTACTCGTAGCGCTTTGTCAAAAAAACTTGGTTCCGAGGGCTCCCCTGTCTGGCGAAATGATAACATGTGTAGGGTTTGATGGCACACCCTCCCCTAGCCCATTGTCAAAACCCCTTGCACTTTGTCTTGACAAATTTCTTAGTTTTGGTCAATTTTTGCTATCTCCCCATACACCAGATAATATCCTGGGCATTGACTTGCTTAAATATTTTCGAGCAACGATACGGTGCGCTCCCGAGGGAGTGCGGGTTATCCTGAATGACAATTACCCTGAATCGGACAGGTTTTGCACTATACTAGACACCGCAGCTTTGGCCTCTCTCCCGCACACGTTATGGACGATCTCAGATACGGATGTGGGAGAGATGCGTATTCCACCTATTCGAATTACTGTAAAGGAGGGAGTCTCTCTGCCACGTGTGCCACAGTATAAGATTTCCAGGGAAGGTGAAATTGCCCTGACACAGATTGTCCAAGATTTGATTACTGCAGGAGTGGTGGAGGAGGTTCCTTACAATGTTTGCAACAGCCCTATTCTCCCGATCCTTGAGAAAGATACTAACGACAAAGTCTATCGTTTTATTATTGATTTGAGAGAAATTAACAAAATTGTCATTCCCCAATACCCGGCGGTGTCTGATATCACGACTTTGCTTACACTGGTGCCACCAACGGCAACAACATTTAGTGTTATAGACTTGAAAAATGTGTTCTTTTCCATCCCTGTCCACCCTGATAGCAGATATTTGTTTGGCTTCACGTTAAATAATAAATCGTATAGATTTTGTGGTGTTCCTCAAGGTTACACTGAGAGCCCTTGTATCTACAGCCAAGCTTTGAAAAGACAGCTTGATTCTTTTGAGTTACAGTCTGGGGTTGTCCTTATCCAGTACGTAGATGACCTTTTGCTTGCTGCAGACTCTTATGCACAATGTGAGGAGAGTACGATTGCTTTGCTTTCTTTTCTGGCACAGAACAATCACAAGGTTTCTAAGAAAAAGCTTCAATACTGTAGACCCAAGGTGACCTACCTTGGTCATCTTTTGTCTAAGGAGGGGCGTGCATTAACATCAGATCGAATTCAGGCGATTTTAGATACACCAGTCCCCCGCACACAGAGAGATGTACGTGCCTTCATAGGTTTAACGTCCTTTTGTAGACAGTGGATTATGGGGTTTTCGCACATTATAAAACCTTTGTTAGCGTTACTGTCCAAAACTACACCAATGCCCCTTGAATGGACAGATGAATGTCAAAATGCCTTCGAACAACTGAGGCAGGCCCTTTGTTCTGCACCCGTGTTAGGTACACCAGATTATACAAAGATTTTCACGTTGTACGTGCACGAGAAAGATGGGTGCGCATTATCAGTGTTAGTGCAAGCACACAGGGATAAGCAGAGGCCATGCGCATACTTCTCGGCGGTTCTTGATCCTGTAGCACGAGGGTTACCTGGGTGTTTTTTCGAGCAGTTGCAGCAACAGCGGTAGCTATACGACAGAGTGAGGGAATAGTGTTATCGCACAAACTGTTGGTGTTAGTTCCCCATGCAGTAGATGCCCTGTTAAATCAAACAAAGACCCAGTATCTCACTAGTGCACGTTTGACAGGATATGAGCTCACACTTTTGGCGCCACATATCACACTGAAAAGATGCGCTACCCTGAACCCTGCCACTTTATTGCCCTATCCGGTCGAGGAGGGTCAGGAAGAAAAACATCATGACTGTGTTTTCCTGACCGAGGAACAGACAAAGGGTCGTGTCGACTTACAGGATATGCCACTTCCAGATGTGGATGGGGAACTGTGGGTTGATGGATCGTGTTTGAGGCTGCCAGATGGTACGACTTCCGCAGCATACGCGAGCACGACACTTAAGACAGTGGTAGAAACAGCTAGAATACCACAGAAATCGGCTCAAGCAGCAGAGCTGATAGCCTTGACAAGAGCCTGCGAATTGAGTGCTGGCCTATGTGTGAACATATACACAGACAGCCGGTACGCCTTCGGAGTAGCCCATGACTTCGGACTACTCTGGAGAGAACGTGGGTTTTTGACTTCCCATGGAGTACACATTATGCACGGAGAACTAGTGCGTGATCTCCTAAATGTGTTGCTTTGCCCAAAGAAAGTAGCGATAATCAAATGTAGTGCCCATAAAAAGATCATCGATAAAGTGGGTCAGGGAAATGCCTTTGCGGACAGCATAGCGAGACAAACGGCTATGTCTCGAACTGACTCCCCCATGTACGTGACACAATTACAGACTGAGCGATGGTATGATGCTAGAGCAGAGATACTAGATATTCAGAAATCAGCTACTGAATCAGAACTTGCGGCATGGGCAGCAGATGGGGTGCTAGATGATGAAGGTTGTTGGAGAAGCAAGGACATGGAGCGATGGAAATTGCCTGCAGCTTACTTGCAAGCGATGGTCCAGATGACACATGGGTTGGCGCACGTGGGGGCTCTTGCAATCACTCGACTGTTAACACGAGTTTGGGAGCATCCCGAGATTGCCAATACTGCTAAGAGAGGAGTGCAGACCTGCCTGATATGTTTGCAGCACAATCCTGCTAAGGGGACCCATACTCCGAAAGGAGGGTTCGTTCCACCCTCTGCACCATTCGAGGTACTCCAAATGGATTATATCCAGCTTGAGCGTTGCAACAACCTGAAGTATGTCTTAGTGGTGGTATGTGCCTTTAGCAAATGGGTGCGCATTATCAGTGTTAGTGCAAGCACACAGGGATAAGCAGAGGCCATGCGCATACTTCCCCACGAAAGACAATACAGCTCTGACAACAGCTAAGGTGTTGCTCAAGGAGTACTTCCCTCGATTTGGAGTTTGCAAATTTTTATGGAGCGATAATGGGCCTCATTTTTTCGGGAAAATTGTGGAGTATGTGCTGAAGGGGTTGGGGATTCAGCAGAAGTTTCATGCTGTGTTCCACCCTCAGTCGGCAGGTCTTGTTGAGCGGTATAATGCCACGTTGAAATTAAAACTGGCAAAGATTTTGGCGCCTACGACATTGAAGTGGCCGGATGCCTTACCGCTAGCATTGCTCTCTCTCAGATCAGTGCCCCACTCGCGAACTGGCCTTACACCATATGAGGTGGTGTTTGGAAGGCCTATGAATATTTGGGGAGTGCCTAAGCCGCGATTGATACATGATGTGCCTTGTATAATGATGAACGATTATTTGGCACGATTAACAAATGATTTGCTTTCTATTCATCAACAGGTTCGAGAAGCGCTCCCTGACAATTCTACTGGAGAGGCCCATAATCTTCACCCTGATGACTTTGTCATGATAAAGTCGTTTGAGAGGGCGAACAGCTTGGAACCGAGGTGGCGTGGCCCCGAGAAAGTCCTCCTGGCCACTCGAACAGCTGTGCGAGTGACCAACAGAAAGCGGTGGGTGCACTCAACCCACTGCCGTCGTGTTTCTCCTGATCTGGTGAATCCTGCTGTGTTGACTGACTACAAGGAGATTCTGGAGAAAGAAAAGAGCCCAGCTGTGACATCGGCAGAAGTTGAGGGAGCCTTCCCGGACCACACTGTTTCTGGACGAGAGCGTTATAATCTGCGGCCACGATAAGAAGATTTTTTTTTTTTGGTTTTCGAGACTGGTTGGTTACCGCTCTGGGGTTTGTGAAACGGAAGCCGGGAATCTCAAGGGGGGGGGATCAGTTCTGCCAAGAGTAGCGACACCCGTCTTGACCCCGGAGAAGAAAACAACGGCTACCTCGGAGCTCAGCACCGTATTTTTCTTTTTTAGGTATATACATATGTACATTTGAGACTTTGTGAACTTTTTGAACTATTTGAGACATTAAGAACTTTTTGAACCATGGCGTCTTCTGCATCACGAGACAAAAGAATACTTGGTGCCATCCTTTTCGTTTTGACGATTGTGGTAATAGCAGTGATAGCTTGGGTAGTTGAACTTGTGGTGCCTGCACGTGAACATTTGCTGCCGACTACCCCGGCTCCATCTGAACATTTTCACTTCACCTTGCCTTACCATGAAGAACGGCACCGACAGACTTATTTGAACAATAGCTTTATTCAGATCCTGCATCATACGCATAACATGACAAATACGTCCAATTGTTGGGTGTGTGGGATGTTGCCTGGTCATCAGAAGAAAGGGGGCACTCCACTCATTCCACTCCCGTTCTCACATAATGGATCTTGCAATGCATGGTACACTCTTTTATTCACTTTGCGATGGCCAACGAAAGGGGGGGTGCTTTTCCGTTTGAATAAAATTTGCTATAATGACCGGGATGGGTATCCACGAGCTGAGGGTACTCGATTTGAATGGGAGGAATACCGCCCCGATAATGCATCTGCCCCTCGTGTTTACAGCAACCAAAGGAACATCAATGTATCCAGTTCACATGTTATTAATGTTATTGCCACTAAAGCTGATTTGTGCATACGCAATAAAGGTACAATCCCGGTTGGGAAAAGTGAATGTAACACTACACTTACATTTGACAGCCCGAATGGCATATCGTTTGTAGCATCTCGCAATACTTGCTTTATCTGTGGAACGAAGGGTTATCATCAGCTCCCTTTGGGATGGTTAGGCACTTGTTATGTATCCTTTGTATTGCCCCCTGTATTCATTGCCCCACCAATGTATCATAATGATTATGTCCTTTACCATGATTTCGTGTTGAATCGTGTTAAACGTACTGTCGTTTTGGATGAAATCGATCAGACTGATACTGCTTTACAACAATATGTATTTAAGACAACAGAGGTCCGTAGGGTTAAGTTATCAATAGAACAAATAAAAATATATAGACTCCAATCAGTACTATATTTTGTTTTCAGTACCCAGCCGGGCCTGAGAATTTATTTCAAGATATCAACAAGTTTGAAAGACCCTCAGAGAGGTCTGGTGCAAGCACTGATAGGGTACAGGCCTGTACCTATCCAAAAGTACATTAAGAAAGGAATAAAAAATAGGCAAGAAAGCAGGAGAAAGAGGGTAAAGAATATCAGGCAAAGAGAACATGGGAGCCAATTGTCCCTTGCATCAATGGCATATTTGCATGGCAAGTTAAGACAACAAATTCATGTAACAGTTTCAACACTGTGGTAAGGTTACAGAATTTGGCAAAGTGTCGACGACGTTTCGATCCCCGGCTCCTAATGAACTGGGATCATCATCAGGACATAAACAATGTTTTGCCTGTATGTGCTTTTTCTGATATTTGTGACATAGTACAAAAATTGGGAAAAACAAGAAAAAAGAAAATTATGTTTAAATATGGCACTAAATAACATTGTTTTTTAACAGGGAACACACAAAATATACATCAATCTCATACTATTGTGACCATCTTATCTTCTAATGTGCCAATTTCATGCTGCACCGGCTGGTTGGAGCTGATTCGGTACGTCTTAACGTTAGAGTTTGGCGCTAATGAGGTTGTGACTATCATTTGGCTAGTGAACAGTTGTGACATGGCGTGGGCCCATGTGAATTTATAGCTAATCAGAGCATGCCGATAGAGGTGCCTAATCGACCAAGAAGTGAAGAAACTAACACAGTGAGTGTCAGACTCATGCAATATAAGGACGGCTGTGACGTGGGTCTCTTTATGCCGCAATTTAGGTAAAATGAAAATTGCACACCTTATGATAATGATCCTTACGAGTCTCCTGTGGGCAGGGAGACACTGTAGGGTGGAGGCTGATGCCTAAAAATTCAAAAAGTAAAATAAGTCCTGGGCTTTGGTGAATGTGCCCGTGAAGTTGTGGCGAGTGGGGATTATTACCTCGGTTTTCCGTTATACTAAGGATAGTATGTTGGCCATCGGTTCCTTAACCGTCTATGGCTTCCCGCTGTGGTGGGTCAGTGTAATGAGTGACCCGTTCAGATGCAGCGCTGGATTTGGTTTCTGAAATTAGACAGTAGTATAGTAAATGGAAACGGAACCAAGGGTCCGTGGCCGGAGGAGCGACCGCGAGGTCCGGATTCCTTACCTAATGGTTGAGACAATGCTTCTTCATTCCCGAATTCGGCAGAAGAGCGGGCGGTGTGCGCGATGGCCATCCGCTGGCTTCCCAAGATTGTGGAAGTGAACGTGGGGGTGGAGACGCGGATAATAACAGTCGCAAAATAACACCACTCTAAGATGGCCGCCACCGGGAAACCACCCCCTCGCCACTCCCACCATGATCCTCGCGTCACTCTAGGTTCCGGCGACTGTTATTATCCGCGTCTCCACCCCCACGTTCACTTCCACAATCTTGGGAAGCCGGCGGATGGCCATCGCGCACACCGCCCGCTCTTCTGCCGAATTCGGGAATGAAGAAGCATTGTCTCAACCATTAGGTAAGGAATCCGGACCTCGCGGTCGCTCCTCCGGCCAAGGACCCTTGGTTCCGTTTCCATTTACTATACTACTGTCTAATTTCAGAAACCAAATCCAGCGCTGCATCTGAACGGGTCACTCATTACACTGACCCACCACAGCGGGAAGCCATAGACGGTTAAGGAACCGATGGCCAACATACTATCCTTAGTATAACGGAAAACCGAGGTAATAATCCCCACTCGCCACAACTTCACGGGCACATTCACCAAAGCCCAGGACTTATTTTACTTTTTGAATTTTTAGGCATCAGCCTCCACCCTACAGTGTCTCCCTGCCCACAGGAGACTCGTAAGGATCATTATCATAAGGTGTGCAATTTTCATTTCACCTAAATTGCGGCATAAAGAGACCCACGTCACAGCCGTCCTTATATTGCATGAGTCTGACACTCACTGTGTTAGTTTCTTCACTTCTTGGTCGATTAGGCACCTCTATCGGCATGCTCTGATTAGCTATAAATTCACATGGGCCCACGCCATGTCACAACTGTTCACTAGCCAAATGATAGTCACAACCTCATTAGCGCCAAACTCTAACGTTAAGACGTACCGAATCAGCTCCAACCAGCCGGCGCAGCATGAAATTGGCACATTAGAAGATAAGATGGTCACAATAGTATGAGATTGATGTATATTTTGTGTGTTCCCTGTTAAAAAACAATGTTATTTAGTGCCATATTTAAACATAATTTTCTTTTTTCTTCTTTTTCCCAATTTTTGTACTATGTCACAAATATCAGAAAAAGCACATACAGGCAAAACATTGTTTATGTCCTGATGATGATCCCAGTTCATTAGGAGCCGGGGATCGAAACGTGGTCGACACTTTGCCAAATTCTGTAACCTTAGAACAGTGTTGAAACTGTTACATGAATTTGTTGTCTTAACTTGCCATGCAAATATGCCATTGATGCAAGGGACAATTGGCTCCCATGTTCTCTTTGCCTGATATTCTTTACCCTCTTTCTCTTGCTTTCTTGCCTATTTTTTATTCCTTTCTTAATGTACTTTTGGATAGGTACAGGCCTGTACCCTATCAGTGCTTGCACCAGACCTCTCTGAGGGTCTTTCAAACTTGTTGATATCTTGAAATAAATTCTCAGGCCCGGCTGGGTACTGACAACAAAATATAGTACTGATTGGAGTCTATATATTTTTATTTGTTCTATTGATAACTTAACCCTACGTACCTCTGTTGTCTTAAATAAATGATTGCCCAAGGTCCTTAGGTACTTATTTGGGTCCCCCTTGTTTGTAAAAATATTACAACAATATGTGGACTTTAAAATGGGACTGTTTTCCTTTGTGGGGGCTGCTTTGAATAGTCGGAAAATACGACGATTGACCCGCGTTGTTGAGGCTGTAGCCAATGATACTGCTATTGCGTTGGGGAATATTACTGAAGAACTTCAGATTTCTAGGATTGTTACGCTCCAGAACAGAATGGTTCTAGATGTGGTTCTAGCTGACCGTGGGGGGCCATGTAGAATCATCGGAAGTAGCTGCTGTGTATACATACTTGATAATTCGCCATCCGTTTATGATGCCATTTCTAAATTGTACAAAATAGCAGCTGAAATACACCCGGATAATGGAACTTGGACTCTTTCAGGATGGTTCTGGTCAATGCTTACCACATGGGGTTGGAAACTGCTAACGATTTTATGTATCATTGTTGGGGTATTGTTTTTTGTATGTTTATGTATACAATGTGGCCCAGCTTTATGTTCCATGTGCTTATCGGCTTGCATTCCATCAAGACGAGCTCTTGCTCACAACAAAATGATGCTTCATAAAGAAGTGGCCCAAATAATGCTAATTGATATTGAAGATGAACACCCTGATTATGTTCACTATGAGGTAGCTTCAGCTAAACGCTAAAAGGGTCGTCTGTCGTAATTTGACAATGGCCGAGTTAGCGCTTAGCTGTGCTACACGTTTTCCCTCTCTAACTTGGCTATACTTGGAAACGCCATCTTGTATGTTACGGCGGCCATCTTAGATCATGAGCGGCCTCGTGGCCAGCGTGCCCTTTAGTCCGTTGTCCGCACCACTGACCACTCGAGTTTGCCCAGCAACAGGCTATTTTTAGTAACGGTCAAGCCTGTACATGCGCAGTCCCAACTGACCAGTCACCCCTCAGGAATGTGCCGCCAAACTGACCAGCGGGGTTGTAACCCCTCCAATGAGCTGGCTATGTTCCAAAAATGACCATATATGTACATAACGCTCTGTAACTCTGTACCGCCTATCTTTTTATTACCTGCAAATTGTAGAAAAGAACGGGTCACACCGATGTTCGGTGTGATACTTCTTGCATTACCGAAGGGTGCTGTAGGAATGTACCACCACCCCATGGGGTCTTAATAAACTTGTTCTTTGTACTTTTCAGTTTCCGTGCCAACAGTTCTTTCAGAGTAAGTGGGTTATCTACGGAACATGTAGGCCTTGGGAACCCGATACTACAGTAAGTGGGGCTGTGATGGCCACAGCCCCAATCCAAAATTCCTCCCTGAACAGGTCAGGAGGGCTGTTCCAGTCTCAGCCCAATCTCAAACATTTTCCTTCCCTGAACAGGTTGGCAGGGCTGTGATGGTAACAGCCCATACCCAAACTGAGTCCCTTTCATGAAAAGGTTGGTGGGGCTGTGATGGCCACAGCCCAAACTCAAACAGATTCATGTGTTGTGAAGCCTGAAACTATGGATCACTCCACACAAACAGAGAGCATTGAGGAGGAAGAGAAATCTCCCTCCCACCAGACTTTAGGAAAGGATCAGCCTCCTCAGGGAACTGATCTTACCCCTTGTGAAGAAACTGCCCCAGAGGTAGTCAGGCCTAGCCTGGCAGAGCCCCTGATGTCAGTGGACCCTTCCAAGGTGGGACCCAGTCTGGAGCAGGTAACCTGCCCCTCTCTACCCTGCCTCAGCCAGCCCAGGGCTGCAGAGGTCAGGGAGGCCAGTGGTGGACCCCAAAGGGACCCCTGTCCAAAGGAACCACCCCATCAGCAGATTAAGGGCACCAAATCTAGCACTCCTAGCAAGGTGAAACAGTTAAAAACTCCTGAGGGAACTCCCTTAAACTTAGTTAGGAGCCTCCCCCAGATGGATTCTGTTGGGCACAGCCAAACCTGGGACCCAAAGGCCCCAAACCTGACCTGTCCCTCCAGTAAGCCAACAAAAGGGACCCAGCCTCCAGCTTTAGGTAGCCAGAGGTTGACCCTGAGAGCACAGTGCAACTCAGCCATGGAAAGAAAGGCATCCATGATGGTTAGTGATTGGAGGAAGCTGAGCCCTACATTAGTGGAGCCTCACTTCAATACTCCATTCCCACACCAGCCTTTTACTTTGCCAAAACACTCCACGGGTGGTGGTTCCCTCTGATACCTCTAGGGTGAGGGATTGCTTAGTGGACCATGAGACAGGGGGTATATGGCCACTTAGGCAATATAGGCTTACCTGGTCAAAGATAGCCTTATCTCCTTTCGTTTGGGGGTGGGGGTTGTGTAGGAAGGTGGATATATGACTATGGTTACCCCTGACTTTTTTGCCTAGTGTTTAGCTGGTTTTCGACTTAGTTGGCCTGGGATCCTGCTAATCAGGGTCCCAGGCTATCTGCTCTCCCTGTAAAATGGACTCCATGTACCTTAGGTACATCTCCAATTGGATATTGGGTATTCACTGCTAGTCCCAAGTAGTCCCAGAGATTCACAACGCCCTAGGCATTACCATTGTTCGAGAGGTGGTACTTATACCACTATTTTAGTATATGGTTTGAGTGGCCACCGGGCCTATCCAAAATTGTGCAACTTTTGAATGTTTAACTGTGCTTTTGTTTAAACGCTTGTGCCTCTGCACTCATAAAGAGTACAGAGGATTATTCTAGTAATAAATACATATATATTTTATGATATATAACTTGTGTGGTGTCCTTTTATTTGATATTACAAGATTGCATATGGTAAAACAGCTGGCTTCACATGCCCTGTTGAGTTTAGCCTAAGACTGCTTAGTCCATGCTACCCCTAGGATAGCTTGTCTATAAGGTTGACTTTACAACCACCACCATAAGGGATTGTTTGGACTGATACAGGGTGCCCACAGAACTGTGGACATCATACATCAGGCCAACTTCTCACAGTCTCTGTATCTCAAATATCCTTATGGTATCCTACAAATAAAGTCAAATACAGTGAAATGGGCGTTGGGCAAGGACAAGGAGGATGGATGTGTTTCGTGTGATCAAGGTGTAATGGAGAGCGAGGCACATTTGATGTTCTTTTGTCCGGCCCATGCGCATTGTAGGAAGAAATGGATAAAACGTCTTTGCCGTCTGCTTGGTACTAGATCCTGCCTTGAAGCATGGAGACTATTATGCTTCGATACCAGGCAGACTGTTGTTTTTAGTGTCAGTCGATATTTGTTTGGGGTGAGCTTGATAAGAAAAAGGGTAGGTCTGAAACTCTAGGTTAAGAAAATGAATGGGGAGATATTTGAATCTGGCACGTGCAGTTTACTGGAATAATATGAAATATATATTTATTTATATATTTTGTAAAAAATCTGTTCATGAGAATCCCTGTTTTAAAAATGTATTATAATTGGTATCATTTTCTTGTATAGGTACTCCCCCTTTTTTTTAGAATGGTTTGAAAGAGCTGTTCCTCAAATCTGTTTTTATTAACATTTTTAATTACTTAATATTTATGTAACCTGTAATACCACAAGAACATTGTCAGTTTGACCGGGTCTGATCTAGGTTAGCTTTAAAATGATGACTGTAGCACTGTGTTTTAATTTTTTATGGATGTACTGGGGATTAATTGTATTACTTTATGCAATCTTTTATGGTTATCTTAACCGAAATAAAGAATAAATGAAAGTGGTGTTGTCAATGAGTACCTGCAGACATGGAATTCATGTGCATCCTTGATTGAGATAACTGTGCAAGTGTGCCCGATCATGCACAAAGAGGCAGTGGTTTCCTGGCTGTGTGCGCTCAGACACAGGTCTGCACTGTGGTTTCGTAGGTATGCTGAATACCAGCTTCACAGAAGTGGCAGTGCATAGCTTTGAGTCAAGCATATCAATGGCATGTTCCCCAAACACTTAGCAAAGATTGGCCCTATAAATCTCATTGGCATGTTTGCCCACTGCAATGGTGTTATCAAGCTAGCTCCTTGGGGTCAGTCCGTGACTGACTCTAGATCAGGTTTACAAGCTCATCTGTACCACTTTTTGACATTACTCCGCATGCATTTACCCTGCATGCTTTAGCTCTGCATTTATTGCAGTGCCATATTTTTTTTACAATGAAGGCCTCTAGAACGTTATCTGTGAGAAAGCATTACCCATAACAACACTATAACCATTCTTACTCCAGGCTGCTGTTACAATGGTGAATTAATTGTCACAGTTTGCATTGTAAAGGTCTGCGTATTTGGTTTTAGTAACATTAGTGACATTAGTGGATCCAAGACATGCATGAGTGACAATTTAGAGGAAAGGAAGTTCCCTCCTATCTAGCAGCAAAGTGTCACCCATTGTGAAGTGGTGGTGGAGAGAGGGACTGCACCTCATGTACAAGTCAGTGTTCAGCCAGCCAACATGTTTCAATGTGTGCTGCATGATGCAGCACAGATGAAAGTGTGAGTAGGGCTGACCCTGGATTGCTAGTGTGCAGGTAGGGTAACCTTCCTACACATTAACAAGCACCCCTAAACACAAACTCCCTTGCACCCTTGTGCAAGAGTGTCTGTGTTAGCGCTGACTTGATAAACTGCACCCATTTGGTGTGGGACACACAGGGCCGCACATGAGCATTGTACATATAATGAAGCACTGTGTCACAGGAGAGGATGAGGGTGGTACTACACACCGAGGGCTAATGCCTTCCTCCTCCGATTCCTTATACATGTCACCCTCAGTCAGGGAATGTAATGTCAACAAATGTTGACACTGTCAGTCTAATTTTGTTGTGACAGTACATGTCCCATGCCATGCACTGTCATGTCATTCTTCCCAGCATGTGATCAGTGATCCAGGATTCAACATTTAGTTGTCCAGGTCACTCTTTGACTTCACACAGTTAGAGTGTAGGCTCCCATATTGAAGTGATCTTGTACCATAGATTTGAATGGAAAACATTGACACAATCTAAAGGACTCACAATTTCTCAGTGTTCTCATTTTACAGACAACATGATGCCAGAGGAGTCACACGCCTTCCAGGTGAGGAAGGAGTTGTACCAATATATAAAGAAGTTGGCAAAAGGGTACCGCAATATGGCATGGAGGTACTAAGAGGACCGGGCGTCTGGTACCTGGAAATCTGTGACCGAGGTGGCAGTGGCACACAGGCACTCCAAGGCCCCTCTAGCATCAATGGTGGGTCTCAGTGTGGACAGTCAGTGTCCCATCCCCCTACAACAACCCCACCCAAGGGACCATCTCACCTGCCCCTGCGGATCAGGTGATTCCATTCACTGTCCAGCACAGCAGGCTCATCATGGACAATTACGTCTACTGGCCTAGATGAGGCGGTAAATGGCAGAGCAGATAAGGTACCTTGAGGACATTAAAAAACACCTTGGACTACTATAATGTCTGGACATGTTGTGCCCCATCCCCCTCTTCTCCCTTCCACCAATGTTGTAACTTGTTTTGTAGGTAGTGTTAGGTAAGTATTTTAAGTGTTAGGTAGTGACGTTTTAGTGTAGGTATAGTTAGTGTTAGATTTTAAGGTCGTTTTAGTATTTTATAATTGTAGAATATTTGGGGATAAGTTTCCTGTTCCTTTAGGTGGGGGGGTTGATGTCATTTTGTGTCATTATATATATATATATATATTCAATGAAAAAAACATTGGTTTTAGGCCATATATAGTTAGGAATTAGCATTTACAAAACCTTATTTTACTCGCATAAAACCATTGAAATTCCATATATAGTTAGATGCGCTAACTATATATCGCGCACCCGCAATCCACTGCTGATGATGTCACATATTACATCATTCATGACATGGTCAGTGACATCACTGATGACATCACTGATGACATCTCAAATGACATCTCAAATGACATCACTGATGACATCTCAAATGACATCACTGATGACATCACTGATGACATCTCATTTGACATGACTGATGACATCACTGATGATATCATTCATGTGATAATACGATGAACCTCTTCAGACTCTAATATAACCTTAGATACAATCAGTGTAAACAGACACTCACAGACTGTCACTCATCCATGGAGTTACTCACACACCTAGTCAGTTATGCAAAGAATCAATCACACCTCCATTTCCTCAACTATACAGTTATACAAACTTTACTTATTCAAACATATACTAACACATATTTACTCTCTTATACAATCCCTGATACAAGTTCACAATGATCCATACAGCCACTCACACATTCACTGGCTCTTATGCACAGTTATTTATATATGTCAACTCTCACATGTACTGTGTTTTACATATGTACTTACTTTGACATGTAGCACTGAGATATCCATTCACTCACCAATACACTCATGCACACAGTCAACCGCCCATACAGCTTTTTCCACATGCACTTTTGAAACCATACATCTAGTGAATCAACTGCTCACACATCTATGCACAGAGTCATACACCTCCCAGCCACCCACACACACACTCAGTCTCCCATACAAATACTTGGGCAACCAATCAATAACCCATATAGTTACTCATATAGCTACTTATCAACACATGCAACAGTTTACAGAACAACAGACATAATGATGCGCAAATTAAGACAGTTTAGTCACTAACCCATGCACTCAGTGAGACACATTTAATCACTCACTCATACAGTCAGTCATGCACCTACTAAATCCTTCATCCAGACACTTATACATCCACTCATTCTTCAATATGTAAGACATATTTTAACTTTACAGAAACATACAGTCACTGGATGTTGTCATCAGTGATGTCATCAGTGATGTCACTGACCATGTCATGAATGATGTAATATGTGACATCATCAGCAGTGGATTGCGGGTGCGCGATATATAGTTAGCGCATCTAACTATATACGGAATTTCAATGGTTTTATGCGAGTAAAATAAGGTTTTGTAAATGCTAATTCCTAACTATATATGGCCTAAAACCAATGGTTTTTTCATTGAATTTTCAAGGTTTTGTAAATGCAAATTCCTAACTATATATCCACTATAACCTATGGTTTTTTCTATGAATTTCATTGGTTTTTTAATAGCAAATATGAAAAGCTTTAAAATGTCAAGTAGGTGATAGATAAAAACATTTTCGTATTTATGCACGCTGATGTGCTTTGAACGCTGCACCCCCCCCCCCCCCCTCCCCTCTTTTGTCTTAGTAGTACTCTCTCTTTGCAGATACTGAAGGGTAGTTAACGCAGGCCTTTACCCCCGTTGTAATCCGTCGTGCCTCCTTGTCTCTCCATTTGATTGATTGTTGTCCAAGCATTTACTGTTTTAGAATTGGTTCTCTTTGAATCATTCTCTATTTACAAACAAGCACAAAGTCGCAATACTCTGTTTAGTCTTTGCAGATAGTGAAAAATCGTGTAAAAAAATAAAAGTAATCGAGCAAAATCAGTAGGCCACTAATTGGATCTCTTTTTGACCTCGCTAAAATAGAAATATTAGGAACAACCCTTCATGAGAAATACGAAAATAGTGAGATGAACTGAGCTCCACACCATGAGGGCTGCAAGACAGCTCGGCTCCATCACCCATCCCGCACAAAATAACGACAAACCCTATGCAAATATTAAAAATATAGACAACACACCAGCAAAGAAACAGGGTAAAACATTTTATTAAAAAACTATTTACATAACGTTGGTTTATAAGATGATGTCAGTAGTGGACCGATGTGTGAATAGATCGAAAGCAGCACAAGGCTCCAAGATCCGGATGGCAAGCTCCTGGATGTTGGGTGCCATAGTTTAGAGTTCTGAATTTCAGCCTTTTTCAATGCCTGTGCTTTGTTGAATCAAAATGGCGGCTTGACACAAAGCTGACTCAAGCGTTGCTACTGATGCTATGCAGACCAAAACTGTTTTTCAGTTTGTACATTTTTCTAGATTTTTCAATCCAAGTTTGTTTGACTTTGTAGAACGATGGCTTCAGATTTTCAACATGTGTGGTGGCGCTGACTGGGAGGGGGCGCTTCGCTCCTGCCCCCTCCCCAAGTAAGATTTTCATACGTGAAAGTACGTTAATGGTTTTGGTCCCTGAGATGCTTCGATGTCACTGCCATTCTCAAATAGCATAAGTTCTGGATGTTGGGTGCCATAGTTAAGAGTTCTGAGCAGTGCTTGTAACACTGTCTAAAGCTTATTTCCACCTACTGCAGCTTCACTATTCTCAAAGTAAGTGAGTGTCGTTTGTAGACCTGACTGCATTAGAAAACAATGTGATATGTTACCTTCCTAAACAGCTTGACGGAGGCCCCTGAGGGGCGGTGTGATGGCCATGGACTCGGAGAAGACGCATGGCTCCGACACCCTCCCCAAGTCTTATAGCACTGGTGTAGCCTGAGATCGCCCCCGACATAGGCGGCCGGCTCCCGGGGTCCGGCGGAACTTTTTGCCTTTTGATGACTCTTCAATTCTGGACCTTGTCCCACAATCCGTTTGACCTGAAGACAAGCTGTAGTGGGGCGCCCCTTTATCGTTTTAGTTGCCATTCCGCCCGCTTTTGCTACACTGTGCCTCTTCCGCCATTCAGCTGTTTACCGCCCGCTCTTGCGACTACAGCGTCTCGCTCACCATGTAGTTGAGTTGCGCCCGCTCTTGCGGTGCAGCGATAGGCGGCTGCCACAGGACTCTCAAAATGGCGGCCGGCTCTTCGGTTTTGGGCCTGGTCCACTAAAATGGCCCTGGGACACCTTGGAACTCGGACGCTTCCCTGATAGGGCTTGGGTCCCATTCTCGAAAAGCGTCCCCTCAGCTGTGAAGATTCTACAAAAGTCTTGGGGGCCTCCGACTCCCGCAGGCTTCTGGTGGGGAGCGGCTGCCATGATTGCTCGTGGAATTGCCACGACGGAGCTACGAGATGGTAGTGGTCTCATGCTGACGCCTGCTTAAGTCTGAAACATCCAGAAACACTATAGACTACCAATTCGATCAGTTCCGGTAGCGCCCCAACATGACCCGGAAGAGAAGAACTTGCCCTCCCCTCTTTGACTGATGGTTCTTGTTGCCTGTCCCCTCTGTTCTCATTTAACAGAACTTTTTGGACTGCTGAAAGGGGTTGTGTTCTGAACGCTGGTTGGTGGAGACATTTAGACTATATTCTTGACCTACGTTGTCGCGTAATGCGTTTTATGACACGCCGCGTTAGCGCACCCGGAAGTGATCCGAGGCGCGGCGCGCAGCGCGTAACGTAAGCATAACAGGTCATGTGACTTGTTAATAAAACTTTTCATTGGTTCATTTTACTTTTGTTAATTTAATGATGAAAAGCTTGGTCATATGACCTAAAAATTACGCTTTTTATTATTTTCGAACAATATTTTTTTTTCAAACATATGTTATAATATTCCAGGCTAATGTACTTTCCCGGAAAATTTACAACTGTCTTGCAAGTAAAATATATTCCTTTTTCGAGAAAAAGGGCGTTTCTTCCTTCCATGACGGAGCCGTTGAGTAAAAGAGATTCGGCCTGCTGTCTTAGTCGCCGATACGCCTGATTATCAGATTCTTATCGATCACTTTATGTTGCAGACATGAAAAACACAACTGCCCTTGACCATTTATCTTTACTGCGTTCCTACATATAAAACCTTTTATCCGTCATGTAATTGGACTGCTTTATTTCACTTGCCTTTTACTGATTCGAAAACAGTGACTAAAAGTAAAAACTTTACCAATGTAAATACTACTACCGTGTTTTGTTTTAAAAACCTTTATTGTGAAAATGTCAGTATACAAATACGGGCCTATAACCACGTGGGCCGGCCACGGAGCAAACTGAAATCGTATATGATGAGGAGACATTTACACTGTAGAGGAAGGTAACGAGCGGGCCATTAGGTTGCAAGAACTAAGGTGTCTAACAGTTGCGGAATCGGTGGACATACATTTTGTAATTAAAATAGAACAGGGCCACTTACAATAACATTTTCTAGATATACATTTGCGGGCAAGGAGTTACGAGTCCCATTTATACCGGCGCCATTTTGGGCGAGGCCGGGCAGGTCCAAGATATAGTCAAAATGTCTCCACCAACCATCGGCCAGACCAGAACCCCTTTCGGCCCTTTATGCTACAAGATGGTGTCTTCCATTCAGAAAATATTGTTGGCAGCATTTTGAAAGGAAACAGAAACAGCCGTTCTCCTAGTGAGTTTCACATTGTTACATTTAGGAAGAATGTTGAAGAGTAGTATGTGGAAAATCTGAAGCCATTTTTCTACAAACTCTCAATCAGACTTGGATGGAAAAAAAAAACCTGAAGAATGTACAAACTGAAAACCAATTTTTGTCTGTATAGCACCAACAGTAACGCTTGAGTCAGCTTTGTGTCAAGCCGCCATTTTCATTCAATCAATAGCGTCCCCCTGCACACATTCAGGGACCTGATCGTGTCTTCAGATGAAACGGATTGTAGGAAAAGAAGCAGAAAGGAAAAGGCAAAAAGTTCCGCCGGACCTAGTGAAGCTGCAGCAGGTGCAAATAAGCTTCAGACAGTCTTACAAGCACTGCTCAGAACTCTCAACTGAGGCACTCAACATCCAGGACTTGCCATTCGGATCTTGGCGCCTTGTGCTGGTTCCGACCTATTCACACATCGGTCCACTACTGACATCACCTCATAAGCCAACGGGGCACCCCACGCCGACTTTCGGCGCAGCATTGTAGGATGGCCACACCAGTGCGGCAACTTGCTGGACACAACATCGGGGCCATCCAGATCTCGGCGCGTTCGACTCACTGTACCGCAACAGTGACCGCAACTCAGCTGGACACGCCGTCTTTCGGCGCAGCATTGTAGGATGGCCACACCAGTGCGGCAATTTGCTGGACACCACCTCGGTGCCATCCGGATCTCGGCGCGTTCGAGTCACTGTACCGCAACAGTGACCGCAATTCAGCTGGACACGCCGTCTTTCGGCGCAGCATTGTAGGATGGCCACACCAGTGCGGCAATTTGCTGGACACCACCTCGGTGCCATCCGGATCTCGGCGCGTTCGAGTCACTGTACCGCAACAGTGACCGCAACTCAGCTGGACACGCCGTCTTTCGGCGCAGCATTGTAGGATGGCCACACCAGTGCGGCAATTTGCTGGACACCACCTCGGTACCATCCGGATCTCGGCCCGTTGTGCTGCCTTCGGCCTATTCGCACATCGGTCCGCTACTGACGCCGCCTCACGTGCCAACGGATTTTCTACGCTTTTTGTAGCCCTATGCCGCATAACAGGTCATGTGACTTGTTTATAAAACTTTTCATTGGTTCATTTTACTTTTGGTTTCCTAAAGATGGAAGGCTTGGTCATATGACCTAAAAATAACACTTTTCATTGGTTTAGAACATTTTTTTTTCCCAAACGATGAAAGCCCCACCTTGTTTCTGGATCATTCAGACTGAAGCTGGCGTCAGCATGAGAGCACCACCATCTCGTGGCTCCGTCGTGGTCATTCCGCGAGCAATCATGGCAGCCGCTCCCCACCGGAAGCCTGCGGGAGTCGGGGGCCCCCAAGACTTTTGTACAATCTTCACGGCTGAGGGGACGCTTTTCGAGAATGGAGCCCAAGCCCTAGCAGGCAAGCGTCCGAGTTCCAAAGTGTCCCAGGGCCATTTCAGTGGACCAGGCCCAAAACCGAGGAGCCGTCCGCCATTTTAAGAGCCATGTGGCAGCCGCCTATCGCTGCACTGCAAGAGTGGGAGCAACTCAACAACATGGTGAGCGAGACGCTGTAACCGCAAGAGCGGGCGCAACTCAGCTAGATGGCCGCCACCTGGGGAGGTCCGTTCACGCCGCCTCCCCCACGCCCCCCCCCCCGGGCCGCCGCACGCCAATTTTCGGAGCAGCATTGTAGGATACCAAAACCAGTGCGGCAGTTTACTGGACATCATCTGGGTGCCTGTCGTACATGTTGTGTCAGCCATGTGACACTGGACACAGACCGCTACTGACGAGGCCTCCCCCCGCACCACCCGGGACGCCCCACGCTGTTTTTCTGTGCTGCATTGTAGGATCCCTAAACCAGTGCGGCACCCAGGCGACATCACCTGGGTGCCGTCCAGAACTCTGCACGTTGTGCTGGCTCGTGACTATTCGCACAACAGACCGCTACTGACGAGGCCTCCCCCCGCCCCACCCGGGACGCCCCACGCCAATTTTCGGAGCAGCATTGTAGGATCCCTAAACCAGTGCGGCACCCAGGCGACATCACCTGGGTGCCGTCCAGAACTCTGCACGTTGTGCTGCCTTGGGACTATTCGCACAAAAGACAGCTTCTAACCATTGTTGCTTTTTGTGTTGAGAAATGTTTAAATGTTTTTAGTTTTTGTTCCGTTCGTTAAAGTTAATAGTTAATAAAGTTTTATAACCTTACTTTGTTGGAGTGTTATCTATTTTTTTTAAAACGGGTGAATGGGGCCTTGAATCGGGTTATTGTCATGTGTGGGCTTTGGAAGTGTGCTGCTGCAGGATCGGACATTTCAAACTCAAATGCACGTTCTTTTTCTTACCTTTCCGAAGCATGGAGCGCAATAGCAAGCAGAGAAAGGGTGATGCACGTGTTGAACACTACCTGACCTGGCAAGTTGCTGGCAGTGCCCCCCCGCCCGCTCCTGAAAGAGGAAACACACACACCGCCGCTCCGAGTACTTCACAAATCTTTAAAAGACCATGCGCTTGTTCATGAGGCTTAAATGGTTTATCACCTCTTCTAGAACCCCTGCATCGACCCTCTGACGTTTCCTGGAAAAATTACCATGTAACACAATACCAAGCCCTGTCAGCTGAAACCCCCAAGGAATCGTGGGGCATATTATCAAGGGGGTTTATCTCCGCTTTTTTGGCTTTAAAAGCCTTGAAAGCGGAGATAAAATTATCTCCCTATTACCAAGCTGTCGCTAACACCAGTTAGTGACAGCTAAAAGGAGATAGCGACCATCTTGGGCCCCGCTTTGCATGTCAGTGATACTTATCACTAATGACATGCAAAGTGGCGTGCCAAGATGTTAGCGACTGGAAACAGTCCCTAACATCGCTACCTTCTATTACCAACTTTTGGAGATATCTCCAAAATCTAACACCTGCCCTGAGCAGTTCTTAGCCATGTTATCCAATGGGAGGTGGATAACATGGCTAAGAGCATTTGCTCGATAATACATGAATATCGCTGACTTTTCTGCGATAATAGCAAGGTTTATCTGCGATAAAAATCGCCGATGTACGGCGATAATTTTTGTCTCTAAACAAGTTAGAGACAAAAATTATCGCTAGTTGTTCGTAATATGCCCCCGGGTTTTTGCTTGCAGAAATCGGGAGGCGGGAGACTAGCACTGAAATCAGTAGTCACACGCCTGAATCGGGAGGGTTGGCATGTCTGAATTCTCTACAGCTGGGGCCATAAACTACATCCGCAGGGTTAGGTGATAGCATGGGACCAGCCTGGCATCTAAAATGGCTGCCGTGCACGACAAAATTGTGGCATTGGAAAAAAGGCAAGATGGCGCAGCCGCTGGAAGAGATGTATCAACATATATCAGCCTCCTCAGCCACCCTCAGGAAACATAGGGGATTAGGATACGTCTCCCGCACCCCCTTATACCTAGTAATTTAATTAACGAAGCACAAAATGGCGAATTCCCGTTTCGCTACCAGTTTGCGGCCCAGTTCGCGGCCCGTTAAGCGCTTCTACCGTGAAAAATCATTTTTTTTATTTTCCCCACGGGACCCTTTAATAACCCCAACAACATTCCTAGGGGGTCAAGAGGGGGATACCTTGCCCCCTTTCATTAAATTCCCCTTTCGTTTTTCACCTCTTCTTCTCTCTCGATCCTACCGAGAGACAAGATGGCGGCCGCTCCGGACTGTTTAGAATGTTGACAGACACCGGAGAGCCAATCAGCTTTCTGCGTGCAAAGTTCCGATAAGCGAAAAGTAAGCGGACCGGATCGCTGCCCGGAGCGCTGTTACAGATATATATCTTGATTTAAACGTTAATTTCTCAAAATCCACTGAAGCACATATATTGAGACCTAGCAAAGGCACATCGGGCTAACAGTCCCTACAATTTTGCCAAGTTTCGTGCAAATCCATTCAGCCGTTCGAGCTAAAAGTGAGTCCAAACGCCCTATGGAAAAATGAATGGGAAAAACGCGTTTTGGGACCCCCCTTTTTTCTCGGCCCCCCCTTGACGAAACCCCACCAAATTTTCAGGGGCTGCTCAGAAACAAAATGTGCCATTTTCCTGAAAATTTCAGCCGATTCCGTCCACAAACGCCAAAGTTATTAGACATAGAATTTTCAAAAGTTCCATAGACAAATAATCCTAACTATATATACCTACTGGCTATCGCCAGTAGGTAATATATATATATATATATATATATATATATATATATATATATATATATATATATATATATATATATATATATATATATATTACCTACTAGCGATAGCCAGTAGGTATACACAGTTAGAATTTTTTCTCTATGGGACTTTTGAAAATTCTATGTCTAATAACTTTGGTGTTTGTGGACGGAATCGGCTGAAATTTTCAGGAAAGTGGCACATTTTGTTTCTGAGCAGCCCCTGAAAATTTGGGGGGTTTTGTTAAGGGGGGGCCGAGAAAAAAGGGGGGTCCCAGAACGCATTTTTCCCATGTTAATTTCCATAGGGCGTTTGTCCTCACTTTTAGCTCGAACGGCTGAATGGATTTACATCAAACTTGGCAAAATTGTAGGGACTGGTAGCCCGATGTGCCTTTGCTGGGTCTCAATATATGTGCTCCAGTGGATTTTGAGAAATTAACGTTTTTAAAAATTTATATATCTGTGACAGCATCCTGGATAGCGCTCCAGATCGCGTACTTTTCCCGTAACGGAGCTTTGCGAAGCGATGCTGATTGGCTCTCCAGTGTCTGTCAACATTCTAAACAGTCCGGTGCGGCCGCCATCTTGTCTCTCGGTAGGATCGAGAGAGAAGAAGAGGTGAAAAACGAAGGGCGAATTTAATGAAAGGGGGCAAGGTAGACCCTTCTTGACCCCTTAGGAATGATGTTGGGGTTATTAAAGGGTCCTGTGGGGCAAATAAAAAAATATTGATTTTTTTGCGGAAGAAGCGCTTTCCGGTTCGTGAACTGGGTAGCGAATCGTAGGGACTGGTAGCCCGATGTGCCTTTGCTGGGTCTCAATATATGTGCTCCAGTGGATTTTGAGAAATTAACGTTTTAAAAAACAGATATATCTGTGACAGCGTCCTGGATAGCGCTCCAGATCGCGTACTTTTCGCGTAACGGAGCTTTGCGAAGCGAAGCTGATTGGCTCTCCGGTGTCTGTCAACATTCTAAACAGTCCGGAGCGGCCGCCATCTTGTCTCTCGGTAGGATCGAGAGACAAGAGGAGGAGAAAAACGAAGGGGGAATTTAATGAAAGGGGGCAAGGTAGACCCCTCTTGACCCCCTAGGAATGATGTTGGGGTTATTAAAGGGTCCAGTGGGGAAAATAAAAAAAATTAGATTTTTCACGGTAGAAGCGCTTCCCAGTTCGCGAACCGGGCCGCAAACTGGTAGCGAAACGGGAATTCGCCATTTTGTGTTTCGGTTTAATTAAATTACAGGGTATAAGGGGGTATGGGAGACGTATCCTGACCCCTTATGTTTTCTGAGGGTGGCTGAGGAGGCTCATATATGTTGATACATGTCTTCCAGCGGCTGTGCGTGAGCGTTTTTTTTTTTTGCTGCGTGACGTCTGTTAACGTTCGATTCGATGGAAATCAGGAACTGTTGACCGCCATTTTGTCACTGCGAGTAAATATTTTGTTAAAAATAATTGTTATAAATTAATCCTCATTGATAAACATTGTCTGCGCCATCTTGCCTTTTTTGCAATGCCACACTTTTGTTGAGCACGGCAGCCATTTTAGATGCCTTGACCAGACCCACTCTCTGCACGCCGCCGATCCTCAGCATGGCTCCCCACCCTCGCAAGCATCTCCCCCACGCACTGGTCAGCCCCGCTCTCTCTCTCATGCATGGGCCAGAAACCTCCTCCCATCTGCGCTGTTTTTCTCTGAGAATCATACCCTGTGCCCGCCCGACACCTCCCTTTCACCCTATTCACTACCGCACCCTCTGACACTCCTCTTCCTCTGTGTCCGATTGTCCAGGCCAGTCCCAGGCTATCACCTAGCCCTGCAGATCTAGTTTATGGCCCCAGCTGTAAAGAATCACCCCTCTTCAAAGGAGTTACAGTAGATCAAGGCCCCCACCCAATGAGATCCGTCACACCACACGCGTTCCTACTATCTGATAACCATCCTGTATTGTGCTTGGGGAGGGGATTCTCACTGTGAGGGTGTGTGGGTCCGAGCCTGAAGCGGAAGATTCCAGGGATGCCTCTTTGTACATCAAAGTTTTTACAATTATGTGTCACATTAAAAATATATAGCACTCCAACAAAGTAGTAGGATTATAAAACTTTAATAACTTATAAATATATACAACGCAACAAAAACAGTAAATACATTTAAACATTTTTTTGAAAAAAGAAGCAACAATGGTCAGTAGCTGTGTTTTGTGCGAATAGACCCAAGGCAGCACAACGTGCTGAGTTCTGGACGGCCGCACTGGTTTTTGGTATCCTACAATGCAGCTCCGAAAAACGGCGTGGGGCGTCCCGGGGGGTGCGGGGGGAGGCCTCGTCAGTAGCGGTCTGTTGTGTGAATAGTCCCTAGGCAGCAGAACGCGCTGAGATGTGGATGGCACCAAGGTGATGTCCAGTAAGTTGCCGCACTGGTTTTGGTATCCTACAATGCTGCTCCGAAAAACGGCGTGGGGCGCCCCGGGGGGGGGGGGGAGGCGGCGTAAACGGGCCTCGTCTGCTGTAGTGGGGCGCCCCTTTACCGTTTCAGTTGCCATTCCGCCCGCTTTTGGTACACTGTGCCAAAATCCGCCCTTCAGCTGAGTTGCGCCCACTCTTGATGTGCGAATAGGCCGAAGGCAGCACAACGCGCCAAGATCCGGATGGCACCGAGGTGGTGTCCAGCAAGTTGCCGCACTGGTGTGGCCATCCTACAATGCTGCGCCGAAAGTCGGCGTGGGGCGCCCCGTTGGCCTGTGAGGTCGCGTCAGTCAGTGGGGGCTGTTTGAGGATCTGACTGCATTGGAAAGCAATGTGATGCTGTGCGTCGCCCCCAAGATGGAGGCTCCTCGGCTGCAGTGGGGCGCCCCTTGGTGTTTCACTCGATATCCAGCTGAGTTGCGTCCGCACTTGCGGCTACAGTAGGCCAAAGGCAGCACAACGCGCCGAGATCTGGATGGCATCGAGGTGGTGTTGAGGTGGTGTCCAGCAAGTTGCCGCACTGGTGTGGCCATCCTACAATGCTGCGCCGAAAGTCGGCGTGGGGTGCCCCGTTGGCCTGTGAGGTGGTGTCAGTAGCGGACCGATGTGTGAATAGGCCGGAACCAGCACAAGGCGCCAAGATCCGGATGGCACCGAGGTGGTGTCATAGTTGAGAGTTCTGAGCAGCGCTTGTATCACTGTCTGAAGCTTATTTGCACCTGCTGCAGCTTCACTATTGCCCTGGTGTGGCCAAAGATCGCCCATGACATAGGCGGCCGGCTCCCGGGGTCTGGCGGAACTTTTTTCCTTTTCCTTTCTGCATCTTGTCCCATAATCCGTTTGACCTGAAGACACGACCAGGTCCCTGAATGTGTGCAGGGGGACGCTATTGATTGAATCAAAATGGCGGCTTCACACAAAGCTGACTCAAGCGTTGCTGCTGATGCCATACAGACAACAACTGGTTTTCAGTTTGTACATTCTTCAGGATTTTTCCATCCAAGGCTGGTTGAGAGTTTGTAGAACAATGGCTTCAGATTTTCAACATACTACTCTTCAACATTCTTCCTAAATGTAACAATGTGAGACTCACTAGGAGAACGGCTATTTATCTTTCCTTTCAAAATGCTGCCAACAATATTTTCTGAATGGAAGACACCACAAGGTGCTGAGATCCGGTTGGCACCGAGGTGGTGTCCAGCAAGTTGCCGCAATGGTGTGGCCATCCTACAATGCTGCGCTGAAAGTCGGCGTGGGGTGCCCGAAGGGGGGGGGAGGCGGCGCAAATGAGCCGAAATATAGTTATGGTAATTATACCATGCATTGTCATATGGAGAGGTGGCACCGATTAATTATAGTGCTGCACAAATGAGAGATTTGGTGGACAACCCCCGACCTCCCAGTACATCCACCAATGAAGTGGCACTGACAGCATCAGAGGCAAGGGAAACGGTCCCAAATATTCAGAAGAACTTTGGAAAGATTAAAATGACATGTTTAGATTGTGGCAAATTAATTTCATGTGGACAGATGAGTGTTACTCTAATAAATAGAGCTTATGAACATCATCATAGTCGATGGTTGGTGGAGACATTTTGACTATATCCTGGACCTGCCCGGCCTCGCCCAAAATGACGCCGGTATAAATGGGAATCATAACTCCTTGTTGTGTACTGTTTGCACAACCTTGATATCACGAGATACGTATGCAGTTTTGAAGCACATGGCCGGCGGGGACGAGAATTGATTGAATATTTCGACATCCCTATTGATATTAAGTTCTAATGTGTTATTGATTACTGTACTTTTGAAAGTTCGAATTAACGTCACCCATGGTACTTGCCCGCAAATGTATATCTAGATAATTTTATTGTAAGTGGCCCTGTCGTATTTTAATTACAAAATGTACGTCCACCAATTCCGCAACTGTTAGACACCTTAGTTCTTGCAACCTAATGGCCCGCTCGTTACGTTCCTCTACAGTGTAAATGTCTCCTCATCATATACGATTCCAGTTTGCTCCGTGGCCGGCCCACGTGGTTATAGGCCCGTATTTGTATACTGACATTTTCACAATAAAGGTTTTTAAAACAAAACATGGTAGTAGTATTTACATTGGTAAAGTTTTTAATTTTATTCACTGTTTTCGAATCAGTAAAAGGCAAGTGAAATAAAGCAGTCCAATTACATGACGGATAAAAGGTATAATACGCAGGAACGCAGTAAAGATAAATGGTCAAGGGCTGTTGTGTTTTCTACTCCTGCAACATAAAGTGATCAATAAGAATCTGATATTCAGGCGTATCGGCGACTAAGACAGCAGGCCGAGCCTCTTTTGCTCAACGGCTCCGTCATGGGACGAAGAAACGCCCTTTTTCTCGAAAAAGGAATATATTTTACTTGCAGGACAGTTGTAAATTTTCCGGGAAAGTACATTAGCCTGGAACATTATAACATATATGTTTAAGAAAAAATAATGTTCGAAAGCAATAAAAAGCGTAATTTTTAGGTCATATGACCAAGCCTTTCATCGTTAGAATAACAAAAGTAAAATGAACCAATGAAAAGTTTTATTAACAAGTCACATGACCTTTTATGCTTACGTTACGCGCTGCGCGCCGCGCCCCGGATCGCTTCCGGGAAGCTGCGCTTCGCGCACCGGAGCATTCCCGGGTGCGCTAACGCGGCGTGTCATATAACGCATTATGCGACAACGTAGGTCCAGAATATAGTCAAAATGTCTCCACCAACCAGCGGTCGGAACACAACCCCTTTCAGCAGTCTAAAAAGTTCTGTTAAATGACAACTGAAGGGACAGGCAACAAGAACCATCAGTCAAAGAGGGGAGGGCAAGTTCTTCTCTACCGGGTCACGTTGGGGCGCTACCGGAACTGATCAAATTGGTAGTCTACAGTGTTTCTGGATGTTTCAGACTGAAGCTGGCGTCAGCATGAGAGCACCACCATCTCGTAGCTCAGTCATGGCCATTCCACGAGCAATCATGGCAGCCGCTCCCCACCAGAAGCCTGCGGGAGTCAGGGGCCCCCAAGACTTTTGTAGAATCTTCAAGGCTGAGGGGACGCTTTCGAGAATGGGGCCCAAGCCCTAGCAGACAAGCGTCCGAGTTCCAAGGTGTCCCAGGGCCATTTTAGTGGACCACGCCCAAATCTGAAGAGCCGGCCGCCATTTTGAGAGTCATGTGGCAGCCGCCTATCGCTGCATCGCAAGAGCGGGAGCAACTCAACTACATGGTGAGCAAGACGCTGTAGTCGCAAGAGCGGGCGGTAAACAGCTGAATGGCGGAAGAGGCACAGTGTAGCAAAAGCGGGCGGAATGGCAACTGAAACGGTAAAGGGGCGCCCCACTACAGCGTGTCTTCAGGTCAAACGGATTGTGGGACAAGGTCCAGAATGGAAGAGTCATCAAAAGGCAAAAAGTTCAGCCGGTCCCCGGGAGCCGGCCGCCTATGTCGGGGGCGATCTTAGGCCACACCAGGGCAACACGACTTGGGGGGGGGCAGGAGCCAAGCGCCCCCTCCAGTCCGCGCCATCTCACCGCCCCTCGGGGGCCTCCGTCAAGCGGTTTAGGGAGGCACCGTATCACATTGTTTTCCAATGCAGTCAGGTCCACAAACGGACCCTACTTACTTTGAATAGTGAAGCTGCAGCAGGTGCAAATAAGGTTTAAACAGTGTTACAAGCGCTGCTTAGAACTCTGAAGTATGACACTCAACATCCAGGACTTATGCCATTTGTGTAAGGCAGTGACATCGAAGCAACTCAGGGACAAAAAGCATGAACGAACATTCACGTATGAAAATCTTATTTGGGGAAGGGGCAGGATCCAAACGCCCCCTCCCAGTTCGCGCCACTACACCGTATGTGGAAAATCTGAAGCCATCGTTCTACAAACTCTCAACGCTTGCTATCAGTGCATGAGTTTCATGCTCGATCGATTGAGCTAGCCGGATCGGGCAATAAAAAGTATAAAATAGTTATGTAAATAGTTATTTAATAAAATGTTTTACCCTGTTTCTTTGCTGGTGTGTTGTATATATTTATAATATTTGCATAGGGTTTGTCGTTATTTTGGGCGGGGTGGGTGGCGGAGTCGAGCTGTCTTGCAGCCATCATGGTGTGGAGTTCAGTTCATCTCACTAGTTTCTTATTTCTCATGAAGGGTTGTTCCTAATGTTTCTATTTTAGCGAGGTCAAAAAGAGATCGAATTAGTGGTCTACTGATTTTGCTCGATTACTTTTATTTTTTTACACGATTTTTCACTATCTGCAAAGACTAAACAGAGTATTGCGACTTTGTGCTTGTTTGTAAATAGAGAATGATCCAAAGAGAATCAATTCTAAAACAGTAAATGCTTGGATAACAATTAATCAAATGGAGAGACAAGCAGGCACGACGGATTACAACGGGGGCAAAGGCCTGCGTTAACTACCGTTCACTATCTGCAAAGAGAGAGTACTACTAAGAGAAAAGAGGGGAGGGGGGGCAGCGTTCAAAGCACATCAGCGTGCATAAACACGAAAACGTTTTTACCTATCACGTACTTGACATTTGACAGCTTTTGATATTTGCTATTAAAAAACCATTGAAATTCACAGAAAAAAACATAGGTTATAGTCCATATATAGTTAGGAATTTGCATTTACAAAACCTTGAAAATTCAATGAAAAAACCATTTGTTATAGAACATATATAGTTAGGAATTTGCATTTACAAAACTTTATTTTACTCGCATAAAACCATTGAAATTCCATATATAGTTAGATGCGCTAACTATATATCGCGCACCCGCAATCCACTGCTGATGATGTCACATATTACATCATTCATGACATGGTCAGTGACATCGCTGATGACATCACTGATCACAACATCCAGTGACTGTATGTTTCTGTAAAGTTAAAATATGTCTTACATATTGAAGAATGAGTGGATGTATAAATGTCTGGATGAAGGATTTAGTAGGTGCATGACTGATTGTATGAGGGAGTGATTAAATGTGTCTCACTGAGTGCATGGGTTAGTGATTAAACTGTATTAATTTGTGCATCATTATATCTGTTGTTCTGTAAACTGCTGCATGTGTTGATCAGTAGCTATATGAATAACTATATGGGTTATTGATTGGTTGCTCAAGTATTTGTATGGGAGACTGAGTATATGTGTGAGTGGCTGGGAGGTGTCACTAGATGTATGGTTTCAAAAGTGCATGTGGAAACAGCTTTATGGGCGGTTGACTGTGTGCATGAGTGTATTGGTGAGTGAATGGATATCTCAGTGCTACATGTCAAAGTAAGTACATATGTAAAACACAGTACATGTGAGAGTTAACATATATAAATAACTGTGCATTAGAGCCAGTGAATGTGTGAGTGGCTGTATGGATCATTGTGAACTTTTATTAGGGATTATATAAGAGAGTAAATATGTGTTAGAATATGTTTCAATAAGTAAGGTGTGTATAACTGTATAGTTGAGGAATTGGAGGTGTGATTGATTCTTTGCATGACTGTCTAGGTGTATGAGTAACTCCATGGATGAGTGACAATCTGTGAGTGTCTGTTTTCACTGAGTGTATCTAAGGATATATCAGAGTCTGTAGAGGTTCATCGTATTAACACATGAATGATGTCATCTGTGATGTTGTCAGTGATGTCATTTGAGTTGTCATCAGTGATGTCATCAGTGATGTCATTTGAGATGTCATCAGTGATGTCATTTGAGTTGTTATCAGTGATGTCATCAGTGATGTCACTGACCATGTCATGAATGATGTAATATGTGCCATCATCAGCAGTGGATTGCGGGTGCGCGATATATAGTTAGCGCATCTAACTATATATGGAATTTCAATGGTTTTATGCGAGTAAAATAAGGTTTTGTAAATGCAAATTCCTAACTATATATGTTCTATAACCAATGGTTTTTTCATTGAATTTTCAAGGTTTTGTAAATGCAAATTCGGGCGTCGGGCAGATCCATTACGGAGCGGCGTCTACAAGCGGATCCCCGTCCTCACCTACACATAAATAAAGCTGCTGCTCGCGTGCTACTCAATGGTGGACAACCTTGGAGCGAGAATCTATATGCGGCAGTCCAGCCGCAGAGTATGCACCACCCCAATAACGTGGGGGTCACGGCAGTGAAGTAGCAGCCGTACATGGGATCGAGGACGGGCCCACTTGTGGAGTCCATCCAGGACTTGATTGTGTGCTTTCCGCACTACACTTCCCAGAAGTCTCATTGGAGCCTCCCATCGGCGGGTGAGTTATTACGTATTTGGAGAAGTGTAGCGGGTGCGCACACCGCTTCCGTTAAAGCCCCTGAAGAGAAGCAGATGGAGCTTCGAAACGCGTCGGGCAGATCCATTACGGAGCGGCGTCTACAAGCGGATCCCCGTCCTCACCTACACATAAATAAAGCTGCTGCTCGCGTGCTACTCAATGGTGGACAACCTTGGAGCGAGAATCTATATGCGGCAGTCCAGCCGCAGAGTATGCACCACCCCAATAACATGGGGGTCACGGCAGTGAAGTAGCAGCCGTACATGGGATCGAGGACGGGCCCACTTGTGGAGTCCATCCAGGACTTGATTGTGTGCTTTCCGCACTACACTTCCCAGAAGTCTCATTGGAGCCTCCCATCGGCGGGTGAGTTATTACGTATTTGGAGAAGTGTAGCGGGTGCGCACACCGCTTCCGTTAAAGCCCCTGAAGAGAAGCAGATGGAGCTTCGAAACGCGTCGGGCAGATCCATTACGGAGCGGCGTCTACAAGCGGATCCCCGTCCTCACCTACACATAAATAAAGCTGCTGCTCGCGTGCTACTCAATGGTGGACAACCTTGGAGCGAGAATATATATATATATATATATATATATATATATATATATATATATATATATATACATTACGCTCGACTCTCCCAAAATCCAAAAGAAAGAGGCAGCACTCGCGGACCAAGGTCAAACCAGGGTTTAATTAGAGGGAAAAAGAAAAGCACAGACGCGTTTCGGCGTGAGCATTCGTCAGTGTGTCATTCGTCCACATCTAACAATCCATGTTATAAACAAACAAACCATAAGCATTGTCATGGACATAGGACTACACCCCTTGCGCCACTGTGGGCGCCATCTTGGAATGGTGTTCTCTCCAAGGGTCTTTACAGATTTAAACATGAAGTAATCATGGTTAAAATAAAGCCGTGGATCGGCTTGTGTCCTATGACATATATGTACAATGCTAACATAGTCACATCAGTGCGCAAAAAACATAAGAAGTCGCACACATCCTCAAGCACATGAAAGCAAGAAACGAAAAGAATTAGTACCTGTCCTATAACAGCCAATGAACCAATTATTCTGTCATAATTTGTCATGATCCCTAGGTAATGCTGTTTACAGGATATATAACAGGAAAGTACTCTTTTAGATTCAAGGAACTCGCAAAGGAAAGGTGTATTTACACTATTTACAGAAGTAAAGTTGGACTAAACCATATCTAAGTGTGTGTAAAAATTGAAAAATATAGTAGGTTGTCAGGATGGATACTTTCAGGTCACAATTTTGTGTGATTGTCCTAATGCTGCAGTATCAATCATAGCAAGGGAGACAAACCTATGGTTCAAAATTATACCCTCCATCCAGTTATTCACATGTACATATACAGATTGAATCCCATACTTTTCATGTATAGTGTATGTATATGTCAGTTGAGATTGAATGTCTATGGGTATATTAACACATCCATGGTAGTCCATACTCATTTCCGTCAGGGGGCAAAAAGTACATATGTATCATTATTCACATACTAGTTCAAAAATCAAATTAACAAGGTATACAGAAATTCAATGGTCAGGTTCATAGATCTCATAATTGGAAAACTACCGACAGAACAAATTAGGAGAAGTACTGCTGATCTTACAGAGTTCACATTTACATTGTCCCATGGAGCATACCTGTTCTAGTTGGATTTTCATTACAGTATATGTAGCTTCCTATGGGAATGGACACTTGGCTTCTCCTATGCTGTTACTTGCCCAGGTGATATGCTAATTCCTCCCCGCTATTGAGCCCACCGGGTTGTTTCGTAGATAAATCTACAATATATCTGGACTCTAATCTGCGGAGTCGCCTCAGCCTATCGCCTCCTCTTACATTCGGTGGGACCATGTCCAATCCGAAGAATCGGAGTTGCTTACGATCTTTGCTATGCTCCTCTGAGAAGTGCCGGGCGACCGGATATGAGATGTCAACTTTCTCAATCGCCCGTTGGTGCTCCAGGATCCTCAGCTTGAGCTCCTTGATCGTGCTGCCTATGTAGCGTAAGCCACACAGGCAGACCAAACAATAAACCACAAACTGGGAGCTGCATGTAATGAAGTGCTTGATAGGCACTTTCTTCCCGGTATCAGGTATGTCAAATGATAGCACCCGTTTGCTGCCACTGCAAGCCTTGCAATGGCCGCAAGGAAAGAAGCCTGCCATCCGCTTCAGGGAGTTAGCTTTTGGTGTTGGTTTCTTAAAGTGGCTAGAGACAAGCATATCACTGAGTGACCTAGCTCTGCTAAATGTGATTAAAGGGTAGGCGGGTAGGTCATCTGCAAGAACACTGTCGGTTTTTAAAATGTTCCAATTCTTGGTTAACATTGCTTTCAGATTCCCCAGCTCCTTTTGAATAAGGAGTGATGAGTCTGAATTTACCTTCACTTTTGTTAGAGTTTCTGTTCCTTCCAACTATAGGAGTCTCAATGGCCAAGAGTTGCGATCTCTGCATCTTCCTTACTTTTTTTAGGGTCTTGGTAAGTAAGGTGGTGCCGTAACCCCTCATGGAAAATCTCTCTATGCATTCCGAGGCAGCCGCCTCAAAATCGGAATCCTTGGAGCAGTTCCTACGGATCCTCAATAGCTCTCCGTAGGGAATGCTGTTCTTGAGTGGGGTGGGATGACTACTGCTGGCAAAGAGTGTAGAATTGCCAGCAGTGTCCTTTCTATGCAGGGTGGTATGCATCTGATTGTCTTCAATGTACACTCTCAGGTATAGGTACTCCGCTCTCACCGGACTGACCGAGCCCGAGAAGTGCAGATTGAGATCGTTGTTATTGAGGATCCTGATAAATTCCTCTGCCGAGTCCATCCCTCCATCCCAAACAATGAACAGATCGTCGATATGACGATACCAGCTTTTTACCTGCCCTCTCTTGGTCCCTGCCGTGCAGCTCCTGGGTACCTGCTCCTCCCACCAGCCAACGAAAAGGTTTGCGTAGCTGGGAGCAAAGCAGGTACCCATCGCCGTCCCAGATGTTTGGATATACATCTGATCCTCAAAGAGGAAAATGTTATTGGTAAGGCAGAACTCAGTGAATTCCAAGATCATTTAGTTGTGGCATGCATATTTCATTGGACGTTGGCCTAGAGCATGCTTTATGGCTTCCAGACCCTGCCTGTGATCTATACAAGTATAGAGGCTGGTTATATCCAGCACCATGAGCAGGTATCCAGAGTTCCATGTCAGTTCCTGGATCTTAGTCAGGAAGTCTTTCGTGTCCCTTATGTAGGATTCAAGTTTTGTTACTAAGGGAAACAAGATGTTGTCCACGAAGCATGACATGTTCTCGGTCAAACTCCCAATTGATGATATTATCGGTCGTCCCGGAGGATTTTCCATGTCTTTGTGAAGTTTCGGGAGATTATAAAAAGTTGGTAACATGGGGGTGTGGTTCCTGAGAAAGAGGTTTTCATCCTTCCCGAGCATATTCTGGTTGTACCATTTCTGTACTAAGGCATCATATCTCATTATGCTTGTTTGATATACTGCATTCGTGCATTCCCTGTAATAGTTGTCTGCAAGTTGCCTCAAAGCTTCAGCTCGGTATAGTTCTCGACTCATAAGAACCACGTTACCCCCATTGTCAGAGGGCTTGATGACTATAGATTCCTCATTCATCAGCCCCTTCAAGGCTTAGCGTTGATCCTCGGTGATATTGTTGGTTAAGATTGACGGTTTAGATTTTCTGTAGGCGGTCAGGTCTCTTTTCATTGCCTCAGTGAAGACGTTTATTGCGTCCCAAGGTGTTTGAGGCACAAAGGTCGAAGCAGGCTTGAAAGTGCTCTCCTCTCTTTCTTGTTCGACCCCTTGGAGAACTGCCCGTTGGGCAGTGGACAGGTTTGTCTGTTCTTGTTGCAAATCCTGCTCCAATCGTAAGTCCTCTAGTACCTCGATAGCTGGTAGATCTCTAGCGCTAAGTATGTCCATTTCATTAGTTTTGGGGCCCCTCTTGGTGCTTCTCAAGTATTGGCGCATTTTGAAATGTTTATGTAGCTTCAGCTTTCTTGTGAATCGAAATAAATCGATCCTGGTTTGTGTATACTCGAGTTCATTTGAGGGACAGAACGTGAGACCCAGACTCAAGACTTCCAATTCAGCTTCCGTCAATCGTTTGTTGGTCAGATTCACTACAGTTAGGTTGGTTTGGTCGGTATCAGTTTGTGGATTCATAGTTCTTATTTTTTGGCTGTTTGGCGGCTCGTCCAACGAGATGCTCTTGCGCTTCCTCTGCCTGTTTTTCCCGCCGCCTGCCCTCCTCGTCCTCCTCCTCTGGCTGATGTTACTGTCGCACTGGCACCTGCATCCGCATTTGCGTTCACGTCGGGCGGTTTGTTTTTTCCGCCCCTTAGCCATGTGCTCTTGATGACCTCGTATTCCTCCTGAAAAGGAGTCATCTCAGGTAGGGCATATTGTGCACTTTGCCGCACGCCTTCTGAATCCTGGTCATTCTGCCTCCGTTGTTCGTCTCCTGACTCATTCTCCGTCAGGTCCGATTCTGATGTGGCGGGTTCGGTTTCCGGCCTGCTACCTGCCGACGCTGTCAACGTTCTCTTCTGGAGGGCTTTTTGGGGGGCATCAAACTTTTTTGCGTACGTTAGAACGCGCCCAGTTGCGTAGTCGTTTGCATCGCGCTCGTATTTTTCTTGTTTTCGCATTCTGATTTTTTGCTCGTACTTTGCCAGCCTGCCTCTCATCTGGTGTCAGGGCTAGGGTGGCCTGTGGTCTAGGGCCCGCCCCACTCAGCATTCGGGGGTACCCGTGTGGCAAAATGCATCAGTCATCTTTGGGAGGGCGTTGGTGGTTGATGTGTTCTAGACCTGCTTGTCCATCTGTCTTGCATCCTTGTTAGAATAGCTGTGCAGGCTGCCTGTCCTTTAACTGCTGTCTAATGCTGTTCCACCTAATGCGTGAGGTTTGGCATGTGGAAAGCGTCCGCCTAATGCGTGAGCTTTGGTAGCCTGGTCGCATGCGTAAGCGCCGTAGGCACGTTAACCTACGTGACCGCGCCCTGTCTCCTGTGCTCACTATTCTGGTCGTTTCTAGGGAGTGGCTGTGGGCTCTTCTTGCTCCCCTTCTTGTTTTCTGCAGATCCAGCTGTTTTGGAGAGGGAGTTCACCGGAGGCTTTCGGAGATCGTTCTCAGGGGGCGTGGCAGTTTCCAGCTTGCTCCGTTTTCAAGATTCCTGAGTAGAAGAGTCGTTTTGAGGATCCAGAGGGGACGTCTTGTCCTTCAGAGAAGTAGAGTAGGTCGTACTCTACAGGTAGGGAATAAGAAATCAGAGTTCATGGCGCAAAATGTCGAAAGTTTACTTTCTTGATTTAAAGGTGACAAATAAGGCTGCTAATTTACAAAAGAATATTTAAAAGCACAGAAAGTCTGAATCTTTTACGTTTTTTTTTTCTTTTAAAACTGTGAAAAGCATCTCATTGCTGGCAAGGGATGTTTAATGTTTTCTGAGGAGCGCAAAGCTAACTGAAGGCGCGTGAATTCATTTCTATCACAGATTATCTAGGCGCAATTCTTTCTTGTGATTGTTTTGGTGAAAAGGCCAAAAGGTGTTTTTAGCTGGAGCTTATGTGAAAGACAACAGTGTGATATTTTATTGGGTTGCTCTTCAAACTTTGGTAAAGGAGTCTATTTACTAAAGTGTGGTGTTTTTCTTAAAAAGGAGAATCTGTCGCAATTCACAAGAGAAAAGAGAATTAACAACATTGTGAATAAGAATGTGATTAATGACTATATATATAATTACAAGAAGTTGATTGAATTCTTAGAGAGTTTGATTAAGGGCTTGAGTTCTAGAAAATTCTCAGTCTTGGTTCAAAGGTCTTTAGCCAACTTTGGATCACGGAATATTTGGTTACTAACTTTTCCTTTTCAGATCTCCTTCCCTGCTGTCCCCTTCCCAATTCCCTTTTCCCCCCGCTTGATCACTCCAAGATTCTGTGTAATAATTACATTCGGAATTGGAGGTATCGAGAGGTGGGTCCTTATTACTTCACGACAGACCCTGAGGAAGACGTCGCCTGACATCTGGTCTCTGTTCTGGGATATTATTGCTTTGACCCCCGTATCCGTTTCTGCATCAAGCTCTTCATTGATAGCATCAATTTCCTCCAATACTTTCCCCCTATCGCTCCAGGCATATTTAACTAGAATTTTCAATGTGCCTTCGCAATAGGAAGCTGTATGGTCGAACCAGTCGGTTAGGAGTTGGGGGTCAGGATGTTCATATGAGGGTACTGTGTGCACTCTCAGCCCCCTTGGTACTCTTTTCTCCTCAATGTAATTTGTGAGGCTCGTCGCCTCCCACCACTTGCGCACTTCGCGCTCATGTAATTTCTCCAACTTGGTGAAAATGTCCTTTAATTTTCGCTCCTGTGTGGATTCGACGGGGACTGTTGTTTTATCCACCGCCTGTACTGGAGCCCCCTTGCGTTTAAACATGTCATTCGCTGCGTTCATGCGCTCTGAATCGGAAAACATTCTTCCGTGTTTTTCGACTGTAGACGGGTCTGATAACAAAGGGTATTGCTCAGACTGTTGCTAAGCGACCCCGGTACTTGTTTCCCTCGCGCCTGGCTGACCTTAATACCGCTGACGTTCTACTGCTCAATGCTGCTACACGCTAGGCATCATGCGTGATAAATGGAAAGAAAGCAGATAGCTCACCGGCAGGTTCGTCGATCTCAGGAGCCCCGGAGCAATCCAGCGCTACCCCGCCACGGCGTCCTCGCCGGTTCTAACGTTCTCTTTACGTTGTTGTCCAGCAGCTGCAGTGGTGCACAGCGTTACTCCTCCTCGGAACACGCTCACTTCCCACGGAAAGCTGTGCACTCGGGAACGGGTGCTGCTAGCGGCTCGTGGGGAAACAGCTTCACATTACGCTCGACTCTCCCAAAATCCAAAAGAAAGAGGCAGCACTCGCGGACCAAGGTCAAACCAGGGTTTAATTAGAGGGGAAAAGAAAAGCACAGACGCGTTTCGGCGTGAGCCTTCGTCAGTGTGTCATTCGTCCACATCTAACAATCCATGTTATAAACAAACAAACCATAAGCATTGTCATGGACATAGGACTACACCCCTTGCGCCACTGTGGGCACCATCTTGGAATGGTGTTCTCTCCAAGGGTCTTTACAGATTTAAACATGAAGTAATCATGGTTATATATATACATATATATATATATATATATATATATATATATATATATATATATATATATATATATATATATATATATATATATATATATATATATATATATATATATATATATATATATATATATATATATATATATATATATATATATTACCTACTGGCGGTCGCCAGTAGGTAGTTATAGTTAGGACCTAGTTTCCATAGGAAATCCTCAACATTCTATTTGGAATAACTTTGGCCCTGGTTGAAGAATCTTAGCGAATTTCTCAAAGAAGATGGCTCGGTCCGCTGCGCTCCTTCCCTAAAAGTTTGGGGGGATTGGTCAAGTGGGGGCTGAGATAAAAGGGGGGTCCCAAAACGTGTTTTCTCCATGTTATTTTCCATAGGACCTTTAGACTCGGCTACAGGTCGAACGGGTGAATGGATTTATAAGAAATTTGGCAAAACTGTACAGTCCGGCTCGCAGATTACGCTTTTTTTGGAATGGTGTAAATCCGTTCAGTAGTTGCTGAGGAAATTAAAGTTAAAGTCAATATGGCTGAGATACCCGCCACCCCCTCTCAACACAATCCCCAAGGATGGGAAACCGGAAACAGTTCTGAAGTTTTTGGAAGACGGGAGGGAGTAACCCTCCCGGACGTATTTATTAAAATATGAAACAAAATTAAAACATTAAATAAACAGTTTCATATTATGTACAATTTCATTACCACATTGCGATGTTTGGCTAACCTTAACAGATTCTCTAATACAAAGGTTCTCCTAGCCGAACTAACATCCTACAAAACATTTACTTGAAATTTTGAAATTGTACATCCTAACGTTTAAGGGCCAACGGCAAGGTCGTAACCGGTGTCAAGATCCCTAACCCAGAAATATCGCCCTCACTTGTGAGGGGCGGCCCAGAGGCGTACCTCAAGTGCAATTACCAATTTCCCTTGACTTGACGGGGGCCCCAATAAAACTCGACGCCACTTAGAGGTCGTACGAGGACTCGTGTGAGGTATCTAGAAGGTAGCGTAGACCCCCCCCCAAACCCCACACAACTTACCACATCTGCCGTCGCAGACGTCCTGGCCCCGGGAAATTCCCCAGGAGGGGGCTGTAACCCCTCCTACCCAGGAAGGGGCCTTGACCGCCTTTCCTTTTCTTTCGGCGACCCATCCTTAGAAGGGACCGCCTCCCCGTTGAGGGGCCAATGGCCACCTCCCCCGAGCGCTCCCATCCGTGCTGGGTGACGCCCACTCATAGGGATCTTCCAATTAGTGCTCACCGATCATGACCTTACCGCCCGACCAAAATAAATACGACAATGCTAACTAAATGACTAAACTAAAAAAGACAGTAGCAACTACACTTTTATTAAAAGCATGCTTACCATGAACACTAAAGCAGAATTTCTTTATTTGCGAAACGTAACACAAATCGACCATTCTTTATTACATACTCAAAATCATCACGATAATACCACAACCTGTAAACGAAAATCAGAGTTATCCATCAACTTTATTCAAAAAACCACTTGCTGTCCTCAGGGGCTGGTGGGTGGGTCAAAATTGGCTCTTCGTTCCGTCTCGAGCTCACGTGCAGCGAGGAGGTGCAGCTTCAGAGCACAGGAACAAGAGGATGCCTTCTGATCTTGCTTCTCCTTTTATCCGTCTTCAGGGCGGGCGTAAACCCGCCCCTGCCTGCCCCAAGGGCGTGGCCAGCCGCGTCAGTGTCTAGGCCAACCCACTCCAGGGCGGGAAAAGGCGCGCCCCGGCTACGCCGCTTCGGGCATACCAGCCGAGACTCGCCTCCCGCCCAAGATGGCTTCCCGGGGGGATCGTGGTACTCCGCCATACGTTCGGGGGGACCGAGTGGTCGCCCCTTTCCATATGGCTGAGATACCCGCCACCCCCTCTCAACACAATCCCCAAGGGTGGGAAACCGGAAACAGTTCTGAAGTTTTTGGAAGACGGGAGGGAGTAACCCTCCCGGCCGTATTTATTAAAATATGAAACAAAATTAAAACATTAAATAAACAGTTTCATATTATGTACAATTTCATTACCACATTGCGATGTTTGGCTAACCTTAACAGATTCTCTAATACAAAGGTTCTCCTAGCCGAACTAACATCCTACAAAACATTTACTTGAAATTTTGAAATTGTACATCCTAACGTTTAAGGGCCAACGGCAAGGTCGTAACCGGTGTCAAGATCCCTAACCCAGAAATATCGCCCTCACTTGTGAGGGGCGGCCCAGAGGCGTACCTCAAGTGCAATTACCAATTTCCCTTGACTTGACGGGGGCCCCAATAAAACTCGACGCCACTTAGAGGTCGTACGAGGACTCGTGTGAGGTATCTAGAAGGTAGCGTAGACCCCCCCCCAAACCCCACACAACTTACCACATCTGCCGTCGCAGACGTCCTGGCCCCGGGAAATTCCCCAGGAGGGGGCTGTAACCCCTCCTACCCAGGAAGGGGCCTTGACCGCCTTTCCTTTTCTTTCGGCGACCCATCCTTAGAAGGGACCGCCTCCCCGTTGAGGGGCCAATGGCCACCTCCCCCGAGCGCTCCCATCCGTGCTGGGTGACGCCCACTCATAGGGATCTTCCAATTAGTGCTCACCGATCATGACCTTACCGCCACAGGCCGGATAGTTGACCGGCTATCCGGACCCCCCACAACACTCCTACCTAAAGGTCATGGTATAACGTTTTTAGCCATGCTAAGAAGTCTCCTATGAGTAACTCATTCCCCACCCGAGACAAATGCACTCCATCCCCCAAATACATACTGTCATCATTAATACACCCATGCGAAATAGAATGCAGTGTCTTGGAACGGAACAACCTACTCACTTTGTTATTAAGCTTTCTAACAGAATGATTTAAAGCAGGAACCGAAATAGCCCCCCGCCACACTTTTCGTGGGATCATATGGGACCACGCAATTGTGCACCCTGGAACTCTCCTCGCTAACCAACTTATAGTGGAAAGCATCGCCTCAAGAAGAAGTCGTCTACCAGTGGTGACCAAATCATTACCCCCCAGATGTACTATGACTACAGACGGCGGTGACCTCGACCGCCCTAGCAAACCCTCAAAAAATGATTGAAACTGGTCAATACAGAGACCGCCTCTTCCGTAGAAGGACACACTGTACCCGTATTCCCCAGCTACGTGAATCATGTCACCTGCCTTGAATACGTCTGTGGCACGTCTCACGTATGAGTGGCCCACGACCCACACCTCCTTTTTCACAGCCGGTGATGTCTGACCGCTGGCCCGGTGTTGTCCGCCCCGCCTCGTAGGCTTGCGCAACTGAAAACCAACTGAAAACCAAACAAAAACAAGAAGCGTGAGTACATCGTTACAGCTTCACAACATGTGCAACCGCACATACCTTTTATAACAATTGGAGGACCAACGCCCCACCCGTTTAACTTGTTCCACATTCAGACCCCTGGCTGTAGCTTCTGTAGCAGCCCCTATCCGAAAGGAATGGGTCCCAAACTCGCCCGGGTTCAAGCCCGCAGCGGCAATCGACATCGCAAGCACCCGCTGAAACTGAAACTTTGTCAGTGGGGTGGCGTCAGCGTGTCTCAACAAGGTCCCCCCCCATGATGCCACCCTTCGTGCTAAATAATCTTCTAAACACTTTACCGGGCACATGGAGGACCCGGGAATCCTGCGTATGATTACGCAGTCACCCATCCCACTTTGATCGGTCTTGGACCTGACAAATGAGACCGTCATTGTCTCCCCTCTGATCTGGACGTGCTCCTGGCACAATCCTCCTGTCACATCCTGCTTGTTCCTCGCCACTAGTTCGCTTACCCGCATAGCCCCATGGAATGCCAGCGTAAAAGCGGCTCGGAATAACACCGTCTCAAACTGAGATGAACACGTAGCAGGGAGTCTGGATAATAACTGGGCCAGCCTATCCAAACCTATCGGGCGCCTCTCGTCTACTCTGCGACCCTCAAGGCGTTGCCACCCCCGTAGCGCTTTCTGTACAACGAAAGACGCTGTCGGGTCATGGATCCCATGAGCCCTAGCAACAAAGGAAATGGCAGCCCGATGCCTCTGAGCCGTGGCCACCGATTTCCCGACCAGATGTAAGGACATCAGAAAATTTACCACCCACTCCTTCTGGCCCCAAAGCTCCTCTCTATCAGTCCCCAAAAAGGCTAAATAGGACCGGAACGCCCCTTCATATGCCTTCCTCGTCCTGGGTGCTAAACTCTCTCCCACGAGGTTACGAAGTTCGGGGCACCGAGAGACCAGAGAGCTTCGGGAAAGGGTGCCGGCTCCGGGTCCGCTGTGGGAAGAAAACCCCAGAAAGCCTGCATACGAAAACGAGACAGTGCATCAGCCGCCTGGTTCATTACCCCTGGGACATGTCTTGCTCTGAATAGCACATTCAATTGCATACACAGTAAAACAATTTCCTTGAGCAGTCTCAAAATCCATTTGCATCGTGCTGCCTGGCTATTGATACACTCGACCACGGTCATATTGTCAGACCAAAATACCACAGAGTGATCTTTGAACCCTTCGGGCCAAGTTCTCAGGGCCACTAAAATGGGGAAAAGTTCCAGGAAAGCAATGTTACTTGTCAGTCCACTGTCATGCCACCATGTCGGCCACTTTTGTGCAGACCATCTTGTGCCGAAGATGGCACCAAAACCTATGCTCCCTGCCGAATCTGTCCACAGCCCCAGCTCCTCAGAGGACACGGCCGGTTTGTTCCAGACGGCTCGACCATTGAAATCCGCCAGAAATGCCAACCAAATGCGCATGTCCTGGCGGACCTCTGCCGAGAGCCTTGTGCGATGATGGCCCTCCTTCAGGCCGACCATGGCTTGAGCAATCGAACGGGAAAAGGGGCGGGCCATTGGTATAACCCTCAGGGCAAAATTCAACTGGCCAACTAACTGCTGTAATTGATGCAGCTTAACCTTAGGTCCACTTATACACATTTGCAGGGATGTCCTGAACTTTGACACTTTGTCAGCTGGTAAACGAAAACAACCTTCTCCGGAGTCTAACTCGATCCCCAGAAACTCGAGGCAAGTGGAAGGCCCCACAGTCTTACCTGGTGCCAATGGCACGCCAAAGTGATTCATCAAGACACAAAATTGCGCCAAAGCCTGCCCACATTCCGGATCCCCGGCTGCCCCCAGGAACAAAAAATCATCAAGGTAATGCATCACACGTTGGAAACCCGTCTTCCTTGTGAAGACCCATTGTAGAAAACTACTGAATTTTTCGAAATAGGCACAAGATATAGAGCACCCCATCGGCATACACCTATCCATGTAATAATGACCCTGAAACATGAAACCTAGGAGACGCTGATCGTCTGGATGTACCGGGAGCAACCGGAACGCTGACTCGATATCAGATTTTGCCATCAGCGCCCCGGGCCCCAGGCGATTCAAAATGGCTACGGCCTCATCGAAGGATGCGTACCGCACCGAACACACTTCCGGGTCTATCGCTTCGTTTACGGAAAGACCACGTGGGGCTGATAAATTATGTATCAGCCGAAACTCACCCGGGTCCTTCTTTGGGACCACACCTAAAGGGGAACAAACAAAGTTAAGAACCGGTGGTACACTAAACGGACCGGCGACTCGACCTCGAGTAACCTCCTTCCTGATCTTATCCTGTACCACGGTCGTATGCTGGAAGACCGATAGCTGATTTTTACATTTCTCTACACCTCGAAAGTCCCCCACTGGGATGCGGAAACCATAAGAAAACCCGTTCCGCAACACCCCAGCAGAAGTACGATACGGGTATTCACTGAGCCAAGGAATCATTGCCAAGGTATCAATCGGGGTAGGTAAAGGCGCCCCTCGGACTATGTTAGACCTGTTTGGCGCCTCCTCTACCCCCGTTATCACCCGTTTTGGCTCTGCACGTGGACTCAGGATGGGATGATTGCCCACACCCACTACATTCGTGTCTAAATTTGCACGATCCCTGGGGCCTAGTACATTTACCCCTGTTGAAGTTCCAACAAACCCCCCTTTTTCCTGCATTGCCGGCAGGCCTCGAGTAATTGTCGGTACCCGCACCTGATCGAAAGGGCGTCCCCGCATACTGGCGGGAGGATTCGCCAACGTTACTCCCTACTAATGGCAATTTTAACATACCAGTATCCTCCATTTTGGACCATGACACAGAATCATAACAATCCCACGTAATGTTTATCATGTTCTTTAGCCTTTCTAAACAGGTTATCATAGCAGAACCAATGATTACCCTCGTGTAATACCGAGTACCCCATGATTCGTGACTGATAAATCGGCAATTCGGGTAACAGATCGGGCCTTCGTTCCCCCAAGATCGATGTAAAAACCCCCCACGCTTTGCCCCAATTGCCAATGTTTTCATTAACCTTAAAGGCGGCCATTTTTGCGCGCCAAACACTCGGATGCATGAGATCCTTCTGGCCCTTAACATGCTCCATCTCATAGTGATCAGTAAGCAACGAGAAGATGTTTACGTACTCCCCTGCCCATATCTTCTCTTTAATAGCCAAAGGAACATGCTGACCCAACTTTTCCCTACAAGAGGGTGCTGACTCATCCCTCGCAATCGGCAATGGCCGCTTACCTGAACCGGACGCTGCCTCTGCTACTGAACCCGTCCCCTGTGGCTTCTCTACTGCGGCAGCCGGCGTGGACACCTTCGCTGCTTCCCGTGACTCGCGCAGTTGCTTCATCAGCACCTGTGCGTCGACAGCCGTGGCGCCCTCGCTACCTTTTCCCAACCACGCTGCTAATTGTGCTGCCAGCTCGGGCGGCATATCTTCCCCGGACACGGGGGTGACCACAACGGGAATCGGATTCCCTTCCTCCGGCACGGGAGTGGGTGCCTCGAGCGGGGTACTGGGACCCGGGTTGTCTCCCCCAGCTGCTCCCCTCCTGGGCCTCTTGTTTTTCCCTCCCGGGGCTGCTCCCGCCAAAGGACGTTTCGGTCCCCCTTCCTCGTCTTTATCCATTCGCCTCTTTAGTTCGGTCACCTCTTTCATGAGAACGCGCAGCATCTGGTCAGTAGTCATGCGCTTTCCCGCCTTCTTCGGCATTCTCCAACAGAGTATCTGAAAAACAAACAAGAACGATTACAACGCTCAAAATTGGCTCTTCGTTCCGTCTCGAGCTCACGTGCAGCGAGGAGGTGCAGCTTCAGAGCACAGGAACAAGAGGATGCCTTCTGATCTTGCTTCTCCTTTTATCCGTCTTCAGGGCGGGCGTAAACCCGCCCCTGCCTGCCCCAAGGGCGTGGCCAGCCGCGTCAGTGTCTAGGCCAACCCACTCCAGGGCGGGAAAAGGCGCGCCCCGGCTACGCCGCTTCGGGCATACCAGCCGAGACTCGCCTCCCGCCCAAGATGGCTTCCCGGGGGGATCGTGGTACTCCGCCATACGTTCGGGGGGACCGAGTGGTCGCCCCTTTCCATTATATATCTATACGCGCGCACACGTGCGCGCACCCAAACGGCTGCGCGCGCGAGCGGAATTTTGTTGCGTGACGTCTGTTAACGTTCGATTCGAAGGAAATCAGGAAGTGTTGACCGCCATTTTGTCATTGCGAGTAAATATATTGTTGATTTCAAAGCGTTGGAATATGGAAAGGGGAGAAGGTAGAGATTGTTTTGCTGCGTAGGTTTTCTCAGGGTGTGCAGTAAGGCCCTTAAAGGCGAAAATATATATATATATATATTTTTTTAAGTTGCGTGGTGCGCGCACTCGGTCGCGCACACCTTTTTACAAGAGTGTGAAAATGGAGATAAATCAGAAGTTTGAGTGCTTAGATATAAGGTGGCTCTGAAAAGAGCCATTGTGTTAATTGAGTGTTTTCTGCATTTATAAGTAAGTACCGATGCAGAGCCTGATGTTGCAGAGGAAGATTCTGTTTCCCTCATTCGTGAAATGAACACCGTCTCTCCTATAGACGTCTTGCATGTGATATCGCAAGTTGTTGTGGTAAATAGAACCCATGCTATAATCTCTGAGGAACGCAGAAACAGATTTATTTACATGTCTCCTTGCTTTCTCAAATTGTGCACAATGGTGATTGGACCAATTCCATTTCTGTCTTTGGCATATATTGGAATATACCAAGGCAGATCGAGGAAAAAGTGTCATCAATTGTCGAAAGGTGTCTTTTAGAAGCATTTCCAGACCTACCCCAGTGATTGTGCCTAGATCGTTTCCACCACAGTGCACAATTATAAGGTCTGGTTCTGGGAGATGCATAAAAGTTTTCACCAATGGAATCAATTGGTGACATTTCAATCCTCTTTTGGAAATCCATGTTATGTGTACATTTGGTAAGCTGAGGTTGCAAATTCGTCTGCTTACTGCATATTTTTCACTCCAGTGAATATAACTGTGTCCTATTAGCCAGACCTTCATTTTCAAGGGATTTGTAGTCGTCCTCCGATCGGTTCTGGAAGTGGAATGGTAGTTAGAAGTTGAAATTCTAAATAAAGAAAAAGGAAGAGGCTGGGTGTGGTTTAAAAAATAAAAATGATTGGTTGATTGTAAGAAGTGGAGATTGAACCGTACGTTGCATGTTAATGTTTATGTTAAACGAAAAGTACTATTGGGTGTGAAAAAAAAAGACATGTAACAGAGCTGTGGATTGGCAGGTGTTTCTGGAGGGAAAACAGTGTTGTTACTTTGCTGTAGAACGTTGAGATATGAACTTTTGACCTGTGCCTTCAGCCAGGTGCAGAATGAGGTGTTACCATGGAAACAGCCAGAGATGGCAGTGGGTGATGGGTGAGTTTTATGTGACATTGAAAATATTGTGAGGGAGAACCAACTGAAATGTAATTGCTTACGTTACGCGCTCCGCATTGCTTCCGGGAAGCTGCGCTTCGCGCCTCGCGCACCGGAGCACTTCCGGGTGCGCTAACGCGTCGCGTCATATGACGGATTACGCAAGAACGCGATACGTTGTTGGGGCTCCACCGGAACTGATCGAATTGGTAGTCTACAGTGTTTCTGGATGTTTCAGACTGAAGCTGGCGTCAGCATGAGAGCACCTCGTGGCTACGTCGTGGCCATTCCGCGAGCAATCATGGCAGTCGCTCCCCACCGGAAGTCTGCAGGAGTCGGGGGCCTCGGTGACTCTTGTAGAATCTTCAAGGCTGACGGGACGCTTTTGGGAATGGGGCTCATGCCCTAGCAGTCAAGCGTCCGAGTTCCAGGGTTGCCCAGAGCCATCCTTGCAGGCCAGGCCCAAGTCTGTGGAGCCGACCGCCATTTCCTGAGCTCCGTGGCAGCCGCCTGTCGCTGTATCGGAAGAGTGGGTGCAATTCAGACGGATGGCGGGTGAGACGGTGTAAATGTGATTGTTGGACCAGGGCACCGCAGGACGTGTCTTCAGGTCAAACGGATTGTGGGACAAGGTCCAGAATGGAAGAGGCATCAAAAGGCAAGAAGTTCCGCCTGACCCCGGGAGCCGGCCGCCTATGTCGTGGGCGATCTCAGGCCATACCAGGGGAACAAGACTTGGGGAGGGGGCAGGAGCCAAGCGCCCCTTCCGAGTCCGCGTTTCTTGGACCCTGAAGTATGGCACTCAACATTCAGAACTTATGACATTTGTGCAAGGCAGGGACATTGAAGCCTCTCAGGGACCAAGTATATCCAGAGTCCTTCCTACAGAAGGTGGTGGGGGTGGCGGCATTAGCAAGGCATCCCCCCACACAACTTGTCGGTCCCTGAAGTATGGCTCTCAACATCCAGAACTTATGACATTTGTGCAAGGCAGGGATATCCAGAGTCCTTCCTACAGAAGGTGGTGGGGGTGGCGGCATTAGCAAGGTATCCCCCCACACAACTTGTCGGACATGACCTCTGGATGTACTGGGTGTTCAATTTCAGAATTGAAACTACTAAGAAGCAATTAGAAGTGTTGTTTTCATGTTGCAGTAGGTTCCATGTAAATAGTTATTTAATACAACGTTTTATCCTGGTACTTTGCTGGTGTGTTGTATATATTTATAATATTTGCATAGTGTTTGTCGTTATTTTGGGCGGGGTGGGTGGCGGAGCCAAGCTGTCTTGCAGCCATCATGGCGTCGAGCTCGGTTCCTCTCTCTAGATTCATGTTTTTTCTAACGATTTATATGTTATGGTTTGCTAGCACGATACAGCGGATAGTCCGCATTTTATATATATGTCCTTTTTATTAGGGGGGTCCTCCGGTGGAGTCGGACGATCTACCTCTAATAAACGGTCCGGGTTGAACCAACTAGCAACAAACGGGGCAGAGATAGGCATGACGGGTTACAAAGGGGACAAAAGTGTGCACTACCTATCCTTCACTATCTGCAAAAACTAAATGGAGTATTGCGACTTTATGCTTATTTGTGAACAGAGAATGACCCAAAGAGAACCAATTTTGAACAATCATAGGCTATTGGCAGTGGGCAGAGAGGCCATGACACAGAAAATGGCTGTTACTTGCGTGCATGATGGGGCCTAAAAGGGATTAGATGGCGTGGCCACTGTTTCGCGACTTTCACTTTACTTTTAACAATGGCTGTGGTTAACATAAATGAACGCCGCTTATGTATACCTAATTGTAGTCATTTTCCACAAAAAAGCTTTTGATATTTGCTATTAAAAAACAAAGAAAAACACTGAAAAAACCATAGGTTATAGACCATATATAGTTAAATATCTGAAGTCCATCTCTGCACTGCATGGAGATACAGGTCGTCGATCAGAAGATGTGCTGGCCACCTCTAATGGTAATAGCGTGGCCAGGGCTCTTGTCGTTGCCTCTGCAAATTGCAGAGGGTGCACTTGTTTGACATGCAGCACCATGGTATGTATGGAAAAGAAATATTTTTTTGCTGGATTTCTTCTTAAGAGAACCAAGTCACATATCGTGCAGGTTACTTTTGGTGCATTCACTTTCTTTTGATCTTCAGGATAAGTGAAAAATTGCCAGATGAAAGATTTATTTTTTCTTATTATAGGTAGTCGATCATTTTGGTCAGATTCGGAAGATGAATGAGATACGGTAGCCATTTCACCAAAGTCTTCCAAAAGATGTAGGACGTTGTTGTCTCTTGAGAGTAGAAAAGATAGTGAGGGAAGTCGGTGGAGTGCTGCGTGTAAATTCCAGAATTGAAACTATTAAGAACCAATTGAAAGTGTTGTTTTCATGTTGCAGTAGGCTGCCATGTAAATAGTTATTTAATAAAACGTTTTACCCTGTTACTTTGCTGGTGTGTTGTGTATCTTTATAATATTTGTCGTTATTTTGGGTGGGGTGGACGGCGGAGCCGAGCTGTCTTGCAGCCATCATGGCGTCGAGCTCGGTTTCTCTCACTAGTTTCATATTTCTCATGAGGGGTTGTTCCTAATTTTTCTATTTTAGCGAGGTAAAAAAAAGATCTCATCAGTGGCCTACTGATTTTGCTCGATTCCTTTTGTTTTTTCTAACGATTTATATGTTATAGTTTGCTAGCACGATACAGCGGCTAGTCCGCATTTTATATATATGTCCTTTTTATTAGGGGTGTCTTCCGGTGGAGTCGGACGATCTACCTCTAATAAACGGTCCGGGTTGAACCAACTACCATCATGATTTTGTATATCTTCTGAGCTGGATTTAAGCGCACAATTGTTAAAGTATGAAACGTTTTATATTTCTAAAAAAAATACCAAGGTGTGTACATCCGGTAACGCACGAAAGTTTAAAAAGACATTCGGCTCCATTTACTGAAAAGTTTCATAAGAATAAAAAAGAAGTCTAGGTACAGTCTCTTTGACGTACTATAAGTTCTTTGAGGGGTGTATGAAGAATTTCAATAAGTTCAAATCGCAACGTTTTTACGAAATATATAGGCCTGTGCGCGCACTCGGTCGCGCACGGAAGCCTGGAAATGCGATATCCATTTTATTGACAACTGTTGCCGAGAGTGCGCACACCGGGTCGCGCCTGAAAGTTTAGTAAGGCTATTTTTATTTACAGACAAATTTTAATGTGTTTAAAAAAAGGCAAGGTACAGACTTTCGAATTCTGTATTGCTTTACAAGGAGTCTCTATGGAACTTGAACAGTGAAGAAAACGGCTTGTTTTCGAAAAAAATATTGCCAGAACTTTATTGCCAAAAGTATAGGTTGCATACACGACATTTTTCTGAATTAGCATTTTAAAAACCAATGAAATTCACAGAAAAAACCATAGGTTTTACACACGTTATAGTTAGGAAGTAGCATTTAAAAAACCTATGAAATTCACTGAAAAAACCATAGGTTTGACACATGTTATAGTTAGCTGGAAATTTTACTGACATAAAACCAATGAAATTCCACGTTATAGTTAGTTGGACTCACTATAACTTGCGCGTGCAATGCACTGCTGATGACGTCACATATTACATCACTCATGACATGGTCAGTGACATCACTCATGACATCACTGATGACACCATCCAGTGAATATGTGTCTTTCTGAAAAATAAATATTAGTGAGTAATGTTTAAATATTTAAATATATATATTAGTGTTTCACTTTGTGTATAAGTGGCTACATGTGTTGGTAAGTAGCTACATGCGTATGTATATGGGTTATTAGATGTTTCTCTTAGTATCAGTATGAGTGTCTATATGGTTTGGTGGGGGTATTACTTAGCACATAGATGCATGAGTGACTGACTCTCTGTTTGTATGTGTTTTGAAGACAGCATATGTGCAGGACTGTATGGGTGGATGAGTGTGTATATGTGTTTGTTAGTGAGTGAATGACTGTCTCACTAGTGTCTTTATCAGTAACGACATATGTTTTAATCTAGTATATGTGAATATTGATGTATATAAGTGAGTATATGTGAGAGTAAGAGATTGAAAGAGTTCCTGTTTAAATAAGTATGTGTTTCTATAAGTGATTGTTTAGGAGAATAAATATGTGTAATTTTCAATAGAAGTAAGGTGGAAGTGTGTGTATAACTCTATATTCAAATAAATGGATGTTCAATAGTTTATTTGCACGTGTGAGTATGTCTGTGAGTAACTTTTCAATGATTGTCGGTGTGTAACAGGATGTATAGGTGTATCATTTCATATGATGAGTGAGTATATGTAGGAGTGGATGTGTATATAGATGGTGGAATTACTGAATTACTTGTTGTAACTGATATGGGTATCTGCATTTTTTTTTAAATTTCAGTTTCTATTTTTGAATATGTGTTTCAAGGATTACATTACAGTGAAAGGAGGTCTGTCACCATGTCACAAGGATGGTGTCATCAGTGATGTCACTGACCATGTCATGAGTGATGTAATATGTGACGTCATCAGCAGTGCATTGCACGCGCAAGTTATAGTGAGTCCAACTAACTATAACGTGGAATTTCATTGGTTTTATGTCAGTAAAATTTCCAGCTAACTATAACATGTGTCAAATCTATGGTTTTTTCAGTGAATATATATATATATATATATAAATATATATATATATATATATATATATATATATATATATATATATATATATATATATATATATATTACCTACTGGCGGTCGCCAGTAGGTATATATAGTTAGGATTTTTTCTCTATGGGATTTTTGAAAATTCTATGTCTAATAACTTTGGCGTTTGTGGACGGAATTGGCTGAAATTTTCAGGAAAATGGAACATTTTGTTTCTGAGCAGCCCCTGACAATTTGGGGGGGTTTCATTAAGGGGGGGCCGAGAAAAAAGGGGGGTCCCAAAATGCATTTTTCCCATGTTAATTTCCATAGGGCGGTTGGCCTCACTTTTAGCTCAAACGGCTGAATGGATTTGCACGAAACTTGGCAAAATTGTAGGGACTGTTAGCCTGATGTGCCTTTGCTAGGTCTCAATATATGTGCTCCAGTGGATTTTGAGTAATTTAGGTTCAAAAAAATATATATATCTGGGCGGAGCCTAACCACACATCTGATCTGATTGGCTGTCAGCACTTCATCCAAGAAGTGTTGGCAGCCATCTTGGGACCAATATACATGATAGCACCTCATTAAAAAGCATTGTAGTTAATAGAGGGTTTTAGGACTTTAGTTACATTATAAATCATTTGTTGATGGTACCATACTCGTTTTAGGAATTGTGGTGGGTTCTAAGGTGATTTTACCATGTGAAAAAACCTTCTGCTGTGATATCATGAATATTGTTTGAAAGAAAACTAATATCTCATGATTTTCCCACAGTGGTTTGGAAGGGGATCTATAAGCTAAACTGAAAGCATATTTTCTGTAAATTCACATTATCTTTCTCAGTCATGTGAAAATGAAGTCTGACATTCTCAGTAAAACGTGTACATCCAACAAGGACAGAGACTGTCAGTTGATTCCTTTGTGTTCTACTGCAGCCTCCTAGAGTGTTCTAAAGAACAACTAGAGCGCTAACAGTCCTACTTATTACAAAGGTATGGCACACCTGAAGCCATCTTGATTGGAATAAAGTGGTAACTCTTAAAACATTTAATTTAAAAAGAAACAACATGAGGGGGTATATTTTGCCATAGAAAGTATGATTAGTGCTGCAGAATGAAAAATTAGGGCACATTTTGAGTGACTTCTCAAATCCTTTTCTATTTCATTAAAACATTCTGACATGCAGTCTCCCAAAATGGCCACCAGAGACAAAAGAGCCCAAATGTAGCCCAAATATCACCCAGATGTAGCCCAAGTATAGCCCAATGACAGAATGTCCCAGAGTGTTCTAAAGAACAACTAGAGCGCTAACAGTCCTACTTATTACAAAGGTATGGCACACCTGAAGCCATCTTGATTGGAATAAAGTGGTAACTCTTAAAACATTTAATTTAAAAAGAAACAACATGAGGGGGTATATTTTGCCATAGAAAGTATGATTAGTGCTGCAGAATGAAAAATGAGGGCACATTTTGAGTGACTTCTCAAATCCTTTTCTATTTCATTAAAACATTCTGACATGCAGTCTCCCAAAATGGCCACCAGAGACAAAAGAGCCCAAATGTAGCCCAAATATCACCCAGATGTAGCCCAAGTATAGCCCAATGACAGAATGTCCCAGAGTGTTCTAAAGAACAACTAGAGCGCTAACAGTCCTACTTATTACAAAGGTATAGCACACCTGGAGCCATCGTGATGGGAATAAAGTGGTAACTCTTAAGACATTTAATTTAAAAAGGAACAAAATGAGGGGGTATATTATGCAATAGAAGGTATTATTAGTGCTGCAGAAAGAGAAATTAGGGCACATTTTGAGTGACTTTTCAAATCCTCTTCTATTTCATTAAAAAATTCTGACATGCAGTCTCCCAAAATGGCCACCAGAGACAAAAGAGCCCAAATGTAGCCCAAATATCACCCAGATGTAGCCCAAGTATAGCCCAATGACAGAATGTCCCAGAGTGTTCTAAAGAACAACTAGAGCGCTAACAGTCCTACTTATTACAAAGGTATGGCACACCTGAAGCCATCTTGATTGGAATAAAGTGGTAACTCTTAAAACATTTAATTTAAAAAGGAACAAAATGAGGGGGTATATTTTGCCATATGAATTATGATTAGTGCTGCAGAAAGAAAAATTAGGGCACATTTTGAGTGACTTCTCAAACCCTCTTCAATTTCATTAAAAAATTCTGACATAGTCTCGCAAGATGGCCACCAGAGACAAAAGAGCCTAAATGTAGCCCAAATATCACCCAGATGTACCCCAAGTATAGCCCAATGACAGAATGTCCCAGAGTGTTCTAAAGAACAACTAGAGCGCTAACAGTCTTACTTATGACAAAAGTATGGCACACCAGAAGCCATCTTGATTGGAATGAAGTGGTAAGTCTGAAAACACTCAATTTAAAAAGGAACAACATGAGGGGGTTAATTTTGCCATAGAAAGTATGATTAGTGCTTCAGAAAGAAAAATTAGGGATCATTTTGAGTGACTTCTCAAATCCTCTTCTATTTCATTAAAAAAATTCTGACATGCAGACTGAAACATGCACTTTGAATACCAGCAGCAGACGTCCCTGGTGAGCAGTAGCTTTACTACAGTGATCTAATGTGCAACTAGAGTGCTAACATTCAGAATTTATGGCAAATGTGTGACACATATGAATGCCTTCTTGATGGAACCAAAGTAAACAAGCACTGAAAATGCAATAGATCTCGCCCTCGTTTAAGTTAAAGCCATTCTGTTTGTAATGAGGTGGCTTTTTAGCTTTGCTTTTATTAGTGTTTTTTCAACTTTCATGTAAATAACGCACCGTTTTCACCAAATCGACTTTGCCCAAGCACACCCTTCCCTTCGGCCAACAAATCCCAAAAATTCGGCACACCTGCTGATCCACTCTCCCTACAGCTCACCCAAGCCCCGTCCCTCTAGCGCAACTGGAACACCCCAAATTCACCTTCTCCATGCGCACCAAAAACTCCCATTGAATAACATGACAATTCGCTACTCCGCACTAAAATTGCTCTTTAAAGCACTTCCACTGCTCCGATCCGCTTCAAACTTGGCTGGACACTAGTTCCAGCGATTCCCTAACATATCACCAAAAATCAGCCCAATCCATCCACTGGAACAGGGACGAATTTCAACCCGAATACGCGCCCCCCGCAAACACAAAAAAAGCCATAAAACGGCCAAATCTCGACCAAAAAACGCCAAAATCCCTCAAAACCTTGCCAACACCAATACGCACGAAACTGAACCGGCCCCTCAGCCCTAGGCTCCGGGAACCCTACTTAATTGACCCAAAAGCCCTAAAAAAGCAACATAATACACACGAAAACGCCCTAACAACCCTAAAATGCATATAAGTATATGTATGCATGCATTTATGTTTGTATTTATATAGATATACAGATGATATATGTTTATATATGTATGTATATATATATATTCACTGAAAAAACCATAGGCTATAGACCATATATAGTTAGGAATTAGCATTTACAAAACCTTGAAAATTCACTGAAAAAACCATAGGTTATAGACCATATATAGTTAGGAATTAGCATTTACAAAACCTTGAAAATTCACTGAAAAAACCATAGGTTATAGACCATATATAGTTAGGAATTCGCATTTACAAAACCTTATTTTACTCACACAAAACCATTGAAATTCCATATATAGTTAGTTGCACTAACTATATATCGCGCACCCGCAATCCACTGCTGATGATGTCACATATTACATCATTCATGACATGGTCAGTGACATCACTGATGACATCACTGATGACATCTCAAATGACATCACTGATGACATCACTGATGACAACATCCAGTGACTGTATGTTTCTGTAAAGTTAAAATATGTCTTACATATTGAAGAATGAGTGGATGTATAAGTGTCTGGATGAAGGATTTAGTAGGTGCATGACTGACTGTATGAGTGAGTGATTAAATGTGTCTCACTGAGTGCATGGGTTAGTGACTAAACTGTCTTAATTTGTGCATCATTATGTCTGTTGTTCTGTAAACTGTTGCATGTGTTGATAAGTAGCTATATGAGTAACTATATGGGTTATTGATTGGTTGCCCAAGTATTTGTATGGGAGACTGAGTGTGTGTGTGGGTGGCTGGGAGGTGTATGACTCTGTGCATAGATGTGTGAGCAGTTGATTCACTAGATGTATGGTTTCAAAAGTGCATGTGGAAACAGCTGTATGGGCGGTTGACTGTGTGCATGAGTGTATTGGTGAGTGAATGGATATCTCAGTGCTACATGTCAAAGTAAGTACATATGTAAAACACAGTACATGTGAGAGTTGACATATATAAATAACTGTGCATAAGAGCCAGTGAATGTGTGAGTGGCTGTATGGATCATTGTGAACTTGTATCAGGGATTGTATAAGAGAGTTAATATGTGTTAGTATATGTTTGAATAAGTAAAGTTTGTATAACTGTATAGTTGAGGAAATGGAGGTGTGATTGATTCTTTGATTGACTGACTAGGTGTGTGAGTAACTCCATGGATGAGTGACAGTCTGTGTGTGTCTGTTTACACTGATTGTATCTAAGGTTATATTAGAGTCTGAAGAGGTTCATCGTATTATCACATGAATGATATCATCAGTGATGTGATCAGTAATGTCAAATGAGATGTCATCAGTGATGTCATCAGTGATGTCATTTGAGATGTCATCAGTGATGTCATTTGAGATGTCATCAGTGATGTCATCAGTGATGTCACTGACCATGTCATGAATGATGTAATATGTGACATCATCAGCAGTGGATTGCGGGTGCGCGATATATAGTTAGTGCAACTAACTATATATGGAATTTCAATGGTTTTGTGTGAGTAAAATAAGGTTTTGTAAATGCGAATTCCTAACTATATATGGTCTATAACCTATGGTTTTTTCAGTGAATATATATATATATATATATATATATATATATATATATATATATATATATATATATATATATATATATATATATATATATATATATTACCTACTGGCGATAGCCAGTAGGTATATATAGTTAGGATTATTTGTCTATGGAACTTTTGAAAATTCTATGTCTAATAACTTTGGCGTTTGTGGACGGAATCGGCTGAAATTTTCGGGAAAATGGCACATTTTGTTTCTGAGCAGCCCCTGAAAGTTTGGTGGGGTTTCGTCAAGGGGGGGCCGAGAAAAAAGGGGGGTCCCAAAACGCGTTTTTCCCATTCATTTTTCCATAGGGCGGTTGGACTCACTTTTAGCTCGAACGGCTGAATGGATTTGCACGAAACTTGGCAAAATTGTAGGGACTGTTAGCCCGATGTGCCTTTGCTAGGTCTCAATATATGTGCTTCAGTGGATTTTGAGAAATTAACGTTTAAATCAAGATATATATCTGTAACAGCGCTCCGGGCAGAGATCCGGTCCGCTTACTTTTCGCTTATCGGAACTTTGCGCGCAGAAAGCTGATTGGCTCTCCGGTGTCTGTCAACATTCTAAACAGTCCGGAGCGGCCGCCATCTTGTCTCTCGGTAGGATCGAGAGAGAAGAAGAGGTGAAAAACGAAAGGGGAATTTAATGAAAGGGGGCAAGGTATCCCCCTCTTGACCCCCTAGGAATGTTGTTGGGGTTATTAAAGGGTCCCGTGGGGAAAATAAAAAAAAAATGATTTTTCACGGTAGAAGCGCTTCACGGGCCGCGAACTGGGCCGCAAACTGGTAGCGAAACGGGAATTCGCCATTTTGTGCTTCGTTAATTAAATTACTAGGTATAAGGGGGTGCGGGAGACGTATCCTAATCCCCTATGTTTCCTGAGGGTGGCTGAGGAGGCTGATATATGTTGATACATCTCTTCCAGCGGCTGCGCCATCTTGCCTTTTTTCCAATGCCACAATTTTGTCGTGCACGGCAGCCATTTTAGATGCCAGGCTGGTCCCATGCTATCACCTAACCCTGCGGATGTAGTTTATGGCCCCAGCTGTAGAGAATTCAGACATGCCAACCCTCCCGATTCAGGCGTGTGACTACTGATTTCAGTGCTAGTCTCCCGCCTCCCGATTTCTGCAAGCAAAAACCCGGGGGCATATTACGAACAACTAGCGATAATTTTTGTCTCTAACTTGTTTAGAGACAAAAATTATCGCCGTACATCGGCCATTTTTATCGCAGATAAACCTTGCTATTATCGCAGAAAAGTCAGCGATATTCATGTATTATCGAGCAAATGCTCTTAGCCATGTTATCCACCTCCCATTGGATAACATGGCTAAGAACTGCTCAGGGCAGGTGTTAGATTTTGGAGATATCTCCAAAAGTTGGTAATAGAAGGTAGCGATGTTAGGGACTGTTTCCAGTCGCTAACATCTTGGCACGCCACTTTGCATGTCATTAGTGATAAGTATCACTGACATGCAAAGCGGGGCCCAAGATGGTCGCTATCTCCTTTTAGCTGTCACTAACTGGTGTTAGCGACAGCTTGGTAATAGGGAGATAATTTTATCTCCGCTTTCAAGGCTTTTAAAGCCAAAAAAGCGGAGATAAACCCCCTTGATAATATGCCCCACGATTCCTTGGGGGTTTCAGCTGACAGGGCTTGGTATTGTGTTACATGGTAATTTTTCCAGGTAACGTCAGAGGGTCGATGCAGGGGTTCTAGAAGAGGTGATAAACCATTTAAGCCTCATGAACAAGCGCATGGTCTTTTAAAGATTTGTGAAGTACTCGGAGCGGCGGTGTGTGTGTTTCCTCTTTCAGGAGCGGGCGGGGGGGCACTGCCAGCAACTTGCCAGGTCAGGTAGTGTTCAACACGTGCATCACCCTTTCTCTGCTTGCTATTGCGCTCCATGCTTCGGAAAGGTAAGAAAAAGAACGTGCATTTGAGTTTGAAATGTCCGATCCTGCAGCAGCACACTTCCAAAGCCCACACATGACAATAACCCGATTCAAGGCCCCATTCACCCGTTTTTAAAAAAATAGATAACACTCCAACAAAGTAAGGTTATAAAACTTTATTAACTATTAACTTTAACGAACGGAACAAAAACTAAAAACATTTAAACATTTCTCAACACAAAAAGCAACAATGGTTAGAAGCTGTCTTTTGTGCGAATAGTCCCAAGGCAGCACAACGTGCAGAGTTCTGGACGGCACCCAGGTGATGTCGCCTGGGTGCCGCACTGGTTTAGGGATCCTACAATGCTGCTCCGAAAATTGGCGTGGGGCGTCCCGGGTGGGGCGGGGGGAGGCCTCGTCAGTAGCGGTCTGTTGTGCGAATAGTCCCAAGGCAGCACAACGTGCAGAGTTCTGGACGGCACCCAGGTGATGTCGCCTGGGTGCCGCACTGGTTTAGGGATCCTACAATGCAGCACAGAAAAACAGCGTGGGGCGTCCCGGGTGGTGCGGGGGGAGGCCTCGTCAGTAGCGGTCTGTGTCCAGTGTCACATGGCTGACACAACATGTACGACAGGCACCCAGGTGATGTCCAGTAAACTGCCGCACTGGTTTTGGTATCCTACAATGCTGCTCCGAAAATTGGCGTGCGGCGGCCCGGGGGGGGGGGCGTGGGGGAGGCGGCGTGAACGGACCTCCCCAGGTGGCGGCCATCTAGCTGAGTTGCGCCCGCTCTTGCGGTTACAGCGTCTCGCTCACCATGTTGTTGAGTTGCTCCCACTCTTGCAGTGCAGCGATAGGCGGCTGCCACATGGCTCTTAAAATGGCGGACGGCTCCTCGGTTTTGGGCCTGGTCCACTGAAATGGCCCTGGGACACTTTGGAACTCGGACGCTTGCCTGCTAGGGCTTGGGCTCCATTCTCGAAAAGCGTCCCCTCAGCCGTGAAGATTGTACAAAAGTCTTGGGGGCCCCCGACTCCCGCAGGATTCCGGTGGGGAGCGGCTGCCATGATTGCTCGCGGAATGACCACGACGGAGCCACGAGATGGTGGTGCTCTCATGCTGACGCCAGCTTCAGTCTGAATGATCCAGAAACAAGGTGGGGCTTTCATCGTTTGGGAAAAAAAAATGTTCTAAACCAATGAAAAGTGTTATTTTTAGGTCATATGACCAAGCCTTCCATCTTTAGGAACCAAAAGTAAAATGAACCAATGAAAAGTTTTATAAACAAGTCACATGACCTGTTATGCGGCATAGGGCTACAAAAAGCGTAGAAAATCCGTTGGCACGTGAGGCGGCGTCAGTAGCGGACCGATGTGCGAATAGGCCGAAGGCAGCACAACGGGCCGAGATCCGGATGGTACCGAGGTGGTGTCCAGCAAATTGCCGCACTGGTGTGGCCATCCTACAATGCTGCTCCGAAAGACGGCGTGTCCAGCTGATTTGCGGTCACTGTTGCGGTACAGTGACTCGAACGCGCCGAGATCCGGATGGCACCGAGGTGGTGTCCAGCAAATTGCCGCACTGGTGTGGCCATCCTACAATGCTGCGCCGAAAGACGGCGTGTCCAGCTGAGTTGCGGTCACTGTTGCGGTACAGTGACTCGAACGCGCCGAGATCCGGATGGCACCGAGGTGGTGTCCAGCAAATTGCCGCACTGGTGTGGCCATCCTACAATGCTGCGCCGAAAGACGGCGTGTCCAGCTGAATTGCGGTCACTGTTGCGGTACAGTGACTCGAACGCGCCGAGATCCGGATGGCACCGAGGTGGTGTCCAGCAAATTGCCGCACTGGTGTGGCCATCCTACAATGCTGCGCCGAAAGACGGCGTGTCCAGCTGAGTTGCGGTCACTGTTGCGGTACAGTTAGTCGAACGCGCCGAGATCTGGATGGCCCGATGTTGTGTCCAGCAAGTTGCCGCACTGGTGTGGCCATCCTACAATGCTGCGCCGAAAGTCGGCGTGGGGTGCCCCGTTGGCTTATGAGGTGATGTCAGTAGTGGACCGATGTGTGAATAGGTCGGAACCAGCACAAGGCGCCAAGATCCGAATGGCAAGTCCTGGATGTTGAGTGCCTCAGTTGAGAGTTCTGAGCAGTGCTTGTAAGACTGTCTGAAGCTTATTTGCACCTGCTGCAGCTTCACTAGGTCCGGCGGAACTTTTTGCCTTTTCCTTTCTGCTTCTTTTCTTACAATCCGTTTCATCTGAAGACACGATCAGGTCCCTGAATGTGTGCAGGGGGACGCTATTGATTGAATGAAAATGGCGGCTTGACACAAAGCTGACTCAAGCGTTACTGTTGGTGCTATACAGACAAAAATTGGTTTTCAGTTTGTACATTCTTCAGGTTTTTTTTTTCCATCCAAGTCTGATTGAGAGTTTGTAGAAAAATGGCTTCAGATTTTCCACATACTACTCTTCAACATTCTTCCTAAATGTAACAATGTGAAACTCACTAGGAGAACGGCTGTTTCTGTTTCCTTTCAAAATGCTGCCAACAATATTTTCTGAATGGAAGACACCATCTTGTAGCATAAAGGGCCGAAAGGGGTTCTGGTCTGGCCGATGGTTGGTGGAGACATTTTGACTATATCTTGGACCTGCCCGGCCTCGCCCAAAATGGCGCCGGTATAAATGGGACTCGTAACTCCTTGCCCGCAAATGTATATCTAGAAAATGTTATTGTAAGTGGCCCTGTTCTATTTTAATTACAAAATGTATGTCCACCGATTCCGCAACTGTTAGACACCTTAGTTCTTGCAACCTAATGGCCCGCTCGTTACGTTCCTCTACAGTGTAAATGTCTCCTCATCATATACGATTTCAGTTTGCTCCGTGGCCGGCCCACGTGGTTATAGGCCCGTATTTGTATACTGACATTTTCACAATAACGGTTTTTAAAACAAAACACGGTAGTAGTATTTACATTGGTAAAGTTTTTACTTTTAGTCACTGTTTTCGAATCAGTAAAAGGCAAGTGAAATAAAGCAGTCCAATTACATGACGGATAAAAGGTTTTATATGTAGGAACGCAGTAAAGATAAATGGTCAAGGGCAGTTGTGTTTTTCATGTCTGCAACATAAAGTGATCGATAAGAATCTGATAATCAGGCGTATCGGCGACTAAGACAGCAGGCCGAATCTCTTTTACTCAACGGCTCCGTCATGGAAGGAAGAAACGCCCTTTTTCTCGAAAAAGGAATATATTTTACTTGCAAGACAGTTGTAAATTTTCCGGGAAAGTACATTAGCCTGGAATATTATAACATATGTTTGAAAAAAAAATATTGTTCGAAAATAATTAAAAGCGTAATTTTTAGGTCATATGACCAAGCTTTTCATCATTAAATTAACAAAAGTAAAATGAACCAATGAAAAGTTTTATTAACAAGTCACATGACCTGTTATGCTTACGTTACGCGCTGCGCGCCGCGCCTCGGATCACTTCCGGGTGCGCTAACACGGCGTGTCATAAAACGCATTACGCGACAACGTAGGTCAAGAATATAGTCTAAATGTCTCCACCAACCAGCGTTCAAAACACAACCCCTTTCAGCAGTCCAAAAAGTTCTGTTAAATGAGAACAGAGGGGACAGGCAACAAGAACCATCAGTCAAAGAGGGGAGGGCAAGTTCTTCTCTTCCGGGTCATGTTGGGGCGCTACCGGAACTGATCGAATTGGTAGTCTATAGTGTTTCTGGATGTTTCAGACTTAAGCAGGCGTCAGCATGAGACCACTACCATCTCGTAGCTCCGTCGTGGCCATTCCACGAGCAATCATGGCAGCCGCTCCCCACCAGAAGCCTGCGGGAGTCGGAGGCCCCCAAGACTTTTGTAGAATCTTCACGGCTGAGGGGACGCTTTTCGAGAATGGGACCCAAGCCCTATCAGGGAAGCGTCCGAGTTCCAAGGTGTCCCAGGGCCATTTTAGTGGACCAGGCCCAAAACCGAAGAGCCGGCCGCCATTTTGAGAGTCCTGTGGCAGCCGCCTATCGCTGCACCGCAAGAGCGGGCGCAACTCAACTACATGGTGAGCGAGACGCTGTAGTCGCAAGAGCGGGCGGTAAACAGCTGAATGGCGGAAGAGGCACAGTGTAGCAAAAGCGGGCGGAATGGCAACTAAAACGATAAAGGGGCGCCCCACTACAGCTTGTCTTCAGGTCAAACGGATTGTGGGACAAGGTCCAGAATTGAAGAGTCATCAAAAGGCAAAAAGTTCCGCCGGACCCCGGGAGCCGGCCGCCTATGTCGGGGGCGATCTCAGGCTACACCAGTGCTATAAGACTTGGGGAGGGTGTCGGAGCCATGCGTCTTCTCCGAGTCCATGGCCATCACACCGCCCCTCAGGGGCCTCCGTCAAGCTGTTTAGGAAGGTAACATATCACATTGTTTTCTAATGCAGTCAGGTCTACAAACGACACTCACTTACTTTGAGAATAGTGAAGCTGCAGTAGGTGGAAATAAGCTTTAGACAGTGTTACAAGCACTGCTCAGAACTCTTAACTATGGCACCCAACATCCAGAACTTATGCTATTTGAGAATGGCAGTGACATCGAAGCATCTCAGGGACCAAAACCATTAACGTACTTTCACGTATGAAAATCTTACTTGGGGAGGGGGCAGGAGCGAAGCGCCCCCTCCCAGTCAGCGCCACCACACCGTATGTTGAAAATCTGAAGCCATCGTTCTACAAAGTCAAACAAACTTGGATTGAAAAATCTAGAAAAATGTACAAACTGAAAACCAGTTTTGGTCTGCATAGCATCAGTAGCAACGCTTGAGTCAGCTTTGTGTCAAGCCGCCATTTTGATTCAACAAAGCACAGGCATTGAAAAAGGCTGAAATTCAGAACTCTAAACTATGGCACCCAACATCCAGGAGCTTGCCATCCGGATCTTGGAGCCTTGTGCTGCTTTCGATCTATTCACACATCGGTCCACTACTGACATCATCTTATAAACCAACGTTATGTAAATAGTTTTTTAATAAAATGTTTTACCCTGTTTCTTTGCTGGTGTGTTGTCTATATTTTTAATATTTGCATAGGGTTTGTCGTTATTTTGTGCGGGATGGGTGATGGAGCCGAGCTGTCTTGCAGCCCTCATGGTGTGGAGCTCAGTTCATCTCACTATTTTCGTATTTCTCATGAAGGGTTGTTCCTAATATTTCTATTTTAGCGAGGTCAAAAAGAGATCCAATTAGTGGCCTACTGATTTTGCTCGATTACTTTTATTTTTTTACACGATTTTTCACTATCTGCAAAGACTAAACAGAGTATTGCGACTTTGTGCTTGTTTGTAAATAGAGAATGATTCAAAGAGAACCAATTCTGAAACAGTAAATGCTTGGACAACAATCAATCAAATGGAGAGACAAGGAGGCACGACGGATTACAACGGGGGTAAAGGCCTGCGTTAACTACCCTTCAGTATCTGCAAAGAGAGAGTACTACTAAGACAAAAGAGGGGAGGGGGGGGGGTGCAGCGTTCAAAGCACATCAGCGTGCATAAATACGAAAATGTTTTTATCTATCACGTACTTGACATTTTAAAGCTTTTCATATTTGCTATTAAAAAACCAATGAAATTCATAGAAAAAACCATAGGTTATAGTGGATATATAGTTAGGAATTTGCATTTACAAAACCTTGAAAATTCAATGAAAAAACCATTGGTTTTAGGCCATATATAGTTAGGAATTAGCATTTACAAAACCTTATTTTACTCGCATAAAACCATTGAAATTCCATATATAGTTTGATGCGCTAACTATATATCGCGCACCCGCAATCCACTGCTGATGATGTCACATATTACATCATTCATGACATGGTCAGTGACATCACTGATGACATCACTGATGACAACATCCAGTGACTGTATGTTTCTGTAAAGTTAAAATATGTCTTACATATTGAAGAATGAGTGGATGTATAAGTGTCTGGATGAAGGATTTAGTAGGTGCATGACTGACTGTATGAGTGAGTGATTAAATGTGTCTCACTGAGTGCATGGGTTAGTGACTAAACTGTCTTAATTTGCGCATCATTATGTCTGTTGTTCTGTAAACTGTTGCATGTGTTGATAAGTAGCTATATGAGTAACTATATGGGTTATTGATTGGTTGCCCAAGTATTTGTATGGGAGACTGAGTGTGTGTGTGGGTGGCTGGGAGGTGTATGACTCTGTGCATAGATGTGTGAGCAGTTGATTCACTAGATGTATGGTTTCAAAAGTGCATGTGGAAAAAGCTGTATGGGCGGTTGACTGTGTGCATGAGTGTATTGGTGAGTGAATGGATATCTCAGTGCTACATGTCAAAGTAAGTACATATGTAAAACACAGTACATGTGAGAGTTGACATATATAAATAACTGTGCATAAGAGCCAGTGAATGTGTGAGTGGCTGTATGGATCATTGTGAACTTGTATCAGGGATTGTATAAGAGAGTAAATATGTGTTAGTATATGTTTGAATAAGTAAAGTTTGTATAACTGTATAGTTGAGGAAATGGAGGTGTGATTGATTCTTTGCATAACTGACTAGGTGTGTGAGTAACTCCATGGATGAGTGACAGTCTGTGAGTGTCTGTTTACACTGATTGTATCTAAGGTTATATTAGAGTCTGAAGAGGTTCATCGTATTATCACATGAATGATATCATCAGTGATGTCATCAGTCATGTCAAATGAGATGTCATCAGTGATGTCATCAGTGATGTCATTTGAGAAGTCATCAGTGATGTCATTTGAGATGTCATTTGAGATGTCATCAGTGATGTCATCAGTGATGTCACTGACCATGTCATGAATGATGTAATATGTGACATCATCAGCAGTGGATTGCGGGTGCGCGATATATAGTTAGCGCATCTAACTATATATGGAATTTCAATGGTTTTATGCGAGTAAAATAAGGTTTTGTAAATGCTAATTCCTAACTATATATGGCCTAAAACCAATGGTTTTTTCATTGAATTTTCAAGGTTTTGTAAATGCAAATTCCTAACTATATATCCACTATAACCTATGGTTTTTTCTATGAATATATATATATATATATATATATATATATATATATATATATATATATATATATATATATATATATATATATATATATATATATTCACTGAAAAAACCATAGGTTTCACACCAGTTATAGTTGGCTGGAAATTTTACTGACATAAAACCATTGAAATTCCCACGTTATAGTTAGTTGGAGTCACTATAACTTGCGCGCCTGCAATGCACTGCTGATGACGTCACATATTACATCACTCATGACATGGTCAGTGACATCACTCATGACATCACTGATGACACCATCCTTGTGACAGAGTGACAGACCTCCTTTCAGTGTAATGTAACCCTTGAAACATATATTCAAAAATAGAAACTAACATTTTCAAAAAAATGGAGATACCCATACCAGTTGCAACAACCAATTCAGTAATTCCACCATCTATATACACATCCACTCATTCAGCAACAGTTCTATATAGTCTACTCATACATATACTCACTCATCATATGTAGTGATACACCTATACATCCTATTACACACCAACAGTCATCCAAAAGTTACTCACACACATACTCACACATGCAATTAAACTATTGAACATGACACCATCCAGTGAATGTGTGTCTTTCTGAAAAATGAATATGTTTTATATATGTATTTATAAAGGTCGATGGAAGAATAAATGTTTAAATAAGTGTCTAAATGGATGTTTTTAAAAAAAAAAATTGATTGGTTAACTGGCTTATTAAGTGTATCTTAGTGAATACATATATTAGCGAGTAATGTTTAAATATTTAAATATATGTATCAGTGTTTCACTTTGTGTATAAGTGGCTGCATGGGTTGGTGAGTAGCTACATGTGTGTGTATATGGGTTATTAGATGGTTTTTTTAGTATCAGTATGAGTGTCTGTATGGTTTGGTGGGGATATTACTTAGCACATAGATGCATCAATGACTGACTCACTCTATGTGTTTTGAAGACAGCATATGTGCAGAACTGTATGGGTGGATGACTGTGTATATGTGTGTTAGTAAGTGAATGACTGTCTCACTAGTGTCTTTATCAGTAACAACATATGTTTTAATCTAGTATATGTGAGTATTGATGTATATAAGTGAGTATATGTGAGAGTGAGAGATTGTAAGAGTTCCTGTTTAAATAAGTATGTGTTTCTATAAGTGATTGTTCAAGAGAGTAAGTATGTGTAAGTTTCCTTAGAAGTAAGGTGGTAGTGTGTGTATAGCTATATATGCAAATAAATGGATGTTCAATAGTTTATTTGCATGTGTGAGTATGTGTGTGAGTAACTTTTGGATGACTGTCGGTGTGTAATAGGATGTATAGGTGTATCACTACATATGATGAGTGAGTATATGTATGAGTGACTATATAGAACTGTTGCTGAATGAGTGGATGTGTATATAGATGGTGGAATTACTGAATTGGTTGTTGTAACTGGTATGGGTATCTCCATTTTTTTGAAAATGTTAGTTTCTATTTTTGAATATGTGTTTCAAGGGTTACATTACACTGAAAGGAGGTCTGTCACTCTGCACAAGGATGGTGTCATCAGTGATGTCATGAGTGATGTCACTGACCATGTCATGAGTGATGTAATATGTGACGTCATCAGCAGTGCATTGCAGGCGCGCAAGTTATAGTGAGTCCAACTAACTATAACGTGGGAATTTCAATGGTTTTATATGTCAGTAAAATTTCCAGCTAACGATAACTGGTGTGAAACCTATGGTTTTTTCAGTGAATTTAATAGGTTTTTTTAAATGCTAATTCCTAACTATAACTGGTGTGAAACCTATGGTTTTTTCAGGGAATTTCATAGGTTTTTTAAATGCTAATTCCTAACTATATATAGGGCCTCAAACCTTTGTTTTTTTCAGTGAATTTCAAAGGTTTTTTAATATCAAATTTCTATAGCTATCAAATATAATATTTTTTATAATTAATCCTATATTGCATATTTATGCAATAATATTTTTGTAATGTATATTGTTCATGCTTTTTTTTTTGCCCTGGAGCGCTCCCTGTGCGCGTACTGGTGAGCGCACCGGAATGCGCAGTCTTCCGGCGTGCCCTGGTGCGCGTACTGGTGAGCGTCCCGTTAGCGCTATTGCCGCGAACGAAAACATCATCGTGATGTTTCGCGTAGCCGCGTCCGCGTGATACGCACGGTGTAAGCACACCCGGAAGCACTCAAGCACATACGATCGTGCTACGTAAGCACCCCAGGGCGCGTAGCGTAAGCGCGTCGGGTCATGTAACCTGAAAATAACACTTTTCATTGGTTCAGGACAGTTTTGGTTTCCAAATGATGAAAGCCCGGGTCATGTGACCTGAAAATAACACTTTTCATTGGTTCAGGACAGTTTTGTTTTCCAAATGATGAAAGACCTCACCTTTTTTCCTCATTCTCACTTTTTACTTTGACTGAGGAAGACCTGTTTGCAGACCTATTTGTACCTATTTGTATTGAGAAATGGCTACAGTAGCAGCAGCAGCAGGAGCATCTCAACCACCACCACCACCACAAGGACCACCACAACACCACAGTGGTGGAGAAGAAGAAGAGGAGGAGGAGGAGGAGGAGGAGGAGGAGGAGGAGGAGAGGCGGTACCTGCCAGAAGATACTACCACCTATAAGCCAAAGGAGCACAGTTTCTTAAAATCCCAAGGGGCTTCAATAAAGTTAATGCGCCAAAGGTTACTTGTTTGATCTGTGGCACTGTACTTTCCAGGGGGAACCCTGCCAAAAAGTATTCTTTTGGCAACAACACCATGATTCGCCACATGCAACGCCGGCACCCAAACAACTATGCTGCGGCAGAGGTCAGAGAACTGACCAGAAACCCTACTCAATCTTCCCAAAGCACCTCCCAAAGTAAGCAACCCACTCCATCGGGTCCAGAGACAAGTGAGATGGTCCCAAACATCCAAACCCAGTTTGGAGATTTCAAAATAGTTTGCAAATTTTGTGGAAGGACAATTTGCTATGGAGAGCAAACTATTAAACTAATTAACCGTGCTGGAGACTGGAGTTCTGGACTTTTTGGTTCCGTCCAGAGGTGTCAGGGAACAACACCCGAAGACCCCGGAGTTCCACCTGTCTTGGTGCACAAATAAACAGAAACACGGGCTTCTCGATGGTGGCGTCAAAGACCAAAGGTTTATTACTGCAGGGACACAGAAGTCACAGAAACTACACACGGGCAGATTCTAGGAGCCTGTTCGATTTGTACAAAGAGGGTTGCTCCTTATATACTAAAAATTGGTCTTCAGGCAAATTCTTCACATGTTAGTACATTCCCAAACCTTTGTGTCCTAAACAATAAATATTTGGCGTTGCACAGGAATCGTCGACAATATCTGATGTCAAAACATTACGAACGAGGGGTTCCCACTTTTCCATCATAATCTCATGTCAACTTTTCATTCAAGACCCGGACCGCCTCATCGTAAATTTCGTTACCTCCCCCTAATAAAGGCCCAGAAGGAAAGGAGCAGAGCCAGGTGCAGAAGATAGAAAAGCAGGATAAGGGATGTTTGTGGGTTGTAAATGGGCAAGGCTACCGGCTTCGGCCGCCTAATCGTGATCAGGCCAACGACCACAAGAACCAGTATAGCAGGACTGGCCTCGGGCAGAGGAGGCAGCTTTTGTCGAGTCATGCAGCTACAGCGTGTTCTGTTCCAAGGTGCACGTGTCACAAAAGAGGTGAATCGCCGGCTAAGGCTACGTGTCCTTAATCGAAATGAAGTGATCAGAGGTTATTGCGTATGTGAGGGCAAGAAACACAAAATGGCTGCCATGATCTAAGATGGATGCCATGGGTAGATCAGAAAAATGTTCGTAACAGTAGTACTCTTGCTCGTAGCGTAGCGAAAACACCAGGATATGCTAAATGGATCATTTGCGGTTCGCTGATACCAATATTATGTATTTCCGACAATATTGAAAACACGGGTTCAAATCGTCACGGAACCTCAGACCCTCCTTTTGCCCTTACATAGGCAATTACTCAGTCTATGTCAGAGTCTAATTCTATGCTCATCAGGTCAATGACATGTTGTTGTATCATCATCCTTTCTCGCGCCTTTTCTCCAAACGCAGGTGGTTTTCTGAAACAAGTTGCAGCACAAAGACTACACAGAGCAGGACCACACTGGATAATCAGGCAGCATGAGAATAGGAATACTAAGATGACACCAATGACCATCAGAACCTTCCATCCCCACGCTGATATCAGAGTCCAAAACCACTCCATGAAGGACCAGTTTCCCTTGTCTACGTGTATAGAGTCGGAAATCTTGTGTAGTTTAGAGATCGCCTCATAGACTGTTGGAGCATTATTGGGAATAAAGACACAGCAGCTCGATTGGATCATTCTGCATACCCCACCTCGATCTGCAAGTATTACATCTAGAACCATACGGTTCTTCAACGTCATGAGTCTATCCGCCTGAAGCTCTGCTGTCAAATTGCTAAGGGCACCAGCAGTTTCGGTAATAGTAGATTCAACTACCCGTGTTAGCTGACGTATGTTTCTACTATTGGCCATGGGCCCCCAGAACGGAAGGAAGCCTTTGAAGAAGTCTCCAGCTTCCTGACCAGCGGTGTCTTCCTTGCTGAAAACACCTCTTGCTACTCTGGTCTTGTGATAGTCTGAAGAAGCAGTGTATGTTGGAGGCAACAGTCGAGCAATATAACATGAACCTGAAAAGTCAGCAGGCAACCATGTATACGCTCTGTTTTGACAGATGAAGTAGGTACCCCTAGCAGTAAGAAAAGCAGGGGAAGAGTTAGACGGAAACACGTAAGTCTCTACGCACTCACTCCTCCCTAGCTGAGCTCTCGGATTTCTCCCATTTCCTTGCAAACAGACCTGACCTCGGTGAGGTACGGCCCAGATTGGAGTTGAGCTTTTACGCTTGCTTTCTCCCAAACTAAGGCGATACTCTGAAGAATTCCAACTCAAATATACTCGCAATTCGTCTCTAGGGTAAGATGGAGTATTATTGACGTCCTTGATCATGTCAATAATTCCCTGAACTAAGGCTTTGTTGGCAGAGTTATATTTAGTGGAACGTGGTGGACGCGGAGGATAGGTTTCAAGGGCATAAGCAAAGATGGTTTGAAAGGCCTGAAATGATCCATTATAGCTAAAAGGCAAGACCAGATAGGGAATGCCTTTATCCATAGTGTGGGGTATCAAGCCACACACCCAGCAGTCTGTAGTGTTAACTACCAGTTGGTGTTGGTGCAAGAGTTGTACGAAAGTGTTATTGATGAATTCTGAGCGTCGAGCTTGCTCATGTTCAGGAAACGAGTGAAAAGAGTGTATGGAAGAAACAGTAGAAGTAGCAGGATCAAGGGGAGGTTCTGTAGTTACTGGCACAAAGATTAAATTTATACCAAAAACGATTCCACCCACCAACGTTATTAAAACAATTAAAAATGTAATAGCACATTGCATCAGAAAACATTTACTATGAAGGATTCTGTAAAGTCTGTTTCTGTGAACATAAATCACATTTTCTCGTTGCAGCGCAGGAAGCTCCATCTTCTACAATCCGCTCGTGACCACTGATGATGTGTACGTAGATGAAAATGCCTCTATCAGCCCTGGGAGTTCCCAGAACCAACAGAAAGATCGACCTTGTGTCTGACCCCCGCAGATTCAACTAGGCACACAGCCACGACCCTACGGCTACCCAGACGGCAAGGCAATTTTAAAAACAATAAAACAATAGCAAACTTCCTGGCTGAAGGCAAAAGATCAAAATTTCAAATATCACAATAGGCAGTTTCCTGCTTTATTTGTCCTTATTACGAGATCGTAAGTTGTATCTTAGTTTTGCAGGAATCGTTTGGTCAGGAAACAGTGTGTTGTCAATAGAGTTTGCAATGTTCAAGTTCGCAGATGGCAAAGTTTCTTCTGATGCAGAGGGCAAGTGTTCAGGAGTCAAAGAAGTAGTTTCAGGAGGAGAGTCAGGGTTCGGAGTGTCAGTTATCAATTCGGCATCACTGAAAGGGATAAACTTGGGTGTTTGCTCGAATTCAGAGGCACCAATTCCCTTCTTCACCCAGTTGTCGTAAGGGAGTGGTAGGGGCACACGTTTGACATGTGTTGCATGTATCCAGTGCTTGCGACCAGCCACACGAACAGCAGTTCTCGTTGCTAACAACACCTGGAAGGGGCCAACAAATCTGGGCTGAAGGTTCTTTGTCCTCGTAAAATTTCGTACCACAACGTGGTCACCTGGTTTCAGCTGATGACCTGGACTCTCCGGAGGCTTTGGCAATGCATTGAAAACCTGTTGGTGAATAAGACTCAATTTAGCAGTCAAGTCGTAAAGGTAATCAATCAACTTTGGATATTCTAGAGAACAAAATTCCTTTGGCCTTGGCACTCCCCAAACATTAGCAGGACGGCCAAAGACAATTTCGTATGGACTAAGCCCTACTCTAGAATGCACAGTCGCTCTCGTCGATAACAAAGCCAAGGGTAGTGCGTCTGGCCATGATAAACCCGTGGATGCCTGTATTTTAGCAAGTTTTAGTTTGAGGGTGCCATTGTAACCCTCAACTAAACCAGCAGACTGGGGATGGTTTGCACTGTGAAATTTTTGCTTAATACCTAAACCGGCACACACACTCTGCATAACTTTCCCTATAAACTCACTTCCGTTATCTGACCATACAATCCGTGGCATTCCAAACCTAGGGAAATATTCTTTGAGAAGAATTTTGGCAGTTGATAGGGCAGTATTGTCCTTTAGTGGATATGCTTCGATCCATCTGGAGAAAGCACAAACTACCACCAGGACGTATTTTAAGTTATTGCACCGATCCATGTGAATGAAGTCTAACTGAATCACTTCAAAGGGGCAAGAAGGTGGAGCGAAGTGACCAGCAGGAGTAGGAGTTCCCTTGCCAGGATTATGCATCAGGCATACCATACAATTTTTCACCACTCTCTCTGCACATTTACTAATCCCATCATTCTTCCAAACTGGGGCCAACATTTTACAGATTCCTTTAGAACTTATGTGCGCTACTCCATGTGCCATTGTCACCACTGCAAGCACATACGCATCAGGCAACATCCAACGCTGTTGTTCCGACAAGTCAATCCAACACCCATTCGAATCCAACTTGCCCGTACTTTCTTTCCATGCACGTTTTTCCTCCTCAGTTGCCATACATTCTACTCATCATATTTCTAGCTGTCTGTTTAGCAGTCTCATCAGCAAAAGCATTCCCACGACCAACATCATCCGTGATTGCTTTATGCGCACTGCATTTCACAATCGCAACTTCAGTCGGCAAGGTTAGAGATTCCAACAAGTCGTTAACTAACTGACCATGTTGAATCTTAGTCCCATGGGACGTAATGAAACCTCTTTCTTTCCACAAACGGCCAAAACTATGGGCCACGCCAAACGCGTACTGACTATCTGTGAACACATTCACTCTCTTTCCCTTAGCTAAAACACACGCTCTTGTTAGGGCGATTAATTCTGCAGCTTGGGCAGAATTCTGACTCACTCTTGCAGTCTCCACAATCGTCCTCAAAGTTGTTACTGCATAGGCAGCAGTCACATCACCATTCTCCAATTTAAAACATGACCCATCAACATACAACGTGCCATCCGGATCTAACAATGGGGTGTCTTTTAAATCAATTCGTCCTTTTGTCTCTTCCTCGGTTCTGAAACAACAATCATGAGGTTCGGAATCACTCGACTCTTGATTAGCCGGCAACAGTGTTGCTGGATTCAATACATTGCATCTTTTGATCTGAATATGACTCGCTAGCAATGTCAGCTCGTAGCCAGATAATCTCGCACTGGTAAGGTGTTGTGTCTTAGTTCTGTTCATGAGTGTATCCACAGCATGAGGAACCATGACCACTAGCATGTTATTCATCACCAAACCAGCAGATTGTCGAATGGAAGCCGCAGCTGCCGCTGTAGCTCTCAAACAACTAGGTAACGCTCTAGCTACCGGATCTAATGTTGATGAAAAATACGCACAAGGGCGTTGTTTATCACCAAATTTCTGTGTCAGAACACTCAACGCGCAACCTTCTCTCTCGTGAACATGGAGCGTGAATGGCTTGCTGTAATCGGGCGTGCCCAACACAGGAGCTGAACAAAGTGCATTTCGTAACTCAGAAAAACTCTCCTGACATTCAGCAGACCATGGCACCGGACTCGGAACATTTTTCCCAGTCAAAGCTACCAACGGTTTTGCTAAAAGAGAAAAATGTGGGATCCACTGCCTACAGTAAGAGGTAATACCTAAAAAGGCACGCACTTCTCTCTGTGTGCGAGGAACACTCATCTGCGTAATTGCTTTTATTCTTTCTGGGGTCAACTTCCTTCCCTCCTTTGACAAGAGATGACCTAGGTAGGTCACTTCTTGGCAGCAATATTGCATTTTCGAAGGTGACACCTTGTGATTCAATTTAGACAAATGATGCAATAACAAAATTGTAGCTGCTTTGCAAGTTTCCTTGTCATCGGCAGCCACTAGAAGGTCATCTACATACTGTACTAGAGCAGAACCTGGAGGAAGTACAAAGGAATCTAACTGACTTTTTAATGCCTGACTGTAAATGGATGGGCTCTCACAATAGCCTTGTGGAGCGCGTTTAAATCTGAAGCTTCGACCTCCTAGACAGAAGCCGAAAATATCTCTGCTTTCCTCGGCTATTGGAATGCTGAAAAAGGCGTTTTTCAAGTCGATGACTGAAAACCATGTAGCTGTTGCAGGAATCAACGTTAACAAGGCAGTAATGTCTGGAACCACAGGAAACTGCGGAACCACAATCTTATTAACTTCTCTGAGATCAATAACAAACCTATATACTGGAGGATTTGAAGGATCAGTTCGTTTCAAAATCGGTAATACAGGACTATTACAGACATTTCCTCTAGTTTCTTCAACCACACCTTTCTTAATCAAATCTTGCACAATCAGTAAAAGTGCACGTTCACCTTCAGTAGAGATCTTGTATTGAGGAATTCGTGGAAATTTTACATTTGCTTTCAAAGTGACTACATATGGTGGTATTTCTAAAAGGCCTACATCATTAGGACCAGTCGCCCAAAGAGTATCAGGGAGTGAACGCAGCTCTGGCGGGAGTGCATCCATTGACAAGTACATCGGAGAGGTGATTCTTTTACCCAACGTAAGCTGTACTCCTTCCGGAGAACAGTACAATGTCGCATATAGGCGTTTTAACAAGTCTAAACCAAGCAGATTTTCATTTCAACCTGTCGTCAAAATCAGGGGTGCTTTCAATTGACACGGTCCAACAGAAATAGACAAAGGACCAGATACGGTGTTGTAAACAGGGGCGCCTGAAAAACCTACAGAAACATTTGTTGAGCCGGACAAAGGTGCGCCAGGGAGTTTCGCATGAATGATCGAACTTTTTGCGGCACCAGTATCCAACAGAAACGGTTCGACTACACCTGATGTTGCTACTGCGACATAAGGCCCACTCTGATCCACTGGAACTGATACTACTCCCTCTCTCTGTCCATGGCTGTCCTAGTACTCACTTTGTTGAAATCCCTCATCATTTTCACAATAATCCTCAACATGATACTGTTGAGATCTATTTTGTTGAGCAGACTGTCCATTTCGTTGATCAAAGTGATTGGAAGGGCGATCATTTGTCTGTGGAGGCATAGCACCTCCTCCTCGACCTCTAGAATTCTGCACAAAACCACCACGACCTCTCTGAGCTGCGGCTGCGTTATTTTGCGCTAAGACTGGACACTCATTTTTATAATGACCCTCTTTCTTACAATACGCACACTGATTCCACTGATATTGTGGTCTCTAAGAACCATAATCTGTTCTTTGATACGATCCTTGTTGCGTATTAGTCTGATTCATGCGAGGTGGATATGCCTGTTGCAAAAGAACTTTAGTCTTTAAGTCTTTCGTTTTCTTATCTGATTTCTCTTTCTCCTCTTTATCCCTGTTTTCATAATACTGTGCAGTTGCAAGTATTTGCGCAGTTGTAGAGACAGCCCACGCACTCTCGGAATCTTTTAATTTATTGCATAGCTCAGGTAACAAATTGTGCACAAATTTATCGACAAACAGTCTCTGTCCTCCTTCTGTGCTCATATCCTGACCACTGTGATCTACAAAAGTCTCTTCGAATCTCGTGAAAAAGTCGGAGACACTTTCGTCTTTCTTTTGCCTGCATGCGGACAACTTGTCCCAATAAACACGCAATGCTGGCATCAGAGTCTTCATTAAGTCGATTATTCTACCTGGAAGATTAGCAATTAGAGGTTCGGGCTTGGAACCACCTATTTGCTGACCATCCGCTGCAATGATAGCTGCCCAATCACCGCCTAGGGCAACTGGATGATTCTCTTTACGGATTTTAGCCCAAATTGGTTGCGGTACTACATTGCCAAATAACATGTCAATGTCCGCCAGATTCATTACACAGGCCTCAACTGTTTGCGCTAATTCCTTATAGTATCCAGCAGGATTCTTACGCGGGTCTGGCAAGGCCTGCTTCACTGCTAACACTTCGGCTCGCTTCCACGGAATGTGTATCCACACTCTTTGGAATTGGGCCGGAGCGGCTGCAATACCATGGGCCGCATTAGCTTGCACAGCTTCACGCCAAATTGGAGGAACCTCCCTCATTGGATATTGGCGATTCAGCTTTGTACTACTTTTCTCTAAGTCTCTCGGTGAACGAAGTGATGGATCATTCCTATAACTTAAAATCAGTTCCATCGCTTCTTTTATATTTTGACCTACTATCATTCCTGTAGCAAACTCTTTCTGAACCTTAATTAAGTCTTCTAAATTCAATTCAGAGTCATCTTCTTCTAGTTCCTCACGTAAAAGAGAGCACATCTCGTCAAAGACAAATCGTTGCGTTGGTTCATTCCACTGCATAAATGTATCTAGTACATCTCTCGTGCTATATCTCCTACTTTTCGAAATCCATCTGAGAGCCGTGGAATCTAATATTCCCCGTTCCTCAGTACTTGGGAGCTGACTACGTCTTTGTACAGAATCAGAAGTAGGAGTCTTAATTAAAGATTTATAGAAAGGAGACAGAATGTTAGAGACAGAATCAGTGATTCTTCGACGAACAGAAAGCGGAGTCAACATACTGGCAGATGCAGAGAACACAGTAGCAGTTGGAACAGATAGCGGGACAGTAGGAGTATCGAGGAAGATAGCTTGTGAAACAGTAGGTGTAAGCGATACAGGTATAGGTAGAGAAGTCGGCAACCCAGGAAGAGGAGGTGCCGTAGGAACATTTACATTAACCATAGGAGGTACAGGAACTTGATTCTGAGGGGCAGGAGCAGGAATACCAGGTTGTCCTGCAACCGGCAATTGAACATTTGGTACAGGTGGAGCCGTAGTACCCTGTGCATACGGTGGTGGTGACCGTAACAAGTAAGACAACAGAGGATCGTTTTCAGGATCCTCTACTATCTTACTCGTACTTGATGGCAAGGCAGGATAGCACTTATCTATCGCTAAGTTACGCTCTCTAGTGGCCATCTCCATTGCCTTCTCAGACTCGTTATCTTGCAGCTGCTTAGCCGCTTGTTCTAAAGTTAACTCTTGCTCTTTCTGTTCTTTTCTCAACCTTTTAATCTCTCTCTGTTTAGATTCTTTTCGCCAGTAACGGAAAGAACCAAACATTGCCGGCCGGGCTTTCTTCTTAAACAATTTCACTTCTAAATTGTCAAGGATTTCGGGTTCAAAACTACCATGCAGTGGCCAACTAAGGACACCGTCCTTTTCAGTGTATCGGATCCATACCTCATTATACGATATAGGACCCACACCATGCTTACAGTAAAGATCATATAGAGGAGTCCCAATCGGAGGAACCAGACATGAGTCCTCCAATCGTGAATCACTGTTGCAACCAAAACACGACAACATACAATTTCTCCGACTTACCATTTTGTAATCCGGAACACAGAACAAACAACACAAACAAGAATGTGCACTCGAACCAAGAACTTAGGCCTACCAAAAGCGAACAAATGTATCGATACCCAAACTAAACCAAATAGATTATCGTAACCAGAACAACCAGTGATAATCTTACGAAACCAAACCAAACTAAGAACCAAAAAAGGATTTTAACAACCCTCACGAAATAACCAGCTAGCAACCACTAAATACTTAACTGAGGCACTGAAGACGTCACCAAGGAGAAACCTGTCACGTTTCGCCGTACTAAGGACTGCACCTCGGGTCCAAGACAGGGCGACGGTCAAGGCAACGGCCCACTGCAGCCGTCCTGAACGGGAACCCTCGTGGAAGAGAACGTCGGGCCACTTTTGCGATATGCCGGGATCGATGAAGTGGGGCGCCTCCCTCAGGAATCTTCACACGAAGCTTCTCGAACTCTTCAGGCTTTTGGACCGGTACCGAATGACGTCGCCCCATGTTGGGCGCCAATTGGAGTTCTGGACTTTTTGGTTCCGTCCAGAGGTGTCAGGGAACAACACCCGAAGACCCCGGAGTTCCACCTGTCTTGGTGCACAAATAAACAGAAACACGGGCTTCTCGATGGTGGCGTCAAAGACCAAAGGTTTATTACTGCAGGGACACAGAAGTCACAGAAACTACACACGGGCAGATTCTAGGAGCCTGTTCGATTTGTACAAAGAGGGTTGCTCCTTATATACTAAAAATTGGGCTTCAGGCAAATTCTTCACATGTTAGTACATTCCCAAACCTTTGTGTCCTAAACAATAAATATTTGGCGTTGCACAGGAATCGTCGACAATATCTGATGTCAAAACATTACGAACGAGGGGTTCCCACTTTTCCATCATAATCTTATGTCAACTTTTCATTCAAGACCCGGACCGCCTCATCGTAAATTTCGTTACCTCCCCCTAATAAAGGCCCAGAAGGAAAGGAGCAGAGCCAGGTGCAGAAGATAGAAAAGCAGGATAAGGGATGTTTGTGGGTTGTAAATGGGCAAGGCTACCGGCTTCGGCCGCCTAATCATGATCAGGCCAATGACCACAAGAACCAGTATAGCAGGACTGGCCTCGGGCAGAGGAGGCAGCTTTTGTCGAGTCATGCAGCTACAGCGTGTTCTGTTCCAAGGTGCACGTGTCACAAAAGAGGTGAATCGCCGGCTAAGGCTACGTGTCCTTAATCGAAATGAAGTGATCAGAGGTTATTGCGTATGTGAGGGCAAGAAACACAAAATGGCTGCCATGATCTAAGATGGATGCCATGGGTAGATCAGAAAAATGTTCGTAACAGTAGTACTCTTGCTCGTAGCATAGCGAAAACACCAGGATATGCTAAATGGATCATTTGCGGTTCGCTGATACCAATATTATGTATTTTCGACAATATTGAAAACACGGGTTCAAATCGTCACGGAACCTCAAGACAACCACAAGTGCAAAAACAAACCTTAATTTTTTCCTGGTTTTTTTGTGCTCCAGTTGAGCCGTTTACAATTCCCTGTTTTTTGTTTGTCCCCATAAAAATTACAAAAAAAATATAAAATTGTTCATAAAAGTCAAAAAAAGTAAAAAATATTCCAAAAAACAATAAAAAAAATATAAAACAACTAAAAGAATTAAAAAAACAGTTCTTTTTAGAACTACCTCCAATTTATAAAAAATGCTACATTTTTAAAAACATTGTCATTCTTTTTTCCCCATGGTACGCTCGCCGGTGTGTGTACCTGCCGCTCCCCCCGCCCAAATCGAAAAAAAAAAATGTTTTGCCCCACGGGGCTCTTTTATGGCCCTCACATCAATTCTAGGGAGTCAGGGGGGTCTACCCTGCCCCCTTTTGGTCATTTCCCCCTTTGTTTTTGGCCCCTCTTGTGTCTCGATCCTACCGAGACACAAGATGGTGGCCGCTCCGGACTGTTTGGAATGTTGACAGACATCAGAGAGCCAATCAGCTTTCTGCTCGCGAACTCGCGTAGCGCGCTGCAGCGCGCCCCAGTGCGCATACCGGGGCGTGCTTATAGATATATATATTTTTTTTTAACCTAAATTACTCAAAATCCACTGGAGCACATATCTTGAGACATAGCAAAGGCACATCGGGCTACCAGTCCCTACAATTTTGCCAAGTTTGGTGGAAATCCATTCAGCCGTTCGGGCTAAAAGTGAGTCCAACCGCCCTATGGAAAGTAACATGGGGAAAACACGTTTTGGGACCCCCCTTTTATCTCGGCCCCCGCTTGACGAATCCCCCCCAAACTTTCAGGGAAGGAGCGGAGTGCAGCGAGGCAAATTTAAGGACAATTACAGGCAGATTCCTCAACCGGTGCCAAAGTTATTCCCAATAGAATGTTGCGGATTTCCTATGGAAAACAATCCTAACTATAACTACCTACTGGAGACTGCCAGTAGGTAATATATATATATATATATATATATATATATATATATATATATATATATATACAAGGGCGGACGCCCGAAACGCGTAAGATCTGGTGGCCTAATACGCGAAATAAATCGTTTTAACCCACAACGGACGTTGGAGTGGCGTGGTTCTTTCCTTTCACTGCTGTGGCGGCTGCTGCGCTGTCTGGGGGAGAGAGCTGCACTTGCGCATATATATATATATATATATATATATATATATATATATATATATATATATATATATATATATATATATATATATATATATATTACCTACTGGCGGTCGCCAGTAGGTATATATAGTTAGGATTTTTTCCCTATGGGATTTCTGAAAATTCTATGTCTAATAACTTTGGCGTTTGTGGACGGAATCGGCTGAAATTTTCAGGAAAATGGCACATTTTGTTTCTGAGCAGCTCCTCGTCAAGGGGGGGCTGAGAAAAAAGGGGGGTCCCAAAACGCGTTTTTAACATTGAGTTTTCCATAGGGCGGTTGGACTCACTTTTAGCTCGAACGGCTGAATGGATTTGCACGAAACTTGGCAAAATTGTAGGGACTGTTAGCCCGATGTGCCTTTGCTAGGTCTCAATATATGTGCTTCAGTGGATTTTGAGAAATTAACGTTTAAATCAAGATATATATCTGTAACAGCGCTCCGGGCAGCGATCCGGTTCGCGTACTTTTCGCTTATCGGAACTTTGCGAAGCGAAGCTGATTGGCTCTCCGGTGTCTGTCAACATTCTAAACAGTCCGGTGCGGCCGCCATCTTGTCTCTCGGTAGGATCGAGAGACAAGAGGAGGCCAAAACAAAGGAGGAAATGAAGGAAAGGGGGCAAGGTAGACCCCTTCTGACCCCCTAGGATTGATGAGGGGATATTATAGAGCCACGCTGGGCCCAAAAAAAAAAAAAATCTGTTTTTTTCGCCGTAGAGACGCGTCTTGGTACGCGAACCGGGCAGCTAACCGGGAAGCTAACCGGCAGTGTAACGGGAGTCTGACGAGTAGCTGATTGGCTGTCAACATTGTAAACAGTTCGGAGCGGCCGCCATCTTGTCTCTTGGTAGGATCGAGAGACAAGAGGAGGCCAAAACAAAGGGGGAAATGAAGGAAAGGGGCAAGGTAGACCCCTTCTGACCCCCTACGATTGATAAGGGGATATTATAAAGCCACGCTGGGCCCAAAAAAAAAAATCCGATTTTTTCGCCGTAGAGACGCGTCTTGGTACGCGAACCGGGCAGCTAACCGGCAGTGTAACGGGAGTCTGAGGAGAAGCTGATTGGCTGTTATCATTGTAAACAGTCTGGAGCGGCCGCCATCTTGTCTCTCTGTGGGATCGAGAGACAAGAGGTGGAAAAAAGGTGTAAATGAATGAAAGGGGTAAGGCAGACCCCTCCTGAACCCCTAGGATTGATGAGGGGGCTATTAAAGTTCCCTGGGGGGTGAAAAAAAAAATGTGATTTTTCGCGGTAAAGGTGCTTCCTGGTACGTTAACCGGGCAGCTAACCGGCAGCGTAACGGGAGTCCGACATATTGTGTTTTTTGAACGTTTGTGATATGTGCACGTGTGGATTTTGTCTAATTAAGGTTAAAAAAATATATATATAACTTTAAGAGTGTTTTGGCGCGCTTACGTTTTGGGTTTGGTTTGCGCTGCAGAGACGATACGTCACGGTTATGCGATGCATCATGAGGCGTCTCACGGGCTACGTGATACGTCACTTAATAAAGAATATATTTTACAGCTATAGATATTAGCTTTTAAAAAACCAATGAAATTCACAGAAAAAACCATAGGTTATAGACCATATATAGTTAGGAATTTGCATTTACAAAACCTTGAAAATTCACTGAAAAAACCATAGGTTATAGACCATATATAGTTAGGGATTAGCATTTAAAAAACCTTATTTTATTTGCACAAAACCATTAAAATTCCATATATAGTTAGTTGCACTAACTATATATCGCGGACCCGCAATCCACTGCTAATGATGTCACATATTACATCATTCATGACATGGTCAGTGACATCACTGATGACATCACGGATGACATCTCAAATGACATCACTGATGACATCACTGATGACATCTCAAATGACATCACTGATGACATCACTGACATCTCATTTGATATTACTGATTACATCACTGATGATATCATTTATGTGATAATACATCTTCAGACTCTAATATAACCTTAGATACACTCAGTGTAAACAGGCACTCACAGACTGTCACACATCCATGGAGTTACTCACACACCTAGTCAGTCATGCAAAGAATCAATCACACCTCCATTTCCTCAACTATACAGTTATACACACCTTACTTATTCAAACATATACTAACACATATTTACTCTCTTATACAATCCTTGATACAAGTTCACAATGATTCATACAGCCACTCTCACATTCACTGGGTCTTATGTTCAGTTATTTATATATGTCAACTCTCACATGGAGTGTGTTTTACATATGTACTTACTTTGACATGTAGAACTGAGATATCCATTCACTAACCAATATACTCATGCACACAGTCAACTGTCCATACAGCTGTTTCTACATGCACTTTTGAAGCCATACACCTAGGGAATCAACTGCTCACACATCTATGCACAGAGTTATACACCTCCCAGCCACCCACACACATACTCAGTCTCCCATACAAATACTTGGGCAACCATTCAATAACCCATATAGTTACTGATATAGCTACTGATTTAAACATGCAGCAGTTTACAGAAGAACATAAATAATGATTGCCAAATTAAGACACTTTAATCACTAACCCATGCACTCAGTGAGACACATTTAATCATTCTCTCATACAGTCAGTCATGCACCTACTAAATCCTTCATCCAGACACTTATACATCCACTCATTCTTCAATATGTAAGACATATTTTAACTTTACAGAAACATACAGTCACTGGGTGTTGTCATCAGTGATGTCATCAGTGATGTCATTTGAGATGTCATCAGTGATGTCATCAGTGATGTCACTGACCATGTCATGAATGATGTAATATGTGACATCATTAGCAGTGGATTGCGGGTCCGCGATATATAGTTAGTGCAACTAACTATATATGGAATTTCAATGGTTTTGTGCAAATAAAATAAGGTTTTTTAAATGCTAATCCCTAACTATATATGGTCTATAACCTATGGTTTTTTTCAGTGAATATATATATATACATGTATATATATATATATATATATATATATATATATATATATATATATATATATATATATATATATATATATATCTTCACACTTCTCCCCTCACAGGCAGACAAAGTCGCACACGCAGCACTGTTGTTTTGATGTTTTAATAACCCACAGCAGCAAACAAGGCAGTCCTGATGCGTTTCGTTCAACTATGAACTTTAATCAAAGGTAAGCCGTGACATCGTACATCAAGCACTGACCACGATGAAACAATTGCTTTTTATAAAGTTTCTGGCCCCCTGTTGGTCACCCGGATGGGTATGATGTTGTTGCATGCTGGGACTCGTGGTTCGTAATTGGTCAGATTGTATCCCTCTAGTGGGTTATGTTGCATGCTGATGCTGTGTTTCATTGTTGCTCCCGTATGTTAAATATGTAGACAGTTCATGTATAGTTTAGATGTCTTTGTCCTGTCTCATGATGTGTCTTAAGGGTGGGGGGGGTTGATGTCTTAGATATGTTTTGGGTGTTTAGGATTAGTTAGGGTAGATAGTGTAGGTACTTATTCTCTTTAGTCTAGTTGGCTTATTTCAGATTAGTACTAGTTATGATCATAGTTAGTGCAGGAGAGCTAATTTTTTTCAATTTTATAATAAATGGTTACTAATTTGGATTTCTGCTTGCACTTATGTCAGGGGTGATGTGGTGGAGTGTGTCTTTTTACCTTGTATGCATCTCATATCATCAATGGACTATCTTTGATTGTGTAAGTGTGGTCATGACATGTTACTAAGCAGGATGGATTGTGTCAGGATACCTTATATGGGGGCACAATAAACATGCATTAATAACAGAGTAGCAAGTAGGATTTACGGCCTAGTCTAGGGGCAGTCGTTTGGTAACTTATACATCTTAAGTGTGTCTCACTGAGCTGGCCAGCACATTGTGGCACATTTGAAAAACAAGTTAGGGGCATGGCATTGAGAGGATATTGTAGTAGCTACTGTTATCCATCATGGAGATGGATGTATGCAACGGGTACCGCAGTTTGCGTCATAGCCCTGCATCTCACATGCTCTTTGTGCAGAGTCAATCTACATAGCACAGACCATGGCACACTTGCTGTGTTGTGCAAGTGTATCAGATTCTTTTGAATTATGTGTTCTTGTGCTTGGAGGCCAAACCTCCAGGCCATGCAAGTAGTAGTTTTTCTGTGGGTCCATTGGGAAATGCATATGGCAGAACAGTGGGCTTGATTCACAAATAAGTCATCTGAGAGTAGGTCATGAGTTTACGTTTTCTGGTATTCATAACAGGCATTTAGGAGTAGTAATTACCATTTTGGAGCTGGAGAACCAAGAAGCAGCAGCTTGGAGCACAGGAGCGCGAGGGAAGGCTGCCCTGGTATAGCGGAAAGCTCAGCCTGCAGCTGCTGGTGTCACGCGGGCTTTCCTGAGACTCTGGAACCGCGGGGACCACAAAAGGTATGACATAAAAGACAGAAAAACATGTGTCAGGATACTGAAGGCACGTGATTGTGTCCTGCTGAAAAAAATCCATCAGAACACATTACATGGATGAAAACACAAAACAGAAGAAGACGCATTATTGTGATTGCCAGGACTAGGAGGCGTCATATCATGGTCGCCCACATAAAAGGAAACAAAATTACAAAAACGAGAGAAGTCACTGCTGGCGTTTAACTCTATCCAAGTAATTTATCAGATGGTGCAATTGGTGGCCTGAACTGCCTCCATGAAGAGAAGCAGGGGAGCACTGGGCCAGCAAGTCTTCTATTTGTTGGATTTGCAGTTTCATGTTCCTGTCCCCTTCCATGCTCCCTCATCCTACTCCATGGTTAATGTCGTCTCCTGGAATGTAAGTGGTCTAGATCATCCTGTCAAGCGTCAAAAGCCTATGACGTGCATGGATCAGCATCTGTTTCTACAGTCAGTGGAACGTCACAGTCAAAATCGGATACAACGGAGAGCTGGCATCAGGCTTAACGTACACAGTTTTGTGTCTGTTTCTATAGTCAGTGGAGGGTCACGGTCAAGATCAGAAGCAGGGAAGAGTTGCGGTCAGTTCCTCTTCTTCCTTGTGCCCAACGGTGTTTATGCCTCAGAGGGAATACAAAACCAGAACTCAATTATTGAGTGGTGACGCATCATGTTTGTGACCAGGCGCAGCTTTGGGGGCAACCACAAGTACTCTAAGGCCCAGGAACCAGCGGGGCCGCCAGCGGACCGGAAGCCCCTCCCCCCTCATCACCAGGCTAAATTTGCTTCTCGCGCCTCCCGCTCCGCGGGCCACATATCGTGTTTGTGACCAGGCACAGCTTTGGGGGCAACCAAAGGACTCTAAGGCCCAGGAACCAGCGGACCGGAAGCCCCTCCCCCCTCATCACCGGGGGCTACATTTGCTTCTCGCTCCTCTCGCTCTGTGGGGGACGCATCCTGTTTGTGACCAGGCGCAGCTTTGGGGGCAACCACAAGGACTCTAAGGCCCAGGAACCACAAGGACTCTAAGGCACAGGAACCAGCGGATTTACGCATTGCGGGATGCACGCCGGCGGGCCTCGGGCTAAGCCCGGGCAAAGGGTGGGCCGTCTGTGTCCGCCAGGGGCCAAAAGAGGCCGGGCCGGACCACGGCTCTAGCACCTGACTGACTGGATGAAGTAAGACTCTGGTATTAAACAGCATAACGTGTTGGCCAATTTCTGTTGAAGTGACTTTTGTGTATTTTGCCTCAATCGTTGGAGCTTCTTTAGCCTAGCATTGCTTCCTGACAGTGTTTTGTGTTTTATGAAGTAATGTTAACCATGACAAAGCCAAAGGAAGGTAAAGGGAAAGGTGTGGTGGGCACTCTGGATGCGTTCCTAGTAAGAGCCGAATCTGCAATTATTAATGAAATTAAGCTAACTGAACGCAGGCTGTCTCTTGATTCACAATTGCTTCAGAGCCGCTATGATACTATTAGTACAAATCTAGATGAGGGCCAGGGGGAAGGAGGATCACAACTTAATGGGTGCTCTTTGTTCCCGCAAGACTCTCCCAGTATCAAACAGATTCTGGATTCACCCATTGTAGGAGAAAAACCAACTGTAGTAACAAGGGCACAGAGATCCAAACAGATAGGTGGAGGTAGTCTGTAGTAAATGAATTTAAGAGGCATATAAAAGGCTTAAAGGGTATTTATTAAGCACCACAGAGAACAACTGGTGTTCCCATCAGAAAGCAGGGAGCTAACTGACAGGGCAGAACACAGGAGAAGATGACATCAGGGAAAATGGAATGTAGGACTCAAAGAGGTACAGAGAAACATAAGTGCAGAGAATACAACATATCCTCTTCCCTTCATATAGAAAAACAAAGAAAAAGCTAAATAAAACAAAAAAAAATGCTAAGCACATGCTCTTCGTTACAGGAAAAGAGACCTCACTTACAAACAAAGTCACGTAAGTGACCCGGAGGTTTTCTCACTCTCAGGGTTCTACTGGCACAAGTTTGGTTAGTTCCACTGGCACTAGTCTCACTGGAGGACACATCACCTTCACGCTCAGCTTTTTTATACAGTGCTACGCGCCTCAAATTCCAACTCTCGCCGTTAAATAGAGTCACGAATCTTTTATGGACAGACTTGACCTTAAATGGTCCCCTGAATTTCGTCAAACCAACACCGACTCGACCAGGTTTGACTTTCACCCAATCATTCACTGCAAATTTACACGCTCCATCTGGATCACACTCTGTGTCAGGCTTACCAGGACCAACAGGAACGTCAGCGTTCAGATACTCTTTCATCCATGCCGCAACAAGCTTAGTGCCCGCTGAACGTCCCCTCATGACAGAAAATGGAATCATACCGGTCACACTATTTTCAGTAGTTCTGTAGGCCCAAACCAGGTCATTAACCAGACACCTCACATCCGTCCTAGAAGAAATCGCCATTTGAATGGCACCTTTAACCATCCGGTTTGCCCTCTCAACTATGCCATTCCCCTGGGGGTTGTAAAGTGAGGTCCTTGAGTGTGCAATACCGCACCTTCCCAAGAAATTGGCCATCTCCAGGGAGGTGAGTTGCGTTCCATTATCGGTAATGATCCTTGTGGGAAAGCCTTCCTCTCTAAAGATCTCACTCAGCACAGCAATAGTGCTGTTAGTAGTGATCTCCTTCATGAATTTGACTACTAACCACTTGGAAGAGACATCAACTACTACTAATCCAAACCTCATATCTTGACCTAACTGGTAGAACGGGCCAATAAAATCGAGACATATGGTGTGCCATGGACACCCTGGATCTACTATTGAGCCACAACCAGTATGGCTACCCACTTTAAGTCTCTTCTCGCTTTCCAAGCAATCTGTACATCTTTCCACCCACTGAGAGATTTCGGAGTCCATTCCGGGCCACCAAAAATTCTCTCTGACTCTCCTCTTGGTGAGGGACTGCCCTAGGTGACCCTCATGGGCTAACTTAAATAAAGTAAATCTCACTTCTTGTGGAGGAATGAATTTGTCATCCATTAAAATCATGAACCCATCTTTGTCCAAGACAGACAATTGTTCCAGGACCTTCAAATAAGGACGAAGTGCGGGGGATAAGCAACTCTCTCTCCTTGGACCCTTCGCAATCAGGTCTTTGACCTCACCCAACACCACATCTTTAGCCATGGAGGTATTCCATAAACTCCTACTAATTGCCCCAGCACACATATCTACAACTTCATCCACAGCGGCCACAGAGCCCTCTGAGTTGAGAGATTCCACTCCTAGCTTGTCCACCATCTCCCAAGGTAGTGGAAGTCTAGAGAGTCCATCCGCTTGGCAATTCCTCCAACCAGGAATATACTCAACAGTGTACAAATACTCTTGGATCCTAGCAGCGAGTCTAGCTAACCTGGCAGAACCCTTGCCAGCACCACCAGGTGAAAGAATCTTAACTAAGGGTTTGTGATCCGTCAATAACATGAATTTGAACCCCCACAGGTACATCCTATAATACTCGCAACCCCATGCTGCAGCTAGGGCTTCACGCTCGATTATAGAGTAATTCCTCTCGGCCGTAGTGAGTGTCCTTGAAGCAAACGCCACAGTCTTAAGACCAGATTCGTGTACCTGAGCCAAAACCGCACCAACACCTACAGCACTCGCGTCCACTGTCAAGACTGACTTGCGGTTGGTGTCGAACGGTGTCAAGATGCCTGCCTCACAAATTTCAACCTTGATTTTTTTAAAACACTCGTCTTGTTCCACACCCCACACAAACTTGCATCCATTCCTCAACAACACCTTGATCTTTTCGGTTTTCTCTGCAAAATCTCTGACAAACTTAGCGTAGTACTCGATGAGGCCGAGGAAAGACCTCAACTGATCTTTGTCACACGGAGCTGGTGCATTCCTAATGGAGTCCAATAAGTCTCTCTTGGGTTTCACCCCGTCAACAGACAAAGTATACCCAAGATATTCAACCTCCTCCACCGCAAATTTACATTTCTCTTTCTTAAGAGTCGATCCTGCTTGTTCCATCCTCTCCAAAACAGTCTTCAGAATAACATTGTGTTCTTCAACAGTCGCTCCAAATATCAGAACGTCATCCTGAAAATACACAACATTGTTCACACCCTTCAGTACAGCCCCCATCATTCTTTGAAACACCCCTGCTGCAGAGGCAAGTCCGAAAGGCATTAGTGTAAATTGGTATATTCCCTCAGTTGTTATGAACGCGGTCAATGCCTTTGAGTCTTGGTGTAGTTTTATTTGATGATAGGCGCTGCGAAGGTCTAACTTAGAAAAATACTTTCCCCCTTTTAGTGATAGGACTAACTCGTTGATGTTTGGTAAGGGGAAGTTGTCTACCACAATGTTCTGGTTCAGGGTGCGAAGGTCCACACAAAAACGAAATTTACCATCAGATTTGGTCGTAATAACTACGGGGGAAATCCAGGGTGACGTTTCGATCTGCTCTATCACCCCCTGATCTAGCATCTCCTTCAGCATCTTCTTCACTTCATCCCGTGCAATGAATGGAACCTTCCTCACCCTGTGTTGCATGGGTATGGCATCATCCCGCAGGACAATTTTATGAACATAACCTCTCAACTCTCCAATATGCTCATCAAACAAACCATTCATCCCTTCCACAATTGAATCCGTGGTTATACTATCTACCACCATCACTTGTTGTGCTGCCCTTGGATTTATTATTATTCCGAGGTCATACTGTTGCCCCCATCCTAAAATTGCAGGACCAGATCTGGCTACATACACCTTTCCTTCAGCAGAGCGATCCTTGAATGATATTACACATACCATAAACCCAATCACATCTATGCTTTCACCCTGAAAACCACAGGCATTAATATCACTAGTAAACAATTGCACATCCTTCCAATTTGCTAAATACATATCCTTGGGGATAATGGTCCACAAAGATCCAGGATCAACCATCAACTGGACCTCAATTTTATCAATTAGAAAAAGAGCTTTTGGTCTAAATCTTCTACCAGGTACACCTTCATTCACACCATCCCCACCTAAACACAATATTTTGTTGGCACCCTCAACACTGACAATGTCACTTACTACTTCCCTGGTTTCTACAACAGCTACTTTATCAGCGTTTGCACCTCTACACATCTTTGCAAAATGTCCTTTCCTCCCACACTTCCTACACATCTTATCAATTGCAAAGCATCTCCTGAAGTCCGAACTATGAAAAGTACTCCCACACCTACTGCACATTCTTCCTTGAAATCTATTCTTGTCATTGCCTGAGAACCCATTGTTAAATCTCCTCTGACTACTTCCTCCCATATCTACACTTTTCCTGTTCACAGCAGCAACTTCGTCATGATCAACACAAGAAACTCCATTGCCTTGAACATTTTCCTTTGTGTTATCTTTTTTTTCCATCTCTCTCATGCATGCATTCGATTCCTCAACAACTTTTGCAATGTCAATGGCCATTTGCAGGGTAGGATTTTTTGCGGCCCACAGTTTTTCCTGCATCTTTTTATTCCGGCATTGTACTATCAGCTGGTCTCGTATCATTTCGTCCCTTATCTCTCCAAAATTACATTTAATTGACAGCTCGCGTAACCTAGCCACAAATTGGTCTACTGATTCTTCATTCCTTTGGGGTTGAGTGTAAAATTTGTGCCTCGCCATGACGATGTTTACTTCCTTTGCGTATTGTTTTTTCATGCGAGCTTTAGCCTCAGTGTACACATTGGTTATTGCCCTACCATCTTGATTCACTCCTACCGGAAGGTATTTGAAAGAACGTTGACCTTCTTTGCCTAATGCGCTTAGCAAGAGGGCTTTTTTTCTAGTTGCACTGAAATCCTTCCCATCAAGTGCTTCAATGTAATTCTCGAAAATGTCTATCCATTCATCCCACTCGATGGGGGGATCTCCAGTAGTTTGTAGAAACATAGGAGGTACTATGACATTAAGATTCTCCATTTAAAAATTCCTTTAAAAAAAATTGCAGTCTTTCAATTAATTGCTTATTTTCCAAATGAAAATAGTAAGGGTACTATTTTCCCAAACACAGAGGTGGTCAGTTTTTTATTGATGTATTCACTCATCCACACGTGCAACTACTAAAAAGAAATGAATATTTCCTTCAATCTCACTGTTCAATATATCAATATATCACCATATTATTCCCTCAATCTTACTGTAATATTGCTTGTGTCAGAGGAAACTCATCGTTTTGGTTAGGGTTAAGCTTTTTTCTAACTCGACTTCCAAACTATTTCCTCACCGTTTGAATCGCCTTCTTTGATATTCTCAGTCACTCGTTTTTGAAGAAATCCGCTACAGAAAGCGTCCTTTCTTAGCTGTTACGAAGTTTGTTCTCCGCGTTGATCAGTACCGGTTGCCTAGTTACCATGTAAACTCTTAAAATGGCCGCTACGTACGTTACGTTGCGTCAGTGCGTCACTGCCGCTACGTCACTACTGCTTGTGACGCTTGTTCCTTTCCTGTGCTTAATGCTTCCTTCTAGACGCTGGCCATTATAAGCATAATGACTCCGTTCGGATTCCACGGTGAGTGAGCTCGTGTTTTTCTGCTCGAGGGAGATTTAAAAAATGCGCGATGTTGAAAATGCTGCGCGATGTTGAAAATGTTTCCGTTTGTACCGGAGATGCCGGTCAACTTTAAAAGATACAAACAGTCAATATGATTAAAGCGCACAAATTCACACCGCTACTCCTTGCGCTCACCTCAATTTCCAAAACGACACGTTTAAATTCCTTTCACATCCAAGAATTGTGAAAGATGCGCACCATCTCTGAAACGGTTTACTCCATTTGGCAATCAACTTGGTTTCTTCTACAGGAACTACACTTTGCACAGTCCCAAAACACACCAGATCACAGTTCGATTCTAGTTTAAGGTATAAACGGGCGAATATTCTTTCAAATTCTTTCAGTTGTTTGAGAGATAAGCAGATTTCTTTTTAAAGTTTCTTCCCGTTTTTTTTTAAAGTTGTAGGGACTTTTCTTTTGCTTGTTCTCAGTTCCTCAAAGCTTAAAAGGTGCTTACTTGTCTTGAAATGCTTGGTTCTTCTTTTCCAGCAAACTTGCGTGGTTCTTTTCACCAGTGGAGTTCTCCTCCCTCTGTGGTTGTTTAGCTCTCCTTGCTCATCGTCGCCATGTGTAGTAAATGAAGTTAAGAGGCATATAAAAGGCTTAAAGGGTATTTATTAAGCACCACAGAGAACAACTGGTGTTCCCATCAGAAAGCAGGGAGCTAACTGACAGGGCAGAACACAGGAGAAGATGACATCAGGGAAAACGGAATGTAGGACTTAAAGAGGTACAGAGAAACATAAGTGCAGAGAATACAACATAGTCCTGCCCCAACGGGTAAAAAACGAAAGGCACAGATAACCTGTCTGATATTGAAAAACGGTTATCAAGTATTGAGACCCAACATTTAAACATCTGTGTACCACAAGCTGAATCTAGATCTGGCTAAACCACCCAAACGGGTAAAAATAGAAGTGGGGAAGTAGCTACATCTGACCGCCCAGGGCAAAAAAAGACACAGCTTGGGACCCCTAAGGGCCTCACAAGTTCCCCTCTGGATGTAGATACCTTGACCCAGGTTGGTAATCAGGTAATAAATCTGACGACCAAGAACAAACCGGCAGGGGTAGGAATCCCTCAAAATGAAGGTAGCCCACATAAGACCACTGCTGTGGAATGTCCACCACGACATTTACCTGTTAGTAGTCCAGACTTACCTAAATTTTCCACCCCAAACTACACCTTACATTGTTGTTTTAGTAAATGTTCGCCCATTGACCCCAGGGGAAGGGGAAGACTGTCCATCTTTGAGGAACAAATCACTGTACCTCGTAAATGCTAAGACAGGAATTAAAAGTAGTATCCTGTGTTCTGAACTGAGGATGACACGAAGGGTCAGATGGGTTGGACCAAGTGAGAAAACTCTTGAGGGGGACTGTATAGTCTTAGCGTTCAGGTACCCAGGGCTGGTGAGAGCTATAAATGATAGGTTGTTGGACCAAATCATAGACAAATTAAAAGTCATGATCCTACCTTTGGGGTTCTTTTACCGCCCTCCCATATGGCAACCAAACCTAACAGGAATAGGGTGTTATAATAAAACAAACCAGCAATCACAATGTCCACCCTGGTCTCATGTAAATCGTTTTGACCCTTTGAGTACCCTAGCAGAGGTCGATTGACTACATACAGGGACCCTCATGGAAAATGACGCCAAAGATAAAACCGCATTTCCATCAGGTAATGGGAATATTAGCGAGCATATCATATTTGTCGATCCTTTGGGAGAACGTGGTGATCCTCAGCAGTCTTGTAATAAAGACAAAACGCAGGCTCTGGTTACAGATTGTGAAGACAATCAGGAATTCATACAAGTTGACCAAATGGTCAACGGTTTAAATCTAAGTAAACATCTAGATATAGTAAAAAATCAATTGGATAGATGTACCCTTCGCTTAATCTCGTGGAATGTGGTAGGCATCGCACGAAGATTACGGGATGAGGTATGGATGAGATATATTAATTCCTTTGACATTATTTGTCTTCAAGAGACTTGGAGTAGAACTGATCCATGTCTGGATGGATATTTCTCATCTATTGTTCATGCTGAACCTTCATTGGCTGGAAGGGCAAAAGGTGGCTTAATGACTTCAATTTCGGTTAAATATAAGTCATTAAAAATAGATAAAATAATGGTCTCTTCATGGTACCAATTGATTTGGATTACTAATTAACTTCCCGTCCCTCTCCTTTTAATTAATTGGTACTATAACATTTTTGATACGCAGACTGCACTCATTATGGATGGCTTACAGGCTGAAATAGCTAAAGTGACCAAAAATTCCTCCCCCCTGTGTAATATGTGGCTGGGGGATTTTAATTGTACTACATGCTATCAATGTGGGACCAAGGCCTGTGGTCTACTTGATATTAATGAACAACCACTTGCACACTTTAAGCACACTATACAGGGTGACGCATTGAATAACATTATTGTGATAAATGATCTTTACATGCTAGATATGTTGACCAGTACTTTATCAGTGCCAATACCAACATTTCAAGGGAATGGGGGACAAATGAGTGTAATCGATTTTGTACTGGTTTCTTGTAGGGATGTTCATCTTATTGATAATTTTAGAGTAGAAGAAAATCCTGCTAGTGCTTATAATCCACTTGTCCTACTGTTGAGCACTGTGGCTGGCAGGGAACAGTCTTCTGAACAACCTATGAAATATAGTCAGATTCGTGGTTTTAGGCTAAAATGGGATAAGGTTCATACTAAAAAATTGGAGGAAACTATTTTTAAGGCCAACCGTTTACAAGTAGCCACCTGTTTAACGAATACTTGTGAGCCGGAATCAATAGTTCAGAACTTTGAAGCTCTCTGTGAGAGCGTGGCCACGTTTTTACTTAAACCTGCAGGGAAGGGTGGTACCCAAGACAACAAATGGTTTGATGCTGAATGTTCTGCAGCACAAACACTATTGAAGAAGGCCTTACATAGAGCCCCGCGGGATAAGGAGATGGTCAAGAGAGCAAGAATAAACTATAAAGAGACCATTGAAAAAAGGAAACTGGAATTGAAAAAATTAGCCTGGGATGACCTTGAGAAAGCCTCTGACCTCAGGGATAGTAGGTTGTTCTGGGAGGTGATAAATTGACCCTTCCTTAGCAGTGAAAATAGGACTATGATTATGCAGATAACCTGGGAGGATTGGGAGTCTCATTACTCCAGGATTTTTAATCCAAAGGGTATTAGTCTGATAAACGAAAGTGAGGACAAAATCCATCTTAATATTGAGACTGCACAACAGCTTAGCCTCTCGCTCACTTTCGGTGAAGTGGAGGAGGCCTTGAGAAGAGGTATGTCACTTAAGGCACCAGGCCCTGATGCTGTACCCTTGATTTTGTTTAAAAATAATCCTGTAGTTTGGGTACCTCTGTTGCTTAATGTTTTTAAGGCGATTATTGTGGGGGGCATTCCATCATCATGGAAAGAGGCAGTAGTAGGGCCAATTTTAAAAAAAGGTAATAAAAGCGACCCCTGTTGTTACAGGGCAATCTCCCTAATAGACGCATCTTGCAAGCTATTGGGGAGAGTAATATTGGCTCCCCTAGAGACATGGGCAACCTCCTCTGGTCTCATTGTGGATTCACAATATGGTTTCAGAAATGGTAGAGGGACAACGGAGCAGTGTCTCAATCTGGCCCTGATTATGGGTAAGTACATAAAGGCCAGGGGTATCTCTATGCACCTGGCCTTTATGGACCTATCAAGTGCCTTTGATACTGTGTGCAGGAAGAAATTGTGGCTAATAATGGAGTCTATGGGCTTTGAGGAACCGTTGGTCACTTTGCTACGTAGATTACATGCTGCTACCTCTGTGGCCATTCGATATGGGCCTGGGGCCAAAAAGACAGGGCCCATTCCATCAACGGAAGGTGTCAGCCAGGGCTGTATTTTGGCCCATTTTTGTTTTTAGTTTATACAAATGGTTTAGAAACATTCTTGATGGAAAAAGGTTTGGACTTTCCTAAAATTAATGGCAAATGCATACCTTTATTGTCTTACGCAGATGATAATGTGTTAATGACTTTGACTGCATATAGTATGCAAATATGCTTAAATGCTTTAAATGAATTTATGCTGGGTTTAGACCTAAAGGTAAACTTCACAAAATCACTCACAATGGTCTGTGGCCAAAATAAGACCAAAACCCGTAAAATTGTTGTGGATAACTTGGTTATCGAAAAAGTTCCAAATTTTAATTACTTGGGAAATGTCTTTCACAAAACCTTGAATTGGGACCCTATCATAATATCACGGGTACAAATTTTTATGCTTAAGTATACTGAATATAATGTCTATATGTATTGTGCGTTTTGATATACTGTCCCAGTGTTTTGTGTTTTAATCTTTGGATATGAAATACCATTTGTGAATTTGTACGTTACAATTGTATACTTTTATGATTCTTTTTTTTTAATCGAATAAAGTTATTACTGACTGACTGAGTAGTACAGTTAGATGTACTGACTTCACTTCTCCTATATGTATTTTGTGAATAAATGAAGTTGGGAAGTCATGATGTTGTCACCTTTAATGTTTTTGGCCATGCACACAGTTCTGCTGCTGCTCACAAAAGGTGAAATGTTGCATTGATTCTTCTTGCGCCAGTCTCATGGCATATTCTCACATCTGTTACCTTTTGGCTCATGGTGATGCCACCTTTGGAATGGTGCAAATTGCAAAAAACACAGTTGATGGACAGAATGCAGAACAATGTCTTACATTCACCCCAGTACAAAGATCTGGGCTATATGCAAATCAGCCTTGACCCTGTGCCTCATGGGAACAGTCCAGCCCGAACTACCAAGCCATGTCTTTCCTAGACCGGAATCAAGCATCCAAGGACCGGTTTCTGGCTATCAGCCTTCTTCAGCCTGGATAGCTTGACTCCAGTGATGTGGAGAGCCTGGGACTCACGTCTGAGCATACCCAGCCCACTCGGGGTGAAAATTGCAAAAAACACACTTGATGGACAGAATGCAGAACAATGTCTTACATTCACCCCAGTACAAAGATCTGGGCCTAAATCCATCGTTTTTTTGCACTCCACACCACCCTAGGTCAGACAATGGCTATATGCAAATCAGCCTTGACCCTGTGCCTCATGGGAACAGTCCAGCCCGAACTACCAAGCCATGTCTTTCCTAGACCGGAATCAAGCATCCAAGGACCGGTTTCTGGCTATCAGCCGTCTTCAGCCAGGATACTTTGACTCCAGTGGTGTGGAGAGCATGGGACTCATGTCTGAGCATGCCCATCCCACTCAGGGTGACAAATGCAAAATAACAGTTGCTCAGACGTGAGTCCCATGCTCATGCTCTCCACACCACTGGATTCAAGCAAGCCGGGCTGAAGACGGCTGGAATGCCAGAAACCGGTCCTCGGAAGCTTGTTTCCGGTCCAGGGAAGGCATGGCTTGGCAGTTCAGGCTGGACTGTTCCCATGAGGCACAGGGTCAGACTGATTTGCATATGGCCATGTCTGAACTGGGGTGGTGTGGAGTGCAAAAAACGATGGATTTAGGCCCAGATCTCTGTACGGGTGAATGTATGACATTGTTCTGCATTCTGTCCATCAACTGTGGTTTTTACCCTTGGAATGGTGGCACTGCTTCTGACTATATGGCCAGTGCAGTGCACCACACATCCCTTTGCACATTGCCCTACCTGCTCACAATGGTCACACCATGTGATGATCCCAAAGTCAGTAAGAATTGTTTGTCCACAGGAAGGGGCTGACTGACACCTTACACTTTGGGGTGAGTCCCTATTGCCACCTCTACTTCACTGAGGCAGACATTGTGGTTCAATTAGTGGCTGGTAGACATGTACTCTTACGTATCTTCATCAATGTGTATATGGTGTTCACGATCTTGGGATGTGAAATGCAAAGTGCACCCTCACAAAAGGCTCCGTCCAGCCTGTAGGGTGTGAGTAGATATGCCAGGAGATATTCCTTCTGCAATTGTAAAGGGTGACACTACTTGTGGCCTGCAACAGACTTTGCCTTTTTTCAGACATTCCTATTTCCTCCATGGGTGTGGGCTAAGTTGGGATATTGCCACAAACCCATTCTTCTCCCTGCCTATCAGGATCACAGTAAAACATTTACATTTGTATTATTTCCCTGGGTTTACCTTCTGGTGGATCACTGCTCCTACATTTTGCGAGACTGCTATACTGGATTGTTCAAGGACAACAGACATCTGTGTGATTGAAAGATATTTATTCACATGTCTGTTGACATAGTTGGAAACTGGACCAGTACTTGGCCATGCAATCCCCACATCACATTGATGCCCAGTGGAGGGCCAGACAGAGTCCTTTAGGGTTGACAAGTCAAAAGGATGAGGAAGAGTTCAGTCAGCAGTCTGATTGCTGTGTCATTGGTAACCAAATGAAATATGGCAGTCCATGTCGAGGTCTAAGGTGAGTGTCACAGAGTGTATTGGGGGACAGTGGAAGGTGATATGCCGTGGCATGATTCTCAGACTGGACCAGTACTTGGCCATGCAATCCCCACATCACATTGATGCCCAGTGGAGGGCCAGACAGAGTCCTTTAGGGTTGACAAGTCAAAAGGATGAGGAAGAGTTCAGTCAGCAGTCTGATTGCTGTGTCATTGGTAACCAAATGAAATATGGCAGTCCATGTCGAGGTCTAAGGTGAGTGTCACAGAGTGTATTGGGGGACAGTGGAAGGTGATATGCCGTGGCATGATTCTCAGCCCAGAACCAAGTAGAAACTGGCCATTTGGCCTAGAGGAATGCTACAGCTTCCTTCTTTACAACAAGGCAGATTCAACCTCATCTTTGTCCTCTGATGTGTCATGTGCTTCACATGTGGGTGGTGGTAGATTGGCTGCAGCACTGTGAGGCACTGACACATCAGGGGCGGAGATGTGGATGTAGAAGCAGCAGCAGCATTCATCTGCACCAGACCTTGCTGCAGCAATGCAGTGATGATGATCTGCAGTGCATGGAAGATTCCAGCTACATCTTGCTGGTGTGCAGCCATGGCAGCCATTTGTTCGACCTGCATCCGCTCTATGTCCTCCATTATCCTCTGCATGCAGCCCAACTCCTAGCTGTCATCGCTGGAGCCACTCTGACTGGACAGTTGTTCCTGTCTCTGAGTCATGACTCCAGCGATGTCAGCCAAGGAGTGTTGGAGAGCATTGAGCGGATTGTGGGAGTCTGTGATGTTGTACGTGGTCTCTGATGGAACGTAGACACCCACAAATGGAATCAAGTTTGGCCACCAGGCTGTCAAACCCCACCCGCACCTGATGAGCCATCTCCTGCTAGACCTCTAAGATACATGCAAAACAACAGTTGATGGTCAGAATGCAGAACAATATCATACATTCACCCCAGTACAGAGATCTGGGCCTAAATCCATCGTTTGTTTGCCCTCCACACCACCCCAGTTCAGACATGGCCATATGCAAATCAGCCTTGACCCTGTGCCTCATGGGAACAGTCCAGCCTGAACTGCAAAGCCATGTCTTTCCTGGACCGGAATCAAGCATCCTAGGACCGGTTTCTGGCTATCAGCCGTCTTCAGCCAGGATAGCTTGACTCCAGTGGTGTGGAGAGCATGGGACTTACGTCTGAGCATACCCATCCCACTCGGGGTGACAAATGCAAACCAACAGTTGATGGACAGAATGCAGAACAATGTCATACATTCACCCCAGTACAGAGATCTGGGCTCAAATCCATCGTTTATTTGCACTCCACACAACCCCAGTTCAGACATGGCCATATGCAAATCAGCCTTGACCCTGTGCCTCATGGGAACAGTCTAGCCCGAACTGCCAAGCCATGTCTTTCCTGGACCGGAATCAAGCATCCTAGGACCAGTTTCTGGCTATCAGCCGTCTTCAGCCAGGATAGCTTGACTCCAGTGGTGTGGAGAGCATGGGACTCACATCTGAGCATACCCATCCCACTCGGGGTGACAAATGCAAAACAACAGTTGATGGACAGGATGCAGAACAATGTCATACATCTACCCCAGTACAAAGATCTGGGCCTAAATCCATCTTTTTTTGCACTCCACACCACCCCAGTTCAGACATGGAAATAAGCAAATCACCCTTGACCCTGTGCCTCATGGGAACAGTCCAGCCCGAACTGCAAAGCCATGTCTTTCCTGGACCGGAAACAAGCATCCTAGGACCGGTTTCTGGCTATCAGCCGTCTTCAGCCAGGATAGCTTGACTCTAGTGGTGTGGAGAGCATGGGACTCACGTCTGAGCATGCCCATCCCACTTGGGGTGACAAATGCAAAACAACAGTTGATGGACTGAATGCCGAACAGAATATATGATGTCAGACCGTAGAAAAACATCCCGTATACCATCATACCGCAAATATGATCCCACAAGTTCTATTAGGCCGCAAATAAAGAGAACGAATACTTTTTAAACGAATATGCCTTTAACACACATGCCTTTAGAACAAAAAGGCATGCATATTAAAGGTATACTCGTTGTTAAAGTAGTTAAGGTAAGAGTACCCTACCCAACCCTACACTACACTGTAATGTAGTACCCCTGCACCACCCACCCTTGATAAACAGTCCTTTTCCTACATTTACACTACCCAGTACAACCCCCCAACACTACCATAAAGCACTTCACTTCCCTACACATACACTACAACACTACCTTAATACACTACCCCCAGCATGACCCTACACAAACACTACAATACTACCCTAAACCACTACACCCCAGCATGACCCTACACTACACAAACACTACAACACTACCCTAAACCCTAAAACACTACACCCAGCATGACCCTACACTACACAAACACTACAACACTACCCTAAACTCGAAAACACTACCCCTACATGACTCTACACTACACAAAAACTACAACACTACCCTAAACCCTAAAGCACTACCCCCAGCATGACCCTACACTACACAAACACTACAACACTACCATAAACCCTAAAACACTACACCCCAGCATGGCCCTACACTACACAAACACTACAACACTACAACACTACCCTAAACCCTAAAACACTACCCCTGCATGACCCTACACTACAACACTACCCTAAATCCTATAACACTTCCCCCAGCATGACCTTACAGTACAACACTACCCAAAACCCTAAAACACTACCTCCAGCATGACCCTACACTGCACAAACACTACAACACTACCCTAAACCCTAAGACACTACCCCAGCATAACCCTACACTACACAAACACTACAACACTACCCTAAACCCTAATACACTAATCCCAACATGACCCTACACTACACAAACACTACAACACTACCCTACACCCTAAAACACTAACCCAACATGACCCTACAGTACACAAACACTACAACACTTCCCTAAACCCTAAAACACTACCCCCAGCATGACCCTACACTACACAAACACTACAACACTACCCTAAACCCTAAAACACTACCCCTGCATGACCCTACAATACACAACACAAACACTACAACACTACCCTAAACCCTAAAACACTACCCCCAGCATGGCCCTACACTGCACAAACACTACAACACTACCCTAAACCCTAAAACACTACCCCCAGCATGGCCCTACACTACACAAACACTACAACACTACCCTAAAACACTACCCCCAGCACGACCCTACACTACACAACACTACAACACTACCCTAAAACACTACCCCAGCACGACCCTACACTGTACAAACACTACAACACTACCCTAACCCCTATAACACTTCCCCCAGCACGACCCTACACTAAACAACCACCACAACTCTACACTACACTAACACAACACTACACTACACAATAACTAGCCCAGCACGACCCCCACCCCTAAAAAATTAACCCAAACCGCCTTACCTCTCTCGTCATCGTGGTTTTCAAAACGCAAATGCATTTAACATACATGCCTTTACAACGTATTTCATTGTAAAGGCATGCGTGATAAATGCACATGCGTTTTGAAAAAATGCGGCATGATGGTATGCGAGGTCAACGTCCTTGCGGGTAAATGGTATGCGGCCTGAAAGTCCGCTCGAAAAAAAATGCGGGATAATGGCTGCAAACCTACAGAACAATGTCATACATTCACCCCAGTAAAGAGATCTGGGCCTAAATCCATCGTTTTTTTGCACTCCACACCACCCCAGTTCAGACATGGCCATATACAAATCAGCATTGACCATGTGCCTCACAGGAACAGTCCAGCCTGAACTGCCAAGCCATGTCTTTCCTGGACCGGAATCAAGCATCCTAGGACCGGTTTCTGGCTATCAGCCGTCTTCAGCCAGGATAGCTTGACTCCAGTGGTGTGGAGAGCATGGGACTCATGTCTGAGCATGCCCATCCCACTCAGGGTGACAAATGCAAAACAACAGTTGATGGACAGAATGCAGGACAATGTCATACATTCACCCCAGTACAGAGATCTGGGCCTAAACAGCATTAGAATTCAAGATTTGGATCTGGGAGGTCCTGGGAGACAGCTGTGGTGGTAGGTGCTTGCTGTGTGGTTTGTACAGGGGTGGGGCTGGCACGATGCAGCAGGGTTGCCCCGCTCCTGGAGGTGGGGTGCTGATGGAGTTTAGCAGTTGTTGGAGGGTGTCCATGTTGATGGTGGAGAATTCCTCCTCTTCATCAGTGAAGAGTGGGACAGGCTGATGTTCAGGAGGTGATGTTTGTCCCTCTGCAATGTAAAGGGGAGAAGCATTTAAACTGTATGTTTCATGAGTGATCATGCATGGGATGAGTTTACAAGCAGATTGCATGACAATGACCATTGTGACTATTTGGGAGGGGCTGCCTATTTCTTGCTGGATCTTGCCTTTTTCAACTACATCACAGGTGTGTGGTTGTACTTGTACAATGTCATCTCACAATTTGCAGACTATGACTAATGTAATTGGACAGTTAATACACACAGGCGGGACCAGGTGTGTCCTCTGTTCAGTTGTGAAGGAGATGCAGTTTATCCCACATTGTAGTCAATGTGGTTGAACTTCAATGTTTACATGTGTGTGCTGCATTGGGGGATACTCACCCATGCAGCTTTGTTTTTCTGCCCCTTATTTCTTTCAGGCAGTGGGCCTCCCCTTCTGTGCATTTCCAATGCTGAGATGTTGCAAGCTGGGCTAAATATGTGTCATGGTCAGAGTTGGGACACTTGTGCATTGTTTTCAGGTAGATGTCTTGGTTATGTCAGGGGTTGTGTGTACACGTGGGTGTGTCAAAATGTGACTTGCTCCTTTAAGGATGTGGGCCACACTCAGCCACCTCTGTGACGTGGCCTGCACCATGTGGAGATGTTTGGGGTACATGCATGGTATTCATCATGCACTGTCACTTGCATTGTCAGTGTGGCTCACAGACCCGTACCTTTTCTGTGTACTGTACAGAAGCATCAGTTGATTGCAAGATTAGTTATGTGAGGAGGACCCCCTTTAGGCGCATTCGCTACTAAGGCCTACCTGCTGTTTCAATGTGTGCTGCACTATGCAGTATACATGTGCATCCAGGTAGCTTTTTCTATCGTGATTTGTCTTGTGTGTATTGCTTACTGCCCTCCTGTTGGATTACCCATTTTGAGTATGGGGTTGCAAGAGTTTCTATTGTTGTTGCTGGCGGGACAGACGGTGTCAGCAATAATGGCCCTCTACGTTGACCCAACGTGTGATGTGTAAGTGGTCCAGGGTTAGATGGATGTGGAATTCCAATGCATATTTGTGGTGCTCAGGCCTTGTCACCACCACCCTGCTAACAGAAGCAAATGGCAGGGTGATGTGTGTTTGTGTATGTGACACACAGCAGGTCACATCGATGATACATGCTTTCCTGGTTACGGATATTCAATGGATTTGCTTGTGGGTGATAACAACCATGACTGCATATTTGGTAACTGACACTGTTGACTTAACAAACAGCTAGGTTTACATGCACATAATAGTGTCATGGGCAAATGACACCAGGACTGATGTGGAAAGTTGTTTTCTTTATGGTAGATTTGTACACTTGGGGGTGGTGGTGTGCAATTCGACCTAAGAGTATGATAAGTTTGCTACTTATCGTTATTTGATGCTACTTTGCTATCCTTGCTTGTTGTCATGCTTTGGTTGTCTTACTTCCCTACAGGTACATTGTAGTTCTGTGAGTCTGGCACACAGACAAGTCATGCAGTACAGATTTGGTTACCACTTTCCTGATATGCATTGTCCCTGCCCTGCGGTGTAGGCATAGCTCCCCTGCTCATTGTATTACATAACCTTTTGAGTGAAGTCTGCTGTTTGGGTGAATTTTGGGATACGCACGTTTTAGACATTTGGCTGCATGATCAGTTTGTTGTGACATTGCGGGGTATATTCACAGGCCCCTATCGCAACCACAACATCATTTTCTGTGACGTTGTGGCGTTGATAGGGGCCTCGCCTAATTCACAAGGCAGCGTTAAGTCACTTAACGCGGCTTGTAATTAGACCCACTTCCACGCTGTGTTTAGCGTGAAAGAGTCGTGCAGTGGGTGTTGTGGTAGGCGTTACCCTGCAACACACATTGATATTTACGCTGCCCCCTATTCACAAGGGCAGCATAAATAGGAGCTAACGCAAAACTTGAGACGAGGAAAACCCTTGTCTCAAGTTGGCAATATGAGGAGAACTGCTTTATTTCTCCTCGTTTTTGCATTGTCCATGTGTGCTGCCTTGTGCAGCACACATGGGAAAAGCAAAATGCTATGGTTTGTTTATGTACAGGATGGGACAGCTTCCTGTACATAAACAAACCATTTTTTCATGCATGTTTGTAATTTACATGTGTGCTGCATGAAGCAGCACAAATGTAAGTTAGTAAATGGCATTGTAGGTTTATTTATATGCAGGAAGAGACACCTTTCTGTACATAAAGGAAACCTCCCTGCTTTCAGACACCCTCGCACTATAGTGCAAGGGGGCCTGCGTTGGTGCTAATTGTGAGACAGCGCCATCGCAGGGGGGAAAGCAAGGCTGCACAGTGTCCTTGTGGATATGGTGCAGCCTTGCTTTTCCAAGGTGGTGGAGAGAGGGGTTAAGACAAGAAGGCTAATACCTCTCTGCTACATTTCCTTGTGAATATCACTCTGCATGTGTTTCTGGTATGCAGACTCACTAGAGGGTTTCTCACTTGGTGTGCACACAGTGATGGCTGGCAGTGGGAGTTCTGCAGGGTGATGGTGCGGGGGGCTGGTTCAGGTCAGGTGAGGGGCAGGATGGGGGGTAGTGGAGTTGGAGACATGACATGCTTGAGTTAGGTAATTAATCCATACTACTATTTAACTTGCACTTGCTGCAACACTGAGTTAGCTATGCTGTAAGCGCAAGGTAATTGGTTGGATGTATTTATTTACTTACCTAACTTCAGCACGTAGTATCTCCAACTCCACTATCCCCATCCTGCCCCTCCCCCATCCAGCACAACCGCCATGCACCATCGCCCCACAGGGCTTGCGCTGCAAGCTGTCAATGTGTACACAAGACTGCATCTCATGGACATGCACAGGGACACATTTACTGAAAGTGGGGAGAGCTACCCAATCCCTTGGGAGTTCTCATCACTAAGGCGGAAATACCTGGATAGACCGTCTGCATTGGCGTGGTCCGATCCAGGCCGATGTTCCACCCTAAAGTCCATTCCCTGTAGGGAGATGGACCACCTTAACAACTTGGGATTTTCCCCCTTCATTTGCATTAGCCAACGAAGGGGGCGGTGGTCAGTCTGAACCAGGAAGTGCGAGCCAAACAAGTATGGCCGCAGCTTCTTCAGAGCCCAAACCACCGCAAAGGCTTCTCGCTCAATGGTACTCCACCTCCGTTCCCTGGGGAGTAGTCTCCTAGACAGGAAGACCACGGGTTGATCCAAGCCCTCATCATTTAGCTCCGATAACACTGCCCCAATGCCATGTTCTGACGCATCTGTTTGGACAATGAATTCTCTAGCAAAATCAGGGGCCTTGAGTATCGGAGCGGAACACAATGCTTGCTTCAAGGTCATGAAGGCTCGCTGGCAAGCCTCCGTCCAGACTACCCGTCAGGGTTGTTTCTTGGAAGTAAGTTCAGTGAGGGGTGCCACGATGGTGCCATACCCCTTCACGAAGCGACGGTAGTATCCAGTGAGGCCCAGGAAGGCTCGGACCTCAGTTTGAGTCTTGGGGGGCTCCCAGGCTATGATAGCCTCAATCTTTGCCTGGAGGGGCTGCACCGTCCCTCTGCCCACCAAGTGGCCTAGGTACACCACCGACCCCTGTCCGATCTGACACTTGCTGGCCTTGATTGTCAAGCCAGCCTGTTGCAGGGCATGAAGAACAGCTTGCAAGTGCTGCAAATGATCCTCCCAGCTGCTACTGAAGGCAGCAATGTTGTCCAGGTAAGCAGCGGAAAAAGCTTCCATACCAGAAAGGACCTTGTTCACCAGCCGCTGAAAAGTGGCAGGGGCGTTCTTGAGCCCAAAGGGCATCACACGGAACTGGTAGTGTCCCTGAGGTGTAGAGAAGGCTGACCTTTCCTTCGCCCCCTCAGTAAGGGAAATCTGCCAGTACCCTGAAGTTAGGTCAAAGGTACTTAAGTATTGGGCAGCTCCCAGCCGGTCGATAAGTTCATCCGCCCGTGGGATGGGATGTGCATCAGTCTTGGTTACTGAATTTAAGCCTCGGTAGTCCACACAGAATCTCAATTCAGGTGTGGTGCCTGGTGGGGCAGCTTTTGGTACCAAAACCACCGGGCTGGACCAAGGGCTACTAGAAGGTTCAATCACTCCTAGCTCCAGCATCTTGGCGACTTCACTTTTGATGCTGGCCTTCACCTTGTCCGACAGCCGGTAGATCTTAGACTTCACAGGTGGGCTGTCTCCTGTGTCCACGTCATGGGTACACAGGTGGGTCCTACCCGGGACAAGGGAGAACAGAGAAGAAAATTGCTCCAGGATCTGGCGGCAATCTCTCTGCTGTTCAGGAATCAGGGATGGTGAGAGAATCACTCCCTCCACCGACCCATCCTTTTCTTGGGACGAGAGAAGATCAGGGAGAGGTTCGCTTTCCTCTTCCTCTGCTCCATCGGTCACCATCATTAAGACAACCTCGGGCCTCTCATGATGTGGCTTGAGGCGATTGGCATGCAGCACCCTGTGTGGCTGCCTCGGGGTCTTAAGATCCACCAAGTAGGTGGATTTACCCTTTTTCTCCAAAACCTCAAAGGGGCCTGTCCAACGGTCCTGGAGGGCATTTAGCTCTCCAGGTTCCATTACCCACACTTTTTGTCCAGGCTCCAGTTCCACTGGGTGAGCGTTGTGGTCATACCACTCCTTCATAACTGCTTGGCTGGCCTCCAAGTTGTCAGAAGCTTGCTTCCACAACTTAGCCATTTGGCTCCGGAAGGCCAGCATGTAGCTCACCACGTCCTGGGGAAGCTTCCTGGGAGTCTTTTCCCATCCGTCTTTCACCAGGCTGAGAGGACCCTTTACAGGGTGCCCGTACAAAAGTTCGAAGGGGCTGAAGCCCCCTCCCTTCTGTGGCACTTCCCTGTAGGAAAACAAGAGACAGGGTAGGAGGACGTCCCATTTCCTCCGCAGGCTCTCAGGTAGACTCCTTATCATACCTTTCAAGGTTTTATTGAACCTTTCCACAAGACCATTGGTTTGTGGGTGGTAAGGGGTGGTAAACCGATAGGTAACACCGCACTCCTTCCACATAGCCCGCATGTATGCTGAAAGGAAGTTAGTCCCCCTGTCGGACACAACCTCCTTGGGGAAACCCACTCGGTGAAGATCCCCATCAGGGCCCTTGCCACTGCGGGTGCAGTGATGGTCCTCAGAGGAATTGCCTCTGGGTACCGTGTGGCATGATCCACTAAGACCAGGATGAACCGGTGACCAGCTGAAGTTGGTGGATCCAATGGCCCTACAATGTTGATGCCCACCCTCTCAAAGGGGGTGCTAACGACAGGTAGTGGTTCCAGGGGAGCTTTTAGCTTCACCCCTGTTTTCCCACTGGCTTGGCAAGACACACACGTCCGACAATATGTATCAGACGCCACTTTCATTCGAGGCCAGTAGAAGTGGGGGACAAGCCGGGCAAAGGTCTTGTCCTGTCCTAGGTGTCCTGCCAATGGTATCTCATGAGCCAGTTCCAAAAGAAAGGCTCTAAAGCATTGAGGGACCACCAAGGCCCTGGATGAACCATGTCCAGGTGCCTTGGGCTCACTGTAGAGGAGTCCATCCTCCCAGTAAATCTGGTAGCTCCCTACAATGTTTCCTGCTGCCTGGGCTTTGGCCTGTTGCCGCAGCCCCTCAAGAGTAGGACACTCCTTCTGAGCTTTGCAGAACTCTTCCCGGGAAGGACCTCCCTCCACATGCCATTCAGTAGGGATGGGTAGGTTCTCCAGGGAAGCAACATTCTCCCCTGTGGACTCCAGATCCACCTCTGCAGGTGGCCCGTCTGTCTCACGAGGTGGAGATGCCGAGGCAGGGTCCTCCGGCCTCCTGTCCTTCTCCTCTCTGGCAGCCGGCTGGGCCATTGTTCCAGGCTCCAGCGTAAGTGAACTCCCCCTTCGGGCAGTCGTGGACCTTGTGCTGACACAGGCCCAGTCTGGGGGTCCCAGCATCTCAGAGTGAGTCTGGTACTCCACCCTCCTCCAAGCATTGTGCTCCATATAATTTCCTAACAGGCAGTCAACAGGCACGGCAGGGCTTATGGCAACTCGAAGTGGACCTGCAACCCCTCCCCACTCAAAGGGAACCTCGGCCACAGGATAGTGGCCCAATCTGCCGTCAGCCATCAGGGCGGGATGGAGTACATCTGGGATGACCTGCTCCGGTGACACCAGTTGACTCCTTACCATAGTCATACTGGCTCCTGTGTCTCTCAGAGCCTCCCCTCTACGGCCGTTGATGGTGACCCAATGCTCATACTTAGTAGTATTAGAGGGCAGTTGGGTCTTTGGAACCATCTCCTTATCTCCCAGGGACACTAAAGTGACACCCGCCCGCTCCCCTCCGTTACCCAAAGGCATCTCCTCCCCGAGCACTACACTAGTTATTCCCGGGGCTTTTCCTCCAGTGGGAGGGGGTGGTCTTTTTGGGCATCTCACATCTCCTTTATAGTGTCCCACACCACCACACTCAAAACAATGAACAACCCTGGGCTGCTGGCTTGGGCCAGGATTAGGGTTGCGAGGGGGGTTACTCTTAGGGATGAATCCTCTGCCCCTTCCTTGCAAAGTGTTTTGTGGACCTTTTGAGAACTCCCTCTTATTATCCCCTCCCTCTTTCTTCTGGGGGGCGCCCTGTCCAGACTTCTGAGAATCCCCTCCAGTCCCCTTAGATGACACCCGGGTACTAACCCAGATGTCCGCCTCCTCAGCAAGCTTCCTGGGGCTGGTCAGCTTGCTGTCCACCAGATGCTGTCGTAGCTCGGGAAGACATTTCTCGAGTAGGTGTTCCTTGAGTATGAGGTCATATAAACCTTCATAGTCCCCTACCTCGCTGCCTTTCACCCAACTCTCCAGGGCCTTCCTGGCGTAATCCAAAAAGTCCACCCAGTTCTGCGTGCCTAGCTTGTGGCTACCCCGGAACTTTTGCCTATACTTCTCAGGGGTCAACCCAAACTTCCTTATTAGCGCCACCTTCATAGCAGGGTAGTAGGTCTGCTCACTTTGCTCCAGGGCCAACAAGGTATCCCTGCCAGCAGGTGGCATGTATTTATATAACCCACCCCCCTAGTGGGCTTCCAAGATCCCATGGGCCCTCAGTGAGACCTCATAGGCGGCTAGCCATTTTGCAATATCATCACTGGGTACATAGCTAGCCATAACATCTTTAGGTAAGTAGGGTCTGGGTTCTCTGATGTTTAATTTGGTTTCGCTGCCACCATTCTCAGATTTGGGGGACCTTAGGTTTAGGGCTTGGAGGTCCATCTCTTTGATGGTTCGTTCATGTGCCAACCTCTTGTCCTCCCTCTCCATATCCATCCTGGCTAGTTCTAACTTCATCCTCCTCTCCTCCCTCCTATCTTCTAGCTCAGCGTCGGTCAAACCCCTCTCCGAGACGCTGCTGCCCACTCTGGAAGGTGTCCTAGGACCTGTTAAAAGGTTCCCCCCTCCCGCCTGGTACAGTGTTGCGGTCTCAAGGACAGTGTCCCTGTCACTCCCCTCTGGATCTATTTCCTCCCCGGAATGAGCCTCCACCCATGCCCGGATACTGGTCAGCAGCTCACCTTTCCTGGCGCCTTTCTTAAAAAACACCCCTTGCTGCTGACACCAGTCCTTTAGTTGGGTCACGGTATAGTTTTCCAGCTCTTCCACATTTACCTCCATTTCCACTTAGAGAATAAACTTTTACACAGGAGAAATCCAAAACTGACCTGGGGTCAACCTCCACCCACCACCAGAAGTCAATTTAGAAAAAGCAAAATTCAGATTAGGAGGGCCGCAGGGAGAAAACTCCAGGTGTGGTCCCGTGGTAGGCACTGCGTTACTACTAAGTGAGTGTAAGCACAAATCCGTGATCCCACCGCTGCCACCAATTTTGTTAGACCTAGGGTATCCTAGACTACATAGGGTAGCCTGGCGCAGTAGAGGAAACAGCTACACTCTAGGCGTTGGTTAAGTGCTTACAGAAGAGAAAATTCACATTACAGGTTCACTGCGCAATTTCTTATAATCTTGGCATGTACATTACCCCTCTCCTCTCAGGTTCCAGAGCAGCTCAATAGGTTTCTACCCCCAGCCGCGCTCCTCACAGTTCAGTCAGCCAGCTAGATGGCTAGAAGAGATAAGGCAAGTTAATGGCGCTGCCCTATATCTAATCTATGGCTACACCTTCCTAATGGGAACTGTCGCTAGGCAAAGGACTAACTGGGCGAGTGGCTGCGACTGGGCCCTTGTGGTTACTGGCACCCTTTTGCCCAACTTGCAATTCTATTATGTCAGGCACCGGAGCTTATCACTCTGTCTCCCCTGCTCGCTACTTCCCCCCTTCCGTGTCTGAACTGGGTATAATCAATGCCAATATTAAAGCGAGTCTGAGGCCAAAGTCTCGTTTCCTGACCCCCGGCAGTTCTCAGATACTCGGATCGTTCTTTTACTGTGGCCGCCTCCGTGCTCCTGGCCAGCCGGCACTGCCGCCTCCCGCTCTCCCCTTGATCCCTGCTTACTTGCTCTGTGCAGCGATCCGTCCGGACACCCCCGCGCGCCGTTGTCTTTCCTCAGCGCAGATGACGGGACCTCAGTGGTGTCGGCTTCAGGGAGGGGAAACGAGGCAGCTTACTGCCTGTCGGGACGCTCCTCGGGCGGGATCGTGGCGGCGCTTCTGCCTCCTCTCGGTTCACCACGGGGTGAAGCTCCGCCTCGCCACGCCTCCTCAGTCGCGCTGGGCCTTTCTTCCTGGTTCCGGACTCCGCCTTGGCGCACCTCCTCTGACGCGACGGATGCTTCCTCCCCTTCACCGGCGGGTCAGCTGGGCTCTCCGCACACGCTTCACAGGCGGTCAGCTGGACACTCCGCTCGCGTGTGGAACAGACGTGCTGTCGGCGCTCCCTACAGGTAGGAGACTCCGCCGGCGTCACTGCCTTACTTCACGGGGTGAGGATCAGTCACGAGGGTAATGGGATGTGTCTGACGTTCCTCAGCCGGGTGGCACAGCGCTGCTTCAATGTCCTCCAGATCTGCCCACAGCCTTCAGGGCAGGTGTACAAGACACACAAAAGGGATAGCTTTGTCGCAATTTACGAGGGTCTTCTCACAACACGACCCGGGCTCTTCAACTAGTCACAAAGTCTCTGGTCACACTTTATGGATGGTGTGACGGTGGGGTTTGGTCAGCCTGAAAGGGGGCACTTCCCAATAACGCGACAGCCGGCCTACAGGTCGATCTGGTCACCACTGGTGCGCAATCCTCCTCCACAAGTCGCCTCTCTCCTCACTGGTCACTCCTGAGACTGCACAAAATGGCTGCTGGTCACTGGCCTTTTATAGAGTGGCCTGAGCCCTCTGGAAGCCACTAGATGTTTCTGGAACCTTCCTCATATTAGCCTATGGGCCTGTTCCCCTGGAATGTCCGTTATGGCAGTTGGTGGACACCATTTTAGGTTCCTGAGTGTCCTTAGATTTTCAAGGAGCATAACTAGGCCTCACAGAATATGAGGGGAAAATGGCGTCATAATCAAGGAATACCTAGCCCCCTGACAGCACTGAAAAATCCTGGTGGTTATATAAAAATAAAAATAGAAACTCTGGGAGGCTAAGGGGGACAAAAATAAATAATGTTGGTTAGAGTATCCCCATATGCAGACAGGTCTAACAGGCAGGATGTCTACATGGCTCCCTTGCCTCAACATCACACATTTTCAAATTGTCTGCAAAGAGCCTCATCTCTCTGATACTTGATATGTGGATGCACTGTGTGTGTGACTGATCATGTGCCCGAGTGGGCATGCCCCCACCACCAATGTCATCAGGCATGCTGCATTGGGCCCATGTGTCTGCGTTGTGTGCAAGATTGTGTATGTGCAGTTGTGTCACCCTTGAGGCACATGCACATTCTTGCAAGCAACTCCAACATACGGCCACATGCATGTGCGTGGTGTTGAGGCAAGGGGGGCATTTTGACAGCCTGCAACATCTATAATCAATGTGGGCCTTTGCTCTTTCATGTAGCCCTTATCTTGTGGTCTGATATGAAACTTGGTCTATATTTGTTTGACTTTTCTGTGCACATTTCCATGTCTGTGTGCCCACCAATATGTGTCTATGCCACCAGCGTCATTTGGCCCATCTCCCCCTTCCCCCCAGTCCCTGGTTGGTACTCACCCTGTTGCTGTTGTGTCTGGTCGTGTTGAGCAGTATCCTGTCCATGAACTCTGACCACAGGCTCCTCACTGATGACTTGGGACACCTGTTCCTCCAAAGGATCCAGCTCCTCCTGTGGTGCTGCACTGCCACCTCCAGTCTGCATTGCTGCTTTCAGGTTGGCTGCAAGTTACTGCTTGGTCTTGCGATCATGCCAGTGCTTCTTGTAGTCATCCACTGTCCTCCTCACCTCTCCAACAGCATTCACCTTGGTCACGATGGACTGCCATATTACGCTTTTGATTACCAATGTTACAGTGCAGCTGACAAAAAGTTGATGTTGGTGTTTAGTCACGTCTGTAATCAGGACCTGGTTTTCCTGCTGACTGAACCACGTCTACCTCTTCCTCTTCTCCTTGGCCTTCCCCTGGGTCTCTGGCTGGTCCTCCTGGGTGTTCGGGGGGTATCTGTTGGCCTCTGTGCTGGGTCCAGGCTCCTCCATGGTTCTTCTCATATGTTTCCTTTATTTATTTATTTTTGTGTGTGTTTGGGCAGCATAGCGGGCGTTTTAGAGTGGTTTTTCACGCTGAACGTGAAAAAGGTGCGCTGATGCTGATTAGCGTGCTGTTCCAGGTCGCTAAATGGCCTGTCGCCACTTTTTTCATGTTAGAGTGTCAAATTTTATCGCTGTGACGCTAACCTTATCGCCGAACATTTGACCCGGTAAGGGAAAATATCGCCTGCTAGTGGCGGGTTGTGAATACGCCACTAACACAGCGATAATTTCCCACGATACACGCGATAAAAAAATGAACGCTAACTGAGGTTAGTGTTAGTTTTCGCTGAATGTTGTGAATACCCCCCTTGGTTTCCCCCAGATTTCACAGGCCCAGATGGGGAGGTTGCTCCATTTCTGTGGCAGCCACCAAACTCTGTGACTCCTTGCCCCCTTCATTTCCAAGAAGGATTCTCTTCCAGTCTTCAGGAAACTTTTGAAAACCCGGTAATTTGCTTATTAGCTGGATGTTGGCACTTTCTCCTCCCCCCCTATTGGCTTAGCATCTTGACACCTATGGGTATGAGTGCACTGTATACATTTTACAAGTACATAAGTCACAAGCTATCCCCATATGAACATAGGGTGCAGGGCACCTGCACTCCTCTTATGCGTTATCAGCAAATTCCTGTGAGCCCTGTGGACACAATGGCATTTAGAAACAAAATGTTGGGCACAGGAACAGGGACATCCTAAGGATTTTAGGGGCTCTGGGCCAAATATATTTTTGGGCCCCCTGTTTGCTATAACTTTGAATTCACTGTCCATTTCCTGCCCATTCATACCCTTATGCCGAGCAATATTGAATTATACATTTAAAATGCCAGAAATAGTAAAAGAAAGATGACAAATGAGGCGTAATTGCTTACATGAAATTGTATAGTGATTTTGTTATTTGAATCCACACGTTAAGGCAAATTAATATTAGTGGGGTCACCTGGTTGTGCTAGGCCACTTTAACCTCTTGGGTATCTCAGTCAATCCAAGTATTGCATATGACAAAATTGAAGGAGGCAGAGTGATGTCCAATTTTCTTGCAAAATTCTGCATCCATTTGTATAGATTTCAATCAAGGTCTAGTTTCAAGATTTTTTTCCCCTAATTTCAGCCTGGGGTATAGAACTTTCTATGCATTTACTATTTCCAGTATTGTTCTTCCTGCCTTCTTTCTATTATTTACATTGGTTCTTTCTTTCCTCTGCGATGCTTAGAACATCATCTTTAACATTTTACTGTTGAGTTTCAGTTTGTTTTCAAATTATTAACAATGTTGATTCTGAGGTAAATTTTCAGAGCAGCAGGGCATGGGCCAACAGAATACAGCAATAAGTACAGAAAATCATTGGTGTTCTAACTTCTTCAATGTGGTCTGTGCAATAGGTGGCTGTTTGGATGATATCATAGATGTCATGGTGCATAGATTAAACAGCACATAATTGAGCAGTTATGCATCTTGGACAGTAATTTGTCCTCATCTGTAGCTCCTCAAATCTTGTTTTCCATACCGGAATTGTGCTGTAATTGTGTTGCTGAGTTCTATTTTTATTTTGAGGGAGTGAACAATAATGCTGCTGGTTTGGAAGTTTAGTTGAAGGCAGTGTTTGCTGACTGTATCAAAGACTTGTTATGAGCCATAGAAAGGTATAGGTCTTCGTAAATTGCTGACAATAATTTTATGAAGCTAAAGTAGACCCTGTTAATAATTTAAAAATTTTCTGGTCCACCCAGTCTTGGACATGCTTGCTATAAGAAAATGCCCTCTTTCTGTATGGTTGCCCCCACTTTTTGATGAATCGCTGATGTACTTTGACTGAGTGTGCCCTGGACTCCTGCTAATCAGGTACCTAGCTCCTATGTTCTTTCCCTAAAACTGCATTGAAGCCTAAACCCAATTGGCATCCCTGGCCACAGGTCAGTCCCTGGTAAATGGCACCACAGGTACCCAGGGCACTGTGAACAGAGAAGGCCTCCAAGGGCTGCAGCACTTATAGTACCACCCTTGGAGGTCCTGTACCCTTACACACACACAATGCCTTTGTAGGCTGCGTGTTTTGGTGCAGAACAAAGTGAAGAGTCGACATGGCACACATCCCTGTGTGCCTTGCCTACAACCCACTGCCCTGGTATAGATAAGTCACCCCTCTATCAGGGTGCACTATACCAGTGGTGATGGTACAGATGCATGAGCCTTGCCCCCCTACAGTATCTAAGTCCATTCTTAGACATTGTAAGTGCAGTGCTGCCTTAAGAGTATATGGTACTGGGAGTTTGTCATTATGAACTCCACAGCACCATAATGGTTCCACTGAAAACTGATAAAGTTGTTAACAAAATTCTCAGCACATTAAACCCACACTGATGCCAGTGTGGGATTTCATGAAAAATGCACACAGAGGGCATCTTAGAGATGCCCCCTGAAAACGAACATACCAGTAGTGTCCAGGCTGTGTGGCTGTTTTCATCAAAGCCACTCTCTCTAATAAGGTCTTCCAAAAGAATAAAGATGAGTCTGATAAAAACAACAGCGACTATAAAGAACATACTTTATTCACTAAGATGGAGAAGTTTAGGAAAGACCTGGACAAATTTAAATTTGACCGAGTCTACCCATATACCAGCGAGTCATATACTCCGCCCATTTTTAATCCAAACAATCGTAAAACTAGTTCAAACTATGGTACTTCTGATTCAGACGGAAACACCTCTGGAAGTGACTCTGGCAGCGACAACCAAACTAGGCGGGGCAGAGGCCGTGGAAAGAAGAACTTTAATCAATCTTGGAGGGGGAACCAACACAACTAAGGACCACAACAATGGTGGCCACCCAATCCTTGGCAATATGGAGGTCCCGGATTTTTTCCTAACCAACAAGGTCCTTTCCATCCTTCGATGGGCCCTTTTCCACCAAACTACCCACCCAATTTTCCAACCAATTTTAATGGACAGCCTTTTTTAGGGCATGGCCACGGCAGATCACGGGGCAGAAGGAGAGGTCAGTCTCAAGCACAACCCCAAGCACAACCCCAAGTACAATTCAGCTCCCCAACAACATCGAGCTTGACCAGGAACTTACGGAGCACGGCGGCCAAGAACAAGGAACAGAGCCACATGGAGGTAGCATCGTAATTAATCTGAGTAAACACATCTTGACTCTGACTGAACAGGCGGCCCTCAATAGAGGCCTGGGTTTTGTTCCCACACACCGGAACGGACATTTTGAGACTCGACTAGAACTGGCTAGATTTATCAGGAAAGTAAGACTACATTTCTTTTTCACTGATAAACATAGATCAGAACAAGATGATAAGGTGACCAATACAGGGCTCAAATTAAAGTCCAAGTTCAATCCACCTACCCATCTTATGCCGGCTCATGTATCAGCCTTTGAACAGGCCATTTAACGTGATGTTGAGGAGTTGTACAGACAAGACAATAGAACATTCTGCAACCTTCCTAAAGCTGAACATCAGGCCCTTAAATCATTGTCTACAGAAAGTCCATAATCATTAAACCAGCTGATAAGGGCGGGCCATTGTCATCCTTGACATAGAGACTTATCGAGCCGAATGTCTTCAACAATTGAGCGATGTCAAGTCATACCGCCTTCTGGATCATGATCCAACAATGGAGTTACAAAGAACAATTCGAAATATGACGGAAGAGGCTCTAGCCGAAGGATGGGTAACTGAATCTGAGGCAATCTTCTTAAATACAGAACATCCAGTGACACCCTATTTCTATATTTTACCGAAGGTGCACAAAGAACAACGCCCGCCACCTGGTAGACCGATCATCTCGGGCATCGGTTCGATTTTAGAACCATTGTCGACATTTGTAGATCACTTCTTACGCCCAATGGTTCAAATGATGCCTACTTACTTGAAAGACACCACCGACGTCCTACGTCTATTGCCTGACCTGGACTTTGATGCTACAACCGACCTTTTTGTCTCATTTGATGTGGAGGCCTTATACACCTCCATACCTCAGGATGAAACCCTTGAAGTCATCCATTCTTTGCTTGATACCAACGAGATGGACACCATCACTCCGGTTCATTTTATTATGGCCTGTGCCACTTTGGCTATGAAGAAACATTTCTTCAAGTTCGAGGAAAACACATATTTACAGGTGTCAGGCACTAGCATGGGGATCGTGTATGCTCCCAGCCTGGCAAACCTTTATGTACATTCCTTCGAGCAACGACACATCCTGACTGAGTCCAACCCATACTTCGACCAGATAAAAATCTGGAAGCGATATATCGACGATATATTGGTAGTGTGGCGAGGTTCCAGATCTAGTTGCCGGGATTTTCTTGGATGGTGGAACAGCAGAAATGCTTTTTTGCGTTTCACCATAGAGATTGGCGGAGACAGTTTGGCTTTCCTCGACCTTTTGATCAAGGCTACTACTGATGGATTGCAGTCAGAACTGTATAGGAAGCCTATGTCTGGAAATTCCCTCCTGATGTACGACAGCCATCATCCCAAGTCGTTACGGGATAACCTGCCCTTCGGGCAATTTTTACGGGTACAAAGAAACTGCTCTACTGGCCCAGCTTTTGAAACACACTCAGCCGCTCTCAAGACTCAGCTTGTGGAAAGGAAATATCCCCCCCCCGTCTGGTACGCCGTGCTATGAAACGGGCGAGTAACAACAATCGAGCAGCATTATTGGAACCTTCAACTCCAAAGGAACCTCTGGAAAGGCTCAATTTTGTACATACTTTTGGTACATTATCCAACAACATCAAGAAAGCTGTGAAGAGACGTTGGTCTATTTTAAACTCAGGACCCCACTCTATCCAACAGCCGCTGTTTGCTTTTAAGAGAGGACCCAACCTGAGGGATAGAATGGTCCATACCAGACCACAAGAGGAAACACCCAGAGCAGTGGGCACCCTGTGGGACTTGCCTCCAGTATCTGGCCACCATCCATGTGGAACGTATCAATCATGTGCACAGACATCTAAAACTACTGAAATAGATATCGGTACTTCCAGGCCCTGGAGACAAACTAAATTCACTAACTGCAACAGCGACAAATTGATTTATTTGATCACCTGCCCCTGCGGACTCAGATACGTGGGGATGACCACTCGTAAGATCAAGGTGAGGCTGTCTGAACACAGAAGTTCCATCAACTGCAAACGGCAGGCTACTAGACTCACCACCCACTTCATTACCTTGAATCACTCACCCACTTCATTTCAATGGACGGTTCTAGAGAAACCGTTCATTCCATCACACGTTACGAATGTGGGTAATTTTTTATCAGTGAAGGAACAGAAATGGGTTCTGAAACTTGGCACTGACCAGAGAGGGCTCAATGATGACATACCCTGGTCCTCGCTTTAAAGTTTGAACTTGACCAATGGCTTATCATGATGATCAGCAAGATACTGTTGATCAATGGGACTATTCCAGTTAACTACAACCCTATTGGAGGGACATTACACTTTGCACCCTCAAGACAGTGTCACCTTGCAGGGATAACACATTCTGCACCCTTAATACAGTGTCACTTAATAGGCAGTGCCACCCACGAGGAGGCTATGATCGTTTATGATCTGATAAACTAGGGCTGGTTTACCGCCATCCTTTACATCAATTAAGAGCCCCCCATCGCCCTGTGACCGAGTCGGACCCCTTTTTAGCATCATACATGATTATGGTAACGAGTGACCGGGGCTCTATTAGACAACCCATCGTTTGTCTATTTAAACATAGCGCTCTACGCTTTGTCGGTTTTTTATGGTCTGTAGCGGTGTTTTTTGCCACGTACCTTGGGATATATATTCTTCTATCCAGGGTAATATAACTCCAACCAGGGTTCGTCCCAGTATCACGCCTGTGCGTGTTTACTAATGTTACTATGGCTATGAGCGGCTTGAACGCAATAGGTCAAATTCACCGTGGGCTCAACCAATCGGAGCACTCGTTGCACTACCGGCTTGTAAACAACCTATGGCGAGGCTTGCCCGCGCACTATGTGACGGTTTCAGCCCATCCTGGGCAATGTAACTTACACCCATACCTGACAGACCGGCAGTACCTCCCCAGACGGCACAGATGCCGCGTTGGAGTACCGACGGAAAGGTAGGGTTCCTGGTGACATTCAATCTATTTAGCAGTTAGCGCGTAGCTATCTTGGGCACACATTTTTCATTGCAAAGATGGGGATGCAGAATTCTGATCACTTTACTCCTCTTGTCCCTGTTACGCTACATTACTATAGGTACCTTTGGGCACATCAGTTTGACGGGCTAAGGCAGTATACTTCGGAGAGCTGATATAGTCACACCAATATCGCTCTTCTTACCATGCTAGCCCATTAGAGCAAGGAAGATCATGAGGTCTTCACGATGAGACTTACGCTTACTATCATTATACCACTACACTAAATGCAAGGGAGTAATCTCCAACATCTCTAACGGAGATCCTTAGCAATAGTAATACCCATGCTGTGTGTGAACACGCCTACGGTGGATGACTCATGTTTTTAATTTATTCACCTCAACAGAGCGGTGCTTCACCTATGTCCTGAGCCGCAGCCAGGTGGGGTGAGGTCTCTACATCTTACAAATCAGGTAAGATGTAACACGTGAAATTTGAAAATTTTCAAGTTCTAAGAATACTGGAAGGTATATACAGTGCATTTGGCCTCAGTTGTTTTTATAGGCTTCATCAATGATGGGATTCACCCATGGTGATATGAACAAGGTTGTTTGGAGATAAGTTGTGCGTGATGTACTCATGCTATTCTTTTAACTTTTTTCAGTGAACGACTGAATTTGTGAGAAGATACGGAACAGTACACCTAGGAGGTCCAAGTGACTTACATACCAGTATCCACGTTGTTTCACTTTTAAAACACAATTCCTTTACACTTTGGTTTTGTTTGCAAGTAGCATTAGTCGTTATGATAAGGTCCTGAAGAAAGCAAGGCTACTTGGCCACTATTTGCTGAAACATGTTGACCACGTTCCACTGCTAGACAGTTTATAAATTTTCCCTGTTTTGGCTATTTTTAATATTGCCATTGGAAGCTGTATCCAATTAAATTTAATTTTTTGCTTCCTAAACCAATTTTACTCACCTTTTTCTTACCCCTTGGTATCACATTGTTCTTTGCACTGCACTTTTTCAATTTACCCCCTCAGTTACATCACTCAGATACAATTAGATTCTTTCAACAGAAAGTGACCCCGCCCTGCCTACAGGAAGGACCGTGTACTATCTACTTCCTGATAGAGATCAGACCAGGTGATGTGTTGGTCCTCAGAACCCCAAATGATGAAGGGCGGTTCCGAGTGGTGACTGATGGGTGTTAGAGACTAGACACTGATCTGGCTCTTGTCTATTTCACAAAGAAGATTTGTTGTATGGCTAGTGGTAATAACTCTCGACCGTTATCCAAACATTCCTTTGTATAATTCTTGACCCTCTGGTACCTTTGTTGTAGTTAATGTTTTCAGCTGCCACCACCAGAAATGTTTCTGTACCCCCTGGGTCGCCTTTGTGAGCTTCCTTAGGCCACTTGTTGCTCTCAGCAACTGGTCTCCACTGGTTCTGACCCTCACTTTGGGTGGGAGAATCGGGGGGAAAAACAAGTGAGGAAGAGAGGTGTGCCCACCTCTGCCAACTCTACCTCTCAGATGGGGGATGGGAGGTGAAGCACAAATCTCAGTCCATGCCATCTTGAAGATGGAGGAACTCAGCCAACTAGAGACAGGCCCATGCCCCCCTGCCACTGGTGGGAGGCATAATAGGGGATATACCCACCCCAGGGAAGGGAACCATTGGTCCCTGCCTTTTATCTACGTGTAACGCCCCTTGATCTTGGGCCCGATTCACAGAATGAACTTAAGACTCAATCCTAAACTTACTACTATTTTGGTATTCACAGAATGCACTTACTCATTTCGGTATTCACAGAAGGCACTTACTCATTTCGGTATTCACAGAAGTTAGTAGTCCTAACTTTAGGACTCCTAAATGCCTTCTATGAATACTGAAAGTCTTAAAATTAGGATTTTTCTCAATTTAGTAGTAGTAAAGTTAGGACTCCTAACTTTAGGACTCCTAAATGCCTTCTGTGAATAGCGAAAGTCTTAAAAGTAGGATTTTTCTCAATTTAGTAGTAGTAAAGTTAGGACTCCTAACTTTAGGACTCCTAAACTGAGAAAAATCCTAATTTTAAGACTTTCGGTATTCACAGAAGGCATTTAGGAGTCCTAAAGTTAGGAGTCCTAACTTTACTACTCCTAAACTGAGAAAAATCCTAACTTTAAGACTTTCGGTATTCAGGAGTCCTAACGTTAGAATTGTGACATCCCGGTGTGTCCTGAAGCCAGCAACCTTGAAAACCCCAAAGGACCTTCCTGCCTTCAACTACAAAGACTCTGTCTCCTGTGAACACTGAATTTGTTCATCTGCAACCTCTGGCTGGACATCACGGAACTGCCCCACTCTGCACCTGCTGTCCATGGCCTGAGCACAAGTGGGCAAACACCACAAGTGGGTAACCCCCGGAGATCCTTACCCAAGATCCGGAGACACCTGACCTGTCTTAAACCTCCAGCTGACACCTGCATCCTAAATTCAGAAGGCCCCACCTGACCGTGACCCGGAGCTGGTCTGAAGATCCGACCCCAAAAGGCACCCCTGCACCTGATGCCCCATGGCCTTGTTGCTCAAACTGATGGTGCCTAACCAATCCCCAACTTCCCAACTTTCCTCTCAAAGTGATGGTCGCACTCAGAAGTCCTTTGTCCCGAGCCTGCAGTGCTTTTCCATACTGGAGGATCCCCATTAAAATTAACAGGGCGCCCAACATCGAAACAGCACCCTGCATTCAGCTGCCCTAGTGCTGCGGAGGGTGCATCTTTAGTCCTACTTTGTTTCCCCATTTGCCCTGAGCTAAAGTCTGGAGCATTGCTCCTACAACCCAGTGGCCTGCTTTCCAGCAACCACCAACCGGAGTCCCCCAATCCCCCTTTGGATAACAATGGGCCTTAGCACTCTGTACCTAGCACCCTAGTGCCACTGAGGGTGTAGAGCTAGTGCATCCTTGACCCTAGGGGAACCCTGGTTCTAACCCCCAGAAGATCAACTCCATAGACCGATTACTTACCTGGTAAACGTTAACTTAATTTCTCTCTATAGGAACCTGTTGACTGTTTTTCACTGTAAAAATGTTGAGTGTGGAGTTGATTTGTATGGAATCCTAAACAATAACAATTGTGCAAAACTGACTTTACTTACCTTTTCTCTAGGAAATGTCCCAGTGTGATATCTAGGCATATCACACTGAGTAGAAAAAGTAATCTCAAAAGTAGCGTAAAAGTGAATTACCTGTAATTCCTATTGCAAAATCGATATAAAGTATATGTACAGCATTTCACAGTATTGCATTACCAGTAACTAAACTGTAACAATCCCAAAGTACATTTACAATTGCATTTCAAACTGTATATTTACTGCAAAGTATTTATCAACTTACCTGTACCAGGCTTGCCTAGTTCTAGGAAAATGAAATAATGTAAAGAATATTTTAATACAAAAACAATTGGTTTTTGGTAGGATATATAAAGAGCCAGCTCCCTACATTGGTGGATCAAGGGTGAGGTATACAACTTTGCATATGTTGGACTACTTGGTTACCACCTAATCACAAAACAGAACTCTTAAATTGTCTTTCGAATTCTGATTTTTTCAAATTGGCATTTTTGTAAAGTTACTAAAAGACTTGCTAGGGTCTCTGTTAAGTCCCTGTAGAATTTCAGAAAAATAAAAGGAAACTGCAGCTTGGGTTAGAGGGATTGGACTTTTTTTTAACTATGTCTCAAAATAAGAACCTAGCTGTTAGTGAAAATAACCACAATGACATATAGGACTCGGTTGTGGAGCTCGACCTCACCCCTTACCTTCACTTGTCTTTCAAGGAGGTAAGGTCCCTATGTAAACTTAAAAACATAGCCATGGGTCCCCATTGCACCAAACAAAAGGTCCAGGAGCTGTTGGCTGGGTATGGTAAGCACCACCCATCTGAAAATTGTGAAGATCAGTCAGATGAGGAAGGAGTTGAAGAGGTCCAAGTACCCTTGACTCCAAGAATCAACCTCTCAGTACCTATAGCCCATACAGGTGGATCAGGTACCACTGAGGACATCGAGGACTGCCTCAATGAGGAGGACAGCCATTTAGTTAGGCTGACCAAAATACTGGATCTTGAGACCAGGTTGCTGGCTCTAGTGCGAGAGAGAGCAGAGCTGAACCTAGCACTCATCTATGGTGGCAGCAATTTAGTTAATAAGGATAAAGAGCAATTTTATGATTTAAAAATGCTCAAATGGGTTGTCCCTAAATATGAAGTGATGATATCACAAAATGGTTCACAGCCTTTGAGATGGCTTGTGAAATGAGAAAAGTGAAGAAGTCACACTCCTTTGGAAACTATTCTCTATTAACTGCAGAGACAGACTCCTGACACTTACAGGGGCAGATGTTGGGTCTTATGACCTCCTGAAGAAAACTATGATTGAGGGATTTGGACTCACAACTGATTAATACAGAATTAGACTCAGGGGGGCTTTCAAACCCAAAAGCAATGATGGATTGACTTTGTAGACCACTCAGTTAAAACACTAGATTGTTGGTTAACTTGACACAATGTGCATGATTTCAGTGGACTTTACAATCTGTTTATGAACAAACATATTTTAAGAATTGCACTAATGAAAAGTTACATCAGCATTTGGTAGACCTAGGTCTAAATTCTCCCCAAGAATTGGGAAAGAAGGCAGACCACTGGGTCAAGACAAGAGTGACAGAAACAACCACTGGGGGAGACAAAAAGAAAGGGGTTACATACCTTCCCAGGGGAAAGGTGGTGAAAATCCTCAAAACAAAAAGCCTGAGTCTTTTAAAGAGATCAAAAAACCTACAGAGGGGGGTGGGTTTCAAAACTCTTCCCCGTCCATTAATAGGTACAGAGGAAATAACTTTGATCCTTTAAAGGCCTGGTGTAACAACTGTAAGAAGTTGGGACACTTAACTGGGGATGCTGCTTGCCCAAACAAGAAGGCCCCTATTCCTCCTATGGCTACTCCTGGAGTAGCAGGTCTCCAGATGGGATCAAAAGTATGCCAAGAGCAAATCAGGCTGCACTGAAGCAGTTCTGGTTTCAGAAGGGGAGGTTGACTTTGCCACTGTAGCTGTCACAATCTCCCTGCCAGTAATTCACTGCCTGCCTTTGTTGCTGGTGTGGCAGTGTTCACAACGATTCAGTACCAAAATACTTCAATTCCCCGCAGGACTTGCGAGTCATGTATCACGTGATGCTCACGCAAGGCCGGAAACAGGATTAAGAGACGAATGCTGGGATACCGCGGCACCGATAATTCCTGATTTTGTGCCCATTGCAGACTTCTTCGGATAATACCACATTCTATTGAGGCTGTAAGAGTGGGCAGGAACTGTTCCTTGTGATCGCCTAAATCTGTGCGAGCGACCTCGAGGTTGTCCCTCGCTACGTTCTAGTGGTGTTACGAGACCCGTTTTTCTCCGGTCTTCACAGGGGTAATGCTGTATATTCTGTGTTTCCTAAGTCCCGCACTCCTCTGTTGGCGGAGACCTAATCCTTGTTCTTGTGCAGAGGAGCCTTTGTGAGGGTGACATATGAACACCTTATGTATCAGGTCGAACCCGTGGTCTATCGCTTTTGATAGACAATGGTGCTCAGACGGTAATTATTGGAGCATAACTGTGCTAGAAATGAGGCAACACCAGCGCTGATGTTGCCTCATTTCTAGCACAGTTATGCTCCAATAATTACCGTCTGAGCACCATTGTCTATCAAAAGCGATAGACCACGGGTACGACCTGATACATAAGGTGTTCAAATGTCACCCTACTACTGGTGAACTTATAAAGCACTTTATCTGTTAATTATGTACCCTTGTTTTGTCTTCCCTAGTATGTAACCCCAACCCTATACATGTTTTTCTTTCACAGGTTTTTTCCTGAACCAGGAGATTACACTTTTTTCACTAGACCATTATTTGTGGTCTCTATTTGGACGAGGGCTGGACGCACCTTAGCGTGTGTGGACCACCCCGTTCATAACTCACGGTCCTGACGAAAACCTTAAACATTTTCTGAAAGGTTGAAACATGTAGACCTATCTTTTATTAAATCACATAGCACACTACGCTATTTTTATTCATCACACTTCTTGAGACACCAAAGCCTTCCTAAATAGGCACAGGTGCCACACTGTTTTTAAGAGGGTCGAAGCACTCAAGAATAAAATCTTGGAGTGAGCAGTTTTGACCCTTTTTAATACATTTATCACAATAATTTTCTCTGCACATATAAAAAAACAAGAAACCCGCTCCACTGTAACCAGGTGTCGCAGCACACCCTATGGGCACTCGGCCTATGGGGTGGGACCCCAATGATGAAGCATGTCACCAACCAGGTTGGTGAGTGAGGGGTCTTCCTAAAGGACACTTACTGTCCGGTATAGGGCTAGGGCACTTAATGCTTACTTGAGCCTTAAGCTCCTGATACAGAAGTAATTCTTCTCTGTATTACCTTCTTCAGGGGGTACTCCCCTATTGTTGTTACAATTTCCTTTGGGGACCAGGAGTTCCCACCACACATAGCCTGTGTAATTCCCTTACTCTCTCCATTGTTATATACAGTTATTGTTCTCAGCTCAGAAAACTAAGCCTCATTAGCTTTTGCCTTTTGTTGTTTTATTTCTGTTATAGGAGAGAGGTTCGGAGAGGGTGTGTTGCCACTTTGGCTAGGCGCCTGACCTACCTTCAAACACACTGGTAGGTGCAATAGGGAATATAGGAAGCATAATTCTAGTATGTGGTAATACAGTCATATTTCATTTACATAATTTTCTTGTTCTTTTGTCTTGCAACCATAGTGTATTGAGGTGAACTTGCCGCTGCCCTCTGCTCTCTTTTATGTCCTAGGCTCAACTTATTTTGCTTTTCAGGTGAGTGGTGGGAGACATTTAACGCTGCATTACTTATTGCTTTGTGTTTCTATAGACTTTATTCTTTAGAATCTGTGCTTAAACTGTGTTCTTCTATCCTCCTCAGATCTCCCTCCCAGCAGTCCCTACCCTTTCCTTCCCCCACTCAATTACCCCAAAAGTCTGTGTTTTTCCTCAATGCCAGACTTGGGGTTATCTAGAGGTGGGCCCATTAAGAGCATCAACAGAACCCTGTGGATTTGTGCGGAGGAGCCTGACAGCATTATCGGCCTACAAATTCTATTTCCTCCCGGTTGTGTTGAAGTCAAGGATGGCCTCCTTGGATGATGTGATGCCAGCTTTAGTATTAGTGCAGACAGAGCTGGCTGCCTCACGCCAAGAAACAGCAGTCTTACAAACTAGGGTTGACTTGCTACAGAGAAACCCGTTCAATGCGGTACCCCACTCCAAACATCAGTGGTGGTGGAGATGCCGTCTCAAGTACCACCAGAGAGGTTTCACGAGGATAGAAAAAAGGTTCAGGTGTTTATGACCCAGGAATTGCTACACTTTACGTGTAAACCGAAGATGTTTCTAACTAACCAGGCTAGGGTGGCCTTCCTAATCTTCTATTTGGGTGGTGAGGCAGCACAGTGGGCGGTCCACATTGTCAGGGGAGTCTATCCACTGCTCTGTGAATGGGATAACTTTTGAAACGAGTTTGAGAAAACGTTTGATCGTAGGGCAGAGACTTTTTCAGCTGACAAGGATTTGCTTGAGCTCAGACAGGGTTCCTTGGATTTGGTCAGCTACTTAAACCATTTCCAAAGGCTGATAGCAGAAACAAACTGGCCCGAAGCCAAACAATCAGTCATCTTTTATCAAGGCCTCACAGACAAGTTGAAGGAGGTCCTCGCTCAAATCGAACCTCAACGTAGTACTTGTGCAGCCCTCATCAAACTGACACTCCGTTTGGACCACAGACTAAGACAGCGGAAAGGGGATCACAAAAGGAAGGAGAGGCACGCCCCCCATAAGTGACCAAGGGTTTCCCATAAGGAAGACAGAACCAAGACCCGAACAAATGGAAATTGGAACAGTGAGAGCATCTCTAACGCTTAGCGAGAGGGACCATCAATGCAAGCAGATCTTATGTTTATATTGTGGTAAGAAGGGTCATTTCCTTAGGGAATGTCCTGTTAAGCCCAAATCTGGCTGGTTTCGCTCTGGTCAACTGGCTACAGTAACAGCGGAAAAATGGATGGAAAACTGCAGCACTTGAGACCATCAGAAGGGAACCTCTCAAGTGAAAGTACCATCCTTCAGTTAACCTTGATGTTTTTTGTGACTCAGAACTTTTTTTTTCTATGGATATAGGAATAAACCAGGAGACGAAACCCATCAGAGCTATGGTGGATTCGGGGGCTACCTGCTCTTTTATGGACAGAGAAGAAGCCATCCGACTAGGGGTGTTGTTCATCCACAAGAACACACCAGAACTGGTATATGCGGTTGATGTCCAGGAACTGGAATCCAGACCAATTCGCCATAACACCCCTGAATATGAACTCACTTATGAGGGGTATCATCGGGAACAAATCCCCTTCAATATCATTCAAGCCCCCCAATACGGGGTGATTCTAGGACTTTCGTGGCTGGGGAAACATGAGCCTATAATCAACTGGGCCAACAAGACCGTACAATTACAGGCAAGCTATTGCCAGGAGCATTGTAACCAGTTGTCACCTCGACCTTCGACGGTTTTAGCCACATTGCATCATATTGCAACGGCGGCAGAAAAGGAGGTAGTTTTTCCGGACTGCTATCGAGCCTACATCAAAGTATTCAGTGACATCAAGGCGGAAGAACTCCCCCCACATCGGGATTATGATTGTCGCATCCACTTGGTCCCAGGGGCGGTGGTACCTTGCGGTTGAATTTACGCTCTTACCCAACCCGAGAACCAACATCTAAGGAGTTATTTGGGCAAACTCCTGGAACTTGGATTCATTCGTCCTTCGGGGTCTCCGGCAGCCACTCCCCTCGTCTTTATTCCAAAAGCCAATGGGGAATTGAGGTGCTGCATCGACTTCAGGGCATTAAATGCCATTACGGTAAAAAAACAATACTTGCTTCCAGTGATCCCCGTGTTGTTGGAGCAAGTAAGAGCGGCAGGCATCTATACGAAACTGGACTTAAGAGGGGCATACCACCTTGTGCGGGTGAGCAAAGGTGATGAATGGAAGACCACCTTTAAGACGCGGTATGGGCTGTTCCAATATCTTGTGATGCCCTTTGGGCTATATAACGCCCCGGCGGCATTTCAATTTTTCCTCAACGAGGTTCTGAGGGAATATCTGGATATCTTCATAGTTGTTTACATCGACAACATCCTCATATACTCAGCAACAGAAGAAGAGCACAACTTACATGTGTGCCAAGTCCTGCAGGCGTTACAGACAAATCGATTGTTTTATAAACTCACAAAATGTGAGTTCCATGTGACCACAGTGAAGTTCTTAGGAGTGATGCTCACCCCCTCAGGTCAGGTCATGGCGGAAAGGAAGGTCAAGGCTATAGTGGATTACCCACATCCATAGAGCGTCAAAAACATCCAAAGCCTTTTGGGATTTGCGAACTCTTATAGGAGGTTCTTCTGACATTTCTCAAGCATGGTAGCACCTCTGACCAGATTGACTAGGAAGAAAACACCCTTTGTATGGACGACGGAAGTGCAACGGGCATTTGATCTCCTGAAAGAGGCCTTCACCACGTCTCCCGTACTTACTCATGCAAACCCTGGGTTGCCATGTATCGTAGAGGCAGGCACTTCCAAAGTCGCAATAGGAGCAGTACTGTCCCAAAGACATGAGACAACAGGATACCTCCATCCCATCGCATTCATGTCCCGGAAGTTGAACTCCGCTGAGCAGAACTATATGATAGCCGAAGCAGAGCTTTTGGCTATCAGGGATGCCTTCCTGGAATGGAAACATTGGCTTATGGGGGCATCTCATCAAGTGACGGTATATACCGACCACCGTAACCTCCAATTCATGCGAGCGGATCGACACCTCACTCCACGACAACTACGGTGGATGTTGTTTTTTGCTGAGTTCCAGTTCATTGTTACCTTCCGCCCACGCATCAATAACAAGAAAACTGACGCTCTCACGAGACAAAACACGCTCTACAACCGGAAGGGTCCGCTGAAAGAGCCATCATAGAGCCTAGTAGAGTACTATGTGTAGTACAGACCAACGGTTTCCTGCAAAGAACCAGAAGAAGAATCAGACCCCCCAGGATATAGCGGCATGGATTAGCAAATTTAGCGACAGGAATATGGAAATTTAGCGGCACAAATATGGAAATTTAGCGGCAATTTAGCGGCACTTTATGTTACTCTTAATCATTAATTTTCACCCTGAAATCAATGGAAACTGTTTTAGCAGAGTATTCTTCTTTGAATAAGGCATGTTTAAAGTGTCTGTATCTCTATAGAAGCGCAGCTCCAGTCCTGACCTCATAGGAGAGAGCTCCCTGGGATATTCTAACGACAATGTATGCACCCCTGCTCGGGCACCGCTGTTCCTAGATCCGTGAGGCTGGACACCTCTTCCTCAGGCTTCCAAGGGCGCAGGATCGTAGTGACTGTTCCAAATAAGTGAGACAGACTGCATAGGGAGGTCACCTCCCGCTTACCTGGTCCAGTCCTCGTAGGTCAACTTGAGCAAACATAGCCTGGCCTCAAAGGAGACTCTTGTCCTGAAGATTTTGGAGAGGACGCTTGAACATAAAGGATTACTTTATAGACCCCAGCTTAAAGGGTTTGAGAATTGTTTACTCTTCCGCTCCTTTTTTCACAATGTCATCAAGTACATTGCCAAATAGCTTTGATCCTCTAAAATGTAATTTTTTAAGTAGACCTCTCTGAGCGTAGTCTAGTTTCTATGGCTTCATCCGAAGCAGTCTAGGGCCAGTTATTGAAGCCCCAACCGACCATTGCAGCAGTGGCCCACACTGACGATTCTTGGGGCGGTCCCAGGGGATGACACTGCTGGCGGCGGAGAGGTTGACACTCCCACTATTGAGCATAAGGGTTTGGCCAGCTGTCTCAGGCCAGCCAATCCCTTATGCGCAGTAAAGCTCTCTCCCTGTAGGGTTCTGTGTGCTTTGGACGCACAGAGATTTTCCACTTAACTGAGGAAGTAGTTAAGCAATCTATGTGCTGGCACAGATTGGTATTTAATATCGGAACAAGCTATATGCACATCCACAGTTCTTGCAGGCAAATTTACTTCACCCATTGCACAACGTGTAGTAGCATTTCAGCTGAATGCCCCGCAATGTTCACACTGCACACTTAACTTAGGGTTGAATAGCTACAATCATTCCTGCCATAGCACCCACAGCAGCCATAGCCTACTCACAATACCCACTATGCAATCACTATTCATTCTACAAGGCACACGAAATTCATTCTAGAGTTGCAAGACACTGTAAATGGCCATAACATTGCAAAGCTGGTATATTTGTTTAATTGCATCCAAAATGCATACACTGCGCACACAACTGTTGCAAAACATCTGTTGCGTGCTCACTTCGCACGCAGTTCACCAATCGTATTACACACAGGAAGTTAAAGCACAATCACGCTGGCCGCAATACATTTGATGTATGATTTCTACACGCTGTGGGCTGAAAGCTATTCAACAGCAATATCACAATATGAGCTAGGAACAGTTTAGGAAAGTGCAGCCACTACCATCGCTGCATGCAAAGGACACTCTAAGAACATGCTCCTCTCACTGTAGCCCTTGCACTTTTCACTATTGCAATATGGAATTTCACCTGCAGGCCCATACATCTTTACGATCTGGTGATTAAGCTAACATTCATCTGATCCACGCTTTAACAGGGCAAGGGCTGAGTTTCAAACAGCTGCACAGATATCCAGTTTTTTTGTGCTTCACCATGAGTTTAGTCCTCTCAGGTTCACTGGTAACATCTCTCCTGTCTCTTTTGTTACCCATGTACTGTTTTCACATTGTATTGTACGGAAGCAAACACGTCATCATGGAATAAAAAATAAAATGGTTATTGTTGACACTAAACTGCATCAGCAAAAAGGCAGCATGACAATGTATACACAGGCATACATCATCGGACCATCTCACATGCTAAATGACATTGGAATATTTGCACTTATACGTTATGCCGGTACTGTGGCTTTTAAAGAAATTGCTGTCAAGACGGTGGAACCACAACCAAACACCGGCTAAACTGTTAGGATGGTGTGGGTTCTTTCTTTGAGGCAAATATAATTAACGGTGATTATTTTGAATACCTTTAAGAGTTGATTTTCGTTGCCACTGTTGTTAAACCTAACTTTCTTTTTGTCAGCCAAACCAAAATTCATTGCCATGGGGAATTCATTTCCGTATTCAGCAGCTGTGTTTTGCAAAGTGAGCGTCATTATAAATGAACTTCCGGGCAGCGTTATGCCTTTTAATCTTCAGAGACAAATGCTCCACGAGTGGATGTCAGGTCTGGAGATTATCAGCCATATTCATGAAAATCGGCATTTGCGATTCTGAAATAGCGAAAAATAGCGAATCGCTATTCAGAAATCGCAAATCCGAATTCATGAATAATTGCGATTAATAAAAGCGATTCGCACGCGATCGCAAAATCCGATAGCGATCCGATTGAAATTGCGATTAATCGCAGATTAATCGCTATTTCCGCCTACCCGCGCCTGGACTGCGATCTCGCAAATAGCGATATCGCTATTTGCGATATCGCTATTTGCGAGATCGCAAACTCGCGAGATCGGGAAAACGGGAAGTCGCATTTCGAGCCCAGTGATGACATCACAACCAGGAAGCTGCCGGTTCCCACCACCATTTTGCACATTGAGGCACAGAGAGAGGGAGCACATTGTAGAGCTGCAGCACATCTTGGCAAGTAAACAGATCCACAGATCCACAACCCATACCATGGCTGAGGAAGCTGCACCTGGGACCAGCAGCTCGTCTGGGAGAAAGAGAAAACTCAAATTCTCTGAGCAAGAGCTGGAACACCTAATCGAGGGGGTTGTGGCCAACCACGACCAACTGTTTGGCGCAAATTCACGCAGGGTCCCAGAAATGGAGAAGCGGCGCATGTGGCAGGGGATAGCCTCAGCAGTGAACTCGGTGGGAGTGGCAGCCAGGTCCCTGGAAGAACTCAAAAAGCGGTGGTACGACCTCCGAGGCCGTGCCAAGGAGAAGGTGGCGGCGCGCCTTGGGGAGTCCTTGGGAACAGGAGGAGGAGGACCAACGGTACCACCAAACACCGCCATGGAGGACCAGGTTGAGAACACCCTGGAGAGGGAGGCCTGTGTGGGTTTCACTACACTGGACTCATCCTGCCCCACACAAGACACCCAAGGTAAGTGGCATGCGACTGCGACCCTGCCCCCTATGGATGGCCATGACCAAATAGGCTCCCCCAATGTCCCATAGGCATGCCATAGTTGCACATCAAGGAATGTCCTGAAGCATTGTGGGAGATGTAGTCTGGCCACAATGTTGTAGTACCACAATGCAGCCAGTCAGGTCCCAATGCACACAAAGTCACTGCCATTCAGGGAATGTCACCCAGCATGCATGTAGCAACTGCACGTCAGCCAGATGCATGCAACTAATGGTCCACCACTTACCCCCACAGGTGGCGATACCAGTGACAGTGACAGGCTGGAGATCGACTAGGGCGTCCCGGAGGTGGAGGCGCCAACACCTACCCAGGCACCAGCCCCTGCCGCTGCATCTGCACGAGCAGCAACTACCACCAGCAGCGTCCCCCCTGCAACTGGTGCAGCGCCCACATCCGCTGGCATGGCAGCCCCCATTGTGACTCCTGCCACCGCTGCTCCTCCCAGAGCCGCAGCCAGGGCAGTCACTCCTGTGCCCCCTGCATCAACTGGTACTGCCACACCAGCAGGCACACCCCCTGCGACTAGCTCACCTGCAACACCGGCGGCCTTACCCCCAGCAGCTGTCGCCTCAACATCCGGGGCTGCGCCACTGTCCACTCAGCGGCCAGCCTCACAATCAGGCCAGCAGGGCAGGCGTGGCAGGTCACGCCAGCGCTGCGCAGCAGCTACCAGGCAGGCCAATGCTGATGGACTGGCGCGGCTCAGCACCGAGAGACGGATGCTGCGCATCCACCAGCGCCAGGCTCAGCAGCAGGGAGCTATTCAGCTCCAACTACACAATATTGGCCGCAACGTGGCATCTGTTGCTGGGCACATTGAAGGCATGAGGGCCGACCTGGCCGGTGTGGGAGCTGGAATGGCCCGCATTGCTGCAGCCGTGGAGGCCAACACCCGTGCCATGTTAAGAGTGCGCAGTGGGCAACGCCGGCACCACCGCCAACTATTGACCCAGCTTGGCACTAACAGCAGGGCAAGCTATGTGTCTGCAAATGCCACATCTCTTTTGGGGCGGCGCAGTCTGACCCAGCAGCACGCTATCATCCAGTGCAGTGAGGACATGACGAGGGTGCTGGAGACCCTCACCACGGCCGTCGTGGCTCTTCACCCTCCACCTATTCCATCTGTTGTGGGGGGTGATGATGCGAGTGAGGGGGCGTCCAGCCTGAGCTCACAATCTGCCTCACAGGCCCCACTACCCACCCGCAGCACCAGGACCCCCCCATTGCCTGAAGCCCCGGAGGAGGAAGCCCCTCAGAGGCGTTTAGGAGGAACACGCACTAGGCACACCTAGAGAACTGTACCTCAACAATGGCACAGGCTGAGGTCAAGCCTGCCATGCACTCATGCACTGCAGTATGGGGTAATACTGTTTGTTGGACTAATTTGGACAGTACCTTATATTTAATTTTGTGAATTCAACAAGTACTTTTATTTTGCCATTTGGACAGAACCTTATATTTCATCTTGTGAATTCAACAAGTACTTTTATTTTGCCATTTGGACAGAACCTCATGTTTAAGTTTGTGAATTTAACAAATACATTTATTTTCCTACACACATTAGCGTTGTGTCATCATTACATTTTGCATGCATTGTTGATTTGTGGGGTGATGGAAGTGGTTGTACTAGAAACTGTTCACTGTGATGTGGTTGCGACGTCTGTGCCCTTCTGCTCGGTTCTCCCCTTGTGCATGGCGCGCATGTGCAGGTGGCCGGTTGTCCCCCTCAGATTCACTGCCAGAGATGTCAACAGGTATCCGGCGCTTGGTTGCAATGTTATGTAGTATTGCGCAGACAGCCACTATGCGGCAGCACTTTTCAGGACTGTAATACATGGCCCCACCTGTCTTGTGCAGTATGCAGAACCTGCTCTTGAGCAGGCCAAATGTCCTTTCTATGCAATTCCTTGTCCGTATGTGTGCAATATTGTAGCGCCGTTGCTGGGGTGTAGCAGGGTTGAGGTATGGGGTCAGGAGGTATTCACAGAGGGCGTAGCCACTGTCACCTGAATGAGAGGAGCAGATGGTGATTGCCTGTGCTGCGCTGTTACATCTTTGCAATGTGACATTTCAATCGAAGTGCACTTACCAAGTAGGTGTCCTTCCTCAAACTCTCCCCTGACCAGTCGTCTGTGGAGTGCGCTGTGCCGGAAAATGAAGGAGTCATGGGTACTCCCTGGGTACCGTGCGACGATGTCAGTGATGTATGTCTTGGCATTGCAGACCATCTGGATGTTGAGGGAGTGGTAGCACTTTCTATTGCGGAACATATACTCAGTGCCAGCTGGTGGGCAGATGGCGACGTGGGTACAGTCTATACATCCGAGCACATGTGGAAAATGGGCTACATTGTAAAATTGTAGCTTTGTCATGTCCAATTCCTGTTGGCTGGCGGGGAATTTGATGTGACGGTGTAGCTGGGTGAGCATGGCGTCAACAAAAGTGTGGAGGCAGCGTGACATGGTGGGCTGGGATATTCCCCCAGCAGCCGCTACTACCCCCTGGAAACTTCCGGGGGCCAGGAGGTGCAGGCTACACAATACCTGCACATGTGTAGGCACAGCATTGGTACGGCTTGTTGGGTGCTGCATCAGGGGGTCAAGGTCCTGTATTAGCTGCATTATCATTTCCCCATTCAGCCTGTATTTAGCATATATCTGCTCCCTGGTTTGGCCCAGCAAGGTGACCCGCTGGCGGAATATCCTGTCCTGGATCCTGCGTCTCCTCCGTGCTAATCGCTGTAGCCTGCGACGCCTCACCACCATGTACATTCCTGGCATTGTGGGACTCCTAATGCTGCTGCTGCTGATGGTCCTTATGTGTGATTGGTCAGGCCAGTACCTGTTGGTGATAGGACAACGGTTTTTTGAAAGTTTTTTTTCCATGGCTTTCATGGTTACCACCTGCTTTGAGTTGTCCTTATTTTGCGCGGTGCAAAATGCGAATTTTGGGTTTTTCGCTAATTGCGATTTTTCTTGAATACCGATTGCGATTGTTTTGCGATTTCGCTATTATTATCGCAGAATCCGTGGTGTGTCTCTATTTCGGAATCGCTAATGCTCAGCGGCTGGGATTCTGCTAATATATTAGCGATTTCGCAAATATGCGTTAGCGATTTTGCTATTTTGTTGTTGAATGCCGATGACGGAAATTGCGCCCGCATTTGCGAATTCGCAGCGATTGCGGGCGCAATTTCACTTCATGAATCAGGCTGTATCTTCCTATCATCCCGTCATAGTTTGGCACTAGCCGCCATATTCATGAAAATCGGCATTTGCGATTCTGAAATAGCGAAAAATAGCGAATCGCTATTCAGAAATCGCAAATCCGAATTCATGAATAATTGCGATTAAAAAAAGCGATTCGCACGCGATCGCAAAATCCGATAGCGATCCGATTGAAATTGCGATTACGCAGATTAATCGCTATTTCCGCCTACCCGCGCCTGGACTGCGATCTCGCAAATAGCATTATCGCTATTTGCGAGATCGCAAACTCGCGAGATCGGGAAAACGGGAAGTCGCATTTCGAGCCCAGTGATGACATCACAACCAGGAAGCTGCCGGTTCCCACCACCATTTTGCACATTGAGGCACAGAGAGAGGGAGCACATTGTAGAGCTGCAGCACATCTTGGCAAGTAAACAGATCCACAGATCCACAACCCATACCATGGCTGAGGAAGCTGCACCTGGGACCAGCAGCTCGTCTGGGAGAAAGAGAAAACTCAAATTCTCTGAGCAAGAGCGGGAACACCTAATCGAGGGGGTTGTGGCCAACCACGACCAACTGTTTGGCGCAAATTCACGCAGGGTCCCAGAAATGGAGAAGCGGCGCATATGGCAGGGGATAGCCTCAGCAGTGAACTCGGTGGGAGTGGCGGCCAGGTCCCTGGAAGAACTCAAAAAGCGGTGGTACGACCTCCGAGGCTGTGCCAAGGAGAAGGTAGTGGCGCGCCTTGGGGAGTCCTCGGGAACAGGAGGAGGAGGACCAACGGTACCACCAAACACCGCCATGGAGGACCAGGTTGAGAACACCCTGGAGAGGGAGGCCTGTGTGGGTTTCACTACACTGGACTCATCCTGCCCCACACAAGACACCCAAGGTAAGTGGCATGCGACTGCGACCCTGCCCCCTATGGATGGCCATGACCAAATAGGCTCCCCCAATGTCCCATAGGCATGCCATAGTTGCACATCAAGGAATGTCCTGAAGCATTGTGGGAGATGTAGTCTGGCCACAATGTTGTAGTACCACAATGCAGCCAGTCAGGTCCCAATGCACACAAAGCCACTGCCATTCAGGGAATGTCACCCAGCATGCAAGTAGCAACTGCACGTCAGCCAGATGCATGCAACTAATGGTCCACCACTTACCCCCACAGGTGGCGATACCAGTGACAGTGACAGGCTGGAGATCGACGAGGGCGTCCCGGAGGTGGAGGCGCCAACACCTACCCAGGCACCAGCCCCTGCCGCTGCATCTGCACGAGCAGCAACTACCACCAGCAGCGTCCCCCCTGCAACTGGTGCAGCGCCCACATCCGCTGGCATGGCAGCCCCCATTGTGCCTCCTGCCACCGCTGCTCCTCCCAGAGCCGCAGCCAGGGCAGTCACTCCTGTGCCCCCTGCATCAACTGGTATTGCCACACCAGCAGCACACCCCCTGCGACTAGCTCACCTGCAACACCGGCGGCCTTACCCCCAGCAGCTGTCGCCTCAACATCCGGGGCTGCGCCACTGTCCACTCAGCGGCCAGCCTCACAATCAGGCCAGCAGGGCAGGCGTGGCAGGTCACGCCAGCGCTGCGCAGCAGCTACCAGGCAGGCCAATGCTGATGGACTGGCGCGGCTCAGCATCGAGAGACGGATGCTGCGCATCCACCAGCGCCAGGCTCAGCAGCAGGGAGCTATTCAGCTCCAACTACACAATATTGGCCGCAACGTGGCATCTGTTGCTGGGCACATTGAAGGCATGAGGGCCGACCTGGCCGGTGTGGGAGCTGGAATGGCCCGCATTGCTGCAGCCGTGGAGGCCAACACCCGTGCCATGTTAAGAGTGCGCAGTGGGCAACGCCGGCACCACCGCCAACTATTGACCCAGCTTGGCACTAACAGCAGGGCAAGCTATGTGTCTGCAAATGCCACATCTCTTTTGGGGCGGTGCAGTCTGACCCAGCAGCACGCTATCATCCAGTGCAGTGAGGACATGACGAGGGTGCTGGAGACCCTCACCACGGCCGTCGTGGCTCTTCACCCTCCACCTATTCCATCTGTTGTGGGGGGTGATGATGCGAGTGAGGGGGCGTCCAGCCTGAGCTCACAATCTGCCTCACAGGCCCCACTACCCACCCGCAGCACCAGGATCCCCCCATTGCCTGAAGCCCCGGAGGAGGAAGCCCCTCAGAGGCGTTTAGGAGGAACACGCACTAGGCACACCTAGAGAACTGTACCTCAACAATGGCACAGGCTGAGGTCAAGCCTGCCATGCACTCATGCACTGCAGTATGGGGTAATACTGTTTGTTGGACTAATTTGGACAGTACCTTATATTTAATTTTGTGAATTCAACAAGTACTTTTATTTTGCCATTAGGACAGAACCTTATATTTCATTTTGTGAATTCAACAAGTACTTTTATTTTGCCATTTGGACAGAACCTCATGTTTAAGTTTGTGAATTTAACAAATACATTTATTTTCCTACACACATTAGCGTTGTGTCATCATTACATTTTGCATGCATTGTTGATTTGTGGGGTGATGGAAGTGGTTGTACTAGAAACTGTTCACTGTGATGTGGTTGCGACGTCTGTGCCCTTCTACTGGGTTCTCCCCTTGTGCATGGCGCGCATGTGCAGGTGGCCGGTTGTCCCCCTCAGATTCACTGCCAGAGATGTCAACAGGTATCCGGCGCTTGGTTGCAATGTTATGTAGTATTGCGCAGACAGCCACTATGCGGCAGCACTTTTCAGGACTGTAATACATGGCCCCACCTGTCTTGTGCAGTATGCGGAACCTGCTCTTGAGCAGGCCAAATGTCCTTTCTATGCAATTCCTTGTCCGTATGTGTGCAATATTGTAGCGCCGTTGCTGGGGTGTAGCAGGATTGAGGTATGGGGTCAGGAGGTATTCACGGAGGGCGTAGCCACTGTCACCTGAATGAGAGGAGCAGATGGTGATTGCCTGTGCTGCGCTGTTACATCTTTGCAATGTGGCATTTCAATCGAAGTGTACTTACCAAGTAGGTGTCCTTCCCCAAACTCTCCCCTGACCAGTCGTCTGTGCAGTCCGCTGTGCCGGAAAATGAAGGAGTCATGGGTACTCCCTGGGTACCGTGCGACGATGTCAGTGATGTATGTCTTGGCATTGCAGACCATCTGGATGTTGAGGGAGTGGTAGCACTTTCTATTGCGGAACATATACTCAATGCCAGCTGGTGGGCAGATGGCGACGTGGGTACAGTCTATACATCCGAGCACATGTGGAAAATGGGCTACATTGTAAAATTGTAGCTTTGTCATGTCCAATTCCTGTTGGCTGGCGGGGAATTTGATGTGACGGTGTAGCTGGGTGAGCATGGCGTCAACAAAAGTGTGGAGGCAGCGTGACATGGTGGGCTGGGATATTCCCCCAGCAGCCGCTACTACCCCCTGGAAACTTCCGGAGGCCAGGAGGTGCAGGCTACACAATACCTGCACATGTGTAGGCACAGCATTGGTACGGCTTGTTGGGTGCTGCATCAGGGGGTCAAGGTCCTGTATTAGCTGCATTATCATTTCCCCATTCAGCCTGTATTTAGCATATATCTGCTCCCTGGTTTGGCCCAGCAAGGTGACCCGCTGGCGGAATATCCTGTCCTGGATCCTGCGTCTCCTCCGTGCTAATCGCTGTAGCCTGCGACGCCTCACCACCATGTACATTCCTGGCATTGTGGGACTCCTAATGCTGCTGCTGCTGATGGTCCTTATGTGTGATTGGTCAGGCCAGTACCTGTTGGTGATAGGACAACGGTTTTTTGAAAGTTTTTTTTCCATGGCTTTCATGGTTACCACCTGCTTTGAGTTGTCCTTATTTTGCGCGGTGCAAAATGCGAATTTTGGGTTTTTCGCTAATTGCGATTTTTCTTGAAAACTGATTGCGATTGTTTTGCGATTTCGCTATTATTATCGCAGAATCCGTGGTGTGTCGCTATTTCGGAATCGCTAATGCTCAGCGGCTGGGATTCTGCGAATATATTAGCGATTTCGCAAATATGCGTTAGCGATTTCGCTATTTTGTTGTTGAATGCCGATGACGGAAATTGCGCCCGCATTTGCGCATCAGCGCGTCAACAAGATGGCCAAAAGAGGTCCTCGTTTCCCAAAAGTTGGGAATTGGGAGGAATTTTGCGGGCAGTTTCGTAAAAATCGCTGCATTTTTACAATACTGCCGATTTCGCAATTTTTTTGCAAATCGCGAAATCCTGTAGGGTCTGAGGAATGCAGACCTTTGAGTGGAGGAAATGGCTCAAATGTCATCCCGAGTGGCAAATGCGTCAAGGTCTCCCCATGAAAAGTCAACAAGTGCTCATTCCGAATGCAAGCCTGCGAAAACTGGCGTTTACTTGGTGTTATGACCTTCCATGTGCAGGTCATATGTGAGGAGCAAAAACTCTGGAAAAGATGCTGCAACATTTCAGGTGGCCTACTATTTGCCTGAATGTCCTTTCATGTGTACGAGACTGTACTATCTGTGCACCGATGATAACGGATCACCGCCAAGCTCAGGGTTTACCTCGGATCATGCCCACACCCGAAATGCCATGGGAAAGATTCTCAGTGGACTTCGTGGTAGGGCTGCCTAAAGACCAGGGAAAGACCACTATCATAGTGGTGATTGACTACCTGTCCAAAATGGGCCATTTTATTGCATGTAGCAAGCCCCCACAGAAAGCCAACTGGCTCAACTGCTGCTCACTCACATTGTCCATTTCCATGATCTTCCCCAAGTCATAGTGTATGATAGGGAGCCCCAGTTTACAGAAAGGTTCTGGAAGACTTGGTGTTCCATGTTACAAATCACCTCCCCCCTCTCCACGAGTTTCCATCCTCAAACAGATGGCCAGACAGAGAGGTTGAACCAAACTCTTAAGCAATACCCGAGGTGCTATGTCAATACCACTACTGATGCTTGGGTTGATTGGTTATGGGCAGCTGAGATAGCCTACAGCAATGCCATATACTCATCAACTAAACACCCCCCTTTTTCTGTACCTATGGGTTCTATCCACAGTTTACTCCTTTGATCTTGCCTGACACTAACACAAAGCTACCTGATTTACGTGCAAGATTAGTGTTTATGCGTAGAACTCTGTTAGAGGCTCAGAATAACCTGATGAAAGCCAAAGACAGGTACAGAGCACAAACATACAAACACCGCAGGCCAGGACAAATATTCAAGCAGGGGAACTGGGTGTGGCTGTCCACCAAGCATATCAAGTTCCGCCTGCACAGCGTGTTTAATCCCAAGTACATAGGCCCCTATCGGGTGGTTAAACACATAAACTGAGGCTACCTGCCACTTCTGAATACATCCTTTTTTCATTGTTTCCCTCCTCAAACCCTCTATCCGGCCTGTGAGGAGATCACCCAAACCCATATGGGTCCAACAGGACCAAGAGTATGAGGTTAAGGGAATTCTGGGCGCGAAGGTGGTGCGGGGTAGGTTGTGATACTTGGTCTCCTGGAAGGGATACGGTCGGCAAGAGGATTTCTGGGAACCTGTCGCTGTTGTGCACGCCCCCAAACTGGTTGCCAAATTCCAGTCTGCATCCAGACAAGCCGTCTGGCAGTAAGTGAACCTTGGGAGAGTAATGTCCTGTCACGATATCCCTGCCGGTAAGTCACTGCCTGCCTTTGTTGCTGGCTTGGCGGTGTTCGGGACGATCCAGTACCAAAATACTTTAATCCCCAGCAGGACTTGTGAGTCAAGTGTCACGTGGCACTCACCCAAGGCCGGAAACAGGATTAAGAGGCAAATGCTGGAATGCCGTGGTGCCGATAATTCCTGACTTTGTGCCCCTTGCAGACTTCTTCTAATAATACCACGTTTTATTGAGGTGGTAAGAGTGCACAGGCACTGTTCCTTGTGATCGCCTAAATCTGTGCGAGCGACCTCGAGGTTGTCCCTCGCTACGTTCCAGTGGTGTTACGAGACCCGTTTTTCTCCAGTCTTCACGGAGGTAACGATATACATTCTGTGTTTCCTAAGTCCCGCACTCCTCTGTTGGAGGAGACCTGTGGCTTAAGGTCACGTGCAGAGGAGCCCTTGTGTTTGTTTTCTCCATTTGCCCACGTACTCCTCTGTGGGAGGAGAACTGTTGCGCAAGGTCTCATGCAGAGGAGCCCTTTTGATTAACATACTGATAAAGATATTGCTGGCAAACCATTTCATACATACACCAAAGGGTCCGTTAAAGAAACTATTTATTAAATGTTATTTGGTATATGGAAATGGTGACATTATGATTTCTTTCGTTGTTCAAACCGATGAATATTGACTAAGGACAAGAGGTTATTGTTCTTAGCTCAGGAAACTAAGCCCCATTAGCTTTTGCCTTTTGTTGTTTTATTTCTGTTATAGGAGAGAGGTTTGGAGAGGGTGTGTTGCCACTTTGGCTAGGTACCTGACCTCACTTCAAACACACTGGTAGGTGCAATAGGGAATATAGGAAGCATAATTCTAGTATGTGGTAATACAGTCATATTTCATTTACATGATTTTCTTGTTCTTTTGTCTTGCAACCATAGTGTATTGAGGTGAACTTGCTGCTGCCCTCTGCTCTCTTCTATGTCCTAGACTCAACTTATTTTGCTTTTCAGGTGAGGGGTGGGAGACATTTAAAGCTGCATTACTTATCGCTTTGTGTTTTTATAGACTTTATTCTGTAGAACCTGTGCTTAAACTGTGTTCTTCTATCCTCCTCAGATCTCCCTCCCAGCAGTCCCTACCTTTTCCTTCCCCCGCCCGATTACCCCATAAGTCTGTGTTTTTTCCTAAATGCCAGACTTGGGGTTGTCTAGAGGTGGGCCCCTTTAGAGCATCAACACAGCCCTGAGGATTTGTGCGGAGGAGCCTGACAGTAGCTGTGTGGCCACCCAACTTAAAAAAGGACCTTACAATACCTTTGGATTAATGGAACTAGGATATAAGATCTGACGGATACATGTGCCAGTGTTACTATGGTGAGAAACATACTGGTTTCCCCTGAGCAATACCTGCTTGGGAGAACTTACCCAGTCACCAATGCTGACAGTGTTACCACTAACCATGCGCTGACTATGGTGACTTTAGACTGCGGGGTGGTTACTGGCCTGAAACAGGCAGTGGTCTCTCCAAAGCTATCAGCTGCATGTGTGCTTGGCAATGACCTGGAAACCTCAGCATGGGCTGAGGTTGAACTGAAATCCCATGCAGCAATGTTGGATATCCCTGAACTGGTGTGTGTAAAAACAAGAGCACGAAGCAAGAGACAGGGTAAAAAGGAAGTGTTGGAGCATGAAAGTATGGCTCAACCTTCCAAAAGAAAAGCTAAGAAGACTGAGGAACCAATCTCAGTACAGCAAAAGGATCAGGACCCCTCTCCTCAGGGCAGAGGACTTGGACACCCCAGAGGGAACTGAGGCCATTGAGCTTGACTCTTAACTCTTAGGCCCAGGGGGACCCTCTCGGGAAGACCTGTGTCTTGGACAGCAGGTCTGTCCAACTCCTAATGGCCTGAGGCAGCAAGATGCTGCACAGGAAAAGGGAGATATCTGTGGTACCTACAGAGTTTATTGGGAAGAGAGACTACTGTACACTGAGGCCAGAGTCCCCAACCCTGGAGCGACTAGGAAAGTGGTAGTGCCTCAGAAGTACAGGGAGTTTCTCCTAACTTTAGCTCATGCCATCCCCCTGGCTGGACATCAGGGCTAAACCAAGACATGGGAAAGGCTAGTTAGCCAATTTTACTGGCCTAGATGCACCAGAAAGTAAAGGAATTTGTCAGCTCCTGTGTCAACTGTCAGGCCAGTTGCAAGACAGGTGGCCCATCAAAGGCCCCACTGATACCCCTTCCTGTGGTAGTGGTTGCTTTTGAAAGGGTAAATATGGACATAGTGGGTCCACTTGAACCTCCCACAGCATCAGGGAACAAATTCTTTCTAGTGGTAGTGGACCATGCCACTTGGTACCCTAGGGCAATTCCCCTTAGGACTACTACAGCTCCTGCAGTAGCTAAGGCCCTCATTGGTGCCTTCACCAAGGTAGGGTTTCCTAAGCAGGTGGTTTAAGACAGAGGTTCCAACTACACTATACCTGTGATGAGGGTACAGGTGCATGAGCCCTATGCCCCTACAGTGTCTACATCAATTCTTAGACATTGCAAGTGCAGTGCTGCCATTAAGAGTATATGGTGCTGGGAGTTTGTCATTACAGACTCCACAGTGTCGTAATTTGACAATGGCCGAGTTAGCGCTTAGCTGTTGCTACACGTTTTCCCGCTTAAATTGACTATTCATGGAAACGCCATTTTGCATGTCACGGCGGTCATCTTAGATCATGAGCCGCCTCGTGGTCGGCGTGCCCTTTAGTCCGTTGTCCGTGCCACTGACCACTAGAGTTTGCCCAGCTGTGGTAAATTTTAATTACCTATGCGGAATTTTATGCGGTAAAGTTCAATAAGAATAACTCAGTCAAAAATAAGAGACAGAATCCGTGGTATTTGAGGTTTTAAAAGGGGTTTTATTCCTTAAAAAGGAATTGGTTCGAACCAGGTATCATGTTCCATCACCACAAGGGTTCAGGAAGGGAATGGATATGGACATGAACAAGTACAATGATTTATTAACGGAACATCATATATATAGTCAATGCATTTACAGTAGAGATTGATGCAGAAGGCGTAACGGCTGAGAGAAACGCGATAAGGACACATATACGTAACAGAAGGCGTGCATGAGGGCGTACACGGAGGTGTGTGCTAGACAACGTCACTTGAAACGTATCACAGGTGGGTGGATCCATAGAAGAATCCTGCAGTGTCAGCAGAAATACATGGCAGAGATGCGTGCGCAGCAGCATGACGTGTAATTGATGTGTAATTGACGTGGAACTGGAGGGTGAAGGGGACTTGATATTTAGCCCTACATGAGGAGACAGAAGTCTGGGGTGTCAGAACAACCTAAACCCAAATCATATCTATATCTTGTGTTTAAGGAACTGTATTATCTAGAAGGAAAGGTCTCTCGGGCAGAGGCTATTCTATACTGACTGCTAGTGCGTGCATATGCGACTACGTGTCTACGTGTAAAGCAAGGGGGCCATGGGCCTACCATGGTAACAGGAGCTATGAATTACTTGCATGGAGACAGAAAAGCCGGGCCCTTTGCTCTGCAGCTGGGAAGATGTTTTCCTAAACTACTAGACAGGAATGTATTTTCGAGGAGCGGAGCAGATAACTTGAAGGCTGAATACAGTCTTGGCAGGAAGGCAGGCCGAGCCAGGCACCGCTCGCCGCACAGGGAGTAAGGCAGAGGTCAGGAAGCAGCTGACTGTAGTTTTCAGATACAGAAGGCAGAAAGGGCTCGATGGCAGGAATCAGGGCCTAACTCACCAGAGCTAGTAAAACATGAAAAGTGCACCATGTAAAGACGTTGGCAAGGCACACTTAGGAACCGAATATCCGACCCATTCATGGTGGATCTGAAAGAGGACATGTTAACGTTAGACGCAAATGTATTGGCGTCTTCATAGCTGGAAGTGGAGGGAACATACTTGTACTTGAAGCACGTACATGGAGCCGTTGGGGTCTACGATAGGGGACACAATTGACCATAAAATTCATATTACCTCATTCCCTCCTTGTCCCCTACGGACCCTTCATGATATATCAATCCTCATTAATCTATCAATCTGTTCATTTAACATCATTTGCTCTTCTTTCTTCTTACGATGTTTCGAATGGGGACTTGAATGAGGAATACATGATGTCGCGCACAAGCCGCAAATCGCTGGCCCACATTGCAAACACAGGCAACAACTGAATACTATGAGAAGGGCAATACCTAGGAAGGATAGGATCTTCCATCCCCAGGCTGATAACACGCTCCAGAACCAACCGGACCAAGTCCAGGTGCCTGGATCCTGGTGTATCTGACTTGCAATCTTGTGAAGACGAGTTATGGCTCTATATACTGATGGCGCGTTTTCTGGAATGAAAACACAGCAGCTCGATCCGATGACTCTACAGGCTCCGCCCCTATCGGCCAGGATGACGTCAAGGACGAGACGATTTTGAAGAACAACAATCCGCATAGCAGACTGCTCCTCTGTTAAGTTACCTAGGGGGGAAGTAGTTTCATTCACTACTGCTTCAAGGGTTCTAGTTAATTTTCGTATGAGTTTACTATTAAAGACAGCACCTAAGTAGGGAAAGAAACCTTTATTGAAATCTGTATACTGCTCCCATGCCGTTTCAGTATAATCGACAATCGGGAGATCTCTCTGTGGCCTATTGTGTACTAGATGGATGTCCCTATGATAATCAGGAGGGGCTAGGAAAACGGGTGGCAGAAGGAATGCAATGTAACAGGTGCCATCCCAATCTAGAGGTAAACGTATATATGCGGTATGACCACAAACGAAGTAGGAATGACGGGAGGCTTTAAATGTAGACTTGCCCTTATCACTGAATTCGATCACAGTAGTACATTTACTATGACCCAGGTGTACTGAACCATTCTTTCTGACACATAATTCACCTTTGACTGGTAGCACGGACATAGCGGGCAAGACTGGTTCGGTTTCGGATTCAACATTCAGAATCATGAGGTTAAGTGTAAAATTACCTAATCCATATACTTCGTTTTCTAGATCAGTTCCTGTTCTTTTGGGAAGACCCTCCTTGTCAGGGAAACATACTTTATGCAGAACTGTGTTCAGATTTCCCCATACCCAGTTGCCCTGGTAAACTACGGAATCAGAATCTAAGGAATTAATTAAACTAAACCATGCACCACAGGAACCATTATGTGTGAACGGGTACGGGAAGAGGGGCAGAACTCCCTTGTATTTCTGATAGGGAGGGAGTCGGCCACATATCCAACAATTGGTAGCATTGCTGGTCTGATGGGAATGATGTAACATACTAATGAATGTGTTGTTGCGCAGCGCAAGTCGATAAGATAATTCATGCGGGTGCAGTTCACTGAAAGAGTGCTCAACACTGACATTTGAAGAAGAATGTGCACGTTTGAAAATAGGGTGATATATATGCAACAATACACTTGCAGCAATAATCATAAGACTCAGAAAAAACATAATCAATAATGTCACAATACAGTGACTGCGCAGTGATTTACAATATTCACGTTTCTTGAGCTGTCTCTGTCTATCTCTCTCTCTGTTGGGATCTAGGGGATACATGTCATAAACTCGTCTAACCGATTCACCTAGGGGAGGACTTAAACAATTAAACTGTCTGACTTGCTAGACCTCAATTTCAATTTATATTCTTGGGAAGAATTTTTCTCGGCCAAAGGGAGTTTTGAGTCAGTCTGTGGAGGAGGGCAGGGCTGGGAGTTTAGATCTGGCGTTAGTCCATGGAATTTCTTTATATGACTCGAATGAAGCCAACCCTTGCGGCCCTCGACTTTGATTGCTGTCCTTGTAGTTAGAAGTACGAGTTTCGGTGCTTGCCAGCGGGGCTCCAGCGGACTCCTCCTGTCGAAGTTCCTTACGAAAACGAGGTCTCCCGGAACCACTTCATGCGGCTTCACCTCGGTGTTGTCGGGAAAGGCTGCAGCAACCTGTGAACGACATGATTGTAGTGCAGACACCAAGGAGGCAAGGTAATCTGTCAGCATATTACAGTCAACATCAGTTATTTTGCGAGGCAGAGGCGTCCCCCACATATTCGGTGGCCTACCAAAGACCACCTCGTACGGGGATAGCCCTGTTCTGGAGTGTGCGACCATTCTCATATAAAAGAGTGCAACTGGTAAAGCTACTATCCAGTCGACACCCTTCTCTCTACAGATTTAGGCAAGACGTATTTTCAGAGTCTGATTATGTCTCTCTACGAGACCTGCTGCTTCGGGATGTCGGACACAGTGGAACTTCCATTGAAAGCCGAGCAGGAGAGATACCTGCTTCATAAGCTCAGACGAGAATGGCTGACCGTTATCGGAGTATACGATGCGGGGCAAACCATATCTGGGGAAGAATTCACGAACCAGCTGCTTAGCAGTGGTCGGAGCAGTGTAATCTGGGACTGGATATGCTTCTGTCCAACGGGAAAGAGCACATACAACTACGAGGACATATTTGAATCCTCGACAACGTTCCATCTGGATATAATCCATCTGGAGGACTTCAAAAGGGTGATCGGGAGGATGAAATCCACCTTGCTCTACAGGAATGCTTTTACCTGGGTTGAACTGACAGCAGATCATGCAAGTATGCACTTTCTGTTTGGCTGCTGCTCGTAAATGTTTATTGAACCAGATGTTTTGAATACTGTCTAACATGGCTTTTTCTCCTAAATGAGCAGGACTGTGTACGGTGTTAATGATTACTTGGACCATAGAGTCGGGGAGAAACCATATAGATTTTCCCTTCGTCATCCATCCCTGATCTGTCTGGACCCCTCCTAGTTCAGTCCATTTCTTGATTTCGTCTGGTGTAGCATGTGTCTGTATATCAATTACGTCTAGGGCGGGATCCTTAACTGTCATGCAATGTGTCGGTGTCTGGATTATTGTCTTTGTCAGGTCAGTTGCGTGAGTCTGAGTCTGAGCTGTATGCTTTGCTGTTCGGTCTGCCAGGTCGTTACCCTGGGAAATTGAATCTGTGACTTTCGTATGTGCCTTGCACTTCTTGATGGATATCGCTGTAGGCAGATGTATTGCATCTAACAGAGTTTGAATGAGGGGACCGTGCTGAATTTTGGCTCCGTGAGAGGTCAAAAAACCTCTCTCTCGCCAGAGTACACCGAAGTCGTGTACGACTCCGAATGCATAACGTGAATCTGTGTATATGTTAACTCTCTTGTTCTTGGCTTGAATACAGGCTTGGGTCAGAGCAATGAGCTCTGCTGCTTGAGCTGACAGGGTGTCTATACAATCCGTTTCTATGACTTCAGTTTCTGTCGTGACTGCGTAGGCTGCCACTAAGTCTCCTGTGCTTGTTCTCATGCATGAACCATCCACATAAAGTGTCAGGTCTGGATCTGGTAATGCGGTGTCTGTCAAGTCTTGTCTGGGTTTCGTCGTAATGGTAATGACTTCAATACAATCATGTACCAATGGGTCTGTCTCACTTAATGGCAGAAGTGTAGCAGGGTTCAATGTATTGCAACGTCTGATTTCTATGTGTGGCTGAAACAATGTCAATTCATAACCTGTCAGTCTTGCTATAGTCAAGTGCTGAGTCTGTGTTCGGTTTAAAAGAACTTCCACAGAGTGTGGAACTTGTACTGTCAATTGATGTCCTAACACTATGGAATCACTTTGTCTGATTGCTAGAGCTGTTGCTGCTACTGATTTCAAGCACGCAGGCAGAGCCTGGGCTACTGGATCCAATGTACTAGAAAAATAAGCACACGGTTTGTATGAACCTGCTTGATCCTGAGTGAGTACTGACAATGCAGTACCTTCACGTTCTGTGACAAAAAGTGTAAAAGGCTTACTGTAACATGGTGTTGCTAAAACTGGTGCTTGACATAAGGCTTTCTTTAAGTCCTCAAAAGCTTGTGTGTGTTCCTGAGTCCAAGGGAGGACAGTCGATGTCGCTGCCTCCTGGGTTGTCAACTGTATGAGTGGTTTCGCTAGAAATGCATACTGAGGGATCCATTGTCTACAGTAAGAAGTGAGGCCTATAAAGGCTCGTACCTCCTTTTGTGTCTTGGGTTGTGACATGTTTACAATTAACTGGATACGGTCAGGTGTTAGCTGTCTCCCCCCTTTGGTCAGCAAGTGCCCAAGGTAAACCACTTGCTGAACACAGAATTGCAGCTTCGAAGGGGACACCTTGTGTCCCTTGTCAGCCAGGAAATGCAAAACCGTCAATGATGCTTGCTCACATTCAGGTTCGCTGCGGGCGGTGATCAGCAGATCATCGACATACTGTAACAGGGCAGTGTTGTCAGGCATGTGTATACTGTCTAGTTGTCTTTTCAGTGCTTGGCTATAGATGCTGGGGCTTTCTGTGAATCCTTGAGGTGCGCGTGCAAATTTGAAGCTTCGACCATTTAAACAGAATCCGAAAAGGTATTGGCTTTCCGGATCAATCGGTACACTAAAGAAGGCGTTCTTCAGATCAATTACAGTGAAGAACGTGGCTTCGGAATCAATGGCAGTCAACAAAGACGAGATATCTGGGACCACAGGGTACTGTGGTACGATGCATTTATTCAATTCGCGCAGATCGATAACTAATCGATAAACTGGGGGTGCATTTGGATCAGTACGTTTAAGAATTGGAATGATGGGGGAGTTACATAGATTCGAGTCAGTTTCTACAACCACTCCTTGTGCAATGAGCTTGTCAATGATTTTCAGTAAAGCCACTACAGCATCTGGAGGTAACTTATATTGTCGGATTCGTGGTAAGACTACTCCTGGTCTGAGTGTGACTCGGTATGGTGTAATGTGCATACAACCTACATCAGTGGGGCTTTGTGCCCATAAATGTGCAGGAACATTCTGTAATCTGGGATCAATATCTCTCAACACATAGTGACCCTTAAAGTCACGTAAGAACAATCTTACTCCTTCCGGAGAGCAACAAATAACAGCTCCTAGAGCTTTCAGTGTCTTGATACCTAACAAGTTTTCTGGACATGATTTCGTTAACAATAAATCTGTAGTGCGAGACAATGGACCAACTAAAAGAGGTACTGGTTTCGATACTTCATTTACAATAGGTTTGCCTGAAAATCCAAGGGAAACATTCTGTGAGCCTGAGAGGGGTGCCCCTGGAACCTCGTCATGACTTATCGTTGTTCGGCTTGCCCCTGTATCAATCAAAAACTTCCTATCTTTCCCTAATACCTGGCTATGTACATAAGGACCCTCTTGATCTACAGGAACCTCAATAAGAGGGAAGCCAAATTCCCTCTCTAGGCTGTTTCATGTGTATCGCTGATAATCGGGGTAATCTGTTTGCGCATGCTGGTACATCTGTTGCGTTGCATGTTGTGTTGCGGCAATGGGCTGTGGAACTGCTACGGTCTGTACTGTCTGTTGTGAAGCTTGCATAGGCTGGATATTCTGTGGTACTTGTTGTTGGACCTGGTCCTGTCTAGGAGGACGCGGTCTTTCTTTAGTTTTACCTGTAGCTATATTGTGTTTCAAAACTGCACACTCGTTTATATAGTGACCTGGCTGTTTACAATAGTTGCATGTCCCTTTAACAGGAGCTGCTGAATTATTGGACTGTGTCATACCCTTTTTCTGGCCGTCAGCTGGAACTGACTGAGCAACTAACATTTTCATTTTCGTGTCTTTCATACGTCTTTGTTCGTGATCATGTTCTTCCCTTATTCTATTCTGGTGGTACTGTAACATTTGTAACATTTGTGAAGGCGTGTTTGCTTGCCATGTGCTCTCGACCTTCAGAACACGATTCTTAACTTGGGGCAGAGAATTCTCGACCAATTTGGATACAAAAAGATGTGGATATGACTCACTACTTGGTTTCAGGCCACTATTAATAACAAAACATTTCTCAAATCGGGAATAAAAATCACTAGTGTCTTCATCGGGTTTCTGTTTGCAGGCTGAGATGGCATCCCAGTCCTCCTTTTTCGTTGCTAACAAACGTGGCAATACTTGTACTAACAATCCTGGTAATGCTTTAGTTTTGTCCCCAAGCCCTAAACCTGGGGTTCTAGTATTTTCTTCGTTCTCTAATGCAGCCCAATCAATCTTTGCGTCTCCCACCTCCCATTCTTTTTCTTTTAGTTTCTCGTAAATACCGGCAGGCAATAATACTTTCAATATTTTCATGATGTCAGGATAGGTATAATCACCCATGAGTAACATGTCTTTTATTTCACGGTGGAAACCTGCTGGGTCTTTGTCATGACTAGGCACCAATTTCTTCATTTCTAATAATTCCATTTTAGTTATGGGTGTGTACACAAACATACGTCTAAAGGTATTATCATTAAGCCTGGGCGTAGTTCGCGTAGCCGCACTCCGCGAGCTACGCGAAGATGTACTTGCACTCCGCGAACTACGCATAGCTCCGCGAGCATGCGTAGTAGCTTGCTTGACCTGTTTGCAAGCCATTTTTCATCTTCGGGAGCGCCGTGGAACTCTGGAACCTGCTCGACACCACATCTCCAGACGTCGCCTTCCTCACGGAAACATGGATGAATGCCTCCTCAGCGCCCGACATCGCCGTCGCCATCCCGGATGGATACAAGATCACCCGGAGAGACCGCGTCAACGAGACAGGAGGAGGCATCGCCATCGTCCACAAGAACACCATCCGCATCACGACCAACTCAGACGACACCCTCACAGCCGCTTAACATCTTCACTTCCAGATACACACCGACCCCAAGACCACACTCAGAGGCACCCTCATCTACAGACCCCCAGGACCTCGCACACACTTCAGCAAAGACATCGCAGACTTCATCAGCCCGCACACCCTCGCCTCCGCTGACTACATCCTCCTAGGGGACCTCAACTTCCACCTAGAGAACAACAACGACAACACCACCACCACCCTGCTGGACAACCTCGCCAACCTCGGACTCATGCAACTGGTGAACACCCCCACCCACTACGCCGGACACACGCTTGACCCAGTCTTCTCCTCCAGCAAGTACATCTCCTTCAGCCACTCCACTGGACAGACCACAGCTGCGTCCACTTCAGCTTCAGAAAGACCACGACTCACCACCACCCGCAACAGGTTTCCTGCAGGAACTGGAACAAGATCACCACCGACCAGCTCACCACTTCACTGAGCCAGAACCCGCCCGCCAGCTCAACGGACCCCAACCAAGCAGCCAACAACCTCACACAGTGGATCACCAATTGCGCTCGCCCAACCAGCCTCGACCACTCGCAGTCCGGCTTCCGCGCCAACCACAGCACCGAGACCGCCCTCATCACAGCCACTGACGACATCCGAGCCCTGCTCGACAACTGGGAAACAGCGGCCCTCATCCTCCTGGACCTCTCCGCAGCATTCGATACGGTCTGCCACCGCTCCCTAGTGCAGCGCCTCAGCAACATCGGAATCCAAGAGAAGGCACTGGAGTGGATCATCTCGTTCCTCACCGGAAGAACCCAGAGAGTCCGCCTCCCCCCGTACAGATCCAAGGCCACCGAAGTCATATGCGGCGTACCACAAGGATCATCACTCAGCCCCACCCTCTTCAACGTCTACATGAGCCCCCTCGCAGCCATCGTACGCCAACACAACCTCAACATCATCTCCTACGCCGACGACACCCAGCTGATCCTCTCCCTCACCAACGACCCAGGAACCGCCAGAACCAACCTACACGAAGGGATGAAAGACGTAGTCGAGTGGATGAGGAACAGCCGCCTGAAACTGAACTCAGACAAGACGGAAGTCCTCATCCTTGGATCATCACCCTCCACCTGGGACGACTCCTGGTGGCCCCCTGCCCTGGGCAGCGCACCCAAACCAACGGACCACGCACGCAACCTGGGCTTCATCCTGGACTCCTCCCTCTCGATGACCAGACAAGTCAACGCCGTCTCATCATCATGCTTCAACATCCTACGCATGCTCCGAAAGATCTTCCCATGGCTCGCCACCGAAACCAGGAAGACGGTCACACAGGCACTCGTCACCAGCCGACTGGACTACGGAAACACCCTCTATACCGGAACCACAGCCAAACTCCAGAAAAGACTCTAACACATCCAGAACGCCTCCGCACGACTCATCTTGGACATCCCCCGACACAGCCACATCTCCGGACACCAGAGAGACCTTCACTGGCTCCCCGTCAGCAAGAAAATCACGTTCCAACTCCTCACCCACACACACAAGGCCCTCCACGACCTGGGCCCCAGGTACCTCAACAACCGCCTGACCTTCTACACTCCCACCCGCCAGCTACGATCGACCGGCCACGCCCTCGCCGCCGTGCCACGCATCCGAAGATCCACCATGGGAGGAAGATCCTTCTCCTACCTGGCAGCCAAGACTTGGAACTCCCTCCCCATCCACCTCCGTCTGACGCAAGACCACCTCTGCTTCAGGAAGCAACTCAAGACATGGCTGTTCGAGCAGTAGCGGACCCCCCCTCCCCCAAGTGCCTTGAGACCCTCTGGGTGAGTAGCGCGCTATACAAATATCCTGATTGATTGATTGATTGATTGCCTGCATGCTCGGGATGTGTAGTGCGCGAAGTTACCCATGAGGTTTGTCCCGCCCGCTTGCGTCCCCTTATTTCCGGTCACTACTAACGTGTTCGCGAGTTATTCTGTGCCAGATTGCAGTTTCTGCATGTTCGGCAACTCGATCTTTCCGACAAGCATCCTCGCGCACGCGAAAATGCTATTGAGCGCGCGAGAACTACGCTACGCAGCAGTTTGCGGAGTATTCGACAACTTTGCGTTCTCTGCGGAGCGCGGAGTTGCCGAAACTCCGCAAACTCCGCAAACGGAGCGTAGTTCTTCGCCCAGGGTTAATTATCATCATTCCTGACTGGATGTACTTCTCGCAAGGGATTCTGTCTGTCTATGTAATACATTTTTCTGTCTACTGGTGGAGCTGGAACAAACTGTGTATTCAGGAAAGTACTGTATCTGTGCCGATGCTCTAGAATTACCTTTATTAGGTCTGTACCTAGACCTCTCCATCTATTCGAGAGTAGCTCTATTAATATATCAGGTAGGGGACCTGGATCAGAATGTTGGCTTTTATACAATATAAGGAGATGTTGTATCATATACATACTAGCTAGTCGCTGTTCGTCGGGGGAAAGATTTAAAAAGGTCTGCGCTAAGGCGTCATCACTATATTTGTCAGAATTGTCAGCCCATTGTACTGCTGATCTGGCTAATTCTTGTTCATCCATGGAATCGAGTACATGGTACCCCATTAGTTCTTGAAGTACTTTATTGGTAGCCTGAAACAAATTTGACATGGCAGCTTGAAAGAGTCTCTTACTTTCTGGACGTACCGGACGTATTGAATTATTAAAAGGTCTTCCCTTACCTACATATGCTATTGTTTCTCTAGTTGGTAATTGCAATGTTCCTGTTGTCGTTTCTGGTTGTTCCTCCTCCTCTGAGGATTCATTCTTGTCTGTATCTATTTCTCTTTCAGGCTGTCTTCTTTCATGTATTCGTTCTACTGCTTTTCGGATCCTTCGGTACATATTTTCTATACAACTCTGTTTATCATGTTTTCCGTCTGCTATATTCTGACCCCATTTGTTAAGTGCTTTCATTTCTTCCTTGTCTACACCAGGCCTATCTTGGTCTCTTATCAAGCAGTTTATGAAGAAACGTAATATCATGCCTTGAGTGTCAACTTTCTGGTATGCCATGGCCTTGTCAATACTTTCAGGACCTTCCCCCGTTTGGACAAAATGATATATTCTGTCTAGATGATCAATCATTCCAGGTAGTAACATTAAATAGTTTGCAACTCGTCGTAGACGTACTGATGATAGCATCATTCTGTCGTCTTTACCGGGTACGGGATCATATCTACAATCTGTAAGAGGCTCTTTAAGTATGTCGTAACTCGCTGTTTGAGGTGTACGTTGTTGTGCTAAATCCCTATAAGTCAATCGGTGTGTTTGTGGCGGTGTTTGAAAACCTCCTGCTGCACCTCCCGAAGTGCCAGGTCCAAAAGGATTTAGTGGGTTAATGGTAGGGAGCATAGGTGCCGGAAGGGCTGGAAAAATAGGCGCAGGATGTGGAACGGGAGGAGGAGTTTGTTGTTGCGGAAGTGGGTGAAGACTATCTCGGGGCGGGGTGCCATCACCAGGTGGCGCAGGGACACGTGGATTTGTATATGCGGGAGCTACATCGTCTAAATAGGAAGAAAGGAATATGTCTTTTGTGGTCTTGTGACATACTTTAGTCGGGAGCAATGGAGGGGGCAGATCCTTCGGTATTTCCGGAGTGGCCTTAGGTAAACCCTCGGCCAGGAGAGGATACATACCATTCATAAGAGTGTTTCGTTGTCGGTCTACTTGTTCTGTTTTTATTCGTAACCCCTCTTCAACTAATACATTTTCTCGGGCTTTGTCTGAATCCTCTCTACTTTTCTCTGCTTTTCTGAGTGCTTTTTCTGTCCGTCTGTGTGATTCTTTACGCCATAATTCAATGGCATCTTTCTGTGACTGTCTGGCTTTCTTTTTCCATAATGCTTCTTCTACTCTCATGATGCAATCGGCATCCCATGTCCCGGTAGCGGGCCATCTCTGATTCTCTGCTAGATCTTTGGTGTAATCCACCCACAAATCGAGATATAATACAGCATCTAAGCCGTGTTTGTGGTACATAAAATACCCTGGAGTGTCCCTGGGTGGAATGGGAATAGCTTCCTCTAGTATCCCTTTTCTAGTTCCTATCTGTCTTAGTTTAGAGAACAGCGGCATGTTTCAGCCGTCCTACTTGGTACTTGATACTTACTTGGATTTGGACACGATTAATACAATAAACACAATAATGTAGATCGAACAATCACTCATACCACGACATTAAAACACATTTAAACATTATGAAAACGAACAACAATAACTAGAATAAAACTAGCTACCTCCATACTCGATATACTGCTAAACAGTACAGATACACTGCTAAACAGTGCAGACCGTGGCTGTGTACCCAACCCGTCTTGACCGGGCACAAATGAATGCACTCGTCTAGATGCGTCCCCAGCAACGGTACTCACCGGGAAGCACGGAACGGAAGGCCTCGGAAACTCGACACCGGACTGGACCCTGGACTCGACTTGGACTGGACTGGACTCGATTCGTGACGTAGGTACTTCGGAACTTCGGAACTGGTGGGCCTCTGAATACCTCGGACTTTGCTCTCTCAGCTAGGCTCTGGTCGGGATCCTCCGCACTCCTCACCGCCTCGTCTGGGTGTCGATCGCAGCCTCAGTCACCTCCGTTGGCCTGAGGGAGATACAGGAAATCCTGCGGGTACGCGTAGTTGTCCTTCACGGCTGTGGCAGGGGACCGGGCCTGCAACGCACCGCCGGCGCGTAAGGTGGGGGAGGGGTTCCTATTCGGGCGCCAATATGTGGTAAATTTTAATTACCTATGCGGAATTTTATGCGGTAAAGTTCAATAAGAATAACTCAGTCAAAAATAAGAGGCAGAATCCGTGGTATTTGAGGTTTTAAAAGGGGTTTTATTCCTTAAAAAGGAATTGGTTCGAACCATGTATCATGTTCCATCACCACAAGGGTTCAGGAAGAGAATGGATATGGACATGAACATGTACAATGATTTATTAACGGAACATCATATATATAGTCAATGCATTTACATTAGAGATTGATGCAGAAGGCGTAACGGCTGAGAGAAACGAGATAAGGACACATATACGTAACAGAAGGCGTGCATGAGGGCGTACACGGAGGTGTGTGCTAGACAACGTCACTTGAAACGTATCACAGGTGGGTGGATCCATAGAAGAATCCTGCAGTGTCAGCAGAAATACATGGCAGAGATGCGCGCGCAGCAGCATGACGTGTAATTGACGTGTAATTGACGTGGAACTGGAGGGTGAAGGGGACTTGATATTTAGCCCTACATGAGGAGACAGAAGTCTGGGGTGTCAGAACAACCTAAACCCAAATCATATCTATATCTTGTGTTTAAGGAACTGTATTATCTAGAAGGAAAGGTCTCTCGGGCAGAGGCTATTCTATACTGACTGCTAGTGCGTGCATATGCGACTACGTGTCTACGTGTAAAGCAAGGGGGCCATGGGCCTACCATGGTAACAGGAGCTATGAATTACTTGCATGGAGACAGAAAAGCCGGGCCCTTTGCTCTGCAGCTGGGAAGATGTTTTCCTAAACTACTAGACAGGAATGTATTTTCGAGGAGCGGAGCAGATAACTTGAAGGCTGAATACAGTCTTGGCAGGAAGGCAGGCCGAGCCAGGCACCGCTCGCCGCACAGGGAGTAAGGCAGAGGTCAGGAAGCAGCTGACTGTAGTTTTCAGATACAGAAGGCAGAAAGGGCTCGATGGCAGGAATCAGGGCCTAACTCACCAGAGCTAGTAAAACATGAAAAGTGCACCATGTAAAGACGTTGGCAAGGCACACTTAGGAACCGAATATCCGACCCATTCATGGTGGATCTGAAAGAGGACATGTTAACGTTGGACGCAAATGTATTGGCGTCTTCATAGCTGGAAGTGGAGGGAACATACATGTACTTGAAGCACGTAGATGGAGCCGTTGGGGTCTACGATAGGGGACACAATTGACCATAAAATTCATATTACCTCACAGCAACAGGCTATTTTTAGTACTGGTCAAGCCTGTACATGCGCAGTCCCCACTGACCAGTCACCCCTCAGGAATGTGCCGCCAAACTGACCAGCGGGGTGAATCCCCTCCAATAAGCTGGCTGTGTTCCAAAACATGACCATATATGTACATAACGTTCTGTAACTTTGTGCCGCCTATCTTTTTATTACCTGCAAATTGTATAAAAGAACGGGTCACACCGATGTTCGGTGTGATACTTCTTGCATTACCGTAGGGTGCTGTAGGAATGTACCACCACCCCATGGGGTCTTAATAAACTTGTTCTTTGAATTTTTCAGTTTCCGTGCCAACAGTTCTTTCAATGTAAGTGGGTTATCTTCGAAACATGTAGGCCTATGAGCCACAGGCTTAGCCTTCCCTTTAAGTTTTATAGAATGCTGGTAGCCCTTGAGTAATCCCAATTTATCTGTAAACACCTGGGGAAACTCCTCACACACATTCTCGCCCCCTACAGACTGATCCACCAGGAGTACTTGATCAGGACTGTTGGGGTCTAGATTGATGCCTAACTTCCGTTGGTGTCTCCACCCCAACAGACAAGAGCCTCTCTTTGTGATATAAATTCTACCCACAGTGCACCTTCCTTTGAACCCAATCCTCATCGTTGTCATTCCCACCAAAGGTATAGGGTCCTTATTGTACCCCCTGGGTGTATGTCTGCAGGTTGTATGTCATGTTGGTCTGTGGGAAACATTTTAGAAAATGTCTCCTCCTCAACTAATGTATATGGTGAACAGGAATCAGCGAAAATGGTAATCTCTCTCTGGTCTAAAGTAATAGTGCAAGACGGAAACTTCTCCGCCTTGTCTTCATCATCAACCTTGAACACCATTTTGACCTCTTGGTCAGTCTCCTGTTCAATAGAGTGGACTGATTTAGGTTGAAACTCTTTGCACAGTCTAGCTAGATGTCCCCTTTTCCCACACTTGTGACACATGACTGATCTTACCGGGCAACTTGCATGATTGGCCAGGTGATTAGGGCTCCCACATCTGAAACACTTAAGCTTTGTCCCTGGAGGAACCAGCCCTTGACTTTTCCCTTTAGTTTCCCTGTTTGTTTCCTGTTTGCTTATGGCATACCTCAGTGTTCTTCTGCTTTTCTCCCTTCATGGCTGCCATGCAATCTGCCGTGTGCTCGATCCCTACAGCAATATCCACAGCCTGCTTGAGATCTGGATTTGCGACCAATAGCCTCTCTTGTATTTTGTTGTTATTGGTGCACCTAACTAGTTGATCTCTAATAAGGGAATCTTGTAAATTATCAAACTCACAAGTGTTTGCTAACCCTTTGAGTGCTGCAATATACGTTTTCACCTTTTCCCCTTTACCTTGCACCCTAGAGAAGAATTTATGCCTCTCCAAAACTACATTAATGGTCTTCCCAAAATGTTTTTCCAGCCTGTTTACTGCTGCTAAATAAACATTTTCATCGTCATTACTGTCCTCCTCTGCCTCCTCAGATATATTGTCATAAGTTTTACGCCCTTCCACACCTAAATTATGAAGTAAGGTATGCAGTTTTCTTAAAGCAGAAACTTTCTCGCCCCCAATGGCAATCAGATAAGACTCTAGGAGTCCAAACCATTGTTTCCAGGGTAACTGTGGCTCCCCCACCTCGTTCAAAAATGGTGGTGGCTGTGACATACTCGTGCTCGCCATGCTGTAGGAACAATACAATGGCTATACTTCAATATTATAATAAATGATGTACCTCGCAAGAAATTGTCACTCCCTTGCCCCTAAACCTTGTCAGGAACACTCAATTCTCGAACCTATAATGAAATGAAATGATTGTATAGCGCACAACTACCTGTAGGCATCTCGGCGCATGTACAAATACCGCTGAGGAACCCTTCCTGGCCTTTCCCTGTGAGGAGCCCACTCCTGGGCACCCCCAAGGTGAAGTCAGGCATCCTCAGCGTTGTTGGGGCCGTTGTAGAGATTAAGCAAGCTATTGCCCAGAGGTGCAGAGTTGGAGTCATGATTAGATAAGGCACCGAGGCGAGAATTATCGGGTCCAAGGAAAGTGAGCCCGAGACCCGCCGAGGCGGGAATTGAACCCTGGTCCCAGCCAGACTACTACATCAGGGTCTGCTGCTCTAACCACTGAGCCACACTTCTCTACACATTCCTAAGGTACAAAAGGAGTAAACAAAGATAGAAAATGACGGTACACTTGAATGGAGGGTTTCTGGTCAAGAACCCGGAAACGTTCCACCACCTCTACACAGCTGTGCCCATCAGCGAAAGGTAGACAGGCAACTCTTTAAACATGCAGAGAAGTGAGAACAGTCCAGCTGTGCCTGTCAGCGAAGATGAAAGTAGAGGGAAGCAGAGCGTATTGAGTAACTCAAAACTACTCTTTTTAGAGAACACGGCTACCGCTGTCGTCTGCTGGTCTTACGCACCTCTTGTGAGAACAGACAGCACAATCTTTGACTTCCTCCCCCAGCTCAGCTGAAGGTAAAACGGAAACAACTAGCCTGAGGAAAGTCACCAAATGTTAAATTTCCTTTCCCTGGAGAAAAATAAGCTGTGCCTGTCAGCGAAGAATGCAGGCAGCGGCAACGTGGCATCTATGGGGTTAACACACCCGCAATGCTCAGGGGGAGGCACCGCTTCGGTTTGCCGTCTACAATGGTGACGCCTCCGTGAGGAAAACTGACTGCGCAGGTGCCGCGCGCTCTCCACAGCTCCACAACTCCGACGTTAGGATTGTGAAAGGGGCAGTGTTCCTTGAGGAGATTACCCCCTGCAGCAACCGCTAAAACAGAGAACGATCGCTGTGCCACACCACAGCTGCACGTCAAGTAACGCTCTGACAGATACAGCCGCCCGAAGGGTCTTCCCCACAGGGATCACTTCAACATACGCTGCACATAGTAGGGTTGAGGCGGGTGAAGCATCTAGGCATTTCTAGGTGACCCACGGGCTGCACTACATTTGCTGACGCTGGTAGAGGCACCAGCTGATAGCTGAACCATGAACCCTCGAGACCACTTGTAGGCGGAAAACAGCTGGCACTACCGCCGACGACCCCTCTCTCCTCCCTCAGGAAAATGTCCAACAGCAACGCAGCGTGAATATGGGTGAATATTCACCTTCTCCTCACTAGGTGAAAAAGGCCACCAGTACCCGTCACCTGTCTTCACAAGGTACCGTTAAATTCCTGTAAATCACTTGCTGTGCTGGAGTATCACTTGGGGGTGATGGTGAATTGCCCCCACGCAGTCTTCCGTCGCCAGTGTAATAAAATAACGAAGTACACTGTAGATGTGATAGGAGTCTTCTTTATTGCATCTTAACACCGTCACGAGTTCCAGTCAGCTGAAGGCAGCTGTGGAATGTTCATGCATTCTTGCGTGGGCAGTACCAATAGGAGGCTAGGGAAGAGGGGGGGACGGAAGAAACCAAGTGAGATTACAACAGGTAGCCTGGCACAGAATGGGTAAGACTAAACTCCAAAGCAATTGTGCTGTGTTTGCATCATACTTCGCATACTAACTCAGCGCCCATCCACAAAAAGATGACACTACACCAGATTAGAAACGTACGGTCTGCTTTATAAAAACTCTTTTCAGTATTTCATTGTCATTTAGCAGAATTTAGGTTCAGTACATTAAATAAATCCACATTTAGTTATCAGCAACAACACATTAGCACATAGCATCGATTACACTTCTCTCCTCCTTCTTAAAGGAGCTCCATTATCACCCTTGAGCTTCTTGCGATCAGTAAACTCTCTACAGTCTCAGTGAAGATATTCAGCAAAGGTAGAACTTCCGTCAATTACACTAAGTCGTTCCTTAGCCTTGGGGTTCTAATACATTTTAAGCTGGAAGATTCAGGTATACAATACGGGTTCATTAACAGCACATTAGTACCAAGGCTTAGGTGGCTGGAGCAGTGAAAGAAAAAAAGTAGGATACTTTAATGTTGACATACCACCCTATAATTCACTCTGACCACAGTGTTTGACAGGAGATTTCAGTTCTGTTCTTTGGCACAATCTGTGGGGCGTTGCAGAGGAAATTTTCCCCCTTCCCCAATCAGTACCTTCTTTCTTATTACTCCCGGGGCAGTTCTGATACCCTGATCTCCGTGAGCAGTAATTTACCCCTCAATCCGTAGACTGCTCCCTGCAGGATTTTATTAAGCAGGTGCAGGAATCCGGTCAGAGAGAGTCACGCACTTTTAGGAAATGGAAGCAAGGGCTGGAACAGCTGCGAGGATATCCCCAAACCTGGTGGTTGGTTTTCGGCCCCCTCCAATGACTGACAGAAAGTAATTGAGGCCTGTTAGCCCGGGTTCTGCAGACTCTCCCCTCCCACCTCAACTCTGCCGTTCGCTGCAAGGCCCTTTTTAAACCTAGGGCCCTGCACTCACTCTTTTGGCCTTACCGCGTTGTGAGGGGGGGCGTCTCGGCCTCACACTCGCCCACGCTACCACTCCTGTCCACAAACACCACGACTGGGTGGTGATTCCGGCCCCCGCGCTGCAGGATTCCAGCAGCTGTCGGGGCCAGAGCTCCGCTGAGGCTTCTTCGGCTCTCCTCACAGTTCCGCGTCCCGCCCACGCCTCGCTCGTCAGAGGGGCGGGAACTACGCAGGCCAGCCTCCTTTCTTCCGGAATCTCACTCGCCCACCGCTCGGTCCTCCACACGGCTGGCTTCCCCAGTTCACCGTCCGGCTGACACTAACAGGCCTTCCCCGTGGGATCTCTACCACAGAGGCCTAAGAATCAGCAACAGAAGTCCGGTGACAGGGTCGTCACTCACCGGCCGCTTCTAGGTAGGATTGTTTCTCTCTACACTTTTATATGGCCCAAGGTCTCTTTTGGGATGTGGCGCAAATATATTTATTCCTACACTTTCTGAGAAGGGACAATTCAGACTGGATTGCTTAAAAGGGGAAGTCGACAGCTGAACCATCTCCTTTCCAGTCCAGCCCGTTCTCAAGTGATTCCCCAAGCCAGTTATTTTACGTCACCTCACAGGATACCTCCCAGGACCAGAGGGCGATAAATAGCTAAGGGATGTCAGGGCTCAGTCAATAGATAGGGGACCACGTCAGCAAAGCAGAGCAGTCGGCCCAAGAGACAGTCTAACTCCTATCTGTGCGCCTGCCTCGCCACTCCACTGCTTCACTCCTCAATAACTTCATCTAGGTTCTCTCTGGTCACTCTTCAAAATGGCCGCCCTGACACTGGCCTTTTATAGACTGGCCCTTGGCTACCAGAACCAGCTGGAAGGTTCTAGAGCTTTTCCCATACTCTCCTATGGCGCCAGTCCCTGAGGTAAAAATATGTGACAGTTATATGCCACCATTTTAAGTCTATCCCTGCTGACGAGGAAAACGTGAAAAACTTGTCCAGGGATGGCGAAGACAGCGAAGATAGCAGAAGATCGAAAGATGATGCATCGCAAACACTATACTACATTGACCAGAGTCCTTAGGGGCGACACCGCCGGTGTGTGTGTAGTGTGCGACCCCACCTCATTTGTAATTTTAAAGCTCCCTTGAGCAGTGGGCTGACGAGCCTGGGATCCCGCACCTACGCGCCCGAGTGGTACTATACCTGGCAGATATTGGCAGCCATCGGCAACCCCGGAACACTGCCTATCCCTGCTGACAAGGGGTGAAACCCCAAAACACGTGTCCAGGGATGGTGAAGACAGCGAAGATAGCAGAAGATCGAAAGATGATGCAACAAGGGGGAAAAAGGCCTAGCAGTGAAAGGGTTAAGGAGACTAAGTGCATCGTGTATTGGATCTTTTAACTGAGAGTGATCATTTGTTAGTGAATCATGAGCAGCTTTAACTCTTTCATAGCCACCACACGCTGCATTGTTGGCATCTGCATGAGCTGACCATTGAGTATCAGACAAGCTTTTTCAAACCTTGTAATCTGGGCATACAGGATTAAGCAGCACATCCTAATGAAGAGTAGAAAAAGCAAAACATGTGTATACATTTTGAGAAAAGTAAAAAAAGACACAACATGCATGCTTGACTCATCAGCTTTTACATCCATCAGGTTCAAGGAATGCCTAGCACTTGGTACATAAACAGCCAATTCATTGATCTCTGTCAGTCTTGCCTGTAAGCCCAACCAGACCAGACATATTTGATGTATTATCATATGACTGACAACAGAAATCTAAGAATGGAATACCGTCTCTGTCTAGGAATTTCACTACTACACCGGCAAGATGCTCTGCTCTATGATCATAAATGGATATAAAAACCCTGGAAAACCGCTCCTTTGGTACGTGATCCTTTACATACCTCACTGTGAATACCAACTGATCGATGTGACACATATCTGAGTGGAGTCTACATTGAAAGAATAATATTGTTTATTTTTTTTTACATGATTGCAAAGAAAACTTTCTTGCTCATTAATGTGATACATTTTTTTTAATGAATCTGTTTATTGCAGTTTCAAAGATAAAAGAAACAAGGTACAGCAAAACCAAAAACATTGGCAATTCACAAGCATCAGACAGCACAATCATGAGGGTGATTACATCTGTCAAAATCAGCAGTTTCATAAGAATGAATACACCTTTCAGATTATCAAGAGAGCAATAACATAATGAAATCTTGTAAAGAAAAAGGGAAGAAATCCATGAAGTGTAGACTGATCAGCTAGAGACAACAAGCCGCCCCTCATGACTATTTCCCAATGTTTCAGCCACAAAGAGCGAGCTGCCCTGACTAAGGAGGTGTCACCCTGTGCGCCACATCCATCATAGTAGACATGTCAGGACTGTCGAAACAGGCGTCCCCATTCATCGCTTCCTTACTATGTTGAGTGTCACCATCATCTGCACTATTTCTGTCCTGAGCAGTTGACATTAATGTACCATCCCATATTAGAGACCAGAAGTTCTTAGGTCTATTCTTAGGGGGCATCAGATCACTGTATAATTCAGTTTGTGTACAGCAACATATTAATTCCCTCTTCCATAAAATAGGAGAAGGGGGGGGGGCTCTCATCCAGGTTCTAGCAATGCACCATTTAGCTATAGGAAACGCCATGTCAACTAATCTCCTCAGGGCAGGGCGTAAGGGTTTTGAATATCCCAGTAGGTTTAGCAGAGGTTCCGGGGCCAGGGTTAAAGACATTACTCTGTTAATTTCACCATATATCGCCTGCCAGAAAGGGGAGACAACAGGGCAAGACCAGGCTACGTGCATAAAATCCGCCATTGGGGCTCTACATCGTTCGCATTCCGATGAGTCACGCAGACCGTACCTGTGAAGTCTCTCTGGGGTGTAATAGGTCCTGTTCAGGAATTTAAAGTGTACGAGTCTGTGGTGCCCATTTAGAGAGATCTTTCTAGTGCTGGCGCAGCAGTACTGCCATAGTTCCTCATTCAGTTCGGCGCCTAAATCACGCTGCCAGGCTAATCTCGGCTTAGTGTATTCAGTGTATTTCTCGGTTTGTGCTATCCTATAAAGGTTAGTCGTGAGTTTCGTAGGGGACTTGGACAAATGCAGTGACCGTCACCGGCTCCTCCATGTCATCACCTAGGAGCACTCGCATAGCATGTCGCACCCTGTGGAACTGAAAATGGGATATCCGTGTGGGGTTCATCTCAGCAGTGCAAACATCATCCCAGGTTCGCGCCGTGCCACCCACAAATAAATCGCCCATAGTGGCAGTCCGAGTTGATGAAGGGCCAGAATTACCCCTCTCTCCCGGAATGGCGCCAGCCAATGGCACCATTCAATCTCCGCCCTTGGGGAGTACAATAAAGTGCACGCCTGAAGCTCCATCATGCGATGCCAAGCATGGACCACAGAGTTTAGGGAATCTAATATGCCCGTGCGGCGATCTCGAAATAGCGTCAGCAGTGCCGGCAAAGGAGTCAGGTCGCGACAATCCTTTCAATACGGACGTAGGTAACGTCACACGGGCCGTGTATCCAGGAGAAAGCATGAGCACTCTGTGCAGCGCAATAGTAGAGCTCCAAGTCTGGAGCGTTCAGGCCTCCCGCAACATATGGTTGTACTAACACGCTCCAGGCCACCCTAGGTTGCTTAACCGCCCAGGAAAGGTGTATTAATAGGGACTGAAGCCTACGAAAAAAGTGGGAAGATAGGATCATCAGGATATTACAAAATAAGAAGAGAAATCACGGGAGAATCACCATTTTCATCAGGGAAATGCGTCCCAAAAGTGATAGTGGGCGGTAAATCCATTTCTCTATGTCGTCCTCCAGTTTAGATATGGCACACCTGTAGATTATTCGCTAAGAACGATCTCGGAATCCGTATGAGGCGTATTCCAAGATATCGGACCGCCTCAGTAGTCCACTGTAGTGGATACTCCGGTTCAAACTGTACTGTGGAGGGTGTCAAAGGGAACATAATGGACTTAGTCCAGTTAACCTGAATGCCTGAGAGTGATCCAAATAAAACCACCTCTCGCAGAACCGTAGAGAGATGCGTAGAGGGGTCCCTAACGTAGAGGAGAGTGTCGTCCGCGTAAGTGGAAACAATAAGGTTATATGACGGGAAGCGGATGCCTCGATGACTATGATACTCCCGAAGAGCACACACCAGTGGTTCAGCAGCCAATGCATAAAGTATTGGGGAGAGGGGGCATCCCTGCCTCGTGCCTCTGCCGATAACAATGGGTTCCGAGACCAGTGGGCCAATGCGGATGCGTGCCGTCGGTAAAGAGTACAATACCGTCAGAAGTTGTAAGAATAGCTGCCCCACCCCCATCCTACTAAGCACCTGGGGCCTCATTTATGAAAAGTGACGCATCGCTGCGTGAAAACAGCGATGCGTCACTTTTCACTGCGCACTCCCTGCGACACCAATGATGCGTCATATTTAATGTATGACGCATCATGTCGCAAGGACTTACAGATACGTCAGTAGTTCTGACGCATCTGTAAGCGCAAATGTGACGCATTGCTGGAGTGTGTCACAAAAGTGACGCAACTCCAGCAATGCGTCCTTTCACATGGGGCAAGCCCCATGTAAAAGGGCTTGCGTCAGTCTTACGCCTGCTGTGAGGCAGCGCAAGATTTTGACGCAACAGCATCCTAAAAGTGACGCAGTGAAATCTCATAGATTTCACTGCGTCACTATTACGAGGCTTTTTGCGGGGGAACGCCCCCTTTGCATACATTATACCTTACGCAGGTATTATGTGACGCAGGGGTTTAAAAAGTGACGCATCTACCCAGATGCGTCACTTTTTAAATATGGCGCAACAAGGCGCATTTTGTACGCCGCTGGTGCGTCACAAAAAGTGACGCACCGACGGCGCAAAACTGACGCAAGAGCTCATAAATAAGGGCCCTGATGGTGGAACACCCATTCCACTGAATCGAATGCCTTCTCTATGCCCAGAAAGACTGCGACAGCCAACACCTCCGGAAGCGTATGCTGGAACGCAGCAAAGACAGTTCTAATGTTGTATGTGAGGTTGCGCGTAGGGACCAATCCAGATTGCTCCGGGGCCACCGGAGTTGTGACCAAGGGTTGGAGGCGGTTAGAAAGGAGCTTGGCGAAAATTGTTGTGTTGACATTCATGAGAGAAAGTGGACGGTACGAGGCACAGTCACTCGGGTCCTTGCCCGGTTTGAGAATCGCTACGATGATTGCCTCTCTCATGGAAGGTGGCATGGTACCCGAATTGGCCATATCATCAAACAGTGTAAGTAAGTGTGGTATCAAAAATTCAGAGAAAGCCTTATAGAAGGCAACTGTAAGACCATCGCTGCCCAGCGCGCTCCCACTCTTCATGGACGACAAAGCTAGAACCACTTTGTCTCTCTCAAATGGACGATCTAGGAATTCCCGATGTAGGTGTGAGAGATACGGGAGCTTAATATGTGCCAGGTAGTCCACTATACGCTCTTCATGAGCAGGGCCTCTCAACGTGTATAGCTTCGCGTAATACTCACGAAACCGTACTGCAATAGATTCATTAGGGAGCGGAACATCTGAGTCCTCTGAACGCAGCAACGGTATCGAGGTGCCATCTCTACCGCGTTTAGCCAGGCGGTCCAGCACAGAACCCGGGCGCTCACCTTCACAGTAGTGCCGGGCTGTGGCATACTTTCCTAGGTGCTTGATTTCCGAGTGCACCTCGTCATTATAGTCTCGTAGGACCCTCGCTATTTCTTGATCAATTGAATCGTCCCCGAACTGTGCCCTCAAAGCCTCCAGCTCCTTAAGTTTGCTTTCCAACAACTCTAGTCGGACCCTGATCGACTTCAGTACCCCTGAGTGCTTGGAGATGGTGACCTGTGAGCCTTCGAGGGGGGAATCGAACAGACTCAGGGACAACGGTGTTTTGGGTAAAGATGGCTTTATTGTTTTATAAAACCTCTTCTTCTGGACAGGCGCTCGGTAGTATGGGAGGGGGTTTTCTGTGTCCTCAGTCTGGTGCTTTGCAACTCCTAGCCGCCCGGAGTCCCGATGCCTTCTGGGATTTGTAGGCTGCTCCTCTGCCGTTTCGACACGTTGTCCGGTCCACAGCACCAGGAAAGAAAGAAACCAGTATTAGTCTGGTACTTTTGCAGGCATAAGGGGAAGGGAGTGAGGATACATGTGTGCAGTTACTCGACCCAGGGACAAGTTTCGATTTAGTGAAGGGGGAGTGCATGGTATGCCGAGTGGTTCTCAGGGTGGTTTGGCCCACCTACGCCCCGCCCAACCCGTAAAGCGTGACCGTACCTGCTCTAGCCACACTTCCCGGGAAGTGTGGCTGGGCGATGCTCCTTCCCGTTGGCCTCCTGGCTTGTCGCTGAAGTCTCGGCTCCTTCTCCGTTCTCCTCCGATGGTATGGGCTTCTCTGTCTGCTCCTTCAGCCTCCTCCGACCTCTGCTGTTCCTCTCTCGCCCCCTCCAACCTCCGCTGTTCCTCTCTCGCCTCCTCCGACCTCCGCTGTTCCTCTCTCGCCTCCTCCGTCCTCCGCTGTTCCTCTCTCACCTCCTCCGACCTCCACTCTGCTCCGTCCTCTCGCCACTCTCCTTCCTGCCGCCACTCTCCTTCTCTACCTCCGGGTGAAAAACACACCTGTGTGATTTCCGGGCTGGGTTTTACCAGTGGTAGGTGGGCGGGTTCAGGGTCCAGCTCCGCCCAGTTAAATTCAAATTCAAATGTTATTTATTATGTTTTGGCTCTCAAAGAGGGCCACATAAACATGTACAAACAAAGCAACAGAAATCATCACAAGTGCAAGAGTAATAAAAACATGATATTCGAACCGTAACATCAACACTACAGACCCTCAGTCCCACGAGGCTGGGTCGGCACAATCTTCCAGAAACATTAATAAATAGCTAAAAATCCTTTAAAAAAGTTAAAAACATGATCACAAAACATTTCATTCGGTGGGCAATAAAGTGCATTCAGGAAATCTTGTAAAGTGACAATGCTGAGGCGTAGACAAATTACTTTAAGCCATCGATTGCGCAAGCTACGTAACATAGGACAAATCAGTAGTACATGCATACAGTCCTGGTTATTCAATTTACATAAATTGCACAACGGTGAAGTACCATGCCATTTGGATAGCAGCACATTAAGGGGGATTAAGTCGTACCGTAACAAAAACCAAAACCTACGAATCCCGTGTGGTAAATTCCACAGGGCATACGGTTGAGGCTGTTTCAATCTATAGGAAGAGATGAGTGGCTCCACATTCCTTTTATCTCCGATTGTTTTTTTATCAGATAAAAAACAATACTCCCACGAAGCCTCCTTAAGGACCTGCTTTAACAGCATGGGAGAGTAGGAGAAGAGCGCACTTTCATCCAGTCTAAGGATTTTGACAGCCCTTCTAAAATTACTAACAAGTTTGGAGAATTCCTTAAAATTGCCCAAAAGTTCATTTTTGAGTAAAACTCGCAGGGATCCCTCTCTTGCTCTGGCCAAACTGGCTACCCACCTTATTAAGGCACACAGCCCCTGAACCCAGGCACTCCTGAGTCCAAAATCCAACCTGCAGGCGGCCAGAGGACAGGCATTGTTTAAAGTCGAGAGGGATCTTAGGAGTTTTCCCTCGATCTTGTGGCAAAAGTCCCAAAGTTTTATCTCTATTATTTCTATACCGTACAAGATGGTTGCGGGGATTTTAGCTCTAAATACTTCAAGAAGGCTAGAGAAATGTCTTTTCCCCGTTGCCAGGTATAGGGACTTTAATCCATTGCCATGGGCAAGAGCTTTGCGAGAGCAATGCTCTATATGGGGATTCTCGCTCATGTTGGCCGAGACTATTTTCCCTAAAAATGTGTAACAAGTTACGACCTCCAGTCTATGATCTCCAATAGCCCAACCAAAATTTGTCGAGCGGCATTTCTTCCTGCCAGCTATACACATCACCTTACTTTTATTGATATTAATCTTCATATGATGCTCCCCAGCAAAGTCCTGAAGAGCCAGAAGCCGATTTGCCAGACCTACGGGAGTTAAGTCAAGCAATAACACATCGTCGGCATACATCAGGCAGGCGATTGGCACCCCTCCTATCAACGGTGCGATCCCCTCACTGTGGGACACAACAGCAGGGAGGTCAGTAGTATATAGGGAGAACAACAGGGGCGCCAATAAGCAGCCCTGTTTAAGGCCATTCTGGGATGGTATTTTGGCCGAAAGTCCCCTCTCACCCCCCATTAAGACCCTGCACCAGGTCTCAGTGTGCAGAGCCCGCACCAATTCCAACAGGGGAGTAGGGACACCCAGTAACGCCAATTTTCTCCACAGCGTTCCCCGATCTACTTTATCGAACGCTGTGGAGAAATCAATGAAGGCGGCGTATACGACACCCCCTCTCACCTGGACATATTTGTCAGTAATAACCTGAAGGGCAGTCAGGTTGTCCAGAGTGCCATGTTCCCTTCGGAAGCCAGTCTGTTCCAACGGCAAGATGTTACGCTCCTCGACCCAATCAGAAAGGGAACTCAGGAGGCATTTCGCAAAGACCTTTCCGATGGAGTCGAGGAGCGCAATCATGCGATAGTTGCTGGGGCTGTCCCGTGCCCCTTTCTTAAAGATAGGGACCAGAATGCTTCCTCTCCACGATGCAGGAACACGTTTGGAGAGATGGCATGCCCTAAACAGGGGATATAAGATTTTGCTCCAGGTTAATGGATCCTTTTTTAGGACCGTCATCGGAAGCTCATCCGGACCCATGGCCCCAGAGGAACGCATATTTTTTATAGCCAACTCGATTTCCTTCTCAGAGGGAAAGAAGACCGAGTCATCAGGGGTGGCATACATGATGTTATCCGTACTTGTGGTCCCATTCCCTGCATATAATTCCCGGATATGAGAGGACCATATATCCTCAGGTATAGCTATGGGAATAGGGGCGTGGCGTGTACCACATCCTTTCCCGATTATTGCCCAAAAGTCTTTAATGTTGCCATATGCAGCAGATTCCCTTAGTTTGATCCATACTTCATCCTCCCTGTCCCGTTTGATTTTTAGCTTGAGTCTGCTTCTCTTTCTTCTTAACCTAGCAATATTTTTCCCTCGTTCTGGTACCCTTTCAACATACTGTGCACGGATCAGTTTGTTTAAATCCCTATTTAAATTACGGAGAGTCAGAGGGACTACCTCTCCTTTTTTCCTAGGGGGGACAATTTTTTTAGCATTCAAAAGAATCTTTAACATGAATTCCTCAAAACAAACTATTTCATTTCCGTTCCACTCTTCTATTTCCTTAAGGGTATAGGTCAGTAGCTCCTGTACTCCATTAATGGCAGCATAATTCCAGAAGCATCTTCCGGTTGTTGAGTGGAAGGTGACCTCCTTGCCATTTAGCGACCAGGGTGCCGTATTCAAAAAGTTTAGCGAGATTGATATTAATAATATACTATGGTCGCTCAGAGTCGTGGGGATGATCTGTAAGTCAAGAATCTGGGGAAACAGACCATAACTGGCGATGGCATAGTCCAAAATTGAGGACCCAAAGGGGGATTTATGGGTATAATTTGCGGGGACGTCAGATGGGAATCTTCCGTTTAAGATGATACCATCCCCGATCGCTAGTTCTTTTAACAGGATCTTCCCCCTTTTATTTGTCTTTAAATCTTCCGGGAAAAGTGTCTGGGGGATGCAGTATGCTTCCTCCTTCGCTTTATCCCTGAAGAGTTTTAGACTAGCATTTGATACTTTACAATTCAAATCACCAATAAGTAAAATTGTGGGAAAAGGAGGTGAATTTTTTATCTTATCCATATACTGGAGAACCCGCTGCAAGTTGTCATTAAAGCATTCCTCAGGTGGAATATACACATTAAAAATTACCATAGGGTATTTTGCATTATCAAAAAATATATTTTCTAAAGTTATTGTGTGGAAAAGTCTACTGGAATCAATGTAATGGGAAAATCTCCATTGAAACTTATTTGACAGTAAACAGGCGAGGCCCCCCCTAGCATGCCCTTTCTTAGAGGGCGCAGCCGGTATTTCCAAAACATAATAATCTTTTAATGGCATTAACCTGTCTATGCACCATGTTTCCTGGATACACAATATATCAGCCTCCAGAGTGGATAATAGGGTCATTTTCTCCGGGCTGCTATGGAAACCGGCCGCGTTCCAGGAAATTATGTTTAAGGCTGGGTTAAAGATGTTGGAACAATTTGGGGTTATCCTTATTTTTTGTTGATAATGCACTATGAAGCCAATTCCACCGGTTATTGTCATCATTGAGTGTGGAATTCTCAACTAGTGGAAGAGGCTTCACGTGCGATACAGAACGTTTTCCTCTGGATACCCAAATTTTCAGGTCTCTCAGAGGAGAGGAAACCCCATTTTGCTCACCGCCCCTCAACCCCTGTTTATCAGAAGCGTTTGGCTTGCCAAGGGTAGAAATAGGGAGAATATCAATACCCAAGCGTTGAAAATTTTCAGCCTGCTCTAATATCAGATTTGATATAATGGGGGAATAAAATTTCACCCGAATACTCAAAACCCGACTTCCACCCAGCAGAGTCACCAGGTCTATGTCTCTAGACTGAATGTGATAGAGACATTCGACTTCACTGAAACGCTTAAGAAGCCAGGCTCTATTTAACAAGAGGTCAGTATCAAATAATGGAACAAAATCTAGTACACGCACATCCACGGGGGCCTTTGGCCTACTTACGGGAAGAGCCAGAGGGCAAGAATTTTCAGAGTCAATTGTTACCACAAAGGGGGGGGGGGCAAAAGGGTTTAAATTCCCGGATGGATGGGGAATTGAGCCTCCCAGTGCACTCCGAAAAGGTGAGCCTGGGAGAGAGCCCCCAATTTGTGGAAAATCTTCCTGAGGGGACAGGCTGTCTTGTTCATTTTCCTCCTCCACTGAGGTTGAAGTGGTTAAGTTCACATCCATGTCCACTTTTAAGGAAGTAGATAAGGATTCCCCATTCCTTGTTTCATTCTCCCTTGCCTCTGTGCATTTTTGGAAGATGATCCTCCGTTGCTTCTTTTTTCTATATTTTCGAATTGGCTTCCTCTTAGTGGCTTTGGTACTTTTTTGTTTACCATGTTTTCTTTTTTCTTCATTGACCTCAAGTTTATTGGCCGGGAGATCTTTTTCGCCGTCCGGGACAAAGATAGAAAATAACTCCTGAGCCGTTTTGAGGCCAGGCAGAACCTTATCCTCCTCCTCTATCTCCAAGACTATATTCTTGATGCAGTTTGATGCTGCGGTATGAGGCTTCTCCTTAAGAGGCACCATATCAGGCTCTTCATTTTTCTTGACTAGTTCGCTTCTAATAGCAATACCGTTCCCCTCGGGTACAGATAGTCCAGGCTCGCGGGGGGAGCGCATACTCAAATCCGGCATTTTCTGCAGCAGTAACTTTAGGATTTGAGTAACTGATTCAAGGATACAGTCAGAGCTGCCAACAAATTTCCCCAAAAGCTGCAAGATAGAAGCAAGAAGTTGTTCCAGCGCGATCATGGACTCAGAGATCGGCTTTTCTCGTGCTTCCGCAGTGCAGATATTATCTAGGAGATTGAGGTCAGGGCTCTTGGAGGAGTTTAGTAGGTCAGATAAATCATGTCTGTTTAGCGACGGGGTGCTACTGTACAGCATTAACCCTGATGGGGTGGCGCCCCCCTGAGCTTTACATTTCTCCAGGGATTCCATTTTTGCAGGGCTTACGTAGCGACCCCATAATTCCAAATCAGTGGATGATGCAGACAAGTCATCCTCCGGCCTGTCATTCAGGAATACCTCATGGATCGATGGTATGTGCACTGGCTCACTTATAATCCTCGGCTTCCCATCTGTAGGATCCCGGGTGGGAGACCCTCCTACCATTGTTTGGGGAGCCCCCTGCTGAACCAGGGGAGATCGAACCTCAGGGGTAGCTGGTAAGCGTACTTCCGGAGCTTTAATATCTGGATTATGTAAAGTTGTACCTTGAGGTTTTTTTACACCAGACAAATCCCAGAGTTCAGATAACTGACATTGACCTTTCAAAGGTGGGTTGTTTACTGACTTGTTTCTTGTCCGAATGGTAGTTACTTTCCGGGCAGGTTTTTCTCCCACTACCTTTCCTGATCGTAAAGTTTTAGACATTTTTCCACAATAATATAAAAATAGATAAATAACAATATTAAACGTATAAAAGTCTGGAATTAGGACCGACCCAGGCAAAGCAGGTAAGACCAGGGTGCAGTGTAGCTATCACAGTTCTCGCATCGGAATATCCTCCCACTCAGATGGACACAGAAGCGGATAGATGATAGCAATGTAAAATATAAAATATAAGAGAGCGGGCCCGGCCCGGCCTACCTCGGTCACTGAGGGCCACAGAGGGCCCGCCCTTTGCCCGGGCTTAGCCCGGCGTCGCCCGCGCGCGTCCCGCGATGCGCGGACCCTCTGCACAATTGTAGCCAGGTGAGGGGGGCGTGGCGGGGAGTTGTTCTTGGCCCCGATGGGTTTGTGGGCTTTGTAGTTTCACACTGACCAGCCACCGCCCGCCGCCTTCACTCCTCACACGAGTGTTTCCCGCGCAGCGGGAAACGCGAGCAGTTTTTCACCAGCGCTGTCAGCTAGCGCTTTGCAGGAAATCAATGTAGGCACGTTGCTCCAAGATTAGGAGATGCAGGCTTCGCTCCAGCGACCAGGAATCCAGCAGAGTAAAGGAGTTCTCCGCTCCACAGCGGACCCTCTGCACAATTGTAGCCAGGTGAGGGGGGCGTGGCGGGGAGTTGTTCTTGGCCCCGATGGGTTTGTGGGCTTTGTAGTTTCACACTGACCAGCCACCGCCCGCCGCCTTCACTCCTCACACGAGTGTTTCCCGCGCAGCGGGAAACGCGAGCAGTTTTTCACCAGCGCTGTCAGCTAGCGCTTTGCAGGAAATCAATGTAGGCACGTTGCTCCAAGATTAGGAGATGCAGGCTTCGCTCCAGCGACCAGGAATCCAGCAGAGTAAAGGAGTTCTCCGCTCCACAGCGGACCCTCTGCACAATTGTAGCCAGGTGAGGGGGGCGTGGCGGGGAGTTGTTCTTGGCCCCGATGGGTTTGTGGGCTTTGTAGTTTCACACTGACCAGCCACCGCCCGCCGCCTTCACTCCTCACACGAGTGTTTCCCGCGCAGCGGGAAACGCGAGCAGTTTTTCACCAGCGCTGTCAGCTAGCGCTTTGCAGGAAATCAATGTAGGCACGTTGCTCCAAGATTAGGAGATGCAGGCTTCGCTCCAGCGACCAGGAATCCAGCAGAGTAAAGGAGTTCTCCGCTCCACAGCGGACCCTCTGCACAATTGTAGCCAGGTGAGGGGGGCGTGGCGGGGAGTTGTTCTTGGCCCCGATGGGTTTGTGGGCTTTGTAGTTTCACACTGACCAGCCACCGCCCGCCGCCTTCACTCCTCACACGAGTGTTTCCCGCGCAGCGGGAAACGCGAGCAGTTTTTCACCAGCGCTGTCAGCTAGCGCTTTGCAGGAAATAAATGTAGGCACGTTGCTCCAAGATTAGGAGATGCAGGCTTCGCTCCAGCGACCAGGAATCCAGCAGAGTAAAGGAGTTCTCCGCTCCACAGCGGACCCTCTGCACAATTGTAGCCAGGTGAGGGGGGCGTGGCGGGGAGTTGTTCTTGGCCCCGATGGGTTTGTGGGCTTTGTAGTTTCACACTGACCAGCCACCGCCCGCCGCCTTCACTCCTCACACGAGTGTTTCCCGCGCAGCGGGAAACGCGAGCAGTTTTTCACCAGCGCTGTCAGCTAGCGCTTTGCAGGAAATCAATGTAGGCACGTTGCTCCAAGATTAGGAGATGCAGGCTTCGCTCCAGCGACCAGGAATCCAGCAGAGTAAAGGAGTTCTCCCCCGCCCAGTTAAAGAAACACTGGTCCCTGGTATCCCGCGCGGGGTTGTATACCATGTCCATCGTCTTCCAGGAGTTGGTGTGATGTTCAGAAAGAGGGGACATAGGAACAGGTAAGTCTGGAGGACCCAAGTCCGTGACCCCCTCGTTACACCCCTCCCCCCTATGATTCTCCCGATCGGGGAGAGGATAACGGGATAGATAGTCAGCTCTAGCATTGTCCTTCCCCTTTCTGTGTCGGACTTGAAACCTGAACGGCTGTAGGACCAGGAACCATCTCATAACCCTTGGGTTGTTCGAGATGTTGCGGCTCATCCATAAGAGCGGGGCGTGGTCTGTATACAGGATAAAGAAATGCCCCTCCAGGTAATAGCGCAGCTTATCTATAGCCCATCTTATGGCGAGACATTCCTTTTCGATTGTTGGGTATCTCACCTCTCTAGGGAACAACTTGCGACTGATGTAGAGAATGGGTTGTTCTCTACCGGCCCCTGTTTCTTGGGACAGCACGGCTCCTATGCCGAAGTCGGAGGCGTCTGTGTGCAGGATAAAGGGTTTGGAGAAGTCAGGTGAGGAGAGGACTGGGCTGGTCGTGATAGCTCTCTTTAGAATCTGGAAGGCGTTCCACATTGCAGGGGTCGGTCTCTGGAAGTCAGGATTCTTGGGCCGTTTTTTTAAGGTGTCAGTCAACGGGGCTGCTACGTCTGAAAAAGAGGGGATGAATCTCCGGTAGTAGCCTACTAGCCCCAAGAAGACCCTCATTTCCTTAGGATTTTTGGGGAAAGGGGTGTCGGCTATAGCTCTAACCTTTTCGAGTTGGGGTTCTATGACTCCGTGTCCTAGGACATATCCTAAGTACTTGACTTTCTGGAACCCGATCCGTGACTTTTTGGAGTTGATGTGTAGTCCGGCTGTGTGGAGTTGTTGTAGGATATTCCGCAGGTGTTTTAGGTGTTCGTCCCACGATGGGCTAAATATGATGATATCGTCCAGGTACGCCGAGCTATACCCTTGGTGTTCTCTTAGGACGTGGCGGGGGCACAGTGTAAGCCGAAGGGGAGTACGTTGAACTCGTAGAGTCCATCTGGAGTGGCGAAGGCTGTTTTCTTTTGATCTTCCTCCCTCAATGGGACTTGCCAGTAGCCTTTTGCTGACATACCTCCTTCATGACTCTTGACATAAACAGAGTACCCTGATCCGTAAGGACTTCTTTGGGAAATCCCACCCTCAAGAAAAACTCCAGGAACTTCTCAGCAATGTTCCTCGAGGTGGGGGCTTTCAGAGGGAATGCTTCCGGGAAGCAAGTGGCATACTCTACGATCACCAGGGCATATTGAGGCCCCCTCTGCGTTTTTGGCAGGGGGCCTATGAGATCCATGCCGACTCTCTCGAAGGGTGTTCCGATTATAGGGAGTGGTTGTAGGGGTACAGCAGGCGGTCTGTGAGTGTTTTTGCATTGACAAACATCGCACATCTGGCAATGGGTCTTGATGTCTTGGTATACTCCGGGCCAATAGAAACTTCTCAGCACATTCTGGGTGGTCTTCTCGCTCCCTGTGTGGCCCGCCAACAAGTGTGTGTGGGCATAAAACATGATCTGTTCCCTGAAACAGGTCAGGACCAATAGTTGCAACGGGTCTTCCTGTTTCGCCTGTCGATAGAGAAGGTCATCCTTTATCAGAAACCGGGTATATCAAGGCTGGGGATTGTTCTGGTCAGCATGGGCCTGTTCCCAGGCGTTGAATAGGTTAGAGTCGTTGGCCTGGGCGAAACGAAAGCTCCTGTCTCCCTCCCAGGGGTCAGGGGATGTCAGGGCAGGAAGAGAAGGGGCATTGGGAGATTTATCCTTTAGTACCTTTCCCTCAAACAAGTCCAAGAAGTGGGGGTTGTCGGTCCCTAATATGAGCTTCTCGGGAAGGGCGTCCAGCACACCTACCTTAACTACCAGTGTCCTCCTACCCTCCAGGTATATGGAAATAAATGCCACTGGGTAGCCCTTAACATCACTGTGCACACATTTTATATAAACTAGGGCATCTGGCATTACCTGGGGGGGTCTCACAAAACATCCCTGTATCACAGACTGTTTATATCTCAAATCCAACAGGGCCCTGACCACTGTTCCATTGACTCTGACACTCATGTGATATGCACCTCCAAGTTCTGCGGTATACATAACAGCTTTCGGTAAATACCCGACCTCCATGGGTTCCTCTTGGTTTCGTTTTTGTGGGCACAGGCAAGCAATGTGTCCCCAGGCCCCACAGTCGAAGCACTGTGGACCCTGGAACAGGGGGAACTCCGGGGTCGCAAGACGGGCAACCGGGAGCCCTGGGGGGGGCTCGTGGCCGGCGGTCCGGCCTGAGAGGTGGTCTGTTCGGTTTCTCTGTCTCACTTGTATGCAACCGAGGCTGGGCCCGAACAAACGTGGCAGCCATCTCCATGGCTTGTTTTGTCGAAAGGTTGGAGTGCTGCCTCAGCCACCGCTGAGTCCCGTAGGGCAGCGCCTCGAGAAACTGCTCAAGGTAAATCTTGTCCATGATTTCCTCTTTTGTGCTGGTGTTGGGGTTGAGCCATTTATCGGCAGCAGACTTCAGTCGAAAAAACAAGGTTTTCGGATTGTCCCCTGTAAGCCCTCTTTCTTTGCGAAAGCGTACCTGGTAGGGCTCCGCATCCAATCCGAGTTGGTCTAGGATGATCCCCTTAATCTGTCCGTATGGGGTCTGCCTGTTGCTGTTGGCCACCTGGTAGGCCGCCTGTGTTTCCCCGGTCAACAGGGGGGGGCGAGGAAAAATGGCCATTTCTCCAATGGCCACCCACATGCCAATGCCACCCTCTCAAAATTTACCAGGAACGCGTCGGGATCTTCGCCGGCAATATGCTTTTGCAGGGATATACCTGAAGGTGTGGGATGTGGTCGTGTGTCTCTGACAGGGTTACCGGCAGGGTCGACTGTCTGTTGTTACCCCTCGAGTTGTGCCACCACTGTATTCCTGAAGGTTTCTCTGTCTTGTTGCGCAGACGCGAGCTGCTGCTCCACAGCCCATCCCATTTGTTCCTGGCCTTTAATCAAAGCCTGTAGCATTTCTTTCATCTTCGTTTCCCAGATGGCTAGTTCACTGCCCGCATTCTACACCACTTGTGAGCCTTCGAGTGGGGAATCAAACAGACTCACGGACAATGGTGTTTTGGGTAAAAATGGCTTTATTGTTTTATATAACCTCTTCTTCTGGACAGGCGCTCGGTAGTATGGGAGGGGGTTTTCTGTGTCCTCAGTCTGGTGCTTTGCAACTCCTAGCCGCCGGGAGTCCAGATGACTTCCGGGATTTGTAGGCCGCTCCTCCGCCATTTCGACACGTTGTCTGGTCCACAGCACCAGGAAAGAAAGAAACCAGTATTAGTCTGGTACTTTTGCAGGCGTAAGGGGAAGGGAGTGAGGATACACGCGTGCAGTTACTCGACCCAGGTAAAAGTGTCGATTTAGTGAGGGGGGAGTGCACAGTATGCCGAGTGGTTCTCAGGGTGGTTTGGCCCACCTACAATGCACAAGTCTGCGCCTTTGCCATAGCAGCTTGTGATTGCAAAGCGGCCATCTTTGTCTGTCACTAGTGGCGACTATGTTAAGGAAGACTTTGGATTGAACCAGGTAAGGACACCTCTGGCGTGAGTGGTGAAACCTGCTGCATGTATATTGCCCTTGAGCCCTCTGTATCTAAGGATGGGACTATTTAATGGGAGATGCGTTTCCTTCAAGACAGCAATGTCTACTCTGTGTCTGACTAGATATTGAAGGACTTTGCGCACTTTACGATGGTCATTTAGTCCTCGCACATTCCAGGTCATGAGTCTTAACGTATCGGGCGCTTCAGCTCCTACTATCATGGTGTTCCAGGTCTTTGCTGTGAGGTAGGAGAAGCATCTCTCTCTGGATGGAGTCTGGCTGATATGTGGGACAGTGACCAGGGCCAGTTCAGAAGAAGCGGAGGTCTCTGGTGGGTGCTTGGAATGCGAGGCGGTGGTTAAGGTATGCAGGTTCCTTGTCTTGGAGGCCTTTGTAGGTATGTGTGAGGAGATTTTAGGTTATTCTTTTGTTGACTGGGAGCCAGTGGAGGTCTCCCAGGTGGCCGGTTATGTGGCTGCAGTGGGGGATACTGGGGATGAGTTTGGTGGAGGCGTTCTGAATACTCTGCAGTTTCTTGAGGAGTTTCTAGGTGATGCCAGCGTAGAGTGCATTGCCAATGTTGAGTCTGCTGTTGACGAGCACATACGTGACCAACTTTATGGACTCAATGGGGATCCACTTGAGGATATTTCTGTGAACAGGCACAATATGTGGAAGAAGGTTGATGAGATGGCATTGGCCTGGAGGTTCATGAAAAGTGAGGAGTCAAGGATGAGGCTGAGGGTTCGTGCACGGTCTGTGGGTGTGTGATGTCCAAGTGCTGTGGGCCACCAATAGGCATCCCTGGCAGAGGGGGTGGAGCCCAGGATGAGGACTTTGGTCTCCCCTGAGTTGAGCTGGAGGCAGCTGTTCTTCATCCAGGTGGCGACACCCTTTATCCCGTTGTGGAAGTTGTTCTTGCCGATTGTGGGTTCATTGGTGAAGTAGCGAATAAGCTGGGTGTCATCTGCTTAGGAGATGATGTTAAGTCCATGGTTCCTGACAATGGCTGCAATTGGGGCATGTAGATGTAGAAGAGAGAGGGGCTCAGGGATGAGCCCTGAGGCACTCTGCAGATGATCTCTGTGGGTTCAGAGTGGAATGGTGATAGTCTGACTCTCTCTGTTTGGCTGGTGAGGAAGGAGTGTATCCATTCCAGGACTTTGTCACAGAAGCCGGCGTTGTGGAGTCTTTTGCATAGGGTGTGGTGGGAGATGGTATCAAAGGTGTCTGAGAAGTTGAGGAGGATGAGGGCTACAATTTTGCCTCAGTCTAGGAAGGTGCAGACTTCATCTGTGGTGGCGAGGAGGGTGGTCTCTGTGCTGTTGCTGCTGCAGAAGCCAGATTGCAAGAGGTCCAGGGTGTGGTTCACTTCTATGAACTCGAAAAGTTGGGCGTTAATGGCCTTTTCAATGACCTTGGCTGGGAAGGGGAGCAGAGAGATGAATCAGAAGTACTTGTGATCTGTCGTGCCATCAAAGGGTTTCTTCAGCAAGGGATTGATCGCTGCGTGTTTCCAGTCTTCCGGGAAGGTGACAGAGTTGATGGAGCTGTTAATGTTGTGGCAGGGTTTAGGGGCAATGGAGGTGCCGGTTCTGTTGAAGATGTGGTGCGGGCGGGGTCTGAGGATGCTCCAGAGTGAATGCCTTTCCTGATCTGGAGGGTGTTGTCAGTAGTGAGGGGGTATCCAGCTGGGCAGGGTCTGCTGGGGTCCATTGTTGATGGGTGCAGTAGTTGTGCGTGGGGTGAGAAGTTTTTGGGTATCGAGACTATTGAAGCTGTCGTATATCTCCTTAATCTTGCGGTGGAAAAAGGTGCCAAGGTTGTTGCAGAGGTCTTGGGAGAATGGTATGTGTGGTATTCTTGACCATAGCGGAAAGTTCTGTGCTATTGAGTATGTTGGCATTGATCCTTTCTTGAAGGGCTGCTAACTTTGTTGTTCTAATGAGGTGGTGGTGTGCTGTGACAGTGGTTTTGAATGCTGAGTGGTCTTTCAGAGTCTAGCTGCTCCTCCATCTCTTCTCAAGCCGTCTACAGATGCATCTGGACTCATGAAGGGCAGAAGAGAACTAGTTGGCTTTCTTGGAGTGCTGCATGCCTGGGGCTTTGTTTAGGGGAGCCAGTGTGTCAGCGCAGATGGAAGTTGTGTGCTGAGGTATTAGTGTCCAAGGATGTTGGTGGTGAGGTTTTGCTGAGGCAGGCCGTGAGTTGCTCTTCGGTGACCTTGTTCCAACTTCTGTGAGGGTAGCGGTGGGTGTAGTGGTATATGGTGGGTTTGGTGAATGAGGAGTGGATGTAGTAGTGGTCAGTCCAACGGAGCTGGAAGGTGTGGCTGAAGGTGATTTTGTCGCTAGCGGAGAAGATGGGGCCGAGGGTGTGTCTTGCTGAGTGGTTTGGGGAGGTGACCAGTTGTTTGAGTCCAACAGTGGTGAGGTTCTCCAGCAGAGACAAGGTGTCACTGTCATTGGGGTTGTTCAGGTGAAAGTTGAGGTCGCGGAGGAGGAAAAAGAGATTATAAAGCAGAGAAACAGAGGTAAGAGCAGCGAGGCTCCCCACTAGGCCTTAAGCTCACAGACCTGCAAGGGTCAGGGGCAGCAGCTAACAGGCAGAGCTGTGTGAGAAGGAAAGCAGTTCACTGACAAGGTAGTGATGTGGGTTAGTATAGTGTGTATCAATATTGTAATTTTGCGCTTGAGAGGACTACATTAGAAAATAATTTTAGGATCAATAATATATGATTTATCCAAGAAGTTTGAAAGAGAATTTGACCTATGGGCAATTCCTTAGGATAAAAATAAACTGCATAAACAAAGAGGATTACTTTAGAAATGCAGAATTTCTTAAAAACAAATTGAATGACTGTGGATACCTACATAAACTGGTAAAAATACACTTAAAAGAGCGTGATATACCCCAAGGGAGGAGATATTAATACCTAAGGAACGACAACAATCTAATCCTTTAACATGTGTCCTGACTTACAACCCGAATGCTAACAAAATCAAAAGAATCATATTTAAAAATTGGAGGTTGATCAGTCATCTAGGAATACCCAGACCATTATTTTCCTTCCGGAAAGGACGAAATCTGCGACAACAACTGGTGAAGGCGACACGACCCACACAACCTAAAAACACAGATCTAAGAGGGATGTTGGGTCTCCCTCCACTGGTTGTGCATTATAAGTGTAACAAATGTGTAGAGTGTCATATGACCAATCATTCTTAACACATCATGATGAATGGTCAGAAACATTTTCAAAATAACTTCTCGAACTTCAACACGAAAAACGTGATTTATTGTGTAAAGTGCCCTTGTGACCATTTTTATATAGGTCAAACTAAACAGCCAGTTAAGTCCCTCATTTTACAACATAGATCTAGATTAAAGTGCGAACACGAGGAGCTCCGCTAGTACAACACTATCAAAATATGCAGCATAAAGAGACGGCCCTACAGTGGTCTGTATTGCTAGTGGTTCAGAATACCAACAATAAAAACAGCATGCAGACTCTTCTTAACAGGTTAAAGGCCAGAATGATTGAAAAATATCACACTACAGTCAGTGGCTTAAATGATCACAATGAATTATGGGCGTTGTTCCAGAATTTAAACAGTTATTTATTGTTCCTAGTTTTGGAACATTCTATACTAGCCTCTCTGTAAGAATCCATTGCATCGCCAGAAACATCAATTGATGCAGTTCTAATACATGCCACTACAGTGACAATATATTGATACATCAGTTAACATTGATTAAGATGTTTTTATATGTTTCCTTATATGGGATTCACATGTTCAAATATACTCATCTAATCCACCAAATATACGTCCTTACCGATGAGAATTGGTTGTAAACAATTCCCTCCACTGACGTTACAAGTTCGCTACATCATTGTGTAGATATGTATAACTTCCAGTAGAGTGTATTACAGAATATAATGCATATGATGGATCAAATAGGCTGTGATATATGATGTATATATGAATTTCACTATTCTAGCTATTGTTTTTGAGAAAGACAAATGGATGTTTCACGGAAAAGGATATTTCTCTCCTGCTTTGAACCCCCACCCCAATTGTTGGTATTTTATATGCACATTTAATCATATATATGTTCATTAGTCAGTACATGGATACAAGGTGTCCTCGCTTGCACTAAATAGTGTTAGATGGCTTTGGGTGGTTTAATTATCACATTCTTATTCAGTATCCCCTGTACTAAACAATTGTTTGTATATTTCCTTTTAGTTGTAGTTTTGAGGTCACAGCTGCACACTGGGTTCGTGTAGGATTCCTGTCTTACCCCCAGATGCATCAAGCACCCATTCTGCGAATTCTAAATAGCAAAAAATACCGAATCGCTATCTAGAATTCGCAGAATGGGATGCATCATAAAAATTGCTAATCAACTGCGATTCGTAATTGGCCGCAATCGCCGTATGCGAATTACCCAAAATCGTGAATAAATCGTAGAATCGGCTGTTTCCCAACCCCAAATTGAGATTTCGCAAATACCGAAATTGCAAATAGCGATCTCGCAGATTGCGAGATCGCAAAAACGTGAAGTCGCATTTTGAGCCCAATGATGACATCACAAACAGGAAGTAGGCAGCTCCATGCCTCATTTGGAACACAGAGCTTGATAGAGGAGGAGGTACAGCACTGAGCTCCAGGAGACACACCCTGCAGTCCCAAGACAGAACACACATTGATACCACAATGCCCCAGGATGCAGCAGGATCCAGTGACACAGGCAGGAAGCGAAAAATCAAGGCCTCTGAACAAGAGCTGGATAGAGGGAGTCAGCAGGGACCATGACCAGCTGTTTGGTAAGCTTTCCCGGAAGGTGCCCGAGGCTACCAAATGGTGCATCTGGCTACGCATCAGGTCAAAGGTCAACACCCTAGGAGTGACACAGCGGTTAATCGATGACCTAAAGAAGAGGTGGTACGACCTCAGAGGCCGTGCCAAGGAGCACATTACGGAGAGACTGGCCACGGGCGGAGGAGACTCCACAGTTCCTGCCAACACACCACTGGAGGACTTGGTGGAGGACACCATCAACTCTGCAGCCTGCGTGAGGGTCACTCAGCTGGATAGCTCCCGTGCCGCACACCAATCACAAGGTAAGAGCCATGCAACTGCGACCCTGTCCCGTAATAATGCCCATGCCCCCAGAGCAAGACATATTGGGAACCCCAGTAATGCAGTCCCTGCCCATCCCAAATGCCCAATTGAATTGTGGGGCCTGTAGTGTGACAATGTGCCCTGATAGTCAAGTGAAACATACCCCTAAAGCAAGTCAGGGAATGCAAGCCTGCATGCATGTTGCTACATCCCAGGTGACAGAATCATATAATTAATCATGCACTCATTCATATCACAGGTGCTGCAGATGCTGAGACCTCTGACAGCGATACACTCCACATTGTGGAGACTCCAGATGAGACGGAGGGAGAGGGCCAAACAGCACCAGCACCTGGACCATCACATGCAGCTGCACCTGCGCCAGCACCTGGAGCATCACATGCACCTGCACCTGCTCCAGCACCTGAGCATCACATGCACCTGCACCTGTGCCAGCACCTGGAGCATCACATGCACCTGCACCTGCACCAGCACCTGTACAAGCACCTCCCCAAATGCAGAGGGCCACCCCTGCAGCCATAGGAGGAGCCCAACCACCCCAGGCGTCACGCATGGCAGTGGAGAAGACCCCATCACCACCCAAGAAGTTAAGATATTTTTGACTCAATATAGTCTTCATTTTTTATGTAATCCAACAGAATTTCTGACTCCTGAGTCCAGGGTGCCTATTGTCCTAGTCTATTTAATTAGCGATGCCACTGCATAGACCATGCCTCTAGTAGTTCAGAACAGTCCTTTAATGTATGACTTTGAGTCATTCAAATAAGAAACATGTAGAATTTTACATCATAGGACTCTAACTGAGGCTCTTGATACTGAGTTGTTTAACCTGTGCCGTGGCAAAAACAATATTATAGTTAGGGCTCCTGGTTTTCAATTTTTACTGATATTTACGTATAAATACAGACGGAAATCTATATTTCCTTTGTCTGTATTTATATTTAGAAACGGAAAAACACTGGCAAATGTTGCCCGCTGCCGCTGCATGCTGTTTCCTTTGCACGCCCCTGGGAATTCATTTTAATCCCTTCCAATCACGGTATATTAGCGCCCTCATGTGGACCTGTTGGCACAGGGTCTTTCAGGGACAGCCGTTCCCCTGAGCCAATCCTCGTCGGAATCAAGCTGTGTGTGCGGGCGTGCCAACACATCCAGCCTCGCCCTCATAACTTTTTCCCTTTATTTGGGGGCTCACCTGGCTGAATTTCTTCTTTCCCTGCCCGGTTTGAAGACGCCTTCCTGCCACCATCAGCTTGTGTATCTGCACGGGCCTTCTCTTGACCTTCAGCATCTCAGGGGCTCCGCCACTCAAGCTCTGCACCATCCCGCCGTCGTTTCTCCTGGCAAGGTAAGAGGATTTCTCCTGGCAATGTAAGAGGATTTCCCCTGCCCTTCCATGCCCCGGCAGCAGCAGAGGATCGTATTCTGCGTCGTCATGTAGGTGAGGGGGAGGTGGGGGTTGTTCTTGATTTTCTCAATTGCTGTGTGTGTTGAATGCCACAGGTCCCACTAAGCCATCTCAGACGATTGAAAACCTGCAGCAGCAGTTTTGCTGAGGCCATGTTACATAGTATATTTATCTCCAGTGCAAATCAGCATAGTACAATGAGCTGTGTGCTTTCTCTCTGGCCGCTGAGAGCTAAACGCTGGAACACCTTGATTTTGCCTCTAAATTAATCATCGTATTTCTTTAGTTGAAAAGTTCTGCAGAACTCACCGCCATTCTTAGGACACGTGTTCATCTGAACTGTAAGGGGCAAAATATATTTGAAAGGAAATCAGACCTATTTTATTAACCCTGCCATATCACCCTGAAATTTGAACCCGCGACCTACAAATTACACTGAACAGTTCGCGGCAGGCTCTAAACTCTTGTCTGGAGGAGATCAATATAGACATGCCCGATCACGGCTGTGAGAAGTTGGCCTGATATGCAGTGCTCACTATTCTAGTGATCACTATGTATCATTCCAAACGACCCTTATTGATGATTGGTTGTAAGTCAACCTTATAGACCAGCTATCCTAGTAGCATGGACAAGAGCAGTCTTTAGGCTAAACTCTAGAAGGCGGGTTAAGCCAGCTGTTATACCATCACATATACCCCTTGAACACCAAGTGAAAGGACACCACACAAGTTGTTATGAAAATAAAAGGATATTTATTTATAACAAGTCTACCCTGAACTCTTTATGAGTCAGAGAGCTAAGCACATAACAAAACTCTTAAGAAAATACTTTAAGTTGCACAATTTACACAAATGCCCGAGGGGCACGAAAAACCATATACTACAAAAGTGGAATCCGAAATACTAGCAGGTAAGTAACTAGATCCAGAGGCTTTAGGATCGCTATGACTACACTACTGAACCTTCAGGTTAGGAGCAGGAGGCCTAGGGAGATCGGGTGCAGAGTGTGCACTCTCACGCGGGATGCGGGACAAAGTCTATGGATACTAGTATCTCGTAAAGTTACAGTTATCGGACGAATCCGACTAGATAGGTTGAAAACGAAAAAGGATCTGGACACTTAGATAGTGAACCTACGTTGGAGCACCAAAATGCTCAGGTTACCTAGCTCAGGGGCTGCGGCTGCATAGGGTTCAAAAGACGTCGGGAATCCTCGTTACAGTCTATGGAGCCTGAAAGAAGAAGTTGCTGGCAGGCGACCAGTGATGAAGTTCTATGTGATCCAAGCCTGGATCGATGATGGAGACGACCTGAAAGCAGAGGGGACTCAGTTCTTAATCACTAGCCAGTGATCAGATGGGCACCAGGATGGCACCGGATGAAGTCACCTCGACCAGGTGAGTGGGCGACGCTGGGCTCTGCAGTCTCTCGGACCAGGAGGCATTGTCGGCGACCAGGATGGAGGTGCGAGCTGTGCCACGAAGGTGTCTGCTGTCGGCGCTGCTGAAACCAGGATTGGAGCAACAAGCCTTGGCAAAGGCAAGCCCACGCAGTGGAGACAAGATGGCGTCTACAGTGGACCAGGAGGGTCCGGGGTGCTCCTCTTTTGGAGGGGAGCAAGGGCCAGTCTGGAGCAACAAGACCAGCGATGGAAGTGTCGTGGTTAGTCGTCAGGAGGGCTACAAGCCAGCAGGCAAGTGGCCGGACAACGCGGTGAGCAGCAAAGAGCAGAAGGACCCCACACAGATCTCGTGGATGCTGGGGGGCTGGACTTCGGTGCTGGAGCTGCTCAGGGTTAGGGCTTCTCAAACCCCAAAGCACTCACTCGAGGATCCCTCGGCGGTCGTGCTGGATAAGCGTTGTGCAGTTTTGAAGATGGCCGGTCCCTTCAGGTCTCGTCACACCCACGAATCTCAGATGGGCTGATGATGTAGGTAGAGGTCAGAGGTGCCAGGGAATCAGGGTCTCGTCGAGCTGGGCAGTCTTGATCCGGAGGATGGACTTGCAGCAAACCGCATGCGCTTAGATGGTGCCCGCTTGTACAGGGTGGCTACTCCTTAGCCACAAGGGAGAGTCTTCAGAAATGTTCAAGAGCTCTTTCGTGGAAAGTAGTCAAGATTCAGAATTATCTAATTTGGGAAGGGGGCCCGCTCCTACCTTTATACTAAAGAAATGGGCTGGCACACGACTAGGTCCTGCCCATGGGTGGGACCAGGAAGGGGGGTGGTTACACCCCTCTCCCCTGTCTGGACTTTCCCCAGCTCAGGGGCTGGTGTGCCCCTGGAACTGGTTCAAGCCGGCATATGCACAGTGAGCACCGGGGTGCCACTTGCAGTCACCTTCCTCTCAGCTCTGCCTACCTGGGATACACAAAACCCTGTCTGGGATGGTGCTAGCACCGCCCCTGACAGGAAACCCTTTGTCCAAGCTCTGCCCACTGGAAGGACTCCCAGCAGCAGGAGGTCGGACCTGTGTCTGTGGTGGCAGCATCCATTTTGTGATGCTGAGGCTCGAGTTAGCTTTAACCGGGGTTCTCAGTTACATACATGTCGTGTCCCTCTAGAAGGGTGGAATGCTAACCCCATCGCCAGAATTGGCGAGGGGTTAGTATTCCAATTCGTATGACACCTTACTCGACATGTTTTGATAAAGCGATACCAAAGTTGGCAATAACCGCGAGGATTATAATGCACTTAAGAGTATATGGTACGCGTTATCATGGAACAGCTATTAGGACTTGGTTCCGCAAGCTGCAAACGGGCTCAGCTCATGCCAGAGCACCATCTCACATAATTCCACGCACTCTGCCTTCAGGATTGATAGGGCCTGCCATAGGAGTGACTGATAGGAATACATGTGTCCATTTTAGGGTTAGATATAGGTATACTATATCTAAAGCAAAGGGCGATTACACCACCTGCCCCAGCTGTCATGCAGCCAGTTGTGTCAGATTTAGATGGCCAGCCAGGGGTGGCATAATACATGCTGCAACCCCTGGTAGGCCCTGGGTACACCTATGCCCTGGGTACAGGGACTGATAAGGTGGCCCAGTACCAATTGGTAGATGCACCTAAGGTACACATGTCAATTTAGAGAGAGAACAGCTAGACTGTGGGTCTGATTAGCAGGCCCACAGCCAGGGAAGTCGTAAACCAGTGAAGCAAAAAGCAAAACTCTGGGGTGATCATAGGATTGCAGACCCTACTCTCCTACATGACCCCCCCCCCCAAACTTTGGGACAATAAACTAACCTTGACCAGGTGAATCTTCTTGCTCTAAGTGGAAATACCTGGAGAGCCCATCTGCATTGCCATGATCAGTGCCAGGTCTATGCTCCACTGTAAAATCCATCCCCTGTAGGGAAATGGACCACCTAAGTAGTTTGGGGTTTTCACCCTTCATCTGATTTAACCATAAGAGGGGCTTATGGTCGGTCTGAATCTTGAAATGAGCGCCAAACAAGTATGGCCTCAATTTCTTCAGGGCCCAAACCACAGCAAAGGCCTCCCTCTCAATTGCTGACCAATTTTTTTCTCTGGGGGTCAGCCTTCTGCTAATAAAAGCAATGGGCTGGTTATGACCATCAAAATTCAGCTGAGATAGAACAGCTCCCACACCCAACTCAGAAGCATCTGTTTGGACAATTAATGTTTTGGAGTAGTCTGGACTCTTTAGGATAGGTGCTGTGCACATGGCCTGCTTTAGGTCATCGAATGCTTTTTGACAGCTTGCTGTCCACTGAACTTTCTTTGGCATCTTTTTACTTGTCAGGTCATTAAGTGGAGTCTTAATAGATCGATAATTTCTGACAAATTTCCTGTAATTCCAGTCAGGCCCAAGAAAGCTCGAACCTGAGTCTGGGTGGTTGGAGGAGCCCAGTCCTTGATGGACTGTATCTTGCTCTCCAATGGCTGAACCTGGCCTCCACCTACAAGGTGGCCCAGGTATACAACCTGTGTCTGCCCTATCTGGCACTTAGTGGCCTTGATAGTGAGACCTGCCTTCTGCAGTGCCTCTAACACTTTCCTCAGGTGGACCAGGTGATCCTTCCAGGTGGAGCTAAAGACAGCTATATCATCAAGGTATGCTGCACAGAAGTCATCCAGCCCAGTGAGAACTTGATTCACCAGCCTTTGGAAGGTGGCAGGTGCATTTTCCAAACCAAAGGGCATCACCACAAACTGATAATGCCCACCAGGGGTAGAAAATGCTGTCTTGGGCTTGGCCTCCTCAGCTAACCTGATTTGCCAATACCCAGCTGTCAGGTCAAATGTGCTTAAGTAGTTGGCAGAAGCCAATCTATCTATAAGATCATCTGCCCTTGGTATTGGGTGGGCATCAGTCTTAGTGACTGCATTGAGGCCTCTGTAGTCTACGCAAAACCTCATCTCTTTCTTACCACCCTGGGTGTGAGGCTTTGGCACTAGAACTACTGGACTAGCCCAAGGGCTATCCGAGGGCTCAATGACTCCCAGCTCCAACATTTTCTGCACCTCTGTCTTGATGCAGTCTCTGACATGATCAGGCTGTCTGTAGATTTTACTCTTAACTGGCAGACTGTCCCCAGTGTCAACCTCATGGGTACACCAATTGGTTTGACTGGGTGTCAGAGACAACATATGTCTAAAGGATTGAAGAACTTGTTTGCAATCCTTTTGCTGATGCTCAGAGAGGCTGCCACAAAAGACAACACCATCTACTGACCCATCATCAGGGTTCTGAGTGAGCAGGTCTGGGAGAGGGTCACTCTCCTCCTCCTGTCCCTCATCTGTGGCCATGAGCAAGCTCATGTCCTTCCTGTCGACATATGCCTTGAGCCTATTCACATGGAGCACCCTGAGGGGGCTCCTGGGAGTTCCAAGGTCCACCAGGTAGGTGACCTCTCCCTTTTGCTCAATGATTGTGTGGGGCCCAGACCATTTGTCTTTGAGTGCTGCTGGGGCCACTGGCTCCAGCACCCACACCTTCTGTCCAGGCTTGTACACAGTCAGGACAGCCTTTTGGTCATGCCAAGCTTTTTGGAGTTCTTGGCTTGCCTCAAGGTTTTTAGATGCCTTTTCCATGTACTCAGCCATCCTGGAGCGGAGACCAAGTACATCGTCCACAATGTTAGTTGCAGGCTTTTTGAGAGGTCTCTCCCATCCTTCCTTCACCAAACAAAGGGGTCCTCTTACAGGATGCCCATACAGAAGTTCAAAAGGGCTGTAGCCAATCCCCTTCTGTGGGACCTCTCTGTAAGCAAACAAGAGGCAGGGTATCAGGACATCCCATCTTCGCCTGAGCTTTTCAGGTAGTCCATGAATCATCCCTTTGAGGGTCCTGTTGAACCTTTCAACAAGCCCATTGCACTGTGGATGATAGGGTGTGGTGAACTTGTAGTTGACACCACATTCCTTCCACATTGCAGTCAGATATCCTGACATGAAGTTTGCACCTCTGTCAGAGACAACCTCCTTAGGGAAGCCCACTCTGGAGAACACTCCAACTAGGGCTCTTGCCACAACAGGTGCTGTAGTGGTCCTAAGGGGAATAGATTCAGGATACCTGGTGGCATGGTCCACCACCACCAGTATAAACTTGTGCCCTGATGCTGTCTGGGGTTCCATTGGACCAACAATGTCAATCCCCACTCTTTCAAAGGGTACCCCCACCACAGGTAGTGGTATAAGGGGGGCCTTTGTTGTGCCACCTGACTTACCACTGGCTTGGCAAGTGACACAGGAGCGGCAAAACTCCTTGGTATCTTCATTCATGTGAGGCCAGTGAAAGTGTGAGACAAGTCTGTCCCAAGTCTTATTCTGGCCTAAGTGTCCTGCAAGGGGAATCTCATGGGCCAAGGTAAGAAGGAAACCTCTCTGAGACAAGGGGATGACCAGCCTCCTGGTTGCACCAGGCTTGGGGTCTCTTGACTCAGAGTATAGGAGTCCATCATCCCAGTATACCCTGTGGGCACCTGTGGCCTTCCCTGCAGCCTCAGCAGCAGCCTGCTGTCTGAGGGGTTCAAGTGAAGGGCAGTCTAACTGTGCCTTCTCCAGGTCTTCCCTGGAGGGTCTCCCTGAACCCAGAAACTCAACCTGATCAGTTCAAGTTCTTTAGGCTCAGTTTCCCTCAGTTCTTTGAGGTCAGCCTCCTCTGAGACTTGATCCACAACCTGGGGCAAGGGGGAAGGCAATGCCTTAACCCTACTGCTCCTTCTCTTGGAAGGTGTCTGGTCCATTGTTCCAGGATCCAGCACCTGTTCAGTGGGGCATCTTTTGGCCTGTGACCTAGTCACAGCAAGGACATGTGCTGGCAAGCCTAACATTTCCATGTGAGTCCTCTGCTCCACTTCTGACCATAATTCAATTCAATTCAATTCAGTGATTTATATAGCGTGCTACATACCCAGAGGGTCTCAAGGCGCTTGGAGAGGGGTGGGGAGTTACTTGTCGAATAACCAGGTTTTAAGTTGCTTTCTGAATGCTAGGTGGTTCTGAGTGAGGCGAAGGTGAGTGGGAAGTGAGTTCCAGGATTTAGCAGCTAGGTAGGAGAAGGATCTTCCTCCCATGGTGGATTTGTTGATGCGAGGTACAGCAGCAAGGGCTTGGTGGGAGGAGCGTAGCTGGCGGGAGGGGGTGTAGAAGGAAAGTCGTGAGTTGAGGCATTCGGGTCCAAGTTTGTAAAGTGCTTTGTGTGCGTGGGTTAGAAGACGGAATGTTATTCTCTTATTTATGGGGAGCCAGTGGAGGTTTTTTAGGTGACCAGAAATGTGATCTTTACGCGGAATGTCTAGAATGAGTCTGGCTGATGCGTTCTGGATGCGTTGGAGTTTTTTCTGAAGTTTTGCGGTGGTACCGGCGTATAGGGTGTTTCCGTAATCCAGGCGGCTTGTAACCAGTGCGTGGGTGACCGTCTTTCTAGTTTCAGTGGGGGATCCAGCGAAATGTTTTTTTAAGCATGCGAAGAATGTTGAAGCAAGATGATGAAACTGCGTTGACTTGTCTAGTCATCGAGAGTGAGGAGTCCAGAATGACGCCCAGGTTACGTGCGTGGTCTGTTGGGATGGGTGCTTTTCCAAGGGATTCTGGCCACCATGAGTCGTCCCAGGCAGAGGGGGAGGTACCTAAGATAAGGACTTCTGTTTTGTCGGAATTCAGTTTCAGGCGGCTGAGCTTCATCCACTCGGCTACTTCTCTCATTCCTTCGTGCAGGTTGGTTTTGGCGGTGTTTGGGTCTTTGGTGAGTGAGAAAATCAGTTGAGTGTCATCAGCGTAGGAGATGATGTTAAGGTTGTGTTGACGTGCGATGGTCGCGAGGGGGCTCATGTATACGTTGAAGAGGGTGGGGCTGAGTGAAGATCCTTGTGGCACGCCGCAAATGACTTTAGTGGCATCTGATTTGAATGGCGGGAGGCGGACTCTCTGAGTTCTTCCGGCAAGGAACGAGGTGATCCATTCCAGTGCTTTTCCTTGAATTCCGATGTTTCTGAGGCGTTGTAACAGGGTGCTATGACAGACTGTGTCGAAGGCTGCGGAGAGGTCGAGGAGGATGAGGGCGACGGTGTCACCATTGTCCAGTAGAGTTCGAATGTCATCTGTTGCTGCGATGAGTGCGGTCTCAGTGCTGTGTTTGGCTCGGAAGCCGGACTGTGAGGAGTCGAGGGATTTGTTGGTTTCGAGGAAGGTGGCGAGCTGGTTGTTGACGGCTTTCTTGATGACTTTGGCCGGGAATGGAAGAAGTGATATGGGGCGGTAGTTTTTGAGTTCGGTGGGGTCCGCTGTGGGTTTTTTCAGAAGGGCGCTGAGTTCGGCGTGTTTCCAGCTATCAGGGAAGGTGGCGGAGGTGAGGGAGCAGTTGATGACATCTCGGAGGTGGGGTGAGATGATGGAATCTGCTTTGTTGAAGATGTGGTGAGGGCATGGGTCTGTGGGGGATCCTGAGTGAATGGAGTTCATCAGGCGGATGGTATCATCCGTGGAAATTGGGTTCCAGTCATTAAGGATGTTTAAGGGGGGTGAAGGAGTGACAGAAGGTTGGGTGGGTTGGTTTCCGGGTTGGTTGTCGAAGCTGTTGTGGATGTCTGCGATTTTGTTGTGGAAGAATGAAGCTAGGGAGTCGCAGAGGTCTTGAGAGGGAGTGATGTCGTTGGTGTTGGCGGTGGGGTTGGTGAATTGTTTGATGATGTTGAATAATTCCTTGCTGTTGTGGGCGTTGTTGTCAAGTCGGTCTTTGAAAGCAGCTTTCTTGGCAGTTCGGATCAGTTGGTGGTGTATGCGGGTGGCGTTTTTGAAGGCGTCTCTGGTGCTGGTGTTTGGGTCTTTTTTCCAGGCCTTCTCGAGGGAGTGACAGAGTTTCTTGGATTTCTTAAGATCATCGTTGAACCATGGGGCGTTTTTGTTGCCTTGTTTGATTTGATGTTTTTTCAGGGGTGCTAGGTTGTCGGCGCTGTTGGTTAGCCATTGAGTGAGGTTAAAGGCTGCTTGGTTGGCGTTCGATGAGTGGGCAGGGGGGTTTTGAAGAAGCGATGAGGAGATCTGGTCGATGGTGATTTTGTTCCAATTTCTCCGCAGAGTAGGTTGAGGATGGTTGTGGGTTGTGGTCTTTTTGTAGGTAAAGTGAACGCAGCTGTGGTCCGTCCAATGGAGAGCTGTGGTGTGACTGAAGGAGATATGCTTGCTGGAGGTGAAGATAGGGTCGAGTGTGTGACCTGCGAGGTGAGTGGGGGTATTAACAAGTTGTTTGAGTCCGAGGTTGGCGAGATTGTCCAGAAGGGCGGTGGTGTTGCTGTCGTTACTTTTTTCCAGATGAAAATTGAGGTCTCCCAGTAGGATATAGTCCTCGGAGGGGAGGGCGTGTGGGGTGATGAAGTCCGTGATGTCTTCACAGAATTGTGCTCGGGGTCCTGGTGGCCTGTAGAGGAGGGTGCCTCTGAGTGTGGTCTTGGGGTCGGTGTGGATCTGGAAATGAAGATGCTCGGTGCTAGCGATGTTGACGTCTGAGCTGGTTGAGATGCGGATGGAATTCTTGTGGACAATAGCAATGCCTCCTCCTGTTTGCTTGTTGCGGTCTTTTCGGATGATCTTGTAGCCTTCCGGGATGGCAATGGTTATGTCTGGGGCTGAGGAGGCGTTCATCCATGTTTCAGTTAGGAAGGCGACGTCCGGAGAGATGGTGTCTAGTAGATTCCAGAGGTCGATGGCGTGTTTGTGGACGGAGCGGGTGTTGAGCAGGATAAATTTTAGGTGGTTGGTGTCAGGTCTCTGTTTGGTGTTAGTAGCTGTGGAGTAGGTCTTCTTGCCGTCAAACTTGCAGGAGTTGCACGTGAAGGGGCCATGGGTGTGTCCGGGGGCGGCTTGAACACAGTCGGAGAGTCGGCCGGGGTTAAGGGCTAGGAGGGTGGAGGCGGCGTATGTGATGCGGATGGGGTGAGTGGGACGGGGACCAGGGGGTCTGGCGCTGGGCGCGGTCCAGGCGCGGACGGGCGTAGACGGGCTTACCTTTGGCGCACCTTCGGCGCGACCGCTGCGCGTGAACGCTGCGCGAGCATGCATCTGTCATATATGGATGGTGGAGGGGGAGGGGCGAGGGAGGCTCAGCTGGAAGGCGGGGCGTGCTCTAAAGGACGGGCTTGCTGAGAAAACAACAACAAGGAAATGGCTGGGGATGGTCAAGCACTATCAGCAAAGCGCCAGAGATGAGTGAGCGAAGGCACAATGAAAGTGAATGCGCAGCAGTTGTTTGTAAGCTGAAGGAATGAGGCAGACTTCTATACTTAACGTCTCAGCAGTCACAGAGCAATTATCGCGCAACAGGTCAAAATGCCAGATCCCAAGCGCAGCCCACCGACAGAGTCACAGTGCAAATATCACGTTTCAGGTTAAAATGCAAACCCCAAGCGCAGCACAACGATACCAATACAAGCAGGGAGGTCTGAACTAACCACAACTTTCTTTTAGCCACTTACCCCTCCCCAGGAGAAATCAACAATTGCCATACTATGGTGGGTAGAGACATTGCTGGCATTGGTCACTAGGTAGTCTGTACCTAGTATGATCTGTCCAGGGTCCACAAAGTTAGGTGTTACCATTGTGACACTGGCACAAGTGTCCCTGTAGACCTGAGCCATTTTTCCATTAATAAAAGGTGTCTGCCTGTATTTTTCCAAAGTATTGGGACTTGCATCAGGGGATATATCCACATCCCCTGTACAGACAAGGACAGCCTGAGTGAGTGTGCCAACTAGGTTGTCATACCCCAAGGTTAACCCAACTAATCCCTTGGGAGGTGCACTACCACTACTGACTGTACTAGGGGGTGCAGTTCCCTTAGGGGCTGTAGTGGTAGGAGTTTGCCCTCCTTTCTTGGTGCACTCACTAAACCAGTGAGTCTTACTTTTACAGTATTGGCACCACCTTTTTGACTGACCTTCTTGAGTCTTCTTTTTCTGCTGTGAAGCCTGACCCCCACACTCTTTGGTTTGTTGGGGACCTGTCGAAGACTTCTGGTCATTTTGTTCACTCTTGTTACTACCCTTTTGGTCTGCTTTCTTCTGACCACCCTGGTTCTGAGCCTGGTTCTGCTTGACCCTTGTTCTGACCCATCTGTCTGCCTTCTTTCCTAATTCTTGGGGAGAGGTCAGATCCGAGTCAACAAGGTGCTGATGCAACAACTGGTTCTGACAGTTATTTAAAATCTGTTCTCTCATGATCAAATTGTACAACCCTGTGTAATCAGTAACCTTACTACCCAGCAACCAGCCTTCCAAAGCCTTAGTGGCACAATCCACAAAGTCAGACCAATCCTGAGACTGAATTTTCTGGGTGTCTCTGAACAGCAACCTGTACTGCTCAGTTGTTAAGCCAAACCCATCAATCAGTGTATTCTTCAGGACTTGGTAATTGTTAGCATCCTCAGCTCTAGTAGTGAGGAGCTTATCTCTACCTTTGCCTTCAAAGGAGAGCCACAAGATAGCTGCCCACTGACTCTGGGGGACGCACTGGACAGTGCAGGGCCTCTCCAAAGCAGTCATCCATTTGTGGATGGCATCCCCTTGTTTAAAGGGGGGCACTATCTTACTCAGGTGTCTAGTGTCTAAGCTCCTGTCTTTTTCTCTTGGGAGAATGCTGCCACCAGTGGGGTCTGCCCCACTCAATTTCTGCTCTCTAGCAAAGGCAAGTCTCTCTTTGGCCAGGGTAAGTTCTTCCCTTTCAATCCTCAGATTGACTTCCCTCATCTTGGCTTCATGCTCTCTCCTCTGAGGGGATGTCATCCCTCTGTGAGAAGAGGTCTGAGAGCCATTGGTTCGAATGGATCTGTTAGAGCCTCTGGATAGAGACCTAACTTGTCCACTCCCAATGTTAAGCCTGCCTTAGAGTGGGCCTGGGGGTCCCCCAAGTCCATTTTCATGCCTGCTTAAGTTGGACCTGGTGAGTCTACTGACTTCTACCTGACCTTTGTCTGCCTCATCCCCTGACAACTCCTGATCTTCTTCCTCTCCTTCATTAACTGTTCCATTGAGGTTGAGGTCAGGGTCCCCAAGGGTTCCCTCTAAGGGGGGCATGTTCCCATCTGGATTAGAAGGGCCTGTGTTAGAAGCCCTCCTTGCGTCATAAGTCTCTAAGAGACCTATCAGAAATGGGATTGTAGGGTTAGACCCCTGTTTTAGCTTCCTGGATGTACAGATTTGTCTCATCTCCTGGAAGCTCAGAGATGCATATCTTGATATGACCTGTGGAGGGTCAACTGACATAAGGGGGGCCTCTGAGTTCCCTCCTTTGTCTGACATGCTTTTCTAGTGAGGTGTAAGTGGTGCACTTGCCTACACTATTTGTTTGCCTACTGATCCCTTGCTAAGAGTTGTAGTCAGGGTGTGCTAAGCCCTGTTAAACTACAACAGCTGGTTCAGTAGAACTCAGAGTATTCTAAGCTAAGTTATATGTACCTTGGTACTTATGTGATCTTTCAAATGATATTCTTAGGATACGTGTGGTAAAACAACAGCAAGCTCAAATCCCACCGCTGCCACCAATGTGAGAAGTTGGCCTGATATGCAGTGCTCACTATTCTAGTGATCACTATGTATCATTTCAAACGACCCTTATTGATGATTGGTTGTAAGTAAATCTTATAGACCAGCTATCCTAGTAGCATGGACAAGAGCAGTCTTTAGGCTAAACTCTAGAGGGCGGGTTAAGCCAGCTGTTATACCATCACATATACCCCTTGAACACCAAGTGAAAGGACACCACACAAGTTGTTATGAAAATAAAAGGATATTTATTTATAACAAGTCTACCCTGTATTCTTTATGAGTCAGGGAGCTAAGCACATAACAAAACTCTTAAGAAAATACTTTAAGTTGCACAATTTACACAAATGCCCGAGGGGCACGAAAAACCATATACTACAAAAGTGGAATGCGAAATACTAGCAGGTAAGTAACTAGATCCAGAGGCTTTAGGATCGCTAGGACTACACTACTGAACCTTCAGGTTAGGAGCAGGAGGCCTAGGGAGTGTGCACTCTCACGCGGGATGCGGGACAAAGTCTATGGATACTAGTTTCTCGTAAAGTTACAGTTATCGGACGAATCCGACTAGATAGGCTGAAAACGAAAAATGGATCTAGACACTTAGATAGTGAACCTACGTTGGAGCACCGAAATGCTCAGGTTACCTAGCCCAGGGGCTGCGGCTGCATAGGGTTCAAAAGACGTCGGAAATCCTCGTTACAGTCTATGGAGCCTGAAAGAAGAAGTTGCTGGCAGGCGACCAGTGATGAAGTTCGATGTGATCCAAGCCTGGATCGATGATGGAGACGACCTGAAAGCAGAGGGGACTCAGTTCTTAATCACTAGCCAGTGATCAGATGGGCACCAGGATGGCACCGGATGAAGTCACCTCGACCAGGTGAGTGGGCGACGCTGAGCTCTGCAGTCTCTCGGACCAGGAGGCGTTATCGGTGACCAGGATGGAGGTGCGAGCTGTCCCACGAAGGTGTCTGCTGTCGGCGCTGCTGAAACCAGGATTGGAGCAACAAGCCTTGGCAAAGGCAAGCCCACGCGGTGCAGACAAGATGGCGTCTGGAGTGGACCAGGAGGGTCCGGGGTGCTCCTCTTTTGGAGGGGAGCAAGGGCCAGTCTGGAGCAACCAGACCAGCAATGGAAGTGTCGTGGTTCGTCGTCAGGAGGGCTACAAGCCAGCAGGCAAATGGCCGGACAACGCGGTGAGCAGCAAAGAGCAGAAGGGCCCCACGCATATCTCGTGGATGCTGGGGGGCTGGACTTCGGTGCTGGAGCTGCTCAGGGTTAGGGCTTCTCAAACACCAAAGCACTCACTCGAGGATCCCTCGGCGGTCGTGCTGGATAAGCGTTGTGCAGTTTTGAAGATGGCCGGTCCCTTCAGGTCTCGTCACACCCACGAATCTCAGCTGGGCTGATGATGTAGGTAGAGGTCAGAGGTGCCAGGGAATCCGGGTCTCGTGGAGCTGGGCAGTCTTGATCCGGAGGATGGACTTGCAGCAAACCGCATGCGCTTAGATGGTGCCTGCTGGTGCCCGCTGGTGCAGGGTGGCTACTCCTTAGCCACAAGGGAGAGTCTTCAGATATGTTCAAGAGTTCTTTCGTGGAAAGTAGTCAAGATTCACAATTATCTAATTTGGGAAGGGGGCCCGCGCCTACCTTTATACTAAAGAAAGGGGCTGGCACGCGACTAGGTCCTGCCCATGGGTGGGACCAGGAAGGGGGGTGGTTACACCCCTCTCCCCTGTCTGGACTTTCCCCAGCTCAGGGGCTGGTGTGCCCCTGGAACTGGCTCAAGCCGGAATATGCACAGTGAGCACCGGGGTGCCACTTGCAGTCACCTTCCTCTCAGCCCTGCCTACCTGGGATACACAAAACCCTGTCTGTGATGGTGCTAGCACCGCCCCTGACAGGAAACCCTTTGTCCAAGCTCTCCTCGCTGGAAGGACTCCCAGCAGCAGGAGGTCAGGCTTGTGTCTGTGGTGGCAGCATCCATTTTGTGATGCTGAGGCTCGAGTTAGCTTTAACCGGGGTTCTCAGTTACATACATGTCGTGTCCCTCTAGAAGGGTGGAATGCTAACCCCGTCGCCAGAATTGGGGAGGGGTTAGTATTCCAATTCGTATGACACCTTACTCGACATGTTTTGATAAAGCGATACCAAAGTTGACAAATAACCGCAAGGATTATAATGCACTTAAGAGTATATGGTACGCGTTATCATGGAACAGCTATTAGGACTTGGTTCCGCAAGCTGCAAACGGGCTCAGCTCATGCCAGAGCACCATCTCACATAATTCCACGCACTCTGCCTTCAGGATTGATAAGGCCTGCCATAGGAGTGACTGATAGGAATACATGTGTCCATTTTAGGGTTAGATATAGGTATACTATATCTAAAGCAAAGGGTGATTACACCACCTTGCCCCAGCTGTCGTGCAGCCAGTTGTGTCAGATTTAGATGGCCAGCCAGGGGTGGCATAATACATGCTGCAGCCCCTGGTAGGCCCTGGGTACACCTATGCCCACAGCCAGGGAAGTCGTAAACCAGTGAAGCAAAAAGCAAAAATCTGGGGTGATCATAGGATTGCAGACCCTACTCTCCTACAACGGCCCCAAGAGTGTACCTCATGCACTGAGACAGTAGCTCTGAGTGTCTCACCACGCTGATGCCCCAGATTCACATGGGTGTCTTGTCAAAGTCAGTCTTAAACTCTAAAGCAGGCAATCCCAGGGAGCATACTCATCTCTCTTGCAGGAACAGGTATCTTACACACTGAGCTATATCTCAGAGGTTGAAACCAGTGACCTGAATGTCAAAGGCAGATCGCTGCTACAGGCGCATTATCCAGCTGTGCTATGCTGTCGTACTGGTTTACTTTTCCACTAGCTGGTCATGAATGCTTCTCTTTCCTACTCAGTTTGGCCACAGCTCCCTGTTCCATGCCCCCCTTGTGTCCTCTCTGATGCCACATAAGAGAAGTACCTGTGAAAACAGAAAAGTTTCATAGTTTATAGCGGGGGTGGAGGGAATGGGCCTGCTGTCGCGCCATTACATAATTGCCTACTTAGCATTAGGTTAACAACTAGGGGGGTTGAGCGGGTTTAAGTTTAAGTTTAAGTGCCCCCAGGTTGAATGCTAAGGCTATGAATTCTGCTACAATCCGGTGCTTGTCACTTCCGCCTGAAAACCTTCAGACCCCCTCCTCCACTGCACCCTCTTTATTTTATGGGGCATCACATGTTCCTCTAGTGAGAGATGGGAGCATTGGAGGACAAAAATACCCAGCTACAAGTAGCGCCCTAAAGCTCCATGGTGAGTCTTTGAAACCTGGGAGACCCTTAGCCCCGGCACCTCCCTCCCTCCAACTCATTTTCACCCTGATATCTGCACGCACATACTCAGTTTACAGGCCTGACGGAATCGCAGCCGTGACCCGCAGATCACTGCATGCGTTCAACTCACTGAGCCATCCTGAGATATTGCATTTAATGAATGTAATGGGAACTCATTTACGTAGTCAGCGGCTGTCCTGGGCATCTGACCCGGGACCGGCTCTCCTGGCCCTGCGTTAGGCATCCTTCTTGCACCGCCAGATATAAAAGATCCGACGTCCCACTGCACTGCTCTCACCAGCACGTAACATGGGAAGGTTAAACGGTTTCCATAAATGCACTCTACTCGCAAATGAACAAATGCCCCCCCCTCCAACACACACACAACAGCTCTCCAATGCTGACAAATTCTCTACAGATCTGAAGGCCCAAGAATGTGTCCTACTGATACCATAGCACCCGAAGACTCGGGTGCCAAGTAAGCAGTAGAGAGTTCACAACCTGGGACCTCCTTAAGGTGCATCACCCCTCCTGCGGAACAGGGTGGGGAGGGGGGGTCAGGGTCAAGGGATGACAGAGGGGGCGGAATGTGCAACAAAGCCACAATACTATAGCACCCGGAAGACTTGTGTGCCTAGTGAGCACTAGAGTTTACAATCTGGGACCTCTTTAAGGAGCATCACCCCTCCTGCAGAGCAGGGAGTAGGGTCAAGGAATAACAAGGGGCGGAATGTGCAACCTTTTGTGATGTCACTTCCTGTTGTGATGTCAGCGTCCCCCACTTCTTTTTTTAGGACTTGTGCCCTGCCCTCTGGGATGCAGTGTGTCTCCCTCAGCTGTTCGCCCTTGAAAACCGAGTGAAGTATTTTCCAGGCTTCCCCATGACATGCCTTTGCATCATGCTACCAAAGGCACATTTTTTCCGAGTTCTCATTAATTTCCAGTGGCACATGTAGCCCTAATTATCTGCCATAAGGCTGGCCCTTCACAGCCTCACCAGCATCTTGCTGTGAAAGTCTTGGCCTGCAGATTTGTAGCAGGAGCTGTTTAAATGGCTTAACTACGCACAAGTGGTTTTGTCACTGGGTGCTGCATGCATGATGAGAACTCATTAAAGGGAAATTCAGCCTAGCAGCGACCAGTATGTAGACATCACTGGTCTTCCAAGGTCGAGATGCAGTTTTATGCTCTCGTCACACCAGTGGTTGAAGTGGGGGAAAAAAATAGGGGAACTGTGGGCAGAGAATCAGAGGGTGGATTGGGTCAGTGGGCGGAGTCAGAAGTTTGGCGGAAAGAGCATAACATCCCAATATTTAGCATTTGTTTTCCATTTTACTAAACCATTACAACTTATTACGTTATTTACTGTAACCTATGGATACACATGTTTATGTAAGTTAATATGAGTTATTGAAATGAAAATACATTCACAAAGTGGGATGCATTTCTAATCATAGAATGTCCTAAATATCCTTAAAAGTGGAATTGCAAGCTGTTAGACCTGACATCATTGGCCTGAATCTCTCCTCCATTTTTTCTGTTTGCTTCCTCTGTTTAAGATGTTTTGGTGGTATATCGCTTTGGGCACTGTGCCACTGCTGATCAGTGCCACAGTGCAAGTGCTCCCTATGTTAAATTACTGTATTGATGGAATTCCATGTTTGGCTTATTTGGTTTACTGTCAGTCCCTAGTCTAGTGCACGAGGAGTGCCAGGGCTTGTAAATACAAATGCTGCTAGTGGGCTTGCAGCACGTGTTGTGCCACCCACACGAGCGGCCTAGTAAAAGTATGTCTAAAGGTCTGCCATTGCTAGACCTATGTGCAGTCTGGTACTGTCACGTAGACTGCGCGAGTACCCCTACTTGCCAGTCCCCAAACCTTCCCTTAACTTCATGTTAGTCACCCCTTTGGTAGGCCCGAGGGCAGGGTGCATTATAAGCGTAAGGTAGGACAAGCCTGACGAAGTTGGCATGTCCTAATAGTGAATTACAGCCATATTCGTTCTTCACTATTGTAAGGTTGCCTGCTCTCCATAAGTTAGAATGGGCTGCCGGGATTATTAATGGTATGATCCTAGCAGGCTCGGGGAGCATGGCACAATGTTGAGTTTGGTATCCCTGAACTCAGGGTTTAATAACGCATCCGTTTGGGTGGATGGTTTTTGGACTCTGGGTTTGAAAATAGCACTTTTAGAAAGTGGCTATTTTCTTGTCTAACTATTTCTGGTTTCTGCTGGTTTGGTGTGTGTGTGACAGGGGCTGGGTGGCTCCAGAGTTCTGAATGAGTCAGTGTGGGGTGAGTGGTACATCTGCATTGAGAGTAGGGGAAGAGTAGCTCCTGATACCCGGCCCTGCCCGATACAATGCTGGCTCCACCTCCTGCCGAGCAACGGATAGCTCTGCTCCTGCCAGTGACAATACTGGCTCCACCTCCTGCTGGGCGTCTGAGGACCCTGCCCTGCACCGTGAATAGGCCAGGTGCCTATGCCTGGCTACACCCACAAAAGACTCTGGATGAGGGGGAGTTCCCCTGCATGGACAAAGGGATCAAAGCCAAAAAGGGGTATAAGAGAAGGACCCCTGAACTAAGACTTTAGATCAATTCTGACAAGGAACCCTGAACCAAGGACAAGAAGCCTGCTGATCCAAGGACTTGCCTACCCCTTCTGCCAGAGTGCTGTTTGCTGGGGGGAATCCTGCAGTCACTTCTTTATTTTTGTCAAGGAACCAGGAGAGAGGAACTGAATGTGTACTCTCGAACTTTGCCAAGGAAATCTCCAAGGGCTGGAAGAGTGCCAGCCTCCTGTTGAAGTCACAGGGCTAAAGGACTTCACCATTTGCTGAAAGTGCTTGTTGCTGGAACCTGAAAGTCCAGCACCTCTGAAGAAATCCAGCAATCTAGACTCCGACGGACGCCGCCGAATCCAGCTCGACATCGTGAGTGCAGCTCCCGTGTCCCGCATCTTCGACGCCGGCCGCTGGGCCCGATCGATGCTAGTAGCAAAGTCGCTGCCGACGCCTCGACCCCGAGCCCTCTCGACGCCGTGAGCGCTGCTCACTTTGGCAACATCATCATCGACATCGACGACGACGCCGTATCCTGCTTCACCTCATGAGCGCTGCTCCTGCCTGACATCTGTCGACGCCGCTGCAGATCGCCCCGACTCCGAGGCCTGATCGATGCCGAAGACGCAACGCCGGACATCTCGACGCCGCTGATCATTGTGTGCTTCGCTTTTCCAAGGTACTGTGTTGTGGGGGGTCCGTGTGACTCCGGGCTCGACGTAGCGCGACGTTGCCTTGACGTCGTTTGACTCCCTGGTGGGTTACATTGTTGCCAAGAACTGTGATCTAAAGAAGAAGATTTGCCTTTTGTTACTAAAGACTTTGTGCTAAGAAGAAACTACGCTTGAACTATTATTTTTCCTTCCAAGAGTATTTATTAAGATTGTGGTATATTTTTGTCGTTATTTAGTCTTGTGCTAAGCCTTATATAAACATTCGTATTTTTATAATACTACAGTGTCGTGTCCATTTGTAGTGTATTCACTTTATTACTGTATGTGGTCATAAATGCTTAACGCACTGCCTCTGAGATAAGCCTGTCTGCTTTGCCAAGCTACCGAGGGGGTGAGCAGGGGTTATCTAAGTGTGTGATCCCCTTGCCCTGACTAGAGGAGGTGAGTCCCTATTTGTCAGAAGTGTATACCTCTGCCAACTAGAGACCGCCAAGTCTAACACAAGCCATTTGTCTCACAGCCATGGAGTTTCTGTCATCAGCAATTCTCCTCCACATTTACCACAAGAATAGTTCAAACATGAAAGGCAAGGTGTAGGAGTCACATGACAACCATACTAGTAGGCAGCATAGTTTAATAGTGATTGGTCTGGAGAAACAAACTCAGAATTTAAAACTTAATACCATGGTTGGGGAGTCTCTTTAATAATCAGAATTGATTTCTACCCAAATGAACCCTATTTTGCCACATTAGGATAATCAAAGACTGGAAGAAAAACCATAACGCTCTAACTTATACCTTGCAATTTGCATACAGCTCTTACGTGACAGTTAATAGCTCACTGTTATATGTTAATATTTTTACTTATTAACTGCAAGTAACAATAGGGTATCTCTGACAAAAGCAGTAACCCACTGACCTATTTACATTATGTGTACCTCTCAAGAACTACTATGGAGTAAGTTCTATAAGAAGCCAATTACATCTTGGAACTAGTAAGTTGTGTTTTCATTTTGGTTTCAGGTAGTATTTTATTCTTTTTAGCCAGGACAACGTAATTTATTTTTTGGCGCTAGTCTTAAAATCATGTACTGCAAATTGCAGCAGAAGAAAACATTTGTAAATACATTTCCATCATGGGAAGCATGACATGCTAGAAAGTAACTTTACTTGCCTAGAAAAAAACTGAAAGAGTAAGAAAAACACTTTCTGTTCATGGTAGTAAATTGGTATATGTGAACATATTTTGATTGATAAGAAACAATTTGCAACTAAAAATGTACAACTTAAGATCAACTGGAAACATTGATGGATTTGAATTCTTACATACTCAATCCCGCAGTGCAGATAATGGCTGAGTGTTTTGTCATGGTCACATACAGTATTTTAAACATCAAACCAATGGCTGCTTAATTGTTGAATCCTTACATTTATAGAGATGGGCCGCAAACGCAAGGACATTGACGATTACGTACAGAAGTATGCAGAATTCGAAGCCATATCCCTTAAAGGGATGAAAATCTTCACCTGCAAGTCATGTCGAACAACTGTTGACATTGAAAACAGGGCAGGGGATAATATCAAAGCCCACCTGAGCAGCAAAACCCACAAGAGACTTTCTGCTCCAGTTGTAAAGAAGGCCTGCATGGAGCAAATGACCATGGAGCAATGCACAACTTGTGCACGTCAAAATATTGAAGAGGCTGCGGATATCCCGCACAAGTTTGTGAAAGCTCTGTGTGAAGGTGGTGTTCTACTTCACCAGACTGATGGTCCAATTGGAGACCTGATTAGGCAGCTGTGCCCTGCAGCAAGGACAATGTGCAAATCCAGTCAAATGTATGAAAAATATCTCCCCGAAGTGTTTGAAGCACAGCTCGGAAACATACGTCAAGCTGTAGCAAATGTCCCTATCTCTTTAATAATTGACGAAACCACAGAGGTGCATGGTGACCTAGCCATTGGAACATTGGTCACATATTACTGTGATGATGAAGACAAGGGTCGCTGCTCAGCCTTAGTTGACATCACTGTATCTGATGAGTGTAATTCTACTAAAATTGCCTTAATTGTATTCAGTGTGCTTCAAAAGTTGGGTAAATCATGGCATGATCTTGTTGCAATATGTTCTGATTCTGCATCCTATATGACAAAGGCAGTAACCGATTTGCTCGCTAATCAGAGGATTAATTCCATCCATGTAAAAGATCAATGCCATCTTATACATGCTGCTATTTCCTAAGCTCTGTCTCAGGCTGAGAACCGGGACATGTATGATTTTGTTATAAAGGCTTCTGCAGTATTTAAGTATGCACAAAACTTAAAACGTATTTATTCGCAAGGAAATGTAGACAGAAAAATGAGATATCCAAGGGCAGTTGTTGTGATCTGATGGTTCAGCTGGTATGAAGGAGCAGTAAGACTTTTGGAAATATGGCACTACTTCCTTGCTTTTGTAAACAATGAAGAAGCGTCTGGATCCAAAATTGATCACCTACTGAAACTCCTCGGCCCCAACAGTGCAAACCACCAATCTTTCTATGTCAAGTTGCATTTCATTGTTAAAACCCTAACAGGTATCATCAACATTTAGAAGAAGCTCGAGTCAGAAGAAACACATGCCAACCAAATATTTTCAGCCATAGAGGTTGACATGGCTGTGGCATTGTAACAAGACTATACGCAAGACCCAATGATCGCCAGTCTATTGCAAATGTTACCACAAAAAAAGCAAATGCCCTAATAAAAGAGATGATTACTTTTAATGATGCACTGAAAAACAAGAGGGATGCTGTCCTAGCTCGTAACATAACTGGGCAAATGAGTTACAGCTCTTTTTGGAAACGGCCCATTCAAGAAAGTTCAGTGTAGTCAGGATTTCAATGATTACAAAAATATATTCATGTTGGTTAGAGCTTCTGATGATGTAATGAATGTTGTAGAAGAAGAATTCAAGAAATATGTAATGCACACAAAAAGACATCAGTGCAATGACATACTGGCGTTCTCAGAAACAAGAACGGCCAACACTGTGTAATCTTTCTTTGAATCTCTTGGCAATTCCAGTCTCATCAGCAAATATTGAACGGGTTTTCAGTGGTCTTCATTTCATTAACAAACCAGAAAGAGCCTCAATGTCTGCAAAGTCTCTTGAAATGCACATGTGCTTGTACTACAATGGCAAAGGTTTCAGATGAATGTATTGTGTTGACCAATAACAACCGGGCGCTGGTGTGCATTGTCAATTTAAATAAATGCGGAAAAATACAAGCTGTAGCGGCGTCTTTTGCTTGTGGCAAAAATAAATGCGGATAAATACAGAAAAAATGCCCAAAAAATAAATGTTGATAAATACAGACGGAAATGGCAAAAAATAAATACCATAAAACCGGGAGCCCTAATTATAGTATATCTGTCTCACTTTAATCAATTGGTATTGGAATCAGAATGTCCAGCAGAGACAATGGGTATTCTGTTATATAGGGGATTGGGTGAAGAATTAAAAGATCTCTTCTTTCAAATTTAGGCAAAGGCAAGCCCATCTGCGCCCGTCCGCGCCAAGGAAGCGCCCCGCGCCAATTATGCTGCCCGTTTTTTCCGAACTCAGGACCCAGGTCAGATAGCGGGTTCCTCACGTTATTCCAGAGAGGCATTGCTTCGCATAGGTGAGTGCCACGCCTGCGAAGGGACTCTTGGGTTTGCTGAGTCAGCCTACCCATTGGGCCACTTCCTTGGCGGGGTCCTCTTATCGTGTGGACTTCTTAATGTAAGGTCTCTGCCAAAAATTAGCGTAGAAATCCAACTACTGGTGGAATCACACGAGCTTAATGTCCTGTTCATGACAGAGACGTGGACTCGCCCGGATTGTCAGGTTGATCCTGGTTGAGCTTGCCCGCCTGGCTACAAAAATTCTTCATCTTCCCAGACCAAATGGAAGAGCTGGGGGTCATTTATAAGGCCTCTTGGCAGATAGGGACCATTGATATGGATTTGGTTAATGCGCAAGATCAGAAAAATTCACCGGAACTTCACCCAGGATGCTCTGATCCGGATCATAACTGCCACTGTTGCATCCCATCTGGACTATGCAAATTCTGTGTATCTGGGTATGCCACTCTATTTGTTCAAGCGTCTGCAGTTAATACAAAACCAGGCAGCTCGGCTGGTCACGCGACAACCTAGATGGCAACTAATTAGTCCTGTGCTTGAGAAACTACATTGGCTTCCCATCTCTCAGCGATGTGCTTTCAAAACAGGCTGCCTTGTGTTCAAGGCTCTGCATGCTAAAAGTCCTGCATTCATCAACAATATATTACCCAGATATGTTCCCATTCGGACCCTTCGTTCAGCCCATCTCTCGCCTGTTTCGCTTTTGTCTCTACTGCCATTTTGTTGTTTGTTGTCGGTTTGCAGCCCGGCCCTCCACCCCGACCCCGCCTCCCAGCCGACCCCCCTCCCATAGAGAGTATAGGAACGTCCTGCCCGCCCTAACGCTGTGACTGGCCTGACTGGTGCAGAAGTGGTCTCTCCCCACGCTCCCTCGTATCGTTGCGCTTGACTGCTCACATAGCGCTATATTAACTCTTGCCATATCGACCTCCTAGCGCTATATCACATCGCATTGCCTGCCTTTTAATTTGACCTGCTGACTCTTGCCTCCATGAACTCATAGCGCTACGCAGCATTGTCGCCATATTATTGTTGCCATTGTTGACTTCTTAGCGCATTGCCTGCCTTTTAAATTGTGCCAGTTTAACTTGTGCCCCAATCTCGCCTGTTTTGCTTTTGTCTCTACTGCCATTTTGTTGTTTGTTGTCGGTTTGCAACCCGGCCCTCCACCCCGACCCCGCCTCCCAGCCGACCCCCCTCCCTCCGACCCCCTCCACTATCCATTTATGACAGATGCACCTACGCGCAGCGTCCACGCGCAGCGGATGCGCCATATGTGCGCCGAAGGTGCGCCAAAGGTAAGCTCGTCTACGCCTGTCCACGCCTGGACCGCGCCCAGCGCCAGACCCCCTGGTCCCCGCCACACTCAACCCACTAGAGTCACGTATGATGCCGCAACTCTCCTCGCCCTCAACCCTGGACGCACATCTCAATGCTGCGTTGCCACCCCTGGACGTACCCAGGGCCCCTTCGCCTGCCTCTCCTGCACGTTCAACTGCTTCAGGACCCTCACCAAATCCACTCCCTCCGTACGCAGCACCGACTCTGACCGCCTGAAATGCATCCTGCTTAACACCCGATCTGTCCACAGACACGCTACTGAACTCTGGGACCTACTCGACACTGCGTCACCGAACATCGCCTTCCTTACTGAAACTTGGATGAGCGCATCATCAGCACCCGACATCGCCATAGCCATACCGGACGCTTACAAGATTATCCGAAAAGACCACACCAATCAAACAGGAGGAGGCATCGCCATCATCCATAGGAACACCATCAAAATCACGACCAGCTCCAACGACAATCTTGCAACCGCCGAACATCTCCACTTTCAGATCCACACTGACCCTAGGACCACACTCAGAGGCACCCTCATTTACAGGCCTCCAGGTACCCGCACTCAATTCAGCGATGACATCACAGAATTCATCAGCCCACATGCCCTCGCCTCCGAGAACTACATCCTATTAGGAGACCTCAACTACCACCTTGAAAACAAATACGACAACAACACCACCACCCTTCTGGACAACCTGAACAACCTCGGACTCAAACAACTGGTTGACACCCCCACACATATAGCCGGACACACGCTCGACCCTATCTTCACCTCCAGCAAGCACATCACCTTCGACCGCACCACAGCTCTCCACTGGACGGACCACAGCTGTGTGCACTTCAGCTACAAAACCACCCTGACCCACATCCGCCCACAACCTATTCCTCGAAGAAACTGGAATAAAATCACCTCCGACCAACTCCTCACTTCACTTAACCTAAACCCTCCCACCCTCTCATTGGACCCTAACCAAGCGGCCATCAATCTCAAGCAATGGATCACCCACAGTGCTGACGAATTAGCACCCCTGAAAAAGCACCAGTTCAAATCATCCAGCAAAAAGGCTCCCTGGTTCAATGATGAACTAAAAAAATCCAAGAAGCTATGCCGCACACTGGAGAAAACATGGAGAAAAAACCCAACCACCGACAACATGGCCTCCCTCAAGGCAGCCACCCGCAAACACCACCAACTGATCCGATCCGCCAAGAAATCAGCATTCAAGGATCGTCTCGACAACAACACTCACAAAAGCAAGGAACTTTTCAACATCGTCAAAGAATTCACCAACCCCACCGCAGCATCTAACGACATCACTCCCTCCCAAGACCTCTGCGATGCGTTATCCTCCTTCTTCTACAACAAAATTGCCGACATCCACAACAGCTTCGAGAATACTCCCAGCGACCAACACTCCCCACCCCCCTCAGATCCTACTCCACCAACTAACATCCTTAGCGCCTGGAACCCAATCTCCACTGAAGACACCATCCGCCTAATAAACTCAATCCACTCTGGCTCACCAACCGACCCCTGCCCCCACCACATCTTTAACAAAGCCGACTCCATCATCGCACCCCATCTCCGTGATGTCATCAACTGCTCGTTCAACTCTGCCACCTTCCCAGAAAGCTGGAAACATGCCGAACTCAGCGCCCTTTTGAAGAAACCCACAGCAGACCCTTCTGAACTTAAAAACTACTGTCCCATTTCCCTCATCCCATTCCCGGCCAAAGTCATTGAGAAAGCCGTCAACAGCCAGCTCGCCGCCTTCCTTGAATCCAACAACTCCCTCGACCCCTCTCAGTCCGGATTTCGGGCCAAACACAGCACCGAAACCGCCCTCATTGCAGCAATAGACGACATCCGAACACTACTGGACAACGGAGAAACAGTAGCCCTCATTCTTCTCGACCTCTCAGCCGCCTTCGACACAGTCTGCCACAGCACCCTCATACAACGCCTCAGCAACATCGGCATACAAGGCAAAGCCCTGAACTGGATCATCTCATTCCTTGCTGGGAGAACTCAGAGAGTCCGACTTCCCCCATTCAACTCTGAGGCCACTGAAGTCATCTGTGGAGTCCCACAAGGATCCTCACTCAGTCCCACCCTCTTCAGCGTCTACATTAGCCCACTCGCATCCATCGCGCGCAAACACAACCTTAACATCATCTCCTACGCTGACGACACCCAGCTGATCCTTTCCCTCACCAAAGACCCCAACTCCGCCAAAACCAATCTGCACGAAGGCATGAAAGAAGTAGCCGAATGGATGAAACATGGCCGCCTAAAACTCAACTCAGACAAAACGGAGGTGCTCATCCTAGGATCTTCCCCCTCTGCCTGGGACGACTCTTGGTGGCCTTCCGCTCTGGGCACTGCCCCCACACCCACAGACCATACACGTAACCTTGGCTTCATCCTAGACTCCTCTCTTTCGATGTACAGACAAGTCAACGCAGTCTCATCCTCCTGCTTCAGCTTTCTTCGCATTCTCAGAAAGATCTTCCGCTGGATCCCCCTCGAGACAAGAAAGACCATCACCCACGCACTGGTCACAAGTCGACTGGATTATGGTAACACACTATACGCCGGAATCACAGCAAAATTACAGAAAAAACTCCAACGCATCCAAAACGCATCAGCGAGACTCATACTGAACATCCCTCACCATGATCACATCACCGGACACCTAAAAGCCCTCCACTGGCTTCCCGTCAACAAAAGAATCACATTCCGTCTTCTCACCCACGCACACAAGGCCCTCTACAATTTAGGACCCGAATGCCTCAACACTCGACTATCCTTCTACAAACCCACCCGCCAACTAAGATCGTCCAATCAAGCTCTCACCGCAGTCCCGCGCATCCGAAAATCCACGGCCAAGACCTGGAACACACTCCCCTCTCGCCTCCGCCTTACTCATAACCACATCTCCTTCAGAAAAGAAATTAAAACCTGGCTATTCGACAAATAATGTACCCCCTCCCAAGCGCCTTGAGACCCTCTGGGTGAGTAGTGCGCTTTATAAATGCCCGAACTTGAACTTGAACCTAAGTTCAAAAGTGTGCGCCAGGGAGGCCGCCGCTTTGCCGCTTTGCGGTCCTGGCGCTAAAACTCTGGAACTCGTTCCCTTTCGCAATCCGGTCTTGTACTGACACTATGCAGTTTAGGAAGCTCCTTAAGACCTGGCTGTTCCGGCAAGCATATAACATGGTACAGCAGACAGCTTGCTGTCTGATCAATCTGCCCTCAGTATTCTCTGCTTTCTGGTCAGCGCCATGAAGCCACCCGGTGTAAGTGCGCTTAATAAATAACCCCTAACATTAACATTAACATTAACATCAAGTGGAGCTACTCGGCCTGTCCATAAAAAAAATGAATCTGGACTTATTTTTACTGGGGTTATCTGCTATAGACCCCCTGGAGCCTTCAGTGCTCAGCAGCAACAATCCTTTTTATCTACCCTCACTAATATGGCAGCTATCCACGATAAACTGATAATTCTGGGGGATTTTAATTTGTGGCCAAATGGCTCCCTCGACTCTGGGTTTTTTAACTTACTTCATTCATGTGAAGGCCTTGGCCTTTTTCAGCAAGTTGCGGAAGCCACTCACAAGGAGGGTCACCAACTTGATTTAATTTTCTCTGTCCCTCATATGCTGCATATGGGCAAAACTCTGCCCATGGATTGGACAGACCATTTTTAAATCAAATTTTATTGTAAATCTAACGTTGCCCAGACCCGGGTACCGCATGTTACTAGGGAATTCTTATGCGGAGATTGGAAGGCTCTTGCACACCAGAGGACCACTAACTTGGTGTTAAAGGTTGGAGATTGCTTCTCCTTGGACAAACAAGTCGATGAGAACTATGCCTCGCTGTGTTTTAAGATTACCTCGGCTGTGGACTCTTACACCCCCCTCAAGAAACACAGATGTAATGGTAGAGTTTCTGCCCCTTGGTTCAATGACACCTTAAAAATCTGAAATTAGCCTGCAAACAGGCAGAGAGAAGATGGAGGCGTGGATATAAAGAGACAGACAGGATGCTTGGGAAGCTCAAAATCCTGGAATATATGACCTTGACGCGGAAATCCAAAGCTGACTATTTCTGTTCCACGATCTGCAGTGCTGCGAACAGCTCTAGGAGCATCTTCAACATACTGAATAGTCTTACTAGTCCTGACTGCTCTAAGAACTCAAAACCCCCCTCGCAGAAACTCTGTGAGAACTTGGCTAAGTTCTTCAGAGTAAAAATTGAACTGATCATCAAGGATCTTGAGGGTTCCTCTAAGTCCAGCAGCTCCCTTGTTCTGCAGGATCTGGCCTCAGAGGGTGGAGACAATGGCCCCATCTGACAGCTTGCGGATCAACTATTAGAGTTTCCGCCTCTAATGGAGGAGGACTTTAGCAGGCTGGCATGGGGTATTTCCTCCGGCTCCCCTATGGACCCAGTCCCACATAAGATCTGGAAAGAGTATGAGGAGGAACTATTCCCTACTCTTCGCCTGATCTGTAGCCAGTCTCTGGCCAGTGGTATAGTCCCCTCTCACTGGAAGGAGACCCTGGTATCCCTGGTGCTGAAAAAACCATCCCTGGATCCCGAGTGTTAAAAAAACTACAGGCCTATTTCCCTACTACCTTTTCCTGCTAAAATTGTTGAACGCATGGTTAGCGTATCTCTTTCTAAACATCTGGAGCGGCATCAGCTGCTGGAGGAGGTGCAATTTGGATTTCGGCCGGCCCATGGGACCAAGACGGCCTTGGTGACCGCTATGGATGAGCTTCTAAGGTGTGCAGACAGGGGACAGGCAGTTGCACTGATCCTGCTTGACCTGTCTGCCGCCTTTGACACGGTTAACCAGGAAATCCTACTGAGAAGATTGAGTGAGGCTGGGTGAGAGGCTGCACCCTGCATTGGTTTCGATCCTTTTTGCAGGATAGACAGCAGGCGGTGTCCCACCCCCCTTTCCAATCTGCTTTCTCCCCTGTGCCGCATGGGGCCCTCAGGGTTCGGCAATTAGCCCTATCTTGTTTAATCTTTACTTAAAACCCTTGATTACGGTCATCAAATCTTATGGGATAAATACCATAAACTATGCGGATGATACTCAGCTGATCCTCTCCTTTGAGGGTAAGGATTCAACACCGTTGGAGGTGTTTCATGAGTGTCTATGGGATATGGCCGGATGGCTACAGAACAACTCTCTTCAATTTAACGCTGCCAAGATCAAGGTGCTCTTCTGTGCAGGGAGTAGGATTCCTCATCACTTCCCTGGTGATTTCTGGTCCCCTGAAACATCGGTCAAAGTTCGACCAGTTGTAACTGTCCGTAACCTGGGCATTATGCTGGATAATAGACTCACCATGGAAGCTCAGGTTGCAAAAACTACAACTTGTTGCTTTGCTATCATTAGGTCTCTCCGGAAGATTCTTCCTCTATTACCTTCTCATGTGTGTGCTCTGGTGGCGAGATGCACAATCCTGAGCTGGGTTGATTACTGTAATGCCCTCTTACTTGATTCCCTCAGCTTCCTGTTGGATAGGCTTCAAAGAATTCAATCAGCCGCAGCTAGGTTAGTTTTAGGGCTGCCTAGAAGATCGTCCACGTCACCAGCTTTGGCTAAACTCCATTGGCTCCCCCTTAGGCAGAGAGTACAATTCAAGTCCCTCTGCCTTGTTTTCAAAGCTCTCCATGGGCTAGGACCCCTAGCAATGCAATCAAAATTTGTTTGGTACTCTCCGACTAGACTGCTCCGTTCTTCATCCGCTAGATTGGTGAGAGTACCTAGGTTTAGGAAAGCTAGGTCAGGGGGAAGATCTTTTGGGGTGGTAGCTGCTAAACTGTGGAACAGCCTTCCTTTGGAGATTAGGCAAATTAGGGAACTTCTCCCTTTTAGAAAATGTGTGAAAACCTGGTTGTTTCCTAAGTCCTAGTCTCTTGTGCTCGCCTGACACACACACACTCTCGTCTCTCATGTAGCCACCATCACCAGGATGCCTGCAAGGTGATAGTGCGCTTTATAAGTTTCATAAATAAATAAAATAATTGATGCAGTTAACGCCTAAGTACCCACAAAAATAGTGTTCGGAAATAGAAATACTCCTTCCGCCCCCTGGTTTTTGGAAAAACTTCAGAAAAAAAAAACTGTCGCAGAATGGAACATCGTTGGTGAACAAATTATCACGAGTCAGAAAAGAAAGCTTATAGGTTGACCTTAGTGAACTATAAAAACTTACTTATATCTGAAAAAAGGAACTATTTCACTCACCAGATTGAGATAGCCAATAATTCCCCGAAGGAAGGATTTTCGTTAATAAAAAAACTTACTGTACCTAACAAATCAAGAAAGAAGGTCTACATTTAAATCTAAAGTTCAGGACATTTTTAAAGTCTTTAAGGACGGCTCAGGGCCCTGTTTTTTTAGCTCCAGTGAACTGCCCCGACCTTGATAAAAAGTACTCTGCTTACCTTCTCCCCTGTTTCTTCAGAAGCAGTAGACAAGCTCATAAACAAAGCCAGGTCAGGATCTCCTTTGGACCCATGCCCACCAGTACTTCTTAAGGAAATAGATCTGATGAGTTCCGGGCTTGCTGACATTTTCAACTCTATGTTTTACTCTGGTACCTTTCCCATTAGCTGGAAAGAGACGTCCATTCATCCTTTGTTAAAAAAAGCCTACTTTAGATGCATCTAACCCTAATAACTATCGACCTATAGCCAGACTGCCAACACCGGCTAAAATAGTGGATACAATTATGAATATTCAATTATCACAATTCATTAGTGATAACAACTTGCTGGATCATTCCCAGTTCGGGTTTCGGAACTAACATAGCACGGAAACAGCGCTTATTATTAAGGCTACCGAGGAGGTCAGAGCGGCGAAGGATGAAGGAGGCACAGCTGCTCTTTTGCTTCTTGATCTATCTGCCGCTTTTGACACTGTTGATAACGCTCTTTTAATGAGTAGCCGGTACTGCCCTGGCACTGCTGTCCTTCTTCCTGAAGAACAGGAGATCAACGGTGTCATTTGACGGTTTCGACTCGGCTCCTTATATCCTGCCATGTGGAGTGCCACAAGGCAGCTCATTAAGCCCTTCTCTGTTCAACATTTACGTTTCTGAACTGGCAACACTGATCAGGGCATTTGGGTTAAGTTTGACATCATACGCCGATGACACCCAGATTGTGGTAGCTGCATACAAACATCAAACCTCGCCCATCCAGCAGTTCCATACCTGTATGGGCACAATCAACAGATGTATGAATGCACACTTCCTCAAACTTAATTCCGAAAAAACTGAGGTTTTTATCTTTGGTAACTTGCAGCCAACCTGGGGCAATCTGTGGTGGCCAGCAGAGATGGGTGCACCTCCCAAACCAGCAGCCAAAATCAAGAATTTGGGTGTCTGGATTGATAATAAATTAACTCTATCAGCAGACCAATACCATTGTCTCTGCCTCCTATTTTCTTATAAAGAAAATAAGAGAGATACTCTCGTACATTACGGCGGATACCAGAAAAACGATAGTAACATCTCTCATTCAGTCCAAACTAGACTACTGTAATGGGCTATATCTGAATGTTCAGAAACAGTGTTTAAAGAAGCATCAGATGGTTCAAAATTCAGCTGCATGTCCATTGCTCAACATCCCCAGGCACAAAGCGGTATCTAAGGAAATCCACAATCTGCACTGGCTCTCTGTTCCTCAGCATATTAAGTTCAAGGCACTGTGTCTCGCCTATAAAGCTTTGAATCGCACAGCCCCTTCTTTTCTCCAAAATCTTTTTGTATAGTACCAACCGACCAGGTATCTATGTTCGGCGGGGGCTGGACTTTTTACAGTCCCCAGAATTCGTACTGCTCACTGGGGTGACCGCAGTTTTCACTACTGCACCTCTAAACTTTGGAACTCTCTTCCAATGGAACTCAGGAACGCTAGCTCCTTAGTGACTTTTAGGAGAAAGTAAAGACCTGGCGGTTTCAGGACTAGACGCTAAACATACTTACTGTGGTCTTCAGCGCCAAGACACCTCCGGGTATTCGTGCGCTCTTACAAATCGCATTAACATTAACAACATTAACATTAACATTTGAAAGCATCAGTGGACCAATTGTTACCAGAATATTTGCTGATTGAGTGATGAATGAAAGATTGAGGTGAATTATAGAGTGGAAAGCACTGTCCTATAAAGTACGGACAGTAGATGGAACCTTCCTCACTTTGGGCACTATCACTCGTTATACATAATAATCTCTCATGGTTAGTACAGAAGGTCATGAGGAAATTATATGCTTTGATTTAATAGATGCTCTTCAAAATCAGGTGATATTAGGACTTCCTTGGCATAGACTTCATCATCCCGACATAGACTACTTAAGTTTAATTCCTCCTTTTGTAAAGACAGATGCTTGAGAACGATGTGTAACAACATTGCTTTAACGTAGTTGTGTTCTTCACCAGTAAAAATTCCTTTCCTGAACAGTCATGACTATTTTACTGAAAACTGTTTTAAAGACTACTTTGATGTATTCAGCAAAGAGGCAGCAGAGGTTCTCCCTCCTCACAGACCCGACGATTGAAGGATAGATTTACTAACCCTGTCTCCTTTTGCTTGTATCCGAGTATACACTTTAAGAGAGAGAAAACTTTATATCTGAAAATACTTGAATGAATATTAAGCCAATGGTTGTATTCACCCATCTCACTCTCCGGTCACTTCTTCACTTTTCTTCATGCCAAAGAAGGGTGAAAAACTAAGAGCTTTTATAGGCCATCACGCTCTAAACAACATTACAGTCAATACGAGATTTTTCGAGGTTTACTTGACTTGATAGGGGAGGCAACGATTTTCACGAAGAAGTGAGGGTGATGATGTGGTGTTGTTGTGTCATGCCTGGAATCAGGAACACTGCTGTGTTCCGGATTCCATGGGATGACAGTTACGACCCAGGTTAATTGATATGTACTGATTTTTTTTGCTCTTCAATAAATTACCTTAAATCAACTTTCCTGACTCTGGAACCGACTTCATTACACTGGCGACGTTTGGGCAAGAACCTTAAGTCAACCTGGAGTCCCTACCTGCATCGTTACGCCTCGTCAGATGCGGAGGATCACGAACTGGCGAGAAGAGTTGACGGCGGTGTCTGCGCTGTGTCATGGTCCGTGTCAGCATCAGGAGAGTGAAACCGCCACTGTTTTATGACTTTATTTGAGGAAATGGAGTAATTTTGAGCACTTTCATGATTCCCGGTGAGTCTCGCAACTCGAGCCGGTGCGCATGCGCTGCTTATCACCAGATAGCATTACACAAGGATAGTAAGCATTTGACATCTTTCATCACTTCAGAGGGTGCTTTCAGGTACAAAAGGATGCCTTTTGGTCTAATATCAGGATCTTCTGTCTTTCAAAGGGTGATGCACAACCTTTTTAAGGATTTTGACAATGTCTTGTATTTCCAAGACGACATTTTGATTTTTGCATCCAATCCATCTGATCATTCCGAGATTTTGTATAAAGTATTATGTGTGTTGCAAGATAGTGGTCTAACTCTTACAAAAGAAAAATGTAAATTTGGTGTATCTTCTGTTGACTATTTGGGGCATACCATAAGTCAGGAGGGCATTTCCCCGAAAATGAATTTGGTCAAGGCCATAGAGTTAGCTCCAGACCCTGTGAACAAAGATCAGCTCAGATCTTTCTTGGGGCTTGCCGAATATTATTCGAAATTCATTCCCCTGTTCTCTGATAAGACTGTGAGCATGAGGAACTTGATGAAAAAGAATGTTCAATTTGTTTGGGATGATAATTGCAAAAAAGAGTTTTTGTTGCAGAAACAAAACATCATATCTGCACCTGCTTTAGCAACGTTTAATACTGCACATTGTTCGTTTATCATCACTGATGCTAGTAATGTAGGAGTTGGTGCAGTTTTAATGCAGCGCCAAAAAGGCCAATTGGTGACAATTGGATTTGCATCTAGACCCTTAAGGGATGCTGAGTGCAAATATTCCACCTTAGAAAAGGAAGCTCTTGCTTGCTGGTGGGGCATAGAATACTTCCGCAAGTATGTGTATGGCACTGTTTTTAAGCTCTGGTCTGACCATCGCCCTTTGGTGGATTTATTTACTACCAAAGGTTGTGGAAAAGCGACTTCAAGAATTGCCAGATGGCAATACAAACTTCAGGACTTTCATTTCAAAGTAGAATATATCCCTGGTATTAGGAATGTATTAGCTGACTGCTTGTCAAGTCAAAGTCAAAAGATCTTTATTCGGAATAAAAACATCCATAAAAGTACATGCACATGCAGTTTCAAAACAATACAGTACAATAATGTGACAGCTGGCGAAAAGACATAAACCAATCAATCAATCAATTTCACAGTAACACACAGAATGTCCCTCCTTGCTAAAAACAGCATTATATACAATTAAAAATATTAAAAATATGTTCTAACAAACAGAATGAAAATGGATGAAAAATAGCAGCGGCGTTAATGGGTCCACATCAATAATGTGCAAAAATGCAAAATGTGCTAAAAAGAATTATAAAGTGCATAGAAAGTACAATGTGCGGATGTTATACATCAATATATAAAGTGGCTTGTGATCGAACGGCAGCTTTGAGAAAGCAGCTCACTCTGAATATTACTTCATCTGATCCCAGTAATAAAAAGGACCTTAGTGCTTTTCTAAAGTTAATCAACTTATGTTTTCTAAAATAGGGCATTAAGTAATGAACGGAAAGAATTTTATAAAAATCGCAGAAAAACAAAAAGTGCATAAGGCTCTGTTTCATATTAGGGTTACAAGGACAATACAGAGTTTCTAGATGTTTATTGTAACCCAAGGGGAAGTTTAGTAAGTTTACTATACTCCCATCTCGAAAGCGAAACAGTAAGCTCCTATTCCATCTGCCAAGGTGTAAGCGTAAATATCTGTATGGGGGCCTGGATGTTTAATTTGAGGTTCAGAATAGCCCATGTATTTTACAACGGTACACTTTGACAGGTTCTTCCTTTCCCGCTCTTCTCTATACAGGTGATATAGTGCCCTATGAATAATAGTCTTATGTGAGTGATTTATTAGACTGGGTGAAGTGAACAAATACCCATGCCCTACGTTATCAAGGCATTCTTTTACAGCTTTTAACCATGGTATACGGTGTGCCCTATCACATTTTAAACCGTCCAAGATTATATCGCGGGTCAGAGTGGCAGCCGGGTTAATCCATATCTTTAGCCAGAAGAGTGCTGGTCTGGATCTTACAAAATCTTCTATATATGAGATGTTTAATTCACTATGACATATATAGTGAGGGAAACAAATGACCCCACCCAGCACCTTCCGACAGAACCTATTTTCTTCGGTCTGGATATGGATACAGTTTGTATAACCCCAAACCTCGGCGCCATAAGTACCAGTTGGGATGCATTGGGTTTGGTAAATCTTTACTAGTGGTGTAATCACATCAGCGTAGTTGGGTTGTCTTAAAGAAATGACACAATTTATAGCTTTACCCAACTTATTCCTAGCGTAAGAGACGTGTGGTTGCCACAAACCAGTATTTGAAAATAGCAACCCCAGATAGGGAAAAGTGCAAGTGCTTTTCAGAACATTTGACCCTGATTTAATCTCAACAATTTTATATTTTTTGGGGCCACAGCTCATAATGAGGGATTTTTTGAAATTAGTGGTCAAGCCTAGGTCTGCCATAAAATGGACAAAGCCTGAGATTAAAGTGCGAAGTGCCTTTGGTGTGCGGCCCATTAGGACCGCATCGTCAGCGTAAAGGAGGGTGGGTATGGGGACTCCGTTCACATGGGGTACATCTTTTGATAAAGTACTCAGCGAGCAGCTCAAATTGTTAATATAAAGAATAAAGAGGAGGGGGGCCAGCACGCACCCCTGTCTGACCCCCCTACCGATGCTGATGTCGTCAGAAACTTCGCCAGATTGATTAATGCGCACACGTGCTCTTAGTTCACTATGTAAAAAAGCTAAAAAGTGGACCAAGTAATCATCCAAACCATAATTAAGGAGGGTGGACCATAGGCGAGAACGGTTAACAAAATCAAATGCAGAACTTAAGTCCATGAAACCAAAATATAGGGGGGATTTTTTAGCGGTGTTATATTTTGCCATAATCAAACTCAAGTTCAAACATTGTTCCACCGTGCCAACATTTCTGCGAAAACCAAGCTGGCTGGGATGTAGGATCTTGCTCTCATCCGCCCAGGTTCTAATCCTTTTAAAGATAACCCTCCCCAGGACTTTCAAGGTGTTATCGATTAACGATATAGGGCGGTAGCACCCGGGATCCAGCCTGTCGCCTTTTTTAAAAATAGGCACGATAGTACTACATGACCATGTTTCTGGGATTTGTTCATTCGTTAAGTTATTAAAAATGTTACATAGCAGTGGGGCCCAAAAGTTAATTTCACACTTTAATTGATCAATTGAGAGCCCATCAGGACCAGGTGCTTTACTTCCTGCGCTTTCAGCTATAGCATCCTCGACCTCAGACACAGAGATGTTAAGGGGGCTTAGGGGGAGGGAGGTTAAAGCGGGATTGTCCGGTGTGGCATACATTTTAGCAAAGTGTTCAACCCACGCAGATCCGGTGATGTTACAATTAATTGCCGTTAAGTTTGAACCTATGGATCTTAGGTTCTTTACCTCCCTCCAAAACCCAGTAGTGTCTTTCAATTCGGCCGAGCGTGCCAGGGAATCCCAGTGGGTCTTAACCAATTCATTAGTTCTAATACGTAGGGTAGATTTGTACTCTGCTCTGAGTATCCTTATTTGAGGGATGTCCCTGGGTTCAGACTTTAGAGCAGCCCTTAGCTTCCTATTTGCCTTAGAGCAAGAGGCATCAAACCATCTAGGCATTTCCTCAGAATTCCTCGAAGCAGGTCTGGAAATCTCACTTTTTATTGCAGAGCAGAGTTCACTAAATGATGTCATTATATCACCCCCGTGGTCATCAATGGTGAGGCAGATGTCAATCAAAGCTGGATGTTTTTTAATAACTTTTGCCAGGATTCCCCTGTTATCCACGCCCCTCTAAATTACCCTCAATTTATCAGTTGAAACTTCCAGGTTTCTTGCACCTATTTCATTTTGTGAACACTTACCCCCCGAAAGTAGTAGGTGAAATACAATAGGGTAATGGTCGCTATATACTTTACACGCAACCTCAGCCTTCATTAAAACATTAGCGATGGAAGGTGAAACACATACATAATCAATCGTAGTACCGCTCCCATGACCAATAAAAGTGGGAAACGGGGCAGTGCTGATTTCGGTGCCAGCATACTCCATGCAATTTACAAGTTCTCTAGTTGCAAGGAGATTCGACAGTTCTATACCTCTTCTACAGGGGGGGTTTCTAAGGTGTATGTGTGCATTGAAATCCCCTCCTAGACAGATACCGTCAAATTTCCCATATTTTTGACCATCCATAATTTCATCAATAAAATCAAACAAAAGGATAAAATTACAATTAGTTTGGGACAAAAAGTCGTTATTGTAGAAGTTAATCAAACATAGCCTTGTCCTTTTAGTGTATGCCAATGCCATAAAACTTGGGCAGTCAATTTGGAGTATATCGACTTTGGCTTCTGCAGATATTTTGACCCAAATAGAGAGGCCTCCACTAGGATGACCTAAAGGGGGGGCCGAAACAGTCCTGTTATGACAACTGTACCCCTCAAATAACAGGTCATCAGTGCACCAGGTTTCTTGGAACATTAGTACATCATGATTGTTGACCCAGTCTTTCCAAGATGTGATTTCCATCTTAGCCTTCAGGCCGGCAATGTTCCAGCTAAGGATTAACAGATTTTTATCGGGCCTCAAACAAGGGGCCTGGTCAGTTCCTAAGGAAGGTACTGTTGTGGTATGCACCTGTTGTACGCATGGTGTTTCAAACAAAAAAGTTTTGGGTGATGACGAGGGTACCTCGGATGATGTTTCTGCTGTGTGATCAAAGGCCGGACACACAGAGACAGGTTCTTCAGTAATAGGAGACAGTCAATCCAGAGTGCCCAGGTCATGAAGTATTGAGAACCTGTTATGTAGTGGGAATACAGGTGGTGGCTGCATCATTCTATGTGGGGGTCGGTAAAAATAATTTAGCGGTAAGGGGGTCACCACAGTAGATGGGCCATGTTGGACAGAGTTTTTGTTTAACAGAAATTTCACAGTGCCAGGGTTCCTGAAATTGCCTATAACGCAGTCCCCGTTAATGTTTTTAAAAAGTGGACCAACCCAGGTTACTCGGCGTGTGGATATAATTTCTTTAGAAATGTCATAGCCGACCCCCTTGTGCTTGGTTAGCCAATCAATACATTTATTGTGCAGTTGAACCCACGATTCTCCTTGCCCTTCCCTGAGGGGAGGAATGCCAGCCAGAACCAGGACGTAAGGACACGCCTCAGGTGGAAGATGTAAGGCAGGGCCTTGATGTTTGAAGGGCCTGGTGTCTTCATGTAGGGTCTTATTCTGGTGCTGGCTGGAATTTGAAGAAACCTTCTGCATTGTCGTGCCTATAGCGGAATTACATTTATGATAGTTCTTAGGGGCACTAGTAACAGTGGAATGCAGGGAAGATTTACTTGAGGAAACAGGGGGATGGCTTTCCCTTGTACTTGCAACCGCCACAGATGTTATGGTTGTGGGCGGGTTGATAGCAGCCTGTGATTCCTTAACCCCATTTGTTGTGGGCAGATTGCAGTTTTTTGTGTGATCACCACTAGTGAGTGCACGGGTGGTAGATTCCAGGTCTTTTAGCAGACGTTCACCTCTTAATTTATCCAGGCAAACTGTGCCTTTTCTCTTGGCATCATCATTTTTGATTAAATTTTCCAGTCTGTCAAGTCTCTTAAAAATATTATTAAATTGTCTAATCATGTGACCTTCGAGTTGTTTAAAAATTGTATCGGCAATGGCCTCAATGAGATTCCCCTTTGATTTAGAATGGGGACTATTTACATTGGGGAATTCAGTCTGAGTTGAAATAGTCATTGAATTTAAACCATCATTATTTATAACAACGACATCACCCAGATGAGATTGATCCTGGGCGGATACTATGTGTTGTTTTTGTTTCTTTCCCCTGGTCCACATACTTTGTGGTGTTGGTTGATTAGCACTTCTAGGGGGCTGCTTACTTTTGTTATGTGTTAATTTTACTGGACCCCTTTTTCGCTTAGCTCCTGTATTCTCAGTGATCTCAGTAACCTCAGTGGTTGGTGAAGATGAGGCAGGGTCCGGAGCTGCGGCTGGGACTATGTGCATAGTAGTGTTTTCATCTTCAAGGACAATGGGCAAACTGACAGCAGATTGTGGTTTTACCACGATCACTTCAGGAAATATATGCATGTTTCCACTTAAACTACCTGTTGCACTTGGTTGGTTAGTGGTAAGTGAACCCATGGAAAACCTCCTCTCAGTTTCGACAATCTCATTAAATGCAGTGTCTATTAATGTCTCAAAGGACGTAATGAGAGATGCAGAGGTTTCAGCGTCCTGGATGACTAAATCAGTAGTGTTGCTAGTAGCGTTACGTTTGCCCATTTCAACAGCCAAATACAATGCTCACCTTTTGAGGGGGAAATTAGATGGGTGGCCCGCCCGACCACTGTTGACCTCTGAGGGCCTCAGAGGGCCCGCCCTTTGCCCGGGCTTAGCCCCGGGCTCTCCCGCGGGCGCGATTCGCGGGGCGAGAGGGGTGTCAGCCTTTTACTCGCGCCTCCGGGCGCCTCTGGCGCGCCACGGGCGCGCTGCCGCCCCAGAGCCTGCTGGGTAGTGTAGTCCGTTCCGGTCTGCCTACCAGTGTGAGCGCCGCCGCCGTTTCCCTCACGGCTCCGCTGGTGGCGTGGCAGTGGCAGTGGCAGTCAGGTCAGGTAAGAGCGCCTGGTGTTCCGCACTATGCTCGCGGGGGTCAGCCTTTTACTCGCGCCTCCGGGCGCTTCTGGCGTGTCACGGGCGCGCTGCCGCCCCAGAGCCTGCTGGGTAGTGTGGTCCGTTCCGGTCTGCCTACCGGTGTGAGCGCCGCCGCCGTTTCCCTCACGGCTCCGCTGGTGGCGTGGCAGTGGCAGTGGCAGTCAGGTCAGGTAAGAGCGCCTGCTTGTCTAGATTGCCCATTCCTGATGACAATGTTGCGGAAGAAGATAAGGATGATGATAATGTTGTGTCAATTTGTGAAATCTCCAAAGGTTGTATTGATGAGGATGCATGGAAATTGGGGTGTGGTAATGGTTCTGTTCTTGGTGATATTTGAAATTTTGTAAAAACCCAGTGGCCTCGTAAAGAGTTGTTGTCTGATGGGTTTCTCCCTTTCTTTCATGTTGCTCAGGAATTGTCGGTTGTCGAAGGAGTTTTGTTTAGAGGTTTGCAATTAGTGGTCCCTCGTGACTTACAACCTAAGATTTTAGAAATGGCTCACGAAGGGCATCCTGGAATGACATCCATGAAAAGAAGGATTAGAAGTGAATTCTGGTGGCCGGCAATGGATAAGTGCATAGAACGACATGTCAGAGACTGTTTGGATTGCTGTTTGAGTGATAAGTCTCAAAAGCATGTTCAGTGTGAACGGTTTCCCATATCCAGACCTTCACGGGTTTGGGAAAGTGTATCATTGGATGTTGTTGGTCCTTTGTCATTTAACAAGAGTGTGATGTACGCTATAATTTTGATAGACCAGTTGTCTCAATGGCCTGAGGTAAAGATGGTTTCTAGCATAACATCTAGTGTAGTGATCAAGTTCTTGAATGAAGTGTTTGAAAGGGAGAGTTTTCCAGAATCTATTACAACCGACAATGGTGTGCAATTTGTATCCTTGGAGATGAGAGAGTTTATGGAGCGTCATGGTATCAAACATAGACGCGTGTCAGTGTATTATCCCAAAAGTAATGGCATCGTTGAGAGATGGATCAGGGTATTTAAGGAAGGTCTTCAACTTGCCTTGCAGAATGGAAGAGATTGTAAACAAACCATTAGTGAAGTTCTGTGGTGTTACAGAAACACACCCAGGAGCATGGGTGACCTGTCTCCTTTTCAGAAGATGAGAGGGAGGAGGTGTGGTTCCAACTTGTCTCAACCTTGGGTGAGAATGCTTGGTTCCAGAAGGGCTGTTAACGTTGATCGTGCCCTTTGTAGTGGTTCTTCCCAGTTTTGCGTCAATGATTGGGTCCGTGTCAAGAAGTGCAGAAATGTCAAGTCTGGTGAGTCACGATATTCCAGTCCTTTGATGGTCACGCGTGTTGGAAGACAAGTTGTTGAACTTTCAGACGGTAACGTGTGGAACTTGTCTAGGGTGGTTAAGGTTCCTAGGTGGTTGTGGCCAAAGGATGTGTCTCCAGAGTCTAAGGTTTTATCCGGCTAGAGGTCTTCCAATGGAGCAAGTAATTGGAGGAAATTGTCGGGTTCTACAACCCTTCACAGTTTTCCTGAAAATAAGTCTTCCTGTTCTTCTGATAACAATGTGCCTGTCCAACGTGTACAGAGGAAATGTCATGTTCCAGTCTGGTCTAAGGACTATCATCTTTATAGATAATTCAATCTGTGTATTATGTAATTTTATTTTCCAGATATTCATACTTATGTCTTTTCTTTCCACAATCCTCACTATGTAATATTTGCTAGTTCTTGTTCTTTATCATTTTCTTGAGTCTCTGTAATTTTCCTTTACGAAGGGGAATGTGTGGTGTTGTTGTGTCATGCCTGGAATCAGGAACACTGCTGTGTTCCGGATTCCATGGGATGACAGTTACGACCCAGGTTAATTGATATGTACTGATTTTCTTTGCTCTTCAATAAATTACCTTAAATGAACTTTCCTGACTCTGGAACCGACTTCATTACAGATGACTCAAAGACAGCATTTTGCACTAAGTTTGGTTTAGGTGAGCATCTGGTGATGCCTTCGGGGCTTTGTAATGCCCCCGCAGACGTTGAGTTCTTTATTATTGAAGCTCTAGCAGATTTCTCGTCACACTTTGCAATAGTGTACCTTGATAAAATATTTATTAAAATAATGAAGAGGAGCATATCTGATATGTGCATACAGTTTTATAGAGGATTGCATGAGAATCAATTGTATGCTAAGATTGAGAAGTGTGCCTTTCATGTTGACCCTATTTAATTTCTATGGTTTATCATATCACTAGAATGACTGAAAATGGACTACATGAAAATAGATGCCATACTATCCTGGTCTTTATCCAAGAAAATCAAACATGTACAGAGGGTTTTAGTATTTGCACATTTTTATAGACACTTCATTTAATGTCTTTCCACGTTCACTGGTTGCCTCAATTGCTAGTTTATTAAACAAAAGCAGTTCATTTAAATGGACTCCTGAGGTAGAAAATCCTTTTCAACAACTCAAAATCCTATTCGCAACAGCCCCTATTTTACAAAATCCTTATACTAATAAGATGTTTTTGTGGAAGCAGATTAATCAGATAACACTATGGGGGCAGTACAGTCACAAAGACATGTGGGTATAAGCACATCATATTAATTGGCTTATTATTTACATAAATTCTTCCTAGCAGAGATAAAATACACTATAATGGAGAAAGAACTTTTAGCCATTAACATGGCTTTCCAAGATTGAAGACATTATATGCAGGTCACACATCAACTGTCTATACAGATCTTGAAATCTTTATGTTACTTACAACTGCAGAGGTCGTTTCTGCTAGGCAGTTACACTGCGCTGGCCACTTTTTGTTATCAACTGTGATTTCATTATAACTTTTTGAACGGAGAGAAAGAACAGTAAAGCTAATGCATTAACACATCAAGACACTAATGAGACTAATGAATCTCCAATGCTTCCCATGCTCATTCATTTTTCATTTCATAAACTTTATTCGATTTGAAAACAAATCATGAAATCATGTAAATAACAATGAATTCAATAAAATATATCACAAGGATACATGATTATTATTCTTACTCAGCATACAAGTAATAACCATAATAGGTGCATTACATAGAACAGTTACTCACACCGCAAAAAACAAACTATGAGAGGGTTGCCACATGCATGATTAAAACTATTTTTATGTACAATCGATCTCCCTCCTGGATCACTGCTTATAAATACCACTCCTTCCCCATATAGGCACATTGGAGAAAAGGTTAATGCTAGAGGTGTGAATGATCTACTATAACCATTACCCCTAAATTGTACGAGATAATGGCCAAAATGCCTCTTGACTTCAGTCCCCCCTCGTGGTTCTTAGCTTTAAAGCAGCTCTTAAAAAATTGGACACACAAAAAAGTGTAAAAACATCTGACGACAATTTTAAAAACAATGAAGCTATGCATGCCTGCCTAAATCTAGCTTTTCTTTACAGGCCTTTCAAAAACATTTTTCTAGGGTAGGCGTAATACGGGCAGAGAAGAACTAGATGCAGTGTATCCTGTGGAGATCTTGTAGTGTAGTTCCTATTTTCCCAATAGGCCCTGCGCATTGGAATAACATAAACAATATTATGGACGTAGAAGTGTGGTCTTCCAGGTCTTTACTGACTATGCTAAACTTAATTGGGTTTGTTACCAACTAGCTCAGAGGTCACTGGAAACTTTCTTGACTGAATAGGAAGTGATCAGCTTCCCTGGTACAGACAAGAAGGGATTCAGTTTTCCAACAACCGCATAAACATGACAACTTTGCTCCTTAGAATAAGAGTCAATCTCTAGAGTTGTGTGAAACAATAGACAGTTATTTTACTCAGTCAGTTGTGCAGATTACTTTCACCAAAATGCAGAGAATAGAGAGACACGCGTTTTCAATAAAAAGGTATTATTTATTGAACAGTCTTTCTTCTCGTGCAAGAGAAATGAATTGCCACAATTGCAAGACTTGTTATTATAAAAAGTGCGTACAGTAAAATGAGGATTGCGAAATAATACTGTAAAAGCATTGATATGGTTTCTTAGCCATACAATGGTTAAAATGAATAAAATATATACATTCATATATACATTTAGCTAACGTACTCAACTGGTGCTTCTAACTACGCCTACACCAGTGTACCTGACCTAAGCCTAATACTTGGGACGGAGTAAGTAGCAGTTTTAGTAAAGTTGGTTTTGCCAAGGTTTGCTTCAAGAATTCTCTCTAAGGTTTTAGTCAACACCATACCTCTGAAATAGAATGTTGGAGGTCTTGTATCTCCTTCCAGGACTTGATATCCCAGTCCCTCGCAAGAGTAGGCTGGAACCGCCGGAGCTGTATTTTCTCGGCAGGCGAAAAGACAGCGTCTCTCTCAGCGCATCTAGGAGGAGGAGGGGCAGCGTCCATCGGCAGCTTGCATCTGCTGGGATCTGCAGGGGACAGCTGTTCTGCTCCTATGTTCACCGCACCATCGCTATCATCGATGTCGTTGAGGCAGCGTTTGCTTAAGGCAACGTTGGTAATATTTATACCTGAAAGGTGCCTGGTTTGACGTACGTTTTTGGACATAAGACGTCAATAAAGATGTCACTAGGAAGTGATCGTCTCTTGGTGCTCATTAGAGTTCTACTACTAATCAAAACATAGCAAGCGGGGCTTTCCCAGGTTGCTGAGTTTTATCTTGTTGAAGAACTCGGAGTGTAATCTAGGAATCTTAGATAGTGGCTTCTGCTGTGTCGTTTGCTCTAATTAGCTGCAGAGGAAGCGATTCTGAAATGTGGCTCTGATCGTGTTAGGCCAGAGACGAGTTTCTGAAATATTGCTCTTGATAGTTTATGCCATTATAGGGGTATGAATGGATTATAGCCGTATAGGGGCATAAGGTCACAGTATTGATCGGGGTCCTAGATTAGAACGCGACACCCACTCCACGAATTTATGTCCATCAAATTACTAAAAACTATAGCAATAAGATGCATGTGTAACATTACCCACCCCAAAATACATATCTGCATTTGAAATGACGTATTTGAAATACATGGTAATATTAGTACTGTACGTCTTTAAGCATTGAAATCATTCAAAATTATAGCATATGTAATCAGTGAACAATTTTGCGAGATAATTTCATCACATATAAATGCATTGCTGTAACATGTGTTTGAGGCTGATGTAGAGTTATTATGTCTCTAGATTTACCTAAAAATAGAAGTTCCTGTTCTTTATGAATAGGTCTACTTTAAGCAAAGAATTTCGTGCCAGAAAAAGGTAAATATTTTGAAAAAGTGTTCAATTAAAAAAAAAAATCTTGTTGAATGGGGGAATAGAGTTCCAACGCTTTTCAGTAGTTTTTGTTGATCAAAACTGAAGGTCGAATTCAGAGTTCATGGGAACGCTGTGTGTCGGAATGCTTTACAAAATAATTTTTTCTGTTCAGGGGAGAACATCATATCAGACAGGCTCTCAAAGAATCGGTCTACAAAATCAGGTGACAGTTCGACCAAGTTCGATAGTGCTGTAACTTGGCAGGTGTGAGAATGATTGCTATCATCAAAGTCTGGATCAGCAATGCTCACAGAAGGTCGTACCTCGGTGATGCTGCTTTTATTTCTTGCTCCACTGTTACCACCTAGTCGTAGCACAGGAGTCTCAACGAATGCCGTCATCAGGAGTGGTAGCCGCTGGGGCAACACAATGCGTGAGCCGTCACAGGACTTAGCAAAGTATCGATATCCATTGGTACTGCTGATGGAAGTGCAAGACAGATGTCCAACACGCACTCATCTCCGCATACCATACATCGAAGCACAGGTAAGATGCAGGTCTGCCATATAGGTCTGAATGAAAGAAACCAGGTCATCTTCAGATCTCTCAGCCTGGCCAATCCAAGGACACTAGTTATTTGGTCCCGGTAGCGTATTGCTAGGATCGTTTCTTCCATTCCTGTTGGAGTCATGTCTGAGTTTTGGCTTGCCATATCGGAGCAGGAGGATCAAAAATAAAATGCCCGCTACAAGTCCCGAAAATAGGGGTATGCCGCCAAAGACTGAATGGACAAAATTGGGAATGATTCCCAGAATTGCTTTAAATGGTGTTAACAGTCCCGTAAAAATGGTCTTAAATACGCCTGGGATGCCTATGGCACTAGAAATGTTAAGAATTTGGCTAAGTATTTCTTTGAAATGCACGGGGCAATTTGTTGATCAAAGGTCATGAATCTCTGATGTTGTCCTTGCAACGAGGAGATCATACGTCTCTTTTGATGACGTGATGGGCACTGTTGTCTGCAAAAGCACAGACTTCATTCTGCTTAAAGTATCAATTCGTATAGAAGAGATATTCAAACGAGGCCATACGGGAGTCTCAGTGTCTCCAGGGCCGTTTGGAAACAATGCTTGCATACAGCATTTGACCATGGAAGTTACGCTTACGAGATATGCTTTCCCTGGCAAAATGCCACAACAGCTGTGATCAGTTATTAGAATGTAACTCCCGTTCGAGAGCTGCTTAAAGAAAGGCTCTATCTGCGTTGCAGGTGTGACATATTGGTGGCATGAAAGGTTGTTTGAGTTTCCTTCACAGGCTCCGTGTAAATTAATACCTTGGCACAAAAGTATACCCCTTAGTGAATGTTTACAGTTTTTACCACTAAGAAATACATTTTTGTTGCTGTCACTATAGCATGTATGTGTGTATGGTAATTTCCATGCTGACTTAATGTATCCTTTACCCAATCGTTCATACTGGCCAGTAGGTATGTATTCAAAGCAATTTTTAAATTGGAAAGTTGTTATCGGAATTGTGATAATCCCGTGTATTATCCATTCAATGACAGGACTTTCTGACATTGTCAAAGGTAATCTCTCAAGTTTTTCGATGCTCAGGATTATATAGTCTGCTCCTTTCTGTGCCAAGCTGATTTGTTTATCAGTAAGGTTAAAGATGGAAAACAATGACATTGTGTTGATTAAACGCCAAGGCACATAGCCTGAACGAAGATTTTGCAGCGCCCAGCCTAACTGTACAATAGAACGCAATTGTGACTGGCCATGCTGTAACATTAGCAAGTCTTTGTCTATTATATCTATGGCAGATGATACAATATTGTCCAACGAATATATTCTGGAGGACAGAGTCATTAACCCATTGTCCACTACAGAAAGTGATTTTTCCAAATTAATACGATCAATTTCTCGTATTTTTTCAGCTGTTTCAATTTGTGTGACTTTCCAAGCCTCGTTGTAAGCCCCATATATACTGGTCGCTATGAAACGTTTTTGACGCTGTTTGCGAGGTCCCAGAATGAAATCGCGCAAATCAGCACCATCTTTAAGTAAAGATAAGTGTTGCTTAATTTCAGCCAGTGTGGATGATTCTAGCCATTCAAGGCACAGCTTCTCTACAATGTATGTTGTTACTATCCCTGGATGTTGTCTCCGGGAGTATCTAGGGTCTAGTCTGGTCATTGTTAACCCCTGTGTTTTATTCAGGAATCTATCTTGACAGTTGTTTGTGTCAGTAGGCCAGATTAACCACTTTTTCCAATCAGGATGTGTTCTGTTTAGATGTAAAATTTTAGATACGTCTATTTCAATATCTGTTGTTGCATTATCAGGTATTGGCTTCGGAATAGACGGTTTGTTAAGGTCTTTAATCTTAGCTAGGCCAAGACAGGTTGTTTGGTGAATTGTGTCATTTAAGAACATTATTTGTTCCGGGATCATGCAGGCTCGAAATAATGCTTCTAGGCCTTGTTCCTGCCACTCTTTTGTACCCCAGATGGTTTTTGTTTCAATGTTATTTTTCCAAAAATCAAAACCAAATGTCATCATTTTTTTCATAAAATGCTTCTGAATATATCAATTTAGTATTTGTCAGCATAGTTTTCAACCCTGTTTTATCCAACAGTTTATAATAAAACGTTTCTGCATCACTGGTGTTAAACCCTGAGAAGTACTGGAATTTCTCATAGAATGTTTTAGAACTGCTTTTAGGTGGAGTAGCACAATGTTCCCATTGGTTATATTTAAAAACATTTCTAGGTTGTGCAGATTTATGCAAGTAATGATCTCCATAATGCGAGAAACAATACATCTGTTCATAACTAGACGAACCTTGTAAATAATCATGTTCTGTAAATCTTGCTGACAACACTAAATCAGACATCATATTATTAATACTTTCAAAATCCCAATCATCAGAAAATGTACTTGGTTTAACAAAGTCACTTAAGGAAACCTTGAACTGATGACGATATTTCAGGATTTCGAACGGACCATATATTTCATAGTCAGTTTTGTCCCATACTACCCCCCCGGGTATTGGAATGGCTGTGACATTTACTGTTGACAGTTCTCTTTTCTTCACGTGGGATGATCTGTGTGGTTTGAGGACTAAGTTGATGTTCTGACTTGCTGTGTCCATTGAATTGTAATAAACTTTCCTAAAATTAAAACTAAAATTAGGCATAGTAGGAGTATAAATACCCCTAAAATAATCCAATGCTCAATCAATGGTGCATCCAGATATACTTCTTTGATTTGATGAAATAGTTCTGTTGCTTTTTCTTTAAAAGTCTTTGTGTCTGGCATTACTTCGGCGTTGCTTTGATCCTCAGAAAAGTTGTCGAAATTGATGAAGTAGCCAGAGGCAGTTCTGTCAATTGTTGGAATTGTTCTTTCAATTTGTCTTTCGGTAGCACATTCTGATGCCACATCATTGTAGACTGGTGTTTCTTGACCAACTGTTTCAATCTGTGTTTCGAGAGACACGAGTTCCATGGCATTATTGCATAGTCCCTCTCTGTGCACTGCAGGCTTATCGAATGTGATTAGTCTTTCAGTTTGAACCTCTTGGATTGTTGCAAGTTTCTGTATTCTGTTGTTTCTCGGGAGTCCAATGGGCCTACTGTTGATTATAGGTCACATGCTTGTGGTTTTACCAGGTCGATTGATACAACTCTGTTCTCTTTTTTACCAGCAAGGGGCGGTAGTACTACTGATCTTCCGTTGATTGCTAAGACAGGTACTGCTTTTCTGTACTGCTTTTCTGTAAGAAGGCCCAAATTCCTTCTTCACCGCTATTTTTTCTCTGACTAGATCCCCAATCTTTGGAATCCAGACAGGCCTTGCTGGGGCTGGTGGTGCCTCGTCAGTGGTAGCTGGCTGTTGCTTTAACTTTATGTTGCTTAAGGATTTTCTTGTTTCAATTAAGTCCTGTAAAACAGCCAAACGGTCTTTGATGTCAAAGTCTTTATTCTTATCTTTCACCACTGATACCTGACTATCTAAGTCCTGAATGTACATTCTAGTTCCGAACAATAGTTCGTATGGGCTGAAACCTTTTAGAGAATTTCTTGGCAAATTGTTAAGACTTAACTGAACACTTATTAAATGTTTGACCCACCCCTCACCCGAACCTAATACCTTCGCTGTTATAGATTGCTTTATGTCCCGTTTTTTTCTTTCTACCACACTGTTCCCTTCGGGGTGTGATGGACAAGAATACCGCAAGCCAACGCCCATGCTGGCCATGGCCTCCTTATAGGCTCGAGAGCTGAAAGCAGGACCCTGGTCAGAATGGAACATGGCAATTGCGTATGTGCCGATAAAGACTCGCAGATCTTTTATAACCGTTCTGGCGTCAGCCGAGCGCTGGGGCCACATCCATATGAATCTTGTACAGGAATCCACTGCGACCATGATATATTTATAGTTCCCGTCCCTTTGTAGGGGACCACAGTGGTCCAGGTAAACACACGCAAATGGTTTATCTGAGATGAGAAGGGGTGTCTGCGCTGGTCGTTTTACTGTTGATACTTTCATTCTTTGGCATATTTCGCATTCTAGTACATACTTCTTAGTTTGTACTCTCATGCGAGGCCACCAATATCTCTGTTTTAATAGTGATGTTGTTGTGGAAACGCCAGCATGTGCAGAAGCAAGCCCTTCGTGTGCCGCTTTGATTAGTCCTAACCTGTGTTCCATGTTTGGAATTACTCTATCCCCCACTCCAGGGATTCGAGCAAAAGGAACATTATTCGTATCTGTTACATATAAGTACTTTTCTGGAAAGCCTTTTGGGAGTGTTTTCTTATCATCTTTTACTGACGCACTGACAGCTTGTAGAATGTCGCTGTCTATTTTTGTTTGTGACCGAGTAATTGCAGCTACAGACGCCGTTTGCACGACTGCCTTCGCGGCTTCATCAGCCAATTAATTCCCTGCAACGTGAACGCCATCACGTTGATGACTCAGAGTGTGTATCACGTGAGTCTTTTGTAGTTCTTTTTGTAAAAGAACTACTTGTTCCCAAAGCATTTATGTGCCACCTTTTGCGTCTTTGAAAGCATTTTCCACCCAATTCTGCAAGTATTCATTATAAGATTCTACGCAATAATATGAATTGCACACTATTAGTGTGGGGAATTCGCGATCAGTATTTTCTAGCGCCATCTTAAATGCTACCAATTCAGCTCGTTGAGCTGAACAATCTCCTAGAGACTGTGTTTTAGTGACCATTGGTTTAAATTTTCCTTTGTGCCAACGACCTTTAACAATCGCGCACGCAGCACTGTAAGCTTGTTTGCCCCCAACTGCGGGTTGTGCTGATCCGTCAGTATATATAATACTTCCGTATTCTTGTAGAGGCAGGATTTCAATTGGCAGAGGACATTCATATTCATATTGTAAAAATCCCTGTGTCTTTAAATTAGGATCAAATTTGCAAACTACATCTGTTGCAGCAAGAGAATTAACCCACTGGATCCATCTCAAATGCAAAGCTTTAGCATTAGGAATGCTTGCTTTAGTTACCGCTTCTAAAGCCGGTATAGGTGTAACGATTATTATGCGTTTACCTTGTGCTAGGGCCCTTTCTTTTGCTACAGCAGTCTGAATCGCAGTTAGAATTTTCTCAGTTGAACTGAATTTTAATTCAGCCTTTGTGTACAAATGTGATTTGTAAGCTATTGGTACCTTTTCTCCCTCATTAGAGGTCAGGTACGTGAATCCGCATCTTCCTGGGATGACTCGGATTACAAGATTGCGTGTGTTGTCACGTGTATCTAATTTTGTTTTTGCGAACATGTCTGTTTGCAGTGATCTCAAAATTTCTGTGTGTTTTTGAGTCCAGTTGATTGGTTTAAAATCAGGTTTGATTAGTTCATAGAGAGGTTTAACCCTCTCCGCATAATTTAGAATGTAAGTTCTTCCGAAATTCAGGAAACCTAGAATCGATTGTAAGTTCTTCAGCGTTTTTAGTGCTTGGAGTACAGCGCACTTCTCTAAGAAGTTGTCCGCTAGGCTCTTGCCTTCACTTGATAATTCGTACCCTAAAAATAATACTGTCAGATGGGCAAATCAAGACTTTTTTAAAGTTGAATTTGTAACCCTCTGCTGCGAACCCAAGTATAATGGTGTTCACTCTTTTCAAGTGAGTATCCAAGTCGTCGTCTGTTAGATAGATATCATCTACGAAAGATAATGCCTCATCATCATACATTTGTAGTAACTTTGTTACTCTAGCTGAGAATAGTCCTGGGCTGTTCTTGAATCCCTGGGGGAGCCTACAGAAATGTTTCTGTGACCCCATTACTGAGAAAGCGGTTAAGTATCTGCTTTCTGGTGCAATGTTTTGACAAAAGAAACCATTAGATATGTCTAATGTAGTTTTATATTTTTTCCTAACTATGTTATTCATTAGTGCAGCACTATGCAAATTTTGTACTGCAAATGTTTTGCAACATGTGTTAAGGTGTCTGTAGTCCAAAACTAGACAATATGAATTGTCTGGTTTGGAGACAGGAAACAAAGGATTGTTCATTTGAGAGGTGCACGTTTCAATCACCCCCTGGTATTCAAGTTGATCTAAAATCTCCCTGACTTGTTTTTTAACTTCTTGCTTAATGGGATACTGCCTTTGGGCAGTCGGCTGACTTTTTAACTGGATTTTGTGAGGAGGAGAGTCCTCATCCCATCCTACATGATTTTTATATAATGCTGGTGCCTGGGCTACTGCCCATTTCCTCGCATACATATATTTAGTGTGAATCGGAATGTGATTCGAGAAGGCAGGCATAATCATTTCTTCGCCACGAGGGCACTCCCTGACAAACTCCGGGGGCCAATCTTTTTCAGCTAACAGAATATCATAGCCTTTTGAGAGTTTATCCCAAAATAGACCCTTTATTTTCCTAATCTTATCACCCTCTAAACACAGTGTTATTTCGTATATCTTATGGGGCTCGCTAACTCTGGTGTCGGCAGTTTCTACTTGAATGTATTCATTCGTGTCCACTGTCTCCAGATGACTCATCAGGATCTTGCGAGCTATGGTGATTTCTGCTGCACTGTCTAGCATTGTCTGTGCCCACTCCCCGTTTTTCAACTGTGTCCTCAGTATTTTCGGCATGTTCGATTACTCTAATACTGGCTACCTTCTTTCTTGGAAATTGTGATTTTTTACTTTGAGCAGGTTCCTTGTCTTTGGACTTGGTGTGCTCTCCTGGGTCTGACCGTCCTCTTCTTTCCGATTTCTGCGAAAAAGATCAAGAGGGACGTGTATCAATACTTTGATATCTATCAGGCTTCTTCAAATTATCCCTATTTCTAAGGTTATATCTTTTCTCAGAGGGCTCCCTCTGGGGAGACTGGTGTTCTCGAGTCGGAGTTCTTTCTCTCCGTCGAGGAGACCTTCCTCTGGACTGGAAAACTTTTTTCTTGGGAGTGGATTGTTTATTTCCATCCCAGCTCTTTTTAGGAGTGTTTGAATTATTTTTAATAAATCATTTTTCACGATTTTCGAGCAGTTGGGGCTTTACTTGTTTTCCAACCAAGCTGTCTCTACCTAATTCTTCATAGCATTTTTCTATGATTCTGGCAAGCTCAATTGGTTGATCTGTTATATCTGTTTCCTTCAACTTCTGGCGGATCGTTTTATCCTCCATTGTCATTTGAACTAACTCTCTATATGCCTTTGTTAATTTTCTTATTTTAACTAAGAGTTCTTCACTTGACATTTTATTAATGTCTGGATGTGGTGTGTAGCTGTTTAGAACCGGCCATGTTGCTCCTGGTCTACCTAGTGGACTGAGCCTGGTAATATGATCGTTGTGTTTTTGGGCACCTTTAAACCAGAGCAGGTGCTCTTGGAATTTTAATGGGATTTCAATCTCCTCGAAAGGAGCGTACTCTTCCGGTGGATCCCCTATTTTGTAATAGTGGAACTCGTGTGTTGCGGTGTTTGCCGCTGGAAATTTTATCCAAGAATAGAATACCTCTGTCTGCCGATATTCGTGTGCCTCTATCACGAAGACGACTGTGCCACCTTGTGTGGTCAGTCCATTTTCTATAAGTTTTGACGTTATAGATTTTCTTATGTTGACCGGGATGATTATCGCACCCGGTTCAATAGTTTCATCTGGACCCTGCTGAGTCGCATTTACTGCGCCTCCAGTGGTTCCGTTTTCTCCTGGCATTGTATGAAATGCAGCTTTTTTGCAGAGCAGGTCTCCAAGGAGACAAAGATTAGGTGCACAATATTTTGGAACACTGAATCCTTCAACGTTGAATAAACCAGAGCTTTACATAGGAATCTCTTCCTACTAAGTTCGGGCGGATTTTAACCTTTCACACACTCCAGACGTCTATTGGAGTATTTACGGGAGAAAGGGGTCTGTGTGAAAAATGCACGACTGAGTTACTCTAATGTCTTGCGTTAGTTTTATCGCCTTACCAAATGTTGGGCACCATGTAGTGTAGTTCCTATTTTCCCAATAGGCCCTGCGCATTGGAATAACATAAACAATAGTATGGACGTAGAAGTGTGGTCTTCCAGGTCTCTACTGACTATGCTAAACTTAATTGGGTTTGTTACCAACTAGCTCAGAGGTCACTGGAAACTTTCTTGACTGAATAGGAAGTGATAAGCTTTCCTGGTACAGATAAGAAGGGATTCAGTTTTCCAACAACCGCATAAACATGACAACTTTGCTCCTTAGAATAAGAGTCAATCTCTAGAGTCGTGTGGAACAATAGACAGTTATTTTACTCAGTCAGTTGTGCAGATTACTTTCACCAAAATGCAGAGAATAGAGAGACGGGCGTTTTCAATAAAAAGGTATTATTTATTGAACAGTCTTTCTTCTCGTGCAAGAGAAATGAATTGCCACAATTGCAAGACTTGTTATTATAAAAAGTGCGTACAGTAAAATGAGGATTGCGAAATAATACTGTAAAAGCATTGATATGGTTTCTTAGCCATACAATGGTTAAAATGAATAAAATATATACATTCATATATACATTTAGCTAACGTACTCAACTGGTGCTTCTAACTACGCCTACCCCAGTGTACCTGACCTAAGCCTAATACTTGGGAGGGAGTAAGTAAGTAGCAGTTTTAGTAAAGTTGGTTTTGCCAAGGTTTACTTTACTTGTCTAAGGGTTTAGTCAACACCATACCTCTGAAATAGAATGTTGGAGGTCTTGTATCTCCTTCCAGGACTTGATATCCCAGTCACTCGCAAGAGTAGGCTGGAAACGCCGGAGCTGGATTTTCTCGGCAGGAGAAAAGACAGCGTCTCTCTCAGCGTGTCTAGGAGGAGGAGGGGCAGCGTTCGTGGGCAGCTTGCATCTGCTGGGCTCTGCAGGGGACAGCTGTTCTGCTCCTATGTTCACCACACCATCGCTATCATCGATGTCGTTGAGGCAGCGTTTGCTTAAGGCAACGTTAGTAATATTTATACCTGAAAGGTGCCTGGTTTGACGTAAGTTTTTGAACATAAGACGTCAATAAAGATGTCACTAGGAAGTGATCGTCTATTACTGCTCATTAGAGTTCTATTACTAATCAAAACATAGCAAGCGGGGCTTTCCCAGGTTGCTGAGTTTTATCTTGTTGAAGAACTCGGAGTGTAATCTAGGAATCTTAGATACTGGCTTCTGCTGTGTCATTTGCTCTAATGAGCTGCAGAGGAAGCGATTCTGAAATGTGGCTCTGATCGTGTTAGGCCAGAGACGAGTTTCTGAAATATTGCTCTTGATCGTTTATGCCATTATAGGGGTATGAATGGATTATAGCCGTATAGGGGCATAAGGTCACAGTATTGATCGGGGTCCTAGATTAGAACGCGACAATCTATTGTTGCAGCCACATGGCCCTCTCTCTTCCGGATTCATAATGAAACCTGCCGGTACCGCCAATAAATGATGAATAAAATTGAATCTAAAACGAGTAATTAAAAATCTATCATGTGCACTCAATAGTTTTAAATATGGTTCTAAGCCCTGGGTTGTTTTAACCAAAATGTAGTCTCTCACCGTGTGTTTAGCAAGTTCAGTGGCTTATAGTTGAGCCATGGTAAACTTCATTAACAAATCTTTGATGACAGCCTTATCCTGAGTTATTATTTTGTCCGGTTTAGTGAATAAGTCTGCACGCCCTAAATTGAAAATAGAATCCCTGATATATTTTATCCACGGAATTTTCAACGCATGGTCTAGGGAAAGAGAATCCTGGATTACCAGCCTTGTCAGACCCGCCTCTGCATGTGTCCAAACCTTCAGCCAATATAGAAGGTCAGAAATATAATTGATCCCCAGTTCTTCATGAACACTAAATGCCGGGTTACTATGAGGGACAGTCAATAGACACCTCAGATATTTATTCTCTTCCTGTGAGAAGTTGGCCTGATATATGATGTTTACAATTCTGGAACCACCTTGTATCAATCCAAACAATCCCTTATGGTGTCTGGTTGTAAGTCAACCTTATAGAGAAGCTATCCTAATGGTAGCATGGACTAAGCAGCCTTAAAGGCTTAACTCAAGAGGTTGTGTTAAGCGAGCTGTTTTACCAATCACAATCCTGTAATATCAAATGAAAGGACACCACACAAGTTATATATTATAAAAATATATGTATTTATTACTAGAATAATCCTCTGTACTCTTTATGAGTGCAGAGGCACAAGCGCTTAAACAAAAGCACAGTTAAACATTTGAAAGTTGCACAATTATGGATGAGGCCCAGGGGCGACGCAAACCATATATTAAAAAAAGTGGTATAAGAGATACCAATCGAACAGTGGTTAGGCCTAGGGCCTAGGGAATCGCTGGGAGCAGTCGGGACTAGCAATGCTGAAGTCAGGAAAAGCCTGCGGGATTCTGGTGCAGCGCTTAAAGCACACACATGCACTAATGCAATGTCAATGGTGCGTAAAAGATATAAAGTTACAGTTAAAGGAGACTTCTGCTTAACCTAGCAGGATGAAACTTTAGACACATACACTAGAGGTGTGTACCAGTGTAGGAACACCGGCGTTGCTGAGTTACCTCACCCACAGGAAGCGGGTGCACATGTGCGAAGTAGTGTTGGGTTTTGCCACGCTGGTCGATGGTGCTTGGAGCTGAAGATGCTGCAGGCGTCGAGACGAGAAGTGTCCGGTGTGATCCAAGGGTGGATCGAAGTTAAAGATGATCTGAAAGCAGAGGGGACAGAGTCTGGGTCACTCAGCAGTGACCAGGGTGGAACCAGGACGGAACCAGGCAATGTCGGGCGCTTTCAGGTCGCTGTTGGGAAGCTTCTCTCCACTGCCACGTAGACTCTGGAGCACCGAGGTTGTCCAGGAGTGGATCACGAGCTGTCCCACAAAGGCTCTCACTGTCGGCGGTGTCGGCTTCCTGATTGGAGCAAACAATCCTTGGCAAGTGCAACCCATGCAGGACTCAAAGATGGCTTAATAACCGGAACAGGAGGGTAAGAGCCGGTGCTCCTTTTCAGAGGAGCGAGTGCAAGTCTGGAGCAACCAGATTCACAAGTTAGGTTTCAAGGTTCGTCGGCACAGGGGCCACTAGCCAACGGGCAAGTGACTGGGCCAACGCGTTGAGCCAAAAGATGCAGAAGGGCCCCACCCAGCACTCGGTGAGTGTAGAGGGGTGAGCTTCGGTGCAAAAGAGGCTCGGGGCTGGGGCTTCTCAAACCCCAATGCACAGCTTCGAAGGCCACTCGTGGGCTGCACGGTCAGCGTCTCGAGGTCTTTCCAAGATGGCGGGCCCCACGCTTCCGGTCACCTCCACGGGTCTCAGCTCTGCAGGGACTGTGGATCGGGCTGTTAGAAGGCAGGCACGCTTGGTCTTGTTGAACTCTGTCGCTCGAGTTCCGGCGGGAACTGCAATAAAGAAAACGTCGAGGTGCTGGATGGTGCCTGTTTGCACAGGGTGGTCACTCCTTGACCACAAGGGAGATTCTTCAGTCTTCTACGTCGAGTAGGATGTCGAAGGGTCCAGAGTTTCATTTCATAAGTTTCAGTCAATATAATCTGAGTGCGTTGGCACTGCTCCCATTCTTATACCAATCTAGGGGGCTGGATTACCTGCTAGGTCCCCTCCTATCCCAAGAAGGGGGTGGTAACAACCCTTTCCCTTTGTCCAGGGTCGCGCTGGGACTGGGGCTGGTGTGCCCCAGAACCGGTTTGACCGGATTATGCAAGGGGAAGCCTTGTGCTCCTCAGGCACTGTCTAGTTTCTTTCAAACCTCCCTGCTACAATCCACTATCTCCTGTCTGGGGTGGTGTGACACCTCCCCGTGACAGGAAAGCCTTTATCCAAGCCTCCTCGGCTGAGTTTCGGTCAGTAGCAGGAGGTCAGACTCGTGTCTGTGGCAAAAGCGTCCATTTTGTGATGCTGAGGCTCTTTTAAAATCAACCGCGTTTCAGTAAAGTAACATGTCTTCTCCCTCTAGAGGGGTGGAATGCTTCCCCGTTGACAGGACTGTTGAGTGGATAGTATTCCAAATTGTATGACACCTTACACGACATGTTTTGATAAAGCCAAACCAAAGTTAACATATAACCGCGATGGATTATAATGCACTTAATAGTATATGGTATGGTATTATCCCGGACCAGCTAAGGGAGTTGGTCCCGACAGCTGCAGACAGGCTCATCTCATGCTAGAGCACCATCTCACATAAAACCAAGCACTCTGCCTCCAGGATTGTTAATTCCTGCCATAGGTATAGGTATTTATGTGTCCAGATAGGTTTAGATATAGGCATACTATATCTAAGCAAGGGGTGATTACACCACCTTGCCCCAGCTGAGTGTTCAGCCAGTTGTGTCAATTTTGGATAGCCAGCCAGGGGTGGCAAAAGATATGCTGCAGCCCCTGGTAGGCCTTGGATGCACCTATGCCCTGGGCACCTATAGTGCTCTGTACAGGGTCTGATAAGGTGACCCAGCCAATTTAGTTATGCACCTAGTGTACATGGAATCCATTTTACAAAGAGAGCAGATAGCCTGGGGCCCTGATTAGCAGGGAACCAGGCCAACTAAGTCGAAAACCAGCTGAACACAAGGCAAAAAATCTAGGGTAACTGAAGGGTTGTTAGTGACAATTGCAAATAACATCATCAACACCAATGTACACATCAAGAAAACAGACAAAAACTCTTCACTACTGTTTCAAAGTTTTCATCCCATGTCGTTGAAAAAACACTTACCTACTTCACAATTCATAAGAATGAAAAGAATCACCTCTAATGAAGAAGAGTTGGCTAAGGTTTTGCAAGAACAAGTAATGAAGTATCAATCAAGAGGATATCCAAATGATGTACTGCAAACATCATTAAATAAAGTGGCAAATCGGTCTCGAACCAGTATGTTAAAAGAAACAGCAAAAATTCAAGAAGCTAAAACTGTATGTGTATTGAAATTCTCTACAGATGCACCTAAAATCAAAAAGATCATAAATAAACATTGGAGACTCATTCAGCAAGAGCCTGATTTAAAAGACCTGTACAATGAAAAAATAACTTTTGCGTTTCAAAGATCGAAAAATATAAAGGAAATGTTGAATACTCCTAAGAAACCCACTATGACCTTTCGTGGAATGCAAAAATGTCAAAACTGTACCCATTGCGGAAATGTGATTATGGGAAATCAATTTACCCACCCCACCAAAGGGCATCAAATTGAATTGAAACACAACAGCACATGTGATACTATGAACTGCGTGTATGCCATCAAATGCCCGTGTGGCAAAACTTATGTAGGTCAGACTGAAAGAAAAGTTAAAACACGCATAACTGAACATAAGAGTAATATTAGACTTATGAACTCCAAATCTACTATTGCATGCCACTGGCTTGAAGCCCGACATCAAATTTCTCAGTTAAGATACACGGTCTTGGAGAGAATCTTCCCACACAGCGACCTGGATCCTTCTAAGCAAAGACTTAGATGTGAATACCACTGGATCAAAAAACTTAATTCGGCCCACCCCATTGGGCTTAATGACAGAATAGAATATTCGTGTTTTTTATAACTGTTGCAACTATAGGCTTGGACTATATCCGTGATCCTTGAAGTGTTCCTTGAAATCTTGACCTAGTTAATTTCATGTTTTTCTTGTTTATTCTTTTTTATTCGTTTTCATTTATTCTCATTTCCATGGTAAAGCATCATGTTGTTACACATACTCAATGTTTATATTACGTATATATTCGGTTTTTAAATGCATTACATATTGGTAGCGCTTAGTTGCGTTTATTTACTTCCTTGAAGCTAGAATGGACCTAGTCACATGACCGGAGTAATACACTGCCGTGATTGGAAGGCTTTCCGATCACGTGAGCGGAACTTTACTCAATAGTTTACCCTTAACTTTTGGCGCGTAACATTGAGAACGCCAAGACGCCAATACACTCCGTGCAACAGACCGGACGGTCGAATGTAAGTAGAATTGAAATGCGAGCGTATTTTTATAGTTAAGGGATCCTGCACTATTATTGTACATGTGTACTTATGAAGTGGCGATATACATTTTTGTATATATGCAGACATGTTCGATATCAGGAAAGTGATATTGCATTGCATTTACATACTAGAACTGATGAGATATATACTGATTCTACGTTGGTGTGTTATAATTCAGGTAGTTTTACGTTTAGTATTGAAACCACTGTATTGATTTTTATGTACATTGGACAGTGAATTAATTGGTCCTGTTTCCTTTCATTCCATAGTCCCCTGATGAAGGGTCTGATCTAAAGGACCCGAAATGCATTGGGTGCTAAAGATGTATTGACCATTGGCAAATTAACCTGCAAGAAATTGTGAAATAAAACAACAATCAGATGGATTATTAGTATGGATTATTGACTTTTATATATGGAATAACTTACGCATGAAATTTTGAAAAATGTGGAGAAGGAACCTATGAGTTTCATTGCAAAACAGCGCACTCATTTGTAGGAGGGAGTTCCCCTTCCACACTACGTATTAAAAAATCTAGGGTAACCATAGTCAGGAGTCCACCTTCCTACACTTCCCTTTGCAAGTTATTAACCTTGGCGAATCCCCACACCATATAAAACCTTTGAGCAACAGATTGAATTGTATAACTTTTAAATTGTGCCTGGAGTCCAACATCCTAAGCTTTAGGCACGATTCGCAATGGAACCTGTGGATCTAGTCAGGGCCAAGCATTTCTCCTCCAGTAAATGTTAGAAATTCACATGACCATCGAAAAACATTCCCAAATTTTCGAAAGCTGGAACATTGCCTAGGATTATAGGATTTACTTGGCTTCATCCCCATTTCCTTAACATACGATTTTGAAAGATTGGGGGGCATGTCCAGATTTTCCATAAACTTCACTAAACTATAAATTAAAAGCTGCAAGCCATTTGGGGAGCGGGCAAGGAGCACCCGGTCATCTGCATAGAGCAGGACCTGTACTACTCTTGCACACATTCTCGGAGGGACTGCTTTATTGACGCTCAAAGTGGAATCTATGCCGTTAATGTATAGAGTAAACAGAAACGGTGTTAGTATGCATCCTTGTCTGACACCACTTGAGCATTTAAAAAGGTCTGTTACCTTCCCTTCCTGTGTGTATCTAACAGGAGCTGTAGTATTGGAATGCTGTGTTTGAAGAATGTTTATTGTTGCCGGGTCCACCCAAAGTTCGCCCAGGATTACCCACAGTTTGCGACAGTTAACGCGGTCAAAGGCCGCAGTGAGGTCCATAAAGGCTAGGTAAAACGCCCCTGACTTGGCTACTTTGTATTTTGCTGTAATGAGATACAAGTTAAGGCATTGGTCTATGGTGGATTTCCCTGGCCGGAACCCATATTGGGCATCCATAATAATGTGTTTATCCTCTGCCCATGCCATCAACCTGTTTAAAATCACCCGCCACAAGACCTTCGCTGAGACATCTATCAAGGATATGGGGCGATAACAGTGTGGACTATCCCTGTCGCCTTTCTTAAGGATTGGCACAATGATGGCAGAGGACCAAGACGCTGGCATTGCTGAAGTTATTGCAGCATTTAATACCCTGATTAAGAGTGGGGCCCAGACCTCCGTGTTACTACGAAAGAGGTCTGGTGGGATCTGGTCCCAGTGCCTTGTTCCTCATCAGGCCCTCATTCCTAGACTCACTTCATCCAAGGAGAAGGCCACAAAATTAGTATGTGATATTGGTATTGGGGTCTGTGACTCGTCCCTGCTATGCAAGTGGCTATACAATCCCTGGATTTGTAGCTGCCTTTGATCTGGAAGAGTATTATTGCTTAATCCTGGCTTGTCCGAATCTGTAAAGCATGGGTTATTAATCTCCTCCCAGGCTGTTTGCTGGAGTTGGCCCATTCCTCCTTTAACTGTGTGCTTATAACTTGAACGGCAAGATGCCACCCGCTCCCTGTCCCTTGGAGTCTGCTTAAGTGCTGCTTTTAACTTTCTCAAAGCCTGCGAGCATTGACTATCAAACCACCTAGGAGCGCCCCCACTGGGCACATTTGTTGCCGACTTCAGCAAGCTATCCACCAGATTTGGAATATTGCTAAAGACATTTATTAACTCTGCCTCTTCCATGCCTAATTCTAAACATTTCAGTATTTCCTGGTAGCCCCTGTCAAATAAGGAGATATTAAAAGCAACAGTTTCTCCCATACTCATTAACAATCATAAACCAACCATAACAATAATAGAATCAGTTACTCGGGGAGATAAAGTATGTACAGCACTGCCTTTTGATTATTAGAATAGGTTATACATATCAGATCCTAATAAGCTTACAGAAACACTTCAAGAAACTCATTGCTCTTGTTTAGCAGGCAATGTGATATTGACAAACCCTAGCCTTAGTTGTTGGAGGGATAATATGAAAAAGATATCAGTAAGTAAATATATAGACATATGAGGTGTATAACAGAGCTAACAAAGAGAGGACTTCTCCGATGGGGTTACTATAACTAATTAGATTCCCTTCATTTCCTGGAAATTGATTACAATGGATTTGATCACAGATATGCCTTAAGATCAAGATTTCATTGCTGTCATGAGAATTGCAGATACATTTTCCAAGATGACCTATTTTATACCCACTACGTAAATCTTACTTCCAACATCACTTCTCAATTACATAGGCAAAATATAGTTAGACTACATGGAATACCTAGTAAAATGATCTGTGACCGTAGGGCAAAAATTGTTTCTATATTTTTTTCAGTCTTTTCCAAATCCCTACAGATCAATGTGGCTCTGTCTACTGCAAACTATCCCTAGACAGATGGGCAAACTGAAAGAGTCAATCACGTGTTGTAAAATATCTGTGTTACAGGCAGGATCAAAATGATTGCAAACAGCCTCTCTGATTAGCAGAATTTACTTATCATAATGATAAACATAGTTATACGGGCTATCCCCCTTCCTTCATCATGCAAGGCTGTCATTCAAAATGCACATCAACCGTCATCACTGCAATACTCAGTAATCCTAATACTACACAAATGGTGCGGGAGATCCTAAAGATTCAAAAAGAAACACAAAGACACTTGGATCATGCTAAAGCATACTAGAAAAAGGAGACAGGTAAGAGAAGAAAAAGAGCTCTTTCTTATATGCAGGTTCAAGTGTTTGGTTCGCAACTAAATATATAGATTTACAGGGGAAATTAAATATGTTGTCATCATTCTTGTCAGCCCATACAGGGTCATGAGTCACATGAACCCAGTAGCTGTAAAGTTAGCACTTTTGCATTTACATCTGGCGTTCCATGCTTACTTACTTACCAAAACCAGTAGTTACAGGCACTAAGATTAAGATAAGTCTTGCTCTTTTGATCACTGAACCAGCACCTGAATATGAGGTTCAGAACATTCTTGATTAGGAATTTTCAAGAGGGATATGGGTGCTAAAATTCCATTGACGGTTTCTGCAAAAACCCAGCCCATTGTGAAGCCTTGTGGAGTGGGTACTGTCAGTGACAAGCATTAGGAATATCTGTGTTTTAGAGAATAGCAGGGTGTAGGCTCTGGATGAAGTTCCCACTCATTTCTATTATTTATAAACTTAAACTTCAGCTGACACTGGCACATTTTGATCACTTATGAATTTTTACTCGGTGTAATCCAGAGAGAATGCATCACAGTCTTTATCGAATTCCACTAAAGGTCAAGGGGCAGCAGTAATGAGCTGAAAACAGAATGCTGTTTTCAGTGATAACTAGATATGAGGTAATTAATTTAGACACAAATGTTCGTCGTGTGGTAATCACCATATTAGAAGTATAACAAACATTGTTCTTGAGCTGTTCTAGTGCTTCATGTAGTGATCTATATAAGAAACCGGAAGAATCGAGGCAATGCTTCTCAACTGTAATGTTTTGGAGATGTGTTGGGGGTTTTTGTTACAACTAATTTCTTAAATGAGATTGCAATCTGGTTTATTTATATTTTACAAAAGCAACAGCATTCTGAGTGCAGACGTAAAAAGACTGGTTTGCAAATATCCTTCTACGATGAGTGCAATTTTCACAGCTTTTCACGACTTTAAAGGAAAAGACACGCCTTATTTGGTTTACTTGGCTATGAGAAAGCTATTATACCTCAAAGAGTTTGGTGAATGACTCATGACTTGGAATCTGGTGTTTTCAAAGAAAATACAATTCCTTAAATTTGCTTTTCAATTGTGAACAAACAGTGTAAGTATTTAGAATATTCAACTTAAAAGACTATTTCACGAGAGGTAGTTAGCGTATTTTCTGTTCATATTCACGAAGACGAGAACTGAAATATTGGAAACAATTGTATTCAAATGCATCTGTTCTTTGTTTATTTTTTTAGTCATGCACATTAATTTTACTGAGAACACTGACAATCGAGAAATCTCAAGTCACATATACAAAGAACACGGGCCTGCCATGAATTACAAGTAGAATGTGTTTTGTCAGGTGCACATTATGTACATCACCAGAAGGGCCATCTCTAACAAGAACCGCCCACTGCTTTTTCTATCCCTCCCCCTTGCCCCTTCAGTGTCCGCCCTTGGATTTTGTTTACTAGGCTCAGGCCCCACATTAGGCTTAGATTTTATCTCAGCACATGATATCCCTGCAGAACAGATCAAGTGCATTGAGAAGTATACTACCTTCCTTGGTTGTCCAGTTACTGATATCCCTACCTTCTCTCGATATATATAATGCTTTCAATTTGATATGTGTAGTGGACTCAACTGAAATCAGTTCTCTTTACGTATTTGGTATCAGGTGTCTGTGCTATTCGGTTGTGAGAGTTCTAATCTGTTGTTCCAGTAGCAGTCAGTGGCTCACGCCTGCCTTCTGTTTCCTCGTAGGGCTGCAGTTCTTGGCCTCCTGATACACACCTTTCTTGCTGCCTAAAGTAGCTGCATTGATTGAACCATACTTTTGTTATTGGCCAGAATGACTAATTGGGGTTGGGCATAACAACCCTAGAGAGAGGCTGGGTTGTATCGGGGAGTTATCTGATTTACTGCCTTCCAGTATCTTACATCCAGTGTCACACTGCAGCTCTGATCAAGTGCTCAGAAAGTAGTCAATTTTAGTGCACGTGACATGAACACTAGGGAAAACTAAGTAGTCACAGTCTCAGGAGGAAGTCATCTTCATAGATTGTTCATGACTGGTCATCAGATCTGTCAGGATTTCTCTAGGTCAGCCATTGGCTCTGTCTGGTCTCCCAGATCCCTCATGTTCAAATCTTCCAAGTTCAAGTCACTAATAGTGTGGGCTGTAGTGCTTCATTGAGCCCACCTAAGTTGAGTCTTCAGAGGTTTTGGTGATTGACTGTGAAAAAGCATACAACACAGTTAGGTGGGAATTGTTACTTGAGATTCATGGTAAGGGTAAAGGGGTTTCATGAGGCAATAGATAAAACTGCTGGATGTATGACGGTACCACGCGTACTTTTACAACGCGTACCGTTACAACGCTACTTTTACCACGCAAGTCGTTACAACGATTAGCGTGGAGGGGCGCTGGATAGTAAATTATTTAATTTACTATTCCAACTCCAGTCCCCGTGGACTCTAGGGAAAGGAGTTGGATAGTAAATTAAAGTATTTACTATCCTGGAGCGCCCCCCAGCGCATTTCGTTGTAATGACCTGCGTGGTAAAAGTAGCGTGCTAACGGTACCGCGTTGTAAAAAATGCGTGGTAACCGTTGCACACCAAAACTGCTTTATTCATATCCAACAGCTAGGGATAAGGCAGGAAAGACAATGTCTAAGGCCTTCACTGTCCTGAGAGGTACCCTGTAGGGGTACCCTCCCTCTTCTTTGATACACACATTAGTCATGGTGCCACTTGATTGCAGATTCAGGAATTAAGACCAAGCTCTTACATCAAGGTTGCTTAAAAGCTGAAAACCCTCTCCCTGCATGCAAATGGCATCCTATTTTATCTTAATCATGTTAACAGTGGTACGGAGAGTGCCAGACATATATTGAGGGACAGCAGTAAGTGGTCTGGACGTCTTGTCAATTGGGGTAAGCTGTATGTTTCAAATTAACCCAGCAGGCCAGACCGTGCAACCCATTGGCAGAACAAAAAATACTCCACACATTTAGGCATCTATGCATACAAATATATTCCAAGCAGAAAAACATTTTTGAGGGAAACATTTGGACGAATAGATCCTTGATAGATAACATTGCCTTTTGGGCTGGATTGCTGATTTCCGAGATGGAAAGGGTGGAACTGTCAAAGATGTTGTTGCTTCCCTAGTTGCTTAAATATTTCACCTTTATGCCTTTCCTGCTACTTAAAAAGAGTTTTAGAGAACAGGCCATGGTGATGGCACCACTTTGATGTGGAACAACAATATGCAGGAAGTGGTTTTGAAGACCCTGAGAATGCCGTAGACAGAAAAGAGGTGTTGGGGTTCCCACCTTTAAGCTTTACTGTATAGCAGCTCAGCTGAAGTGGGCTGCTGAACGGTTCTCTGAGACTCCATCTGCTGAAAAAAGGTAGGCTTGGCTGCTGATGAAGGTGCCTAAGGCAATTGTGCTATGCCCAACATATTTAAAGGAAGCACACACACAAGGTTGACCTGGATCATTAAACATGTTTGGGCCATGTTTCTGCGTTCATGCAAACTTGGAGCAGCATATGTGCTGGCCATTCCCTTGAAGAAGTGTTAACAGAGACAGGATGAGTGGCAGAGAGTGTTGTGGAGTCTGCACAGTGGGTGATCTTTATGCCGATGGAAGGCTTCAGCCCTTTGCTGTGTTGATGGAATTGTATTGAATACACTCGGTTTATGTTTAGGTCAAGCCTAGACAGTGCTTGCGCTGTCTGCAAGACATGTTGTATTGTATTCTATGTGTATTAAAAAATGTACCTCTTTCTATTGGCTGTTGACTGTGCCATTCAAAAATGTAGCCTTTGTATTGATGCTGGGTATGAAAGTCCCTCCCTTCTCTCCTTCTGGCGATTTCACTTAGTGAGTATTTAGTTTAGCCATCACACTGTGTAGCGTGTGATGGCCCCTGCATTTGTTATCAATTATCCTTCTCGTAACTGGAGTCTGACTTCCATTCTGACCTAAAGAAGTTCTGTGGCTTTCTTTCTGTTTCAGCGTGCATATGTTAGTAATCATCCTTATCCTAACTGCAGTTTCACTTCCATTACAACCTAAAAAGCCCTGTGCCTTTTTTAATGTGTTAAGGTGCATCTGTTATGGACTATCCTGATGGTAACTGCAGTATGACTTTTATTCCAACAGTCAAACTTAAACATTATATTAAAAAACCACTGAGCATTTTATTTTACTAATAATAAACATTGTGTGTTAATAATTAAATAATACAGTAGCGCGTTTTTAGTTTCCTTTTCTGTTGAAGTTGTTGGGGTTTATTTTCAGTTTTGACAGCGGACATGGGCAGAGATGCTGGAGTCATATAAGGTGTGGCTGGAAGTAAATCGCAGTGCATATGCACTTGTTTTGGCACCAGCTTTTTAGAGCTGACGATGGTGCGCACAGGCAGGACCTAGGCTAATTAAAGCTGGCGTTATTAAAAAATATGTTAGAGCATTTTTAGTTTCCTTTTCTATTGACCTTGTCGGAGTTTGTTTTCTGTTTTACCAGCGGACATGGGCAAAGATGCTGAGTCATGTAAGATGTGGCTGGAAGTAAATTGCAGTGCATATGCACTTGTTAGAGCTAATGATGGTGAGCACCTGCAGGGCCCGGGCCAATTAAAGCTGGTGTTATTAAAAAATAAGTTGGAGCATTTTTAGTTTCATTTTCTGTTGACATTGTCGGGGCTTGTTTTCCGTTTGCCAACGGACATGGTCAGAGATGTTCGAGTCATGTAAGGTATGGCTGGAAGTAAATCGCAGTGCATATGGACTTCTTTCGGCATCAGCTTTTTAGAGCTAACAATGGTGAGTACCGGCAGGACCCGGGCCAAATAAAGCCGGTTCTATTGGGCTCATTAATACAACTATATCAAATGGTCAAAATTAAAAATGATATTAAAAAACCACAGAGCATTTTATTTTAGTAATATTAAACATTGCGTGTTATTAAAAAATACTGTAGGTGGTTTTTTTTTTCCTTTTCTGTTCACCTTGTCGGGGTTTGTTTTCCATTTTACCAGCGGACATGGGCGGCAGAGATGCCGGAGTCATGTAAGGGGTGTGGCTGGAAGTAAATCGCCCTGCATATGCAGTTGTTTCGGCACCAGCTTTTCAGAGCGAACAATGGTGAGCACTGGCAGGACCCGGCCCAATTAATTCTGTTTCTGTTGGTGTGATAAATACAATTATACCAAACAGTTAAACTCTGAAATACTATTGAAAAGACACAGAGCATTTTATTTTACTAATATTAAGTTTTGCGTGTTATTAAAGAATACAGTAGATCATTTATTTTTTCCTTTTCTGTTGACAGGGTTTCTTTTCCGTTTTGCTACCACTGCTCTTTAATACTTTCACTGCTCTTTAATACTTTTTATATACTAAACTCCAGTATATGGCGAAACCTATTGGCACTGCCAATGCTTGTTTACATTATAGCTGCCTAGTGGGAAATTAAATGCTAGATGGGAGAATGTACTTGTGGAAGAGCGTAGCAGTAGCAGAACATCACAACTCATATACATACAGGGCAATAGAAGCAATAATATACATAAATATATAAAGCACTGCAGTTAGACTTCCAATAAGAATTGGCACAATTCAGGGAGAAAAGGGGACAGGACTTGGACAAAGTACTTACAGATGAGGGATGGGGACAATGCTGGGATATGCCCTGAGAGTGTCTTTCAATGTAAGGTTTAAGTTGCAGCAATACTGCTATCTGCACATAGGGTAATTGACACCTAAAAGGCTGAAATATACCAAAACGTAGGGCCCATCTCCATCAGGTGCAATGCTAAGAATGTTAGTTTCTTTCTCACGATCTGGCCTTGCCAGGTAGTGGTGAACTATTTGGAGCGATTGGTTGCAATAATCAAATGAGTCACAGGGCGAAAAGTATTACTGAACTCTTGGAGATGCCCGCTGGGGTTATTCCCAAGAACCTGAAAGAAAAAAGTGGGGATACTTTTTTGGGGAGTTTGTATTGTCATTGACTGCATCTAGGCCCTAGCACAGTCAATGGAAAGAAATGGTACTCTATGTGACAAATCTGAAGGGAAGGGTAACCTGTTGGAAAACTGTAGAGGCAGGGATAGAAAGGATTCCACCCAATGATGGGAAGAGGTAATACAATCCTTCAAGAAGCGGGCAACTCTAAGCTTTCGGTCCAGCATCAGGGGTGCCCAGCTCGAAGAAGCCTATTGGCCCTGAAGTCCTTATAAGTTTATTATAAAGTGCCCTCCCTGCCTAGAGACGGCAGTACACGTGCTGTCTTGTTTGTCGACGTCGACTACTCAATTCGTTCACACCATGTCACGCACACCGATAGAAACTAAAATGAATATACGTAATACTTTGAATATGTTTGTATGTACAACACTACTATCCACCGGAGCTAACCGTTTAATGGTTACATTGGGTTGTTATGTAAGAGTTGTGTAAAGTGAAGCTCAAAATGTGAAAGAGTAGCTATCCAGATGTCATGTTCCTCATAATGCACGTGAATGAAAAGTTATCATTGATTGTAATATGAGAATGCAACCGAAAAATGTGCTCAATATTCTGTCATAATTGATAAATCAAAAAAAGTTACTGTCACTACCAATCGCCACTCTGGTGCAATCAAATTCCAATAGGGTCTTAGAAAGAGTTCTGAGGCAGTATTAGAACCATTAGCGGCCTATATCGATCCCACTATCAGTGCCAGGTCCAGTGTCTAAATCTTGTCAAAGACATTTCGACCATATGTGTCAAACCACGTTTTACTATCTGGGCTGGAAGTGTTTCTGAATAAAGATCGCCACTCCCCCCCTTCAAATAGGTAATTCCGTAAGTCTTTATTGTATGATTACTTAAAATAATTTACAAGGAACAATATCTATATTGCAACATAAAAACAAAGGTCAAGTATAAAAGCAGGTAATTAAACCCCTTGTGAGAGTTGCTTATAAAATAAGTTTTTAAGACTATGTTAAAAGGCCGGACATTTAAAGCCCAAATGAGATTGGCAGCTTATGTGTGTGCGACATCAAAGCGGAGATCACTTCCCCTTGTATACACTGCAGATTCGTCCTGGGTCACTCCCTGTCGGTGCCAGCCATGTAGGTCCCCAAAGTGCCAGTAGCTCTTCTGTTACAAATATGTTTTTAGGGGAGATCTGTACTTTTCCTTTCACCCGCTCTTGTCCAGGGACCCATCTACAAGCCTGTCTCTGCCTTCCTGGCATTTGGTGACTAGTGCTTGTGTTCGCCTTAAGTTTGCAACTGGCTGAGATCATTGTCAGCTGGGTAGTGGGCAATTGTCAGAGCTCCTCCTGCTGTTGTCACTTTGTCGCAGCTTGCATTGTCCATGGCAGAGGTTTCCAGTGAGCCCATGAACCATTCCAAATCTTCAAGCTCGTCGAATTCTTGCTGCCTGCATTCCTTAGTAAGCAGCATAATGGCCAGTTCCAATAGGAGGTATTCAATGTGGCTCAGAGCAAATATTCTCTCTACTTCGTAACTGTGTCCACGGAGAAGTCTGCTGAGACCTAGATCTTATTGGTCAGGGACATAAAAGGGTCCATTATCTGTCTCGCCTGACGTTGCCTGTGAAAGCCTATTTACTATCCCGGAGCATTTGGATCACAGTTCATCTGAATGCAATACGGTGCCCACTTTGAAATGCCAGTTTGGGGTCAAAATACTGTGGAGTCAGCTTTGGCATAAATGACGATAGAAAGGATAACATGCCTTCCTGCTCAAGTCCCTCAAGAGCACTTAGGAACAAGACAGTATTCCAGTGACAGCTGTGACAGTACTTCTGGAGAGTGGCGAGTAGGCCTGGCAGACCAGCTAAAGGTTCTGGGACAGAAAGATCTCAAAACATTCTGCTCATGCGGCTCTATCGTGGCATACATATAGTTCAGGTAACAGCATCTACTGTGAGTGCGGCTACGTCGTGCCACACCCAATAAAATGTACCTTGAAGTGAGGATCAGGTACCTTCCTTGCTTAGAAGTCACATAGAGACCCTCTGGAAGACATCGCTCCTTAAAATCTTAGGGCCTGATTTGAAAACTGCACTTTGCAGTACATTTCATAGTATTACAAAATGTTCTACAAACTGTAATTCAAAACTGCACGTAAGTATAGGTTTTAGTAGTTAATGTGTGAGTTGCACAAGGGAGTGGATTAAAGAAGGGGAAGAGTTACCACGAAGGGAGATAGGATTAGGGAGGAGTAAAGGGGTTTTAATGAGGCTCGGTGAAGGGTTTAAGGAGGGACGTCACACCCACACACAAAAGTAAGCCAATTGCAGTACTTAGGAGGTAAAGACATGTAACCTTACTACTTGGGTTTGAGAGTAAACTTAATCCAAAAGGTAAACACACTCAAAAGTGTAGGTTATCTTTGTGAATCAGGCCCATAGTATTCACATCAAATATAAATATTTGTCAAACCTATCTTTAATACCCCACAGTTGCCAAAATGAAGCAAACTTGGGAAGGTCCAGCTTGGAACTAACACCCATTTCTGTAATGAAGATAAATAGTCAGGTATTTCAGTCTAAAAAAAGTGCCTACATGTCACAAAATAGGGGCCAGATGTATCAAAGGGTTTTACCCATTCTGTGTCTATGGGAAAATGTGTTCGTACATATGGACCCTAGTTTTATCAGACTGTTTAGATAGGATCTGGCACTCAGTAAGTAGCTTCTAGACAGTATTATTAGGAGAGTTGATTACTTACCAGGTCCAGATGAAAAAAAGGAAAAAGGGCAAAGAAATGGCCAGTTGGAGCCAGCGCCATTCACGGATGCCATATGCCACTCCAGGCAATAATATCTGGCCCACAGTGGCACAGTAGCCCTGGGCTGACATCACAGTTGCTCGAAATTTACCAGGTGTCCATTCAATAACTGTGAAGGAAAAAGGACCAAACTAGTTAGTGTAGCCCAGAAAGAGAGAGCTCCATATTTTTATATCACATGTTTATTTTTGGGCAGTTAGCTTAAAAAAAACAGTTTACTTCACAGTATAGATAACCATGGGCAGCAATTGAAATTAAGATGTTATGGTGTTTTTTATATTAAATGAAAAAGTAGTTAATAGAATAATAGAATATGTGAGGTCATAGGCAGTGTGTGAAGGAGGGAACATGTTTTAGTCAGCTAACTAAACGATTTTTTTTTTTTTTGCTAGGTACATTACTTTTACCTGCACTGTAATTTTTCCTCACTTTTATTAGAAAATTCTGGTATTAGTTAGAGAAACGTGAGTAAGGTGGGGATTTGTGCACCCCGTCCTGAAGAAGGTGCTTCTGGCACCGAAACATGTCGACGCACACAAAAAGGAGGTATAGATGAAGCCAATAAAAAACTGGAAAACTAGATAGCTTACATCTTTCGATGGGCGCCATCGCCAGCATACAATCGTCGATGGGCCAACAATACGAGACCTTGGCAGCCAAGATCGACACGGTGGCAGTGGATGTGGGCCTGATCAGGGCGGACTTGGCTAAAACCAACGAGAGAGTCAAGTCGTTGGATGTCAAGACAGCCAGTCTTACCACGGATGTCTCCGAACTCCAGACTGAGATCCGAACTCTTCGGACCTCGAGTGACCAGTTTGCCCGCCGGCTTGAGGATTTTGAAAGTCGTGCTAGGCGCAATAATGTTCGCATAGTCGGAGTTCCGGAGTCCTCAGCCGATCAATCGACGGACTTGCTCGTTGAAGATCTGATCGTCAACCACCTCGCCCCTAAGGGCCTGAGTAACCTTTTTGCGGTGGAGCGCACCCACAGAATTCCGGGCGGCAGACGCAAGCAGGGGACGGCCCCGCGACCCATAATTGCGCTGATCTTTAATTTCAGAGACAGGGACGCCATTTTGCAAGCTTCGAGGACTAGCGGCCCCACTAAGTTCGAGAATGCATCCATCAACTTTTACCCTGATTTTACCCCTTCGGTGCAGAAGCAGAGACTGGGGTTTACTGGGGTGAAGCGGAGACTAAGAGATTTGGGCATTTCCAAAAAACAGTTTGATTAAATGGAATTATGCTTTCATGCGTTGCCCAATTTTCCAATTCTATCAACAGAATGGAAGCAAACACCTTTGCATCAACATCAGTCAACAAAATTACCAGATAATTGGCGGGATTGGTGACTGGACCGCTTTTATAAATGGGCTGCGGAATGCCACCTTGCCATGATTCTGGCACAATCTCCAGTGACAACACTTCCCTGAATAAATTATACAAAATACCAGCCCAAATGTCGACATTGGCATGGAACACGGCATTAGGCAGCCCATTAGGTCCAGGGATAGAATTTACACGAAGCCCACTTAACCCCTTCGATGCGGGGTGTTTTCCCCCCGTTGTGCAGAGGGGAGGGGGTCCGCAAGCGGCGCCGCCGTGCTGGTGACAAGCTGGTGACGAGCTCAGCCCGTCATGAGGCGCAGCGGAGCTGCCCTCATGACAAGCTCAGCTCGTCACGGCCACACCTGTTTTTAGAACGTTCAGCACAGCGGGGAAAGTAGCCCCACGTGCGAACTTTCCAACGCCCGTGACAAGCTTAGTTCGTCAGCAGCACCCATGTGGTTAACAGGGTCAATACTTGATTACAACTCAAAACTTCTAAATCTAGGTTTGGATCAAGACTAGAATCATTGAGTTGGGCTGTGGTAGTCAAACCCTGGCACTCACCACTCCTGTAATTAATTGTTAATATACTTTTCTCCTCATATCCAAACCACATATCTGGTTGGTTTACCATCTGGTCCGATGAGCCGTACAAATTACCTATAAAAGTTATCCAACTGGCTTTTGATATATTTACACAAAAAGCCCTCCAGCCTTCCCTTTCAAGCTTGTTAATAACGGGCCAAAATTGTTTTGCATTATTTTGCTTTGAGGCGGATAATAGACTATTCCAAAACCCAGATTGATATTTAAGTTTAGCTTTCCAGACCTCTTGTTTATTAATCTTTTTAAGTTCCTTCAAGTTTTCTTTACACACAGAATAGGTCTGATAAAATCTATAAGCATACGTCACCTGAACAGCTCTGTTAAGAGATTTCTTTAACTTAAATAGCCTAGGGGAGAAAAATATTTTCTGAGGGTTCAAATGGTTATTAGTTTTTCTAGCCTTGCGAGCTACAAAGTTCCCCACAAGTGATGTTGTAATAAAGTTCAATTTACCAATCATAATAATATCTTCTTTTACCTCCTGTTCACATTCCTTGATTAGTGCCTTAGCTGCTTGTGCAATTTCCTCCTCTTTAGTTAAATGCCATACCAACCTTTTCAGATTATATGCAGAGTGTGCCATATTGGGCAGTTCATTAGGTTTAGAATTACACTTCACAATAAAGTTACATTTTACAACCTGGGGGTTATGATCACTTTCAGGACGAGCAATTACCATATAATCAGACATATTTGGTCTTAAGTTCTCTGATGTAAATGTATAATCAATAATTGATCCTTGTTTAGAATTTTCAAACGTGGGAGTGAACCTAGATTTTTCTTTTAACTGGCTGAACCCAGCCTCAGACATAATGTCGCAACATTCTTTTGCAAGTCCATCAGTATAACAGTTTTCAACGGAGAACCGATTTAGTTGCAAATTAAAGTCACCTGAAACTGTTATGCCAGCATCTGGGTGCTGGATTATTAATGTGCTTCAAACATCTTGCAGGATATACAACTGTGTGGACTTATTTTTTCTGGCACTCAGATACACGTTGAGAATAATTAAACTTAAATCAGTATTATTTACCGCAAGATATTTTAGCCAACCCAGATTAAAGTCTACCACACCCACTACTATATTTAAGTCAACCGCAAAGTAGCAAGTCAGTCCACATTTTGCACGGCCTGATTTATTAATTCTTACTGCCGGGATACTATATTCATTACATCCAAGCGAAGGAGTCATTTGTTCGCTCCCTGTTTCTTGAAAAATAAAAATGTAAATAAATTTAAGAACAATATAGTATCGGGGTCAGACTAACCCTGGGCAAAGCACTACGCTATGCTCGCGGAGTTTGCAAAGTTTACACAACTTTGCACTACGAGAGCTGGACGTAGCACAGTGCGAACACGCGTAGTGCAGTGTAGCGTAGTGGAGCGCTCATTTTTTGCTTGTTCGCAGTCCTGAACGTCATGTTCGCGACCGCGAGGAAGCAAAATGACATCCCGGCGAGATTCTCAACGCGGGAAGGTAAGGTTTCTCATTGTGAGTGGTTGTGCATGCTCGCGGTCGCTCTCAATGAGAAACTACCAGTTCGCGTTGAGAAAACTGCAGCTCGAGTAATAATCTACTCGAGCAGCAGAAAACTACAGCTCGCACTGTGCAAGATGCCGTTTTCAATGATTGCACAGTGCCGGATGCTTGTCCGCACTGTGCAATCATTGAAAACACATCTTGCACAGTGCGAACATGCTACTACGCAGCTGGCGTAGTGCTACGTGAAGTTCGCGAAGTGCACTTCGCGTAGCTTCGCGTAGCTTCGCGTAGCGGCACTTCGCGAACTACGCCTACCCTTAGGTCAGACAGTAGATAGATCAGTCTATGAACATTCCAGGAGCATATACTTATTTGGTTTGCATTAGCATTTGTAGCTATTGACATTCAAATACTATCTCCTTGCTGGAAGCCAAGACCAGTCTTCCTTTCGCACATTATTTTTAGTTATTAAACTCACAGAATCGATCCCCTGTTTGGGAATTGGTAATCAGCAAACCAGAACTACAAGATTGATTATCCGATAGTCCCGCTGTTCCTCTAAGTACTGGATTTAGCTTTTTACTTTCAACTGTTTTGCCTCCCTTATCTGCCTTAAGGGCAAATACCTTCAGAATCGGGGATATTGTACACTAGTCCAAATCTCACCATTAATGCTGCATTCCATAAAATACAAACTTGATCCTAAGATCTTAGTAACAATATCATTTGAGGACCAAGTTGTATTATTAGACTCTCAAAGAGTGTTGGGCTGTTCCTGTTTGATCTGTACTCACACCAAATCAGTAGATTTAATGAATGCTAGTTCAGGAATAGTTGATACATTTTTTAGAATTAGACTCTGACTGAAACTATCATGGGACCCCTGGTATTCACACAGGGGATGCATTACTAGTTTAGTATCCTTATTTTTAGAACTATAATCCTGTCTTCAACATAGGGAGCTTATTGGGCCTCATTTACTATCTTTTGGTCACGTGAAATTAGAAGATAATTTTTGTGGAGTTAAGCTCTGGGTAATAGAAGGCCCTAACATTTCTACTGCACTTGACCCATGCAAGCTATCGACAACTTGTTCTTTGGACAAGAACCTAGTCCCCTGGGGTTTGTTGTCCAACCAAGTCTCCCCTTCCTTACTAATACCTACCACATCTGTCTTTATTATGCCAATGGTGTTGGGGACATTATTTCTACTAACACTTGCAAATCCCTGATTATTGCACCTCAATGGTGAAAACAAAACTATTGAAGATTCCCCACCTGCTACAGTACCATCCTGAATTAATCATTTCTTAATAGCTGGTTTAAATATTGGATAATAGTCCTTGGGTTTAGCTGCTGTGGCTACTGAAGCGACTGACCTCCTGGCCTTATTCCGAGCTTTCCGCAATTTTTTCCTTGCTCGTTTGGATAGTGGGGTACAACATAAAGACTATCCCCGGAGCTTGAGCATTGGGGTTCAGCAATAATTATTGACTTGCCTTTCTTTTTTCCGTGGGAGACATGACCATCATCTATATGTACATCTGAACCCAAACTGACCTCAGCTAGAGTTATTACTACCCACCTTTACCTAGACTTCTTGCTGCTTTATGTTTGCACTAAATTACACTAACTCCCCCTTTCTTATTACAAACCAGAGGTCTGTCCAAGACTGGATTCCTGCTGTTTTTTTAACTTCATCTACAAGTGAACCTACTATTTTTGGGAGAGCAGACATTTTATCCAAGATGTGAGAACATGGGCAAATTATCAATTGATCATTAACCTCAGTCTGGGCCTTAACCACCAAACCTATCAGGTTTTGTAATATTGGGTCAATACCAGCCACATAGACTGCTAAAGTATTTAAAAGATCCACCTGAATTTCAAGTTTATTTGAATGGAAATCAAGTGTTCTTGTTATAACGTTCATTGTATTTAACAAACTTTTCCCTACACCAATATCAACCGCACTTTTATGTATTGTAGGGCATGCATCAACAATAGGTGAAACGTCATATTTGTCCAGGAAAGATCAGCAGGGTTCAGCTAGTTGTCAGGCTGACCTATGGTAGGATCAGCAGGGCTCAGTGATGTATCAACTTGACCTAAGATCTGTACACCCTGTTGACTCTTTGTGATTTCATTTTTTACAGGAAGTAAAATTGAATGGTCATCAAATATCTGATCGTCACCACATATCCCTGGACCAAATAGACTTAAAATGTTCTTGTCATTTTTTATCTTGAAAATTGGCAGACTTTGGCTCTCACATTTCTTCTCAACCCCAGACGCGGGCAACCAAGGGTTCAAAAGACCTTGAGACACTTGGTTCACCTGCATATCCCCCATAAAGATAACAGAGGCATCACTGTCATTTGGGAGCTTATTATAGATAGATATGTCCCAAAACGTGTCCTCTGACAGGTGTACACTATTTGTTACAGGGTGCGTCTTCATTTGGGTAATCTTCACAATTACATGCTCAGTAGTTGAAACAGTATTGACGTGGGTATTAACTACCATTTAGTACGGTGATTTTTCCGCAACAGGTACATTTAAGTTCAATTGCGTGGGACCAGATGATTGTTTTCCACTATCTCTCCACACCTCCCTGGGAAAAATAGGGTCCTCAAAAATGTGCGATGCTGGGGGCACGTTGACATCACTGTTACCTCGACTTTGGGTGACACCTTTCTGTTTAAAGAAATCTTTAATACTCGACTGGGAAGAGTAGGCCCCTGGCTCCTCCAACAGAGAATGGGTTACGAGTTTGCCCCACAACCTTCAAAGCGACCCCCGGGCCGGAGATTGACCCAGTTTTACCTAATACTAATAATATATATAATAATATATAATAATAGGGCTCTCTCATTTGCCTGCGAGGTATCCTTTTGGGAGTGGGTTATCATTTTCCTACTAACGGCGCCTTTTTGTAGCTGTTCTTGAGATGAAAATTGAGCTTGACCCCTAAAACATCCTGACCTCACAGCCTAGGCCTACGAACTCCAGTAAAAAGCACAGGGGTGACACAAAACACAAAAATAGCACTGACAAGTTCTCTCTGGCAATAAAACTCTAATAGAGACTTCTGCCACACCCTTCAATGGGTCTGTACTGTCCCAGATATTTTCCGCATACAAATCTGGCTGTCGCGCCCACAGCTATACCCTCTGCTGCGCTCACACTCAACACTTCACGTAAAGACCATGTCAATAGTGCATGGGTGCGGTGTCAACATTGGGGCACAAATCTCTGGGCTTACAGGACAATACAATACTACTATGCTTCTCGCCTGTGGCCCCCCTTGCAGGCCACTCCTTGTTCCTGTGGTGGGGGAGTTACCGACTCTGTTGGTTTTGATAATGGTAGGCAAAAATGTTGCAATTTAGACAGAACTTCCATGCGCTGGTATGCTGCTCCGTTTCCCCAATGCTGCACCCTCTTAGCCTCTGGCCACTTCTACTGCTTGCCTTGCTGCTTGCCGGGAGAGTGAAATGGAATGGAAATGTGGCATCTTCTGTGCCTAAACTCTCAGCCGTGCCGCCACTCTGAAGCTGCTCCAATGCAACCTGCCTGCTTGCCGCATGTCGCTCACCTTGTACCTCCCACCACAAGCCTCACCCGCAAGCCGCACCCAGTCCAAGAATCACCGGGATGCTTCCATGGGAGGTGGAGTCAGCTTCCGGGGGAGTGGGTTCACAGCAGCAGCAGCAGTTGCAGTAAAATCATTTTCTATTTCTATTTGTCAGGAATCAAGCTAATGTCGCATCAGAAAAAGAAGAAGAATCTGAGTAATGCCTCAAATGGTAAATCTATGGCAGGGTCTGTAGGTTTACATGAACTTGTGCCATTACAAGATGGCCGCCGTATTTGCCCAAGTTTTTGCATGCTTTGAAAGGCGGGGTTTAAGAGGAGTGTGCGCTCTTTACTGCGCACTTCAATTTAGATATTCTGTGGTGAAGTTTGTTTCTTCTGTCAGATCCTCTTCATTGAGTGAGAGGCGGACTTAGGTTGAAGTTTTAGAGTTCTGAAGGAATAGTTTTTCCTTCGCTAGAGTTCATAGTTATTTGAGCGGTATTTGGGTGAATTTCCATTACCGCATTCAGAACTGCTGACTCCTCTGTTCTGTAATCTGCAAGAAGTTGCAGCGGGAAGTTCTGGCTGATTAATTCTTCCTGTGGAGAGTAGAGTTTCATTGTACCAGTGGCAGTTGCTGAAGTGGAGCATCTTAATCTTCAGATGTCAGTAAGAGCGGTCCTACATTGCGTTCTGCACTGTCCTACTTCTTCCTCCCTTGAGCGAGCTTACCCAACTTTTCCTCCCTGAATCTTCCCTCCCCTGTTTCCTTTTTCCGTGCTCCATGACAAGAGGCACACAGAACAGAGTTTGATAAATGCAGTTTCAGCGCTACTCTGCCTCAGCTCTATTCTCTATCAGCGTTGCTCTACGTCTGCTCTTACCTGCATCAGCGCTACTCTGAATCAAGGTATCGCTACATCAGCGCTTCAGAAAGAAGGTGAAAAGGACTTAAGACTATTCAGACTATTTGTTCCTGATTTAATCAGAGAAACAGTTCATGTTCATATGTTCAAATGTGATTAATACAGAAGAGAGGCAATGTCTTCATAAGTAGTAGGTAGGAGTTAGTTTTCATCAAGATAGTATTAGCTAACAGAGTTGTTAGAGCAAGTTGTTTATTGCATTCTATCTCCTCTGTGCATTAGGTGATACCTCTTCTTGGGTCCTATCCTGGTAGCAGCAATAGAAGAAGTTCTCCAGGGAGGGGTCCATTGACTAGAAGGTATTCATCGGCCTGAAACGGTCTATTCTCTGTCCCACTCCCCTTTCCCCGTGCTGGTGGGCATTACTAATTATACCTAGTAACGGTACCGGTGAGTGGGCATTGGGAATTAGCGTCCATCCTGCTTCTGTGTAGTCTCAGGTGCTTCTGACAGATTGAAGTGCCCACGAAATTTACTCGACCTCGACAGAATGGCGGAGGGGTTTAGTCTAAAATATATGGAGAGATGTTGAAGGGTACTCAGAGGGAATTGGGAGCAGTGATAGAGGAAAATAAGAGTTTAAAACAAGACATAGTAGCTTCTCGTCAAGAGACTGTACTATTAACACAGAAGGTTAATGGGTTAATTGCTGCAACTACTTCAATTCCACAAACATCGTCTCCTAGTTCCTCTACTGAGTCTAACCCCAGAACAGTTGCACAAGTGGTTCATTCTGTTTCTCCATTGATTCCTCTGGCACCTCCAGAAAGGTATTTCGGGTCCCCACAAAAGGTCCAACTTTTCCTGATGCAGTGTTCTCTTTGTTTCACCTGTTGCCCAACCTAATTCCCTGACCCTCAATCCAGAGTAGCCTATATTTTATCTTATCTGAGTGGTGATGCGGCAAATTGGGCAATGCCATTGGTGACAAGAGATGACCCATTTTTATATGACTTTGGACTATTTAAAAGAATCTTTGACAGAAGAAAGATTTCCCAGGCTACTGATAATGAACTCTTAGAGTTACGCTAAGGTAATAAGGATTTAGTGACTTTTTTGACTCAATTCAATAAGTTAATTGGGGAAACCATCTGGCCAGAGGAGAAGAGAGATGTTCTCTTCTATCGTGATGAACTTAAGGATACTTTGGCTCAAATTCCTAACCAACCCACTGAATTATCAGCTCTAGTGGATTTTATTTTGGAGATCGATTTTAGATGGACGGAACGAAAAGGTGAAAAGAAGAAAGATTTTTGTTTCCCTCCTCCACGATTTGATCGAGCTAGATACGAAACCAGTAAAAATCCCACAACTTCCTCTGAGGTATGGTTTTGTGCATATGTTATGGGCTTGCCCGCATCTCAAAGATTACTGGGGGCACATTTGCAATATGTTGGGAGAAAGTACACACCTTCCAATGACAGATAACGTATTGGACAGCATATTAGGCCTACGCAGGCGCACAAAAGCCCAGAAGGTGCACCTGCGATTTCTGGATTTAGCAATTATATTAGCGATTGGAGCAATTACGATGAGATGGAAATCCCCTAGGAGCCCCTCACTACATGTATGAAGAGAGGAAGTAATCAGATCGGGTAATGCTGAAAGCGCTGCACTTAGACAGGAGGAGACAAGGGGGTTACGAAAGCGTCCTATCTCAATGGACTGGTATGCTATGTTGGAAGACTTCATGCAATTCGATATCCCACTTCCATTACTGGATTCATCATTTCCATGATCCGTTACAGCATTCATCTCACCAACAGGGATGGACAGACTACTCTACATGGAACAGCCCTGATGCACAGAAGATAAAGGTTGACACTCCTGATATTGCATGGCAGTGAGACTAACTAGATGGTAACACACTGTCAGACCAGGAAGGGGGGTTGAAAGTTTGGGGGGGATTCGTCAAGCGGGGGCCGAGATAAAAGGGGGGTCCCAAAACGTGTTTTCCCCATGTTAATTTCCATAGGGCGGTCGACCTCACTTTTAGCCCGAACGGCTGAATGGATTTCCACCAAACTTGACAAAATTGTAGGGACTGGTAGCCCGATGTGCCTTTGCTATGTCTCAAGAAATGTGCTCCAGTGGCTTTTGAGTAATTTAGGTTCAAAAAAATATATATATCTATGGCCGCGCCCCGGTACGCACACCGGGGCGCGCTCCGGGTGCGCCACACGAGGTGAGCACGGAAAGCTGATTGGCTCTCAGGTGTCTGTAAACATTCGAAACAGTCCGGAGCAGCCGCCATCTTGTTTCTCGGTAGGATCGAGACACAAGAGGTGGCAAAAACAAAGGGGGAAATGACCATAAGGGGGCAGAGTAGACCCCCCTTTTTTGACTTGCGCGGGGGGAGCGCCCGGTACGCGCACCGCGGAGCGTACCGGGGAGCGTTCCATGGGGAAAAAAGAATGATAGAGTTTTTTAAAAAATTTGCTTTTTTTATAATTTGGAGGTAGTTCTAAAAAGAACTGTTTTTTTCTTCTTTTTGTTGTTTTATATTTTGTTTATGTTTTTGGAACATTTTGTACTTTTTTTGGCTTTTATGAACTATTTCGTATTTTTTTGTTATTTTTATGGGGAGAAACAAAAAACAGGGAATTGAAAATGGCTCAACTGGAGTAAAAAAAAATTAGGAAAAAATTTGGGTTTTTTGGGGCAATTGTGGTAGTCACCAGCAAGGAGGATGAGCTTTAGGCTCTGCTCACATAGGAGATGGTCTTACCACAAAAAATAAATGTGACCCTAAATTCCCCAAACCGTGGTTGTATACAAGGGATTGTCTCCCTTGTCTCTGGTCCCAATGGAGTGGGTTTTTTTCGTTTGGAGGTGCTGGGTGTAGATTGCAGAGGGTTGCTGGCCAGTTCTTTCATCTCTGTGGCAGCATAGTTGTTCGGATGCTTGCGCTGCATGTGCCTAATCATGGTATTATTCCCAAATCAATATTTTTTATTTGGGTTACCCCTGGAAAGTTCGATGTCACAGATAGGGCAAGTCACCTTTGCCGCATTCACTTTCTTTTTTCCCTCAGGGATGGAAAAAAACTCCCATACAATGTGTGGCTTGGGTTGGTATGGGGTATTGTGTTCTTCCAGCCACCTCCTCCTCCTCCCCTCCTCCTCTTCCTCCTCCTCCTCTTCTTCTTGACCACCAATGTGATGTTGTGGTGGTCCTCTTGGTGGTGGTGGTGCAGATGCTCCAGCTGATGCTGCTACTGTAGCCACTTCAAAGTACAAAATATACCTCAAAGATTTAAAAACAGGTCTTCCTCAGTCAAAGGACAAAGTCAGAATAAGGAAAAAAGGTGGGGGCTTTCATCATTTGGAAAAAAAAAGTCCTGAACCAATGAGAAGTGTTATTTTCAGGTCACAAGACCAGGGGTTTCATCATTGTGAAACCAAAACTGTTCTGCACCAATTAAAAGTGTTATTTTCAGGTCACATGACCCGACGCGCTTACGCGACGCGCCCCCGGGCGCGTCGCATAAGCGCATCGGATGCTTACGTTGCGCAATTGTATGCGCTCGAGTGCTTCCGGGGACGTTTACGCCGTGTGTATCACGTGGACGCGGCTACGCGGTACGTAACAATGATGTTTTCGGCCGCGGCATTGGCGCTAACGGGATGCTCCCCGGTGCGCGACCTGGGGCGCTTCAAAAGACTACGCTTTCCGGGGAGCTCACCGGGCCGCGCCCTGGGAGCGCTCCAGGGCAAAAAAAAATATATATACATGAAAATTTTTTTTAAAAATATAAATATAATATAGGATTCATTCATTTTCAAAAATATTACATTTCATAGCTATAGACTTTTGCTATTAACAAAACTTTGAAATTCACTGAAAAAAACATAGGTTTGGTGCCTTATATATAGTTAGGAATTAGCATTTAAAAAACCTATAAAATTCACTGAAAAAACCATAGGTTTCACACCCGTTATAGTTAGAAATTAGCATTTAAAAAACCAAATAAATTCACTGAAAAAACCATAGGTTTCACACCCGTTATAGTTAGGAATTAGCATTTAAAAAACCTATTAAATTCACTGAAAAAAACATAGGTTTCACACCAGTTATAGTTAGCTGGACATTTTACTGACATAAAACCATTGAAATTCCCACGTTATAGTTAGCTGGACTCACTATAACTTGCGCGCCTGCAATGCACTGCTGATAACGTCACATATTACATCACTCATGACATGGTCAGTGACATCACTCATGACTCATAACTGGTGTGAAACCTATGGTTTTTTCAGTGAATTTAATAGGTTTTTTAAATGCTAATTCCTAACTATAACGGGTGTGAAACCTATGGTTTTTTCAGTGAATGTATATATATATATCCTTCTGACCATCCCCAGTTTCATTTGCCAGTAACTTTGGCGTAGTTTGAGGAATCCTCGTGAAACCTTCAAAACTAGTTAGCCACTCACGTCAGCTGCTGTCTTGAGAGTTTCGGGGTGATCCATCAAGCGGGATCTGAGAAAAATGGACAGGGTTTCAAAACATGTTTTCCCCTTGCTAATTTCCTTAGGAACATTAGACAAGGTTACAGCCTGAACTGCTGAACAGAAGTACACCAAATTGGACAGAAAGGTAGATGTTGATTTGTAGTCATATGCATAACCATTATTCAATTTTATCGACAAAATCATATAAGACAGATCATTAAAAACAGCATACAAAATTTTAGTGCCACAACCATTCATGTTTAAAAACCCAGATCAAACATTTTTCAAGGAAAAAGCAAATACAAGGAGAGTTTAACAGCTGTAAAAAGCATAAAATTCAGAGGTATTAAAATTGGTCATATAAATTTGTATCACAAGTTATTATAAAACGAGATGTTGAATCATGTAAGTGCATGTTTGTGATTTGGTGTAAATCTGTTTAGTAGTTGTGGAATTATTTAAAGAAACTTCTAATTGTATATATAGGGATGCAGAGGATCCAAGACCCCTCCCGATCTCCTACTGAGATCTGATTGGATGCCAACACTTCAAACTGTAGTGTAGTTCCTATTTCCCCAATAGGCTCTGCGCATTGGAATAACATAAACAATAGTTTAGACGTAGGACTGAGGTCAACTAGGTCTCTATTGAATATGTTAGGCTTAATAAGGAGTATATCTCCAGAGTCGTGTGAAAACAATAGATAGCTATTGCACTCAGTCAATCGTGCATACTTAGTTTCACCAGAGTGCAGAGAAATAGAGAGACGGGCGTTTTCAATAAAAGGTGTTATTTATTAAGCAGTCTTCTTTCTCATGCAAGAGAAATGAATTGCCACAATTGCAATACTTGTTATAAAGTAAAGTGGGTACAGTAAAAGGAGTATTATGAAATAATACTGTAAAAGCATTGATATGGTTTCTAAGCCATATGATACTTAAAATGTATAAAATATATGCATTACATACAATTCTAAAAGTTGACTAAACGTACTCAACTGATGTTTCTAAATACGCCTTCCCCAGTGTACCTAACCTAAGCCTAGTACGTGGGAAGGAGTAAAGGAGTTTTTAAGTTAAGATAGTTTTGCCAAGAATCTGACTCAAGAAATCTCTAAGGATCTAATCAGCTCCGTACCTTGGTTTTAGAATGAAGGAGGTCTAGTATCTCGCTCTCAGGACTCGATCTCCCAGTAACCCGCAAGGGTGACTGGAAACACTGGAGCTGGATTTCCTCGGCAGGAGAAAAAGACAGGGTCTTTCTCAGTGCATCAAATGGGAGGGACGGTTTCCTTCGGCACTCGCATCAGCTAGGCTTCGGATAAGTAGATAGCCGCTCTGCTCCACACCACCGTGTGTTGCTTAAGGCAAACGCTGGTATATTTATACGTGGAAGGTGCCGTGTTTGACGTAAGGTTGGACATAAGACGTCAATAAAAGATGTCACTAAGAACTGGCCGTTCTTTCAGTGCCCGCTGGAGTTCTAGGACAAATGAAAATAAAAGCATGGGGAATTCCCAGGTTGCTGGAGGTTTGGTTTGTTGAAAGAACTCGTTGTACTTTCTAGGAGTCTAAGGAAGTAGCCTTGCAATATTTGGTTTGCATTGGCTATTACTAAATATGGATTTGATTCTTATGCCTTTATAAGGGTATGATTTGTTATAACCACATAAGGGTTTAAATCAGGATTATTTAATTAGGGTCCTAGATATGATCACAACACCCACTCCACGTATAATGTCCATCATTACTAAATACTAAGCAATATATAAACATATAGGTATGCATGTGTTTTCCAGCCCACCCCAAAATACATCAAATGCATTTGAAATGGTTTAGAACACGAAAATTAGTATTATACTGTACGCATTCAAGCAGTGGTATCATTCAGATAATGCAAATATAAATATCAGCTGAATGAATTGCGAAAATTACATTTATGAAATGGCTCTTAATACAGAAGAGAAGGTCGAGACCATTTCATGACATATTTCTACAAGATTGTAAGTGTCCTAGAGGCTGATTCAAAATATTGTCTCTAGAGTCTCTAGGAATAGAAGCTCTGTTCTCTAAGAATAGTTCTACTTTAAGCAGAGTACCTTGTGCCGAAAAAAGGTAAATATTTTGGAATTTGGGAAAAATAATTTTTCTTTCAAGGGAAAAAATAGTTCCAAGTGTTTTCAGCAGTGTTGTTTATAAAAACTGAAGGCCGAATTCAGATTTCAGGGAACGCTGTGTGCTCGCTATTTTTTAATTGTTATTCTCGTTGTTAGGAGAGAACATTACCTCAGATAGACTAGCAAAAAAATGCGTCTACCACAGTAGGTGAAAGTTGAGCCAACTCCGAAAAAGTTGAAATAGTGCATATATGAGATGCATTGCCATCATCGGTGTCTAGATCAGCAATGTTCACAGAAGGCTGTACCTGTGTGCTGCCGCTTTCATCTCGTACTTCATCGCCACCTGATGGTAATGGTGAAGTCTCAACGAATGCCGTCATCAGAATCTGTAGCCGCTTGGGGCAACAGGTTGCGTGAGTCGTTACCGGATAAAACAAAGCATCGACATCCATTGGTACTGTTGATGGTAGTGTAAGACAGACGTCCGACACGCATTCTTCTCCGCATAGCAGACATCGAATCACAGGTAAGATGCAATTTTGCCAGATCGGTCTGAATGAAAGAAACCAGGTAGTATTCAGATCTCTTAGCCGGGCCAATCCGAGGACCTTAGTGATACGGTCTCGGTATCGTATTGCTAGGATCGTTTCTTCCATAGAAGCCTGAGTTTTGTCTGTGACTTGGCTTGCTTATCGGAGCAGAAGGAACAAAAATAAAATTCCTGCTACGAGTCCCAAAAAAAGAGGCAGGCCACCGAAAAGATAGTGCACAAAATTCGGGAAGGTGCCCTGAACTGTTTCAAAAGTTGTTAACAGTCCTGAAAATATTGTCTTAAATACATGTGAGATGCAACTGGTATATGACATGTTTAAAATTTGGCTTAACATTTCTACGAAATGCACGGGCCAGTTTGTTGATAATAGGGTATGTATCTCTGCCGCTGTCCTTGCAGGTTGCAGGTCATACGTCTCTTTGGACGAGGTTAAAGGCACAGTTGTCTGTAAAAGAATAGACTTCATTCTGCTGAAAGTATCAATTCGAATAGAAGAGATATTCACAGAAGGCCACAATGCCGCCTCCATGTCTGGATTTCTGTTTGGATACAATACTTGCATACAAAAAATGACCCTGGAAGTAACGCTCATGAGATAGGGTTTTCCTGGCATCATGCCACAACAGCTGTGCTCACTTAATATAACGTAGCTACCGTTGAAAAGATGTCTGAAAAATGGCCCTATCTGTGTAGCCGGGGTACCGTGCAGATGACATGAAAGGTTGTTTGATGAACCTTTGCAAGATCCATGCAAGTTTATACCTTCGCATAGGAGTGTACCACTCGGTAATGTTTTACAATTAGTACCACTAAGAAATACCTCTTTCTTGCCCCCACTCCAACATCTATGTGTAAAAGGTAAATTCCAGGTTGATTTGATGTATCCTTTACCCAACCTTTCATACAGGCCTGCTGGTATATACTTTTGGCAGTATTGAAACTGAAAAGTCATTATCGGGATTCTAATGGTGCCATGAATTCTCCATTCAATGACAGGTCTTTCTGACATTGTCAATGGTAATCTCTCAATTTTTTCAATACTCAGCACCGTATAGTCTGCTCCTTTTTGTGCCGACGAGATTTGTCTATCAGTAAGATTAAAGATAGAAAATAATGATGTTATGTTGATTAGACGCCATGGCACGTGACCTGAACGGAGGTTTTGTAACGCCCAGCCTAGCTGTACAATAGAACGCAATTGGAACTGACCATGTTGTAACATTATCATATCCTGTTCTATTATATCAATAGCAGATGATACAATGCTGTCCAGTGAATAGATTCTGGAGGACAGAGTCGTTAACCCATTGTCCATTACAGAAAGTGTTTTTTCTAAATTAATACGATCAATTTCTCGTATTTTTTTAGCAGTTTCAATTTGATTTAATTTTCAAGCTTCATTGTATGCTGCGTATATACCGGCGTATATGAAACGTTTTTGACGCTGTTTGCGAGGTCTCAGTATGAAATCTCGCAAGTCAGCACCTTCTTTAAGTAAAGTTAAGTGTTGTGGAGTTCTGGACTTTTTGGTACTGGTCCAGAGGTGTCAGGGAAACACCCGAAGACCCCTGAGTTCTACCTGTCTTGGTGCACAAATAAACAGAAACACGGGCTTCTCGATGGTGGCGTCAAAGACCAAAGGTTTATTACTGCAGGGACACAGAAGTCACAGAAACTACACACAGGCAGATTCTAGGAGCCTGTTCGATTTGCACGAAAAGGGTTGCTCCTTAAATACAGAATATTTAGCTGGGGGCAACATTCTCCACATACTAGTGTTTCTTAACCTTTATGTCCTAAACAATAAATATTTGGCGTTACACAGGAATCGTCCACATTATCTGATGTCAAAAACATTACGAATGAGAGGTTCCCACTGATCCATCATAATCCCATGTCATCTTTGCATTCAAGAGCCGGACCGCCTCATCATAAATTTCGTTACCTCCCCCCAATAAAGGCCCAGAAGGAAAGGAGCAGAGCCAGGTGCAGAAGATAGAAAAATAGGATAAGAGATGTTTGTGGGTCGTAAATGGGCAAGGCTACCAGCTTCGGCCGCCTAATCATGATCAGGCCAACGAACACGAGAACCAGTATACCAGGACTGGCCTCAGGCAGAGGAGGCAGCTCTTGCCGAGTCATGCGGCCACAGCGTTTCTGTCCGAAAGTGCACGTGTCACTAGCAAGGTGAATCGTCGGCTAAAGCCTACGTGTCCTTAAGTGAGATGAAGTAATCAGAGGTCACTGTGTGTCCATTGACTATGTGAGGGCAAGAATACAAGATGGCTGCCATAATCTAAAATGGATGCCATCGGGGAATCAGAAATGTGTTTATAACAAGAGTGCTCTTGCTCGTAGCATAGCGAAAACACCAGGATATACTAAATGGATCATTTGCGGTTCATCGGTACCAAAATTATGATTTTACGACAATGTTGAAAACACGGGTTCAAATTGTCACGGAACCTCACACCCTCCTTTTGCCCTTACATAGGCAATTACTCAGTCTATGTCAGAGTCTATCTCAATATTCATTAGGTCAGTGATGTGTTGTTGCAGCATCATCCTATCTCGTACCTTGTCTCCAAACGCAGGTGGTTTTCTGAAACAGGTTGCAGCACAGAGGCTACACAAAGCAGGACCACATTGGATAATAAGGCAGCACGAGAATAGGAATACTAAGATAACACTAACGACCATCAGAACCTTCCATCCCCACGCTGATAGTAGAGTCCCAAGCCATTCCATTAAGGACCAATTTCCCTTGTCTACATGAATAGAGTCGGAAATCTTGTGTAGCTTAGAAATCGCTTCGTATACTGTCGGAGCATTATTGGGGATAAAAATACAGCAGCTCGATTGGATCATTCTGCATACCCCACCTCGATCTGCAAGTATTACGTCTAGAACCATACGGTTCTGTAACGTCATGAGACGATCCGCCTGGAGCTCAGCTGTTAAATTACTAAGGGCACCAGCAGTTTCTGTAATAGTAGATTCAACTACCCGTGTTAGTTGACGTATATTTCTACTATTGGCCATAGGCCCCCAGAACGGAAGGAAACCTTTGAAAAAGTCTCCAGCTTCCTGACCAGCGGTATCTTCTTTGCTGAAAACACCTCTTGCTACTCTGGTTTTGTGATAATCTGGGGAAGCAGTGTATGTCGGAGGCAACAGTCGAGCAATATAACATGAACCTGAAAAGTCAGCAGGCAACCATGTATATGCCCTATCCTGACAGATGAAGTAGGTACCCTTAGCAGTTAAGAAGGCAGGGGAAGAGTTAGACGGATACACGTAAGTTTCAACACAGTCACTCTTCCCTAGCCGAGCTCTTGGATTTCTCCCATTACCTTGCAAACAGACTTGACCTCGGTGAGGCACGACCCAAACTGGAGTGGAGCTCTTATGCTTGCTTTTGCCCAAACTAATGCCATACTCCGTAGTATTCCAACTCAGATAACCTCGTAACTCATCTTTAGGATAAGATGGGGTGTTATTGACATCTTTAATCATGTCAGTGATTCCCTTAATCAAGGCTTTATTAGCGGAGTTATACTTGGTTGAACGTGGAGGACGCGGGGGATAGGTTTCGAGGGCATACACAAAGATGGTCTGAAAGGCCCGAAATGATCCATTATAGCTAAAAGGCAAGACCAGATAGGGAATGCCTTTATCCATAGTGTGTGGTATCAAACCACATACCCAGCAGTCTGTTGTGTTAACTACCAGTTGGTGTTGGTGCAAGAGCTGTACAAAAGTGTTATTTATGAATTCTGAGCGTCGAGCTTGCTCATGTTCGGGAAACGGATGAAAGGAATGATAGGAAGCAACAGTAGAAGAAACAAGATCAAGGGGAGATACTGTAGTTGTTATCGGTGCAAAAATTAAATGGATACCAAAGACGATCCCACCCACCAACGTTATTAAAACAATCAAAAACGTAATGGCACATTGCGTCAGAAAACATTTGTTATGAAGAATCTTGTAAAGTCTATTTCTGCGAACATAAATTACATTCTCTCGGTGCAGCCCAGGAAGCTCCATCTTCTACAACCGCTCGCGACCACTGATGATATGTACGTAGTTGAAAATGCCTCTACCAGCCCTGGGAGTTCCCAGAACTGACAGAAAGACCGACCTTGTGTCTGGCCCCCGCAGATTCAACTAGGCACAAAGCCACGACCCTACGGCTACCCAGACGGCAAGGTTATAAACACAATAGAAATTTGCAGGGTAATACAAAATATTCAGCAAACTTCCTGGCTGGAGGCAATGTATCAGATCAGAAAAACATAAAATAGGCAGTTTCCTGCTTTCTTAGTCTTTTGAGTGAGAACGTAAGTTGTATCTTAGTTTTCCTGGAGTAGTTTGATCCGGAAATAGTCTGTTTTCAGCAGGAGTGGCAATGTTCGAGTTCGCAGAGGGCAAATCTTCGTTTGATGCAATGTTCTGGTCAGTGATCAAAGGAGCAGCTTCAGAAAAAGAGTCAGAGTTCGGGGGATCAGTTATTAATTCTGCATCACTGAAAGGAACGTATCTAGGAACCGGTTCTGTGTCAGAGGCACCAATTCCTTGTCTGACCCAATTATCATAAGGGAGTGGAAGGGGTACACGCTTTGTATGCGTCGCGTGGACCCAGTTTTTTCTTCCAGCCACACGTACAGCAGTCCTTGTTGCCAATAGTACTTGAAATGGTCCAACGAACTTAGGTTCAAGATTCCTGGTCCGTCCAAAATTCTTAATCACAATAAAGTCCCCGGGTTTCAGCTGATGACCTGGACTCTCCGGAGGCTTTGGCAATGCATCGAAAACCTGTTGGTGAATAAGACTCAATTTAGCAGTCAAGTCAAAAAGGTAATCGATTAACATTGGGTATTCCAGCTGCTTGAACTCCCTAGGTCTTGGTACCCCCCAAATATTAGCAGGGCGACCAAACACAATCTCATAGGGACTAAGCCCTACTCGGGAATGCACGGTCGCTCTTGTGGATAGCAAGGCCAAAGGTAAGGCGACTGGCCAGGACAAGCCCGTGGAGGCTTGTATCTTGGCCAATTTAAGCTTGAGGGTTCCATTGTAGCCTTCAACTAATCCAGCTGACTGGGGGTGATTCGCACTGTGGAACTTTTTCTTTATCCCTAAGCCTGCACACACACTCTGCATAACTTTCCCTACAAATTCACTTCCATTATCTGACCATACAATCCGTGGCATGCCATACCTGGGGAAATATTCCTTTAGAAGAATTTTGGCAGTGGACAAGGCAGTATTGTCTTTGAGTGGATATGCTTCGATCCACCTTGAAAAAGCACAGACTACCACTAGGACGTACTTAAGGTTATTACATCGATCCATGTGAATGAAATCTAATTGAATCACTTCGAAGGGACAGGAAGGAGGAGCGAAGTGACCAGCGGGTGTGGGGGTTCCCTTGCCAGGATTATGCATCAGGCATATCATGCAGTTTCTCACCACTCTTTCTGCACACTTACTAATTCCATCATTCTTCCAGACTGGAGCCAACATCTTACAAATCTCTTTAGAACTGATATGCGCTGCTCCATGCGCCATCGTTACCACCGCAAGCACATACGCATCAGGCAACATCCAACGCTGTTGTTCTGACAAATCAATCCAACATCCATTCGAGTCCAATTTACCCGTTTTCTCTTTCCATGCAAGCTTTTCCTCTTCAGTCGCTTCTTCCTGAATCGTTCTCACACTTTCCATTGTATCCTCACACATTCCCGAATCAGTAATCCATCTTGCAGACGTTGCAACATACATCCCACTCATCCTATTTCTAGCTGTCTGTTTAGCTGTCTCATCAGCAAAGGCATTTCCTCGCCCAACATCATCCGTGATTGCTCGATGAGCACTGCACTTTACAATCGCAACTTCCATTGGTAAGGTTAGAGATTCCAACAAGTCATTGACTAGCTGACCATGCTGGATCTTAGTCCCATGGGACGTAATAAAACCTCTTTCCTTCCACAATCGACCAAAACTATGGGCAACGCCGAACGCGTACTGACTATCTGTGAACACATTCACTCTCTTTCCCTTAGCTAAAACACACGCTCTAGTCAATGCGATTAATTCTGCAGCTTGGGCAGAATTCTGACTCACTCTTGCAGTCTCCACAATCGTACTCAAGGTCGTTACTGCATAGGCAGCTGTCACATCACCATTCTCCAATGCAAAACAAGACCCGTCAACATACAACGTGCCATCTGGATCTGGTGATGGAGTGTCTTTAAGATCAATTCGTCCTTTTGTCTCTTCCTCGGTTCTAAAACAACAATCATGTGGTTCAGAATCACTCGACTCCTGACTAGTCAGCAACAATGTTGCTGGATTCAATACATTGCATCTTTTGATCTGAATATGACTTGCTAACAGTGTCAACTCATAGCCTGATAATCTAGCACTGGTAAGATGCTGCGTCTTGGTTCGGTTCAATACTCAGCACCGTATAGTCTGCTCCTTTTTGTGCCGACAAGATTTGTCTATCAGTAAGGTTAAAGATAGAAAATAATGATGTTATGTTGATTAGACGCCATGGCACGTGACCTGAACGAAGGTTTTGTAACGCCCAGCCTAGCTGTACAATAGAACGCAATTGGAACTGACCATGTTGTAACATTATCATATCCTGTTCTATTATATCAATAGCAGATGATACAATGCTGTCCAGTGAATAGATTCTGGAGGACAGAGTCGGTAACCCATTGTCCATTACAGAAAGTGTTTTTTCTAAATTAATACGATCAATTTCTCGTATTTTTTTAGCAGTTTCAATTTGATTTAATTTTCAAGCTTCATTGTATGCTGCGTATATACCGGCGTATATGAAACGTTTTTGACGCTGTTTGCGAGGTCTCAGTATGAAATCTCGCAAGTCAGCACCTTCTTTAAGTAAAGTTAAGTGTTGTGGAGTTCTGGACTTTTTGGTACTGGTCCAGAGGTGTCAGGGAAACACCCGAAGACCCCTGAGTTCTACCTGTCTTGGTGCACAAATAAACAGAAACACGGGCTTCTCGATGGTGGCGTCAAAGACCAAAGGTTTATTACTGCAGGGACACAGAAGTCACAGAAACTACACACAGGCAGATTCTAGGAGCCTGTTCGATTTGCACAAAAAGGGTTGCTCCTTAAATACAGAATATTTAGCTGGGGGCAACATTCTCCACATACTAGTGTTTCTTAACCTTTATGTCCTAAACAATAAATATTTGGCGTTACACAGGAATCGTCCACATTATCTGATGTCAAAAACATTACGAATGAGAGGTTCCCACTGATCCATCATAATCCCATGTCATCTTTGCATTCAAGAGCCGGACCGCCTCATCATAAATTTCGTTACCTCCCCCCAATAAAGGCCCTGAAGGAAAGGAGCAGAGCCAGGTGCAGAAGATAGAAAAATAGGATAAGAGATGTTTGTGGGTCGTAAATGGGCAAGGCTACCAGCTTCGGCCGCCTAATCATGATCAGGCCAACGAACACGAGAACCAGTATAGCAGGACTGGCCTCAGGCAGAGGAGGCAGCTCTTGCCGAGTTATGCGGCCACAGCGTTTCTGTCCGAAAGTGCACGTGTCACTAGCAAGGTGTATCGTCGGCTAAAGCCTACGTGTCCTTAAGTGAGATGAAGTAATCAGAGGTCACTGTGTGTCCATTGACTATGTGAGGGCAAGAATACAAGATGGCTGCCATAATCTAAAATGGATGCCATCGGTGAATCAGAAATGTGTTTATAACAAGAGTGCTCTTGCTCGTAGCATAGCGAAAACACCAGGATATACTAAATGGATCATTTGCGGTTCATCGGTACCAAAATTATGATTTTACGACAATGTTGAAAACACGGGTTCAAATTGTCACGGAACCTCAGACCCTCCTTTTGCCCTTACATAGGCAATTACTCAGTCTATGTCAGAGTCTATCTCAATGTTCATTAGGTCAGTGATGTGTTGTTGCAGCATCATCCTATCTCGTACCTTGTCTCCAAACGCAGGTGGTTTTCTGAAACAGGTTGCAGCACAGAGGCTACACAAAGCAGGACCACATTGGATAATAAGGCAGCACGAGAATAGGAATACTAAGATAACACTAACGACCATCAGAACCTTCCATCCCCACACTGATAGTAGAGTCCCAAGCCATTCCATTAAGGACCAATTTCCCTGGTCTACATGAATAGAGTCGGAAATCTTGTGTAGCTTAGAAATCGCTTCGTATACTGTCGGAGCATTATTGGGGATAAAAACACAGCAGCTCGATTGGATCATTCTGCATACCCCACCTCGATCTGCAAGTATTACGTCTAGAACCATACGGTTCTGTAACATCATGAGACGATCCGCCTGGAGCTCAGCTGTTAAATTACTAAGGGCACCAGCAGTTTCTGTAATAGTAGATTCAACTACCCGTGTTAGTTGACGTATATTTCTACTAATGGCCATAGGCCCCCAGAACGGAAGGAAACCTTTGAAAAAGTCTCCAGCTTCCTGACCAGCGGTATCTTCTTTGCTGAAAACACCTCTTGCTACTCTGGTTTTGTGATAATCTGGGGAAGCAGTGTATGTCGGAGGCAACAGTTGAGCAATATAACATGAACCTGAAAAGTCAGCAGGCAACCATGTATATGCCCTATCCTGACAGATGAAGTAGGTACCCTTAGCAGTTAAGAAGGCAGGGGAAGAGTTAGACGGATACACGTAAGTTTCAACACAGTCACTCTTCCCTAGCCGAGCTCTTGGATTTCTCCCATTACCTTGCAAACAGACTTGACCTCGGTGAGGCACGACCCAAACTGGAGTGGAGCTCTTACGCTTGCTTTCGCCCAAACTAATGCCATACTCCGTAGTATTCCAACTCAGATAACCTCGTAACTCATCTTTAGGATAAGATGGGGTGTTATTGACATCTTTAATCATGTCAGTGATTCCCTTAATCAAGGCTTTATTAGCGGAGTTATACTTGGTTGAACGTGGAGGACGCGGGGGATAGGTTTCGAGGGCATACACAAAGATGGTCTGAAAGGCCCGAAATGATCCATTATAGCTAAAAGGCAAGACCAGATAGGGAATGCCTTTATCCATAGTGTGTGGTATCAAACCACATACCCAGCAGTCTGTTGTGTTAACTACCAGTTGGTGTTGGTGCAAGAGCTGTACAAAAGTGTTATTTATGAATTCTGAGCGTCGAGCTTGCTCATGTTCGGGAAACGGATGAAAGGAATGATAGGAAGCAACAGTAGAAGAAACACGATCAAGGGGAGATACTGTAGTTGTTATCGGTGCAAAAATTAAATGGATACCAAAGACGATCCCACCCACCAACGTTATTAAAACAATCAAAAACGTAATGGCACATTGCGTCAGAAAACATTTGTTATGAAGAATCTTGTAAAGTCTATTTCTGCGAACATAAATTACATTCTCTCGGTGCAGCCCAGGAAGCTCCATCTTCTACAACCGCTCGCGACCACTGATGATATGTACGTAGTTGAAAATGCCTCTACCAGCCCTGGGAGTTCCCAGAACTGACAGAAAGACCGACCTTGTGTCTGGCCCCCGCAGATTCAACTAGGCACAAAGCCACGACCCTACGGCTACCCAGACGGCAAGGTTATAAACACAATAGAAATTTGCAGGGTAATACAAAATATTCAGCAAACTTCCTGGCTGGAGGCAATGTATCAGATCAGAAAAACATAAAATAGGCAGTTTCCTGCTTTATTAGTCTTTTGAGTGAGAACGTAAGTTGTATCTTAGTTTTCCTGGAGTAGTTTGATCCGGAAATAGTCTGTTTTCAGCAGGAGTGGCAATGTTCGAGTTCGCAGAGGGCAAATCTTCGTTTGATGCAATGTTCTGGTCAGTGATCAAAGGAGCAGCTTCAGAAAAAGAGTCAGAGTTCGGGGGATCAGTTATTAATTCTGCATCATTGAAAGGAACGTATCTAGGAACCGGTTCTGTGTCAGAGGCACCAATTCCTTGTCTGACCCAATTATCATAAGGGAGTGGAAGGGGTACACGCTTTGTATGCCTCGCGTGGACCCAGTTTTTTCTTCCAGCCACACGTACAGCAGTCCTTGTTACCAATAGTACTTGAAATGGTCCAACGAACTTGGGTTCAAGATTCCTGGTCCGTCCAAAATTCTTCATCACAATAAAGTCCCCGGGTTTCAGATGATGACCTGGACTCTCCGGAGGCTTTGGCAATGCATCGAACACCTGTTGGTGAATAAGACTCAATTTAGCAGTCAAGTCAAAAAGGTAATCGATTAACATTGGGTATTCCAGCTGCTTGAACTCCCTAGGTCTTGGTGCCCCCCAAATATTAGCAGGGCGACCGAACACAATCTCATAGGGACTAAGCCCTACTCGGGAATGCACGGTCGCTCTTGTGGATAGCAAGGCCAAAGGTAAGGCGTCTGGCCAGGACAAGCCCGTGGAGGCTTGTATCTTGGCCAATTTAAGCTTGAGGGTTCCATTGTAGCCTTCAACTAATCCAGCTGACTGGGGGTGATTCGCAGTGTGGAACTTTTGCTTTATCCCTAAGCCTGCACACACACTCTGCATAACTTTCCCTACAAATTCACTTCCATTATCTGACCATACAATCCGTGGCATGCCATACCTGGGGAAATATTCCTTTAGAAGAATTTTGGCAGTGGACAAGGCAGTATTGTCTTTGAGTGGATATGCTTCGATCCACCTTGAAAAAGCACAGACTACCACTAGGACGTACTTAAGGTTATTACATCGATCCATGTGAATGAAATCTAATTGAATCACTTCGAAGGGACAGGAAGGAGGAGCGAAGTGACCAGAGGGTGTGGGGGTTCGCTTGCCAGGATTATGCATCAGGCATATCATGCAGTTTCTCACCACTCTTTCTGCACACTTACTAATTCCATCATTCTTCCAGACTGGAGCCAACATCTTACAAATCTCTTTAGAACTGATATGCGCTGCTCCATGCGCCATCGTTACCACCGCAAGCACATACGCATCAGGCAACATCCAACGCTGTTGTTCTGACAAATCAATCCAACATCCATTCGAGTCCAATTTACCCGTTTTCTCTTTCCATGCAAGCTTTTCCTCTTCAGTCGCTTCTTCCTGAATCGTTCTCACACTTTCCATTGTATCCTCACACATTCCCGAATCAGTAATCCATCTTGCAGACGTTGCAACATACATCCCACTCATCATATTTCTAGCTGTCTGTTTAGCTGTCTCATCAGCAAAGGCATTTCCTCGCCCAACATCATCCGTGATTGCTCGATGAGCACTGCACTTTACAATCGCAACTTCCATTGGTAAGGTTAGAGATTCCAACAAGTCATTGACTAGCTGACCATGCTGGATCTTAGTCCCATGGGATGTAATAAAACCTCTTTCCTTCCACAATCGACCAAAACTATGGGCAACGCCGAACGCGTACTGACTATCTGTGAACACATTCACTCTCTTTCCCTTAGCTAAAACACACGCTCTAGTCAATGCGATTAATTCTGCAGCTTGGGCAGAATTCTGACTCACTCTTGCAGTCTCCACAATCGCACTCAAGGTCGTTACTGCATAGGCAGCTGTCACATCACCATTCTCCAATTTAAAACAAGACCCGTCAACATACAACGTGCCATCTGGATCTGGTAATGGAGTGTCTTTAAGATCAATTCGTCCTTTTGTCTCTTCCTCGGTTCTAAAACAACAATCATGTGGTTCAGAATCACTCGACTCCTGACTAGTCAGCAACAATGTTGCTGGATTCAATACATTGCATCTTTTGATCTGAATATGACTTGCTAACAGTGTCAACTCATAGCCTGATAATCTAGCACTGGTAAGATGCTGCGTCTTGGTTCGGTTCAATACTCAGCACCGTATAGTCTGCTCCTTTTTGTGCCGACGAGATTTGTCTATCAGTAAGGTTAAAGATAGAAAATAATGATGTTATGTTGATTAGACGCCATGGCACGTGACCTGAACGGAGGTTTTGTAACGCCCAGCCTAGCTGTACAATAGAACGCAATTGGAACTGACCATGTTGTAACATTATCATATCCTGTTCTATTATATCAATAGCAGATGATACAATGCTGTCCAGTGAATAGATTCTGGAGGACAGAGTCGTTAACCCATTGTCCATTACAGAAAGTGTTTTTTCTAAATTAATACGATCAATTTCTCGTATTTTTTTAGCAGTTTCAATTTGATTTAATTTTCAAGCTTCATTGTATGCTGCGTATATACCGGCGTATATGAGACGTTTTTGACGCTGTTTTCGAGGTCTCAGTATGAAATCTCGCAAGTCAGCACCTTCTTTAAGTAAAGTTAAGTGTTGTGGAGTTCTGGACTTTTTGGTACTGGTCCAGAGGTGTCAGGGAAACACCCGAAGACCCCTGAGTTCTACCTGTCTTGGTGCACAAATAAACAGAAACACGGGCTTCTCGATGGTGGCGTCAAAGACCAAAGGTTTATTACTGCAGGGACACAGAAGTCACAGAAACTACACACAGGCAGATTCTAGGAGCCTGTTCGATTTGCACAAAAAGGGTTGCTCCTTAAATACAGAATATTTAGCTGGGGGCAACATTCTCCACATACTAGTGTTTCTTAACCTTTATGTCCTAAACAATAAATATTTGGCGTTACACAGGAATCGTCCACATTATCTGATGTCAAAAACATTACGAATGAGAGGTTCCCACTGATCCATCATAATCCCATGTCATCTTTGCATTCAAGAGCCGGACCGCCTCATCATAAATTTCGTTACCTCCCCCCAATAAAGGCCCAGAAGGAAAGGAGCAGAGCCAGGTGCAGAAGATAGAAAAATAGGATAAGAGATGTTTGTGGGTCGTAAATGGGCAAGGCTACCAGCTTCGGCCGCCTAATCATGATCAGGCCAACGAACACGAGAACCAGTATAGCAGGACTGGCCTCAGGCAGAGGAGGCAGCTCTTGCCGAGTCATGCGGCCACAGCGTTTCTGTCCGAAAGTGCACGTGTCACTAGCAAGGTGAATCGTCGGCTAAAGCCTACGTGTCCTTAAGTGAGATGAAGTAATCAGAGGTCACTGTGTGTCCATTGACTATGTGAGGGCAAGAATACAAGATGGCTGCCATAATCTAAAATGGATGCCATCGGTGAATCAGAAATGTGTTTATAACAAGAGTGCTCTTGCTCGTAGCATAGCGAAAACACCAGGATATACTAAATGGATCATTTGCGGTTCATCGGTACCAAAATTATGATTTTACGACAATGTTGAAAACACGGGTTCAAATTGTCACGGAACCTCAGACCCTCCTTTTGCCCTTACATAGGCAATTACTCAGTCTATGTCAGAGTCTATCTCAATGTTCATTAGGTCAGTGATGTGTTGTTGCAGCATCATCCTATCTCGTACCTTGTCTCCAAACGCAGGTGGTTTTCTGAAACAGGTTGCAGCACAGAGGCTACACAAAGCAGGACCACATTGGATAATAAGGCAGCACGAGAATAGGAATACTAAGATAACACTAACGACCATCAGAACCTTCCATCCCCACGCTGATAGTAGAGTCCCAAGCCATTCCATTAAGGGCCAATTTCCCTTGTCTACATGAATAGAGTCGGAAATCTTGTGTAGCTTAGAAATCGCTTCGTATACTGTCGGAGCATTTTTGGGGATAAAAACACAGCAGCTCGATTGGATCATTCTGCATACCCCACCTCGATCTGCAAGTATTACGTCTAGAACCATACGGTTCTGTAACATCATGAGACGATCCGCCTGGAGCTCAGCTGTTAAATTACTAAGGGCACCAGCAGTTTCTGTAATAGTAGATTCAACTACCCGTGTTAGTTGACGTATATTTCTACTATTGGCCATAGGCCCCCAGAACGGAAGGAAACCTTTGAAAAAGTCTCCAGCTTCCTGACCAGCGGTATCTTCTTTGCTGAAAACACCTCTTGCTACTCTGGTTTTGTGATAATCTGGGGAAGCAGTGTATGTCGGAGGCAACAGTCGAGCAATATAACATGAACCTGAAAAGTCAGCAGGCAACCATGTATATGCCCTATCCTGACAGATGAAGTAGGTACCCTTAGCAGTTAAGAGGCAGGGGAAGAGTTAGACGGATACATGTAAGTTTCAACACAGTCACTCTTCCCTAGCCGAGCTCTTGGATTTCTCCCATTACCTTGCAAACAGACTTGACCTCGGTGAGGCACGACCCAAACTGGAGTGGAGCTCTTACGCTTGCTTTCGCCCAAACTAATGCCATACTCCGTAGTATTCCAACTCAGATAACCTCGTAACTCATCTTTAGGATAAGATGGGGTGTTATTGACATCTTTAATCATGTCAGTGATTCCCTTAATCAAGGCTTTATTAGCGGAGTTACACTTGGTTGAATGTGGAGGACGCGGGGGATAGGTTTCGAGGGCATACACAAAGATGGTCTGAAAGGCCCGAAATGATCCATTATAGCTAAAAGGCAAGACCAGATAGGGAATGCCTTTATCCATAGTGTGTGGTATCAAACCACATACCCAGCAGTCTGTTGTGTTAACTACCAGTTGGTGTTGGTGCAAGAGCTGTACAAAAGTGTTATTTATGAATTCTGAGCGTCGAGCTTGCTCATGTTCGGGAAACGGATGAAAGGAATGATAGGAAGCAACAGTAGAAGAAACAAGATCAAGGGGAGATACTGTAGTTGTTATCGGTGCAAAAATTAAATGGATACCAAAGACGATCCCACCCACCAACGTTATTAAAACAATCAAAAACGTAATGGCACATTGCGTCAAAAAACATTTGTTATGAAGAATCTTGTAAAGTCTATTTCTGCGAACATAAATTACATTCTCTCGGTGCAGCCCAGGAAGCTCCATCTTCTACAACCGCTCGCGACCACTGATGATATGTACGTAGTTGAAAATGCCTCTACCAGCCCTGGGAGTTCCCAGAACTGACAGAAAGACCGACCTTGTGTCTGGCCCCCGCAGATTCAACTAGGCACAAAGCCACGACCCTACGGCTACCCAGACGGCAAGGTTATAAACACAATAGAAATTTGCAGGGTAATACAAAATATTCAGCAAACTTCCTGGCTGGAGGCAATGTATCAGATCAGAAAAACATAAAATAGGCAGTTTCCTGCTTTATTAGTCTTTTGAGTGAGAACGTAAGTTGTATCTTAGTTTACCTGGAGTAGTTTGATCCGGAAATAGTCTGTTTTCAGCAGGAGTGGCAATGTTCGAGTTCGCAGAGGGCAAATCTTCGTTTGATGCAATGTTCTGGTCAGTGATCAAAGGAGCAGCTTCAGAAAAAGAGTCAGAGTTCGGGGGATCAGTTATTAATTCTGCATCACTGAAAGGAACGTATCTAGGAACCGGTTCTGTGTCAGAGGCACCAATTCCTTGTCTGACCCAATTATCATAAGGGAGTGGAAGGGGTACACGCTTTGTATGCATCGCGTGGACCCAGTTTTTTCTTCCAGCCACACGTACAGCAGTCCTTGTTGCCAATAGTACTTGAAATGGTCCAACGAACTTGGGTTCAAGATTCCTGGTCCGTCCAAAATTCTTAATCACAATAAAGTCCCCGGGTTTCAGCTGATGACCTGGACTCTCCGGAGGCTTTGGCAATGCATCGAAAACCTGTTGGTGAATAAGACTCAATTTAGCAGTCAAGTCAAAAAGGTAATCGATTAACATTGGGTATTCCAGCTGCTTGAACTCCCTAGGTCTTGGTACCCCCCAAATATTAGCAGGGCGACCGAACACAATCTCATAGGGACTAAGCCCTACTCGGGAATGCACGGTCGCTCTTGTGGATAGCAAGGCCAAAGGTAAGGCGTCTGGCCAGGACAAGCCCGTGGAGGCTTGTATCTTGGCCAATTTAAGCTTGAGGGTTCCATTGTAGCCTTCAACGAATCCAGCTGACTGGGGGTGATTCGCACTGTGGAACTTTTGCTTTATCCCTAAGCCTGCACACACACTCTGCATAACTTTCCCTACAAATTCACTTCCATTATCTGACCATACAATCCGTGGCATGCCATACCTGGGGAAATATTCCTTTAGAAGAATTTTGGCAGTGGACAAGGCAGTATTGTCTTTGAGTGGATATGCTTCGATCCACCTTGAAAAAGCACAGACTACCACTAGGACGTACTTAAGGTTATTACATCGATCCATGTGAATGAAATCTAATTGAATCACTTCGAAGGGACAGGAAGGAGGAGCGAAGTGACCAGCGGGTGTGGGGGTTCCCTTGCCAGGATTATGCATCAGGCATATCATGCAGTTTCTCACCACTCTTTCTGCACACTTACTAATTCCATCATTCTTCCAGACTGGAGCCAACATCTTACAAATCTCTTTAGAACTGATATGCGCTGCTCCATGCGCCATCGTTACCACCGCAAGCACATACGCATCAGGCAACATCCAACGCTGTTGTTCTGACAAATCAATCCAACATCCATTCGAGTCCAATTTACCCGTTTTCTCTTTCCATGCAAGCTTTTCCTCTTCAGTCGCTTCTTCCTGAATCGTTCTCACACTTTCCATTGTATCCTCACACATTCCCGAATCAGTAATCCATCTTGCAGACGTTGCAACATACATCCCACTCATCCTATTTCTAGCTGTCTGTTTAGCTGTCTCATCAGCAAAGGCATTTCCTCGCCCAACATCATCCGTGATTGCTCGATGAGCACTGCACTTTACAATCGCAACTTCCATTGGTAAGGTTAGAGATTCCAACAAGTCATTGACTAGCTGACCATGCTGGATCTTAGTCCCATGGGACGTTATAAAACCTCTTTCCTTCCACAATCGACCAAAACTATGGGCAACGCCGAACGCGTACTGACTATCTGTGAACACATTCACTCTCTTTCCCTTAGCTAAAACACACGCTCTAGTCAATGCGATTAATTCTGCAGCTTGGGCAGAATTCTGACTCACTCTTGCAGTCTCCACAATCGTACTCAAGGTCGTTACTGCATAGGCAGCTGTCACATCACCATTCTCCAATTTAAAACAAGACCCGTCAACATACAACGTGCCATCTGGATCTGGTAATGGAGTGTCTTTAAGATCAATTCGTCCTTTTGTCTCTTCCTCGGTTCTAAAACAACAATCATGTGGTGCAGAATCACTCGACTCCTGACTAGTCAGCAACAATGTTGCTGGATTCAATACATTGCATCTTTTGATCTGAATATGACTTGCTAACAGTGTCAACTCATAGCCTGATAATCTAGCACTGGTAAGATGCTGCGTCTTGGTTCGGTTCATGAGCGTGTCCACGGCGTGTGGAACCATAACCACTAATGTGTTCTTCATGACCAAACCAGCAGATTGCAGAATAGACGCTGCAGCTGCCGCTGTAGCTCTCAAGCAACTAGGCAACGCTCTGGCTACCAGATCTAATGTTGATGAAAAATACGCACAAGGGCGTTGTTTATCACCAAATTGTTGCGTCAGAACACTCAACGCGCAACCTTCTCTCTCGTGAACATAGAGTGTAAATGGCTTACTGTAGTCAGGTGTACCCAACACAGGAGCTGAACATAGAGCGTTTCTTAACTCAGAGAAACTCTGCTGACATTCGTCAGACCATGGCACCGGACTCGGAACACCTTTCCCAGTCAAAGCCACCAACGGTTTTGCCAAAAGAGAAAAATTTGGGATCCATTGCCTGCAGTATGAGGTAATACCCAGAAATGCACACACCTCTCTCTGTGTGCTAGGAACATTCATCTGTGCAATTGCTTTTATTCTCTCTGGGGTCAACCTTCTTCCCTCCTTTGACAAGAGATGACCTAGGTAGGTCACTTCTTGGCAACAGTATTGCATTTTGGAAGGTGACACTTTGTGATTTAAATTAGACAAATGATGCAATAAAGAAACTGTAGCTGCTTTGCAAGTTTCCTTGTCATCGGCAGCCACTAGAAGATCATCGACATATTGTACCAAGGCAGAACAAGGAGGAAGTACAAAAGAATCTAACTGACTTTTTAATGCCTGGCTGTAAATGGATGGGCTTTCACAATAGCCTTGTGGAGCACGTTTAAACCTGAAGCTTCGTCCCCCTAGAGAGAAGCCGAAAATATCTCTACTTTCTTCGGCTATCGGAATGCTGAAAAAGGCATTCTTCAAGTCGATCACTGAGAACCATGTGGCTGTAGCAGGAATCAACGTTAACAATGCAGTAATGTCTGGAACCACAGGAAACTGTGGAATCACAATTTTGTTGACCTCTCTAAGGTCAATTACAAATCTATAGACTGGAGGCTTTGAAGGATCAGTGTGTTTTAAAATTGGCAGTACAGGACTGTTACAGACATTTCCTCTAGTTTCCTCTACTACGTCTTTCTTGATCAAATCTTGCACTATCAATAAAAGTGCACGTTCGCCTTCACTAGAGATTTTGTATTGAGGGATTCGTGGAAATTTGACATTTGCTTTCAAAGTTACTACATAAGGTGGAATTTCCAAAAGACCTACATCGTTAGGACCAGTCGCCCAAAGAGTATCAGGGAGAGAACGCAGCTCCTGTGGGAGCGCATCCATTGACAAGTACATCGGGGAGATGATTCTCTTACCTAATGTAAGCTGTACTCCTGACGGAGAACAGTACAATGTCGCGTACAGGCGTTTTAACAAGTCTAAACCAAGCAGATTTTCATTACAACCAGTCATCAAAATTAAGGGTGCTTTTAATTGACGAGGTCCAACAGAAATAGACAAAGGACCAGAAACAGGGTTGTGTACAGGGGCGCCAGAGAAACCTACTGAAACATTTGTTAAGCCGGACAAAGGTGCGCCAGGGAGTTTTGCATGTATGATAGAACTTTTTGCTGCACCAGTATCCAACAGAAACGGTTCGACTACACCCGATGTGGCTACTGCGACATAAGGCCCACTCTGATCTACTGGAACTGATACTACTCCCTCTCTTTGTCCATGGCTGTCCTAGTACTCACTTTGCTGGAATTCCTCACCTACTTCACAGTAATCTTCAACATGATACTGTTGGGATCTAGCTGGCTGAGTACATTGTCCGTTTCGCTGATCAAAATAATTAGAAGGGCGATCACTCGTTTGTGGAGGCATAGCACCTCGTCCTCGAACTCTAGAATTTTGCGTAGAACCACCACGACCTCTCTGAGCTGCAGCAGCATTATTTTGTGCCAATACCGGACACTCATTCTTATAATGACCTTCCTTTTTGCAATAAGCACACTGATTCCATTGGTACTGTGGTCTCTGTGAACCATAGTCGGTCCTCTGATATGGCCCTTGCTGTGTATTTGTCTGATTCGTGCGAGGCGGATATGCTTGCTGCAAAAGAACTTTAGTTTTTAAATCTTTTGTTTTCTTTTCTGATTTTTCTTTCTCTTCTTTATCCCTATTTTCATAGTACTGAGCAGTTGCAAGTATCTGTGTAGTCGTAGAGACAGCCCACGCACTTTCAGAATTCTTTAATTTATTACTGAGCTCTGGTAACAGATTGTGCACAAATTTATCGACAAATAATCTCTGACCTCCTTCTGTGCTCATATCCTGACCACTGTGACCTACGAAAGTTTCTTCAAATCTAGTGAAAAAGTCAGAGACGCTTTCATCCTTCTTCTGCCTGCATGCGGACAATTTGTCCCAGTTAACGCGCAATGCTGGCATTAGGGTTTTCATTAAATCTATTATTCTACCGGGCAGATTAGCAATTAAAGGTTCGGGTTTAGAACCCCCAATTTGTTGACCATCTGCCGCAATTATAGCTGCCCAATCACCACCTAGGGCAACTGGATGATTTTCTCTACGAATTTTAGCCCAAATTGGTTGCGGTACTACATTGCCAAATAACATGTCAATGTCCGCTAAATTCATTACGCAAGCTTCAACCGTCTGAGCCAATTCCTTGTAATATCCGGCGGGATTTTTACGCGGATCTGGCAAGGCCTGTTTTACTGCTAACACTTCAGCTCGCTTCCACGGAATGTGTATCCACACTCTCTGGAATTGGGCCGGAGCGTCTGCAATACCAAGGTTTGCATTAGCTTGCACAGCTTCACGCCAAATTGTTGGAACCTCTCTCATTGGATATTGACGACTTTGTTTCGTGCGACGTTTCTCTGAATCTTTTGGTGAACGCCGGGAAGGATCGAATCTAAAATCTAAAACTAATTCCATTGCTTCTTTTATCTCCTGACCAACTATCATACCTGCAGCAAATTTTTGCTGAACCTGAATTAATTCATCCGGTACTGGTACAGAATCGCTCTCTTCCCACTCTTCACGCAAAAGAGAACACATGACATCAAACACATAGCGCTGTGTCGGTTCATTCCATTGCATAAATGTATCTAATACATCTCGTACATTATACCTTCCAACTTTCGAAATCCACCTAAGAGCAGTGGAATCTAATATTCCTTGTTCTTCACTACTAGGAAGCTGACTACGTCTCCAAACAGATTCAGAGGCAGGACTCCTAGTCAAAGTTTTGTAAAAGGGAGATAGAATATTAGAGACAGAGTCAGTTATTCTCCTACGAACAGAAAGCGGAGTCATATAGCTTGCAGAAGTCTGAAGTAGAGTAGTAGTCGGAACAGAAGAAACAGCAGCAGTAGGAGTAGCAGGCAGAGTAGCTGGCAAAGCAACAGGTATCAGCGGTACAGGCATAGGCAGAGGAGCCGGTAACCCTGGAAGAGGGGGTGCCGGAGGAACATTGATAACCACAGGGAGTGCAGGTACTTGATTCAGGGGACCAGGAGCAGGTATACCAGGCTGTCCAGCAACCGGTAACACAACATTCGGTAAAGGTGGAGCCGTAGCACCCTGTGCATACGGTGGAGGTGACCTCAACAAGTAAGACAACAGGGGATCATTTTCAGAATCCTCCACTGTCTTAGCTGTACTCGATGGCAAAGCAGGGTAGCACTTGTCTATCGCTAAATTACGCTTTCTCTCGGCTATCTCTATCGCTTTTTCAGATTCATTGAGTTGCAACTGCTTGGCAGACTGTTCTAAAGTCAACTCTTGCTCTTTCTGTTCTTTCTTCAACTTTTTAGTCTCTCTCTGTTTGGATTCTTTTCGCCAATAACGGAAAGAATCAAACATTGCCGGCCGGGCTTTCTTCTTAAACAATTTCATTTCTAAATTATCGAGAATTTCAGGTTCAAAACTACCATGTAGTGGCCAACTAAGGACACCATCTTTTTCCGTGTAGCGGATCCATACCTCATTATAAGAGATAGGGCCCACACCGTGCTTGCAATAAAGATCATAAAGAGGAGTTCCAATCGGAGGAACCAGACACGAGTCCTCCAACCGGGAATCCCTGTTGCAACCAAAACATGAAAACATACAACTTTTCCGACTTACCATTTTATAAACCGGAACACAACACAAACACAAACAAAGGTGCGCACTCGAACTAAGAACTTAGGCCTACCAAAGTGAACAAATGTATCGATACCCAAACGAAACCAAAAGATTATCGTAACTAGAACAACCAGTGATAATCTTACAAAACCAAACCAAACCAAGGAACTAAAAGGATTATCCAAAACAGGAGCAAACCCTTACGAAGTAACCAAATAACTAGCAATCACTAGCAACCACTTAATACTTAACTGAGGCACTGTAGACGTCACCAAGGAGAAACCCGTCACGTCTCACTGTACTAAGGTCTGCACCTCGGGTCCAAGACAGGGCGACGGTCAAGGCAACGGACCACTGCAGCCGTCCGAACGGGAACCCTCGTGGAAGAGAACGTCAGGCCACTTTTGCGATATGCCGGGATCGATGAAGTGGGGCGCCTCCCTCCAGAATCTTCACACAAAGCTTCTCGAACTCTTCAGGCTTTTGGACCGGTACCGAATGACGTCGCCCCACATTGGGCGCCAATTGGAGTTCTGGACTTTTTGGTACTGGTCCAGAGGTGTCAGGGAAACACCCGAAGACCCCTGAGTTCTACCTGTCTTGGTGCACAAATAAACAGAAACACGGGCTTCTCGATGGTGGCGTCAAAGACCAAAGGTTTATTACTGCAGGGACACAGAAGTCACAGAAACTACACACAGGCAGATTCTAGGAGCCTGTTCGATTTGCACAAAAAGGGTTGCTCCTTAAATACAGAATATTTAGCTGGGGGCAACATTCTCCACATACTAGTGTTTCTTAACCTTTATGTCCTAAACAATAAATATTTGGCGTTACACAGGAATCGTCCACATTATCTGATGTCAAAAACATTACGAATGAGAGGTTCCCACTGATCCATCATAATCCCATGTCATCTTTGCATTCAAGAGCCGGACCGCCTCATCGTAAATTTCGTTACCTCCCCCCAATAAAGGCCCAGAAGGAAAGGAGCAGAGCCAGGTGCAGAAGATAGAAAAATAGGATAAGAGATGTTTGTGGGTCGTAAATGGGCAAGGCTACCAGCTTCGGCCGCCTAATCATGATCAGGCCAACGAACACGAGAACCAGTATAGCAGGACTGGCCTCAGGCAGAGGAGGCAGCTCTTGCCGAGTCATGCGGCCACAGCGTTTCTGTCCGAAAGTGCACGTGTCACTAGCAAGGTGAATCGTCGGCTAAAGCCTACATGTCCTTAAGTGAGATGAAGTAATCAGAGGTCACTGTGTGTCCATTGACTATGTGAGGGCAAGAATACAAGATGGCTGCCATAATCTAAAATGGATGCCATCGGTGAATCAGAAATGTGTTTATAACAAGAGTGCTCTTGCTCGTAGCATAGCGAAAACACCAGGATATACTAAATGGATCATTTGCGGTTCATCGGTACCAAAATTATGATTTTACGACAATGTTGAAAACACGGGTTCAAATTGTCACGGAACCTCAGTTGCTTAATTTCGGGAAGTGTGGATCTCTGTAGCCAGTCGAGGCATAGTTTTCCTACACTGTTTGTTGTAACTATCCATGGATGTTGTCTCCGGGAATATCTTGGGTCTGGCCTGTTCTGTTTGAACCCCTGTATTTTGTTCAGGAATCTATCATGACAGTTATTAGTGTCGGTGGGCCAGATCAACCATTTGTTCCAACAGTCTATGAGTAAGTTTTTTAAGTGTTCAGAAATGTTGGCGCTCAACTTCTCACGGTAAAGTATTAGTTAGTCGTGGTATCAAGGTAGGTGCTTCATGGCCAGAGGAAAACCTTAACCTCTGTAAAGAAAAGAGGTGCAAAAACCTCCCTCTTATTCTGATTGGGCAGGGATCCAGAGCACACTATATGTATCTAAATGATATTCTCATGTTCAAGTATTCATTCTTTCGGGATAGATCAAACCAAACGTAAATTTTCAAAAGTTTTTTTCATCAGCAGTGTTCACCTCTTGGGAATCACTGTACCTGTCACTCAAGCCTACATGTGTTTCATCACAGCATGTGGCTGTGACTCTTCAGAGCTAGAAAAAAAATAATAAAATCAAAGCGATATTACAAAATTACGGAATTGTGTGTGAAGAAAGGGCACCAGTGATGTGGAAACCAACACAGACAGGACGGGAGTATACATAAATTGGTGACTTTTTGTACTAGATCTGAATTAATATTTATTCTTAATCATTCATATCCTAATGTGAGATAGAGTAATGTGTCGTGACATGCGGCGCAATTCAGGTCTTTGTAAACTTCCAGTATGTAAGTCATTTGTTATTATCCATAAGTACAGGTGTGCTGTGAGGTGAATAAAAATGTTTAACGGTCTTTCATCAAGTTAATTGGCTAAAAGTACAATTTTCCCTTTAAATGATACTCGAGTGTAGGCATCTTGGCTAATAAGATATTAACAGTACAAAGTCTGCTGGTTCAATGTAATTGAAAAAAGGTCGAAAAAGAATTTTAAACAAGTATTTGTTATAACCTCAGAATATGGTGGTTCTGCGTAATTGTAAATTAATAATCTAAAGAAATGTTAGGCATATGGCAAACAACAATCCTCTCTATAAGAGCAGACTTTGTACTGTTAATGTCTTATTAGCCAAGTTGCCTACTACATCGAGTATCATTTAAAGGGAAAATTGTACTTTTAGCCAATTAACTTGATGAAAGACCGTTAAACATTTTTATTCACCTCACAGCACACCTGTACTTATGGATAATAACAAATGACTTACATACTGGAAGTTTACAAAGACCTGAATTGCGCCGCATGTCACGACACATTACTCTATCTCACATTAGGATATGAATGATTAAGAATAAATATTAATTCAGATCTAGTACAAAAAGTCACCAATTTATGTATACTCCCGTCCTGTCTGTGTTGGTTTCCACATCACTGGTGCCCTTTCTTCACACGCAATTCCGTAATTTTGTAATATCGCTTTGATTTTATTATTTTTTTTCTAGCCCTGAAGAGTCACAGCCACATGCTGTGATGAAACACGTGTAGGCTTGAGTGACAGGTACAGTGATTCCCAAGAGGTGAACACTGCTGATGAATAAAACTTTTGAAAATTTACGTTTGGTTTGATCTATCCCGAAAGAATGAATACTTGAACATGAGAATATCATTTAGATACATATAGTGTGCTCTGGATCCCTGCCCAACCATTTTTTCCAGTCAGGAAGTGTTCTGTTTTGTTTTAAAATATAGGCCACGTCTAACCCCTAATCTGTAGTGGTCTTTCTATCAGGCATTGGCTTTGGTATAGACAGGTTGTTTAAATCTTTTATCTTAGCAAAACCAAGACAGGTTGTTTGCTGAATTGTGTCATTCATGAACATTATTTGTTCTGGGATCATGCAGGCTCTGAACAATGCTTCTACACCTTGTACCTGCCATTCTTTTGTACCCCAGATGGTTTTTGTCTCAATGTTGTTTTTCCAAAATTCAAAACCAAATGTAGATATTTTTTCATTACATTTTTCAGAATAAATCAGTTTAGTGTTTGTCAACATGTTTTTCACTTCTGTCTTATTTAACATTTTGAAATTAAATGTTTCAGGATCAGTGACATTAAACCCCGAGAAGTATGGGAATGTCTCATAAAATGTTTTTGAGCTGCCTTTTGGCGGGGTTGGACAATGTTCCCATTGATTATAACTGAAAATATTTCTAGGATTTGCAGATTTATGCAGATAATGGAGAACTGGAGAAGTGTGGCTCAATGGTTAGAGCGGCAGACCCTGATGCAGAGGTCTAGCCCGGGACCAGGGTTCAATTCCCCGCTTCGGCGGATCTTGGGCTCAAAATTCCACGGACCTGATAATCCTCGCCTCGATGCCCATTCCAATCATGGAGTGCAACTCTGAGCAATAGATTGCTTAATCTCCACAACGGCCCCCACAATGCTAAGGATGCCTGGCCTCCACCTTGGGGGTGCCCAGGAGTGGACACCTCACAGGGAAAGCCAGGATGGGTTCCACAGTGGTATTCGTACAAGCGCCTTGAGACCCTTGCGGGTGAGTAGTGTGCTATACAAGTATCAATTTACATTTTATTTTTACATAATGATGCCCAAAGTGGTTGAAACAGTGCATTTCCTCATAATTGGACGAACCCTGTAAATAATCGTGTGCTGTAAATTTTGCTGACATTTCTAAATCTGACATCATATTATTAATATTTTCAAAGTCCCAATCATCAGAGAAACTACTAGGTGATACAAAGTCACTTAAAGAAATCTTAAATTGTTGTGGATATTTCAAGAGCTCAACCGGGCCATAAATTTCATAGTCAGTTTTGTCCCATGCTATAGGGAAGGCTGTGATGTTCACTGATGACAGTTCTCTTTTTTTGATGTGTGATGATCTGTGTGGTTTCAGGACAAAGTTGATGTTCTGACTTGCTGTGTCCATTGTACTATATTTTCCATCAATAAATCTACCCAAACTTAGAACCAAGATGAGCCATAGAAGGAGGAAAAGTACGCCTAACACAATTCATAATTTAATCCATTGTGAGTTTAGATACGCTTTCTGAGTTGATGAAAGAGTTCTGTGAGTTTTTCTTTGAATGTTTTTGTTGCTGGCTTTTCTCCATGTTCACTTGGATCATCGGAAAAGTCATCAAAGTTGATAAAGTAGCCAGATGCAGTTCTGTCAATTGGTGGGATTGCCTCCGGATTTCCATTGATCTTTGCATTTTCTTTAGGTACATTTGTATAGTCCGAGGCTACATCGTTGTAGACTGGTGTTTCTTGTTGAACTGTTGCAATTTGGGTTTCAAGAGGCACAAGTTCCATGGCTTTGTTGCACATCCTTTTTTTAATCAAGGTAGGTTTGTCAAATGTGATTAGTCTCTCAGTTTGAACGTCCTGGATTGTAGCAAGGTTTGGTCTTCTGCTACTTCTTGGGAGTCCACTGGGCCTACTACTTATTATTGGCCACATGGTTGTGGTTTCACCAGGTTGATTGATACAACTCGGTTCTCCTTTTTTCCAGCAAGGGGCGGTAGTACAACTGATCTTGTTCCGCTGACAGCTAAGACAGGTACTGCTTTTCTGTAAGAATGCCCAAATTCCTTCTTCACCGCGATCTTTTCTCTGACCAGATCCCCAATCTTTGGAATCCAGACAGGTCTTGCTGGGACAGGTGATTTTTCTTCAGTGGTAGTTGGCTTTAGTTTTTCGTTACTCAGACATTTTCTTGTTTCATTTAAGTCCTGTAAAACAGCCAACCGATCTTTGATATCAAAGGCTTTTTGTTGCACCACTGAAGTCTGACAATCCAATTCCGGAATGATCATTCTGGTACCAAATAAAAGTTCATACGGACTGATACCTCCTAGAGAATTTCTTGGCATATTATTAAGACTACGTTGGACACTTATTAGATGTTTGACCCACCCATCACCCGAACCTCATACCCTCGCTGTTATAGATTGCTTTATGTCCCATTTTTTTCTCTCCACTTCCGCATTTCCCTCGGGGTGGAATGGACTAGAATACCGCAACGCAATGCCCATGCTGGCCATGGCCTCCTTGTAAGCCTGAGAGCTAAACGCAGGACCCTGAACAGAATGTAGCATGCCAATTGCGTATGTGCTGATAAAGACTCGCAAATCTTTTATAACAGTTCGGGCGTCAGCCGAGGGCTGGGGCCACATCCAAATGAATCTCGTCTTAATTTTTATGGGACCGCATTTGTCCGGTCGGACATCTGCACATAGATAGCCTGATGCTGTCTAATAGTGGTGTCTGGGCTGATGTCTGGTGCGGTTCACAACTGCGATCTCTGTTGCAGTCCTCACAATTTATTGCAAAGTTATAAATTTCTACGCTTATCCCCGGCCACCAGTATTGTGGTTTGTAATTCTATTAGAGATTTCAGGATCTCTTGGTGCCTCAGACCCAATCCCATGTGTGCTTCTTGTATCAATAAGACTCTCCGGTTCGTGTTTGGAATTACTCTATCCCCCACTCCAGGGATTTGAGCAAACGGAATAGAGTTCGCATCAATTATGTATGTATTGCCGAGTGGATAGTTTAGAGGTAACGCCGCATGATTGCCTTCCATTGAGGCTTTTACTGCAAGCAGCGTTTCACCATCTATTTGTTTTTTCGTACGCTTTTTTGTAGCTACCGAAGCCGAGTGATCAGCTGCCGCTGTGGCTCTGTCAGCCAATGAATTCCCTGCAACGTGAACGCCGTCACGTTGAAGACTCTGCATATGCATCACGTGAGTCTTTTGCAGTTCTTTCTGCAAAAGAACTACTTGTTCCCATCTTTTTTTATGCTTTATTGTGGCACCTGTCTCATCTTTGTAACCGTTTTTTATCCAGGTCTGTATGGAATTATTGTAAGATCGTACGCAGTAATGCGAATCACACACTATTAGTGTCGGGAATTCACGATCAGCATTTTCTAGCGCCATCTTTAGAGATCTTATTTCAGCTCGCTGAGCTGTACGTTTTCTGAGAGATTCAGTTTTAGTGACTATCGGTCTGAATTTACCTAAGCGCCAGCGACTTTTAACAATCGCGCATGCTGCATTGTAAATCTGTTTTTCAACAACGTAGTGTTGTGCAAATCTGTACGTGTAGATTACACAGGTGTATTGTTCGAGGGGCAGAATTTCAATCGGCAGAGGACATTCATTTTCATATTCCAGATATTCTAGTTTTTTCATTTTTGGATCAAATGCGCAATAGAAGTTTCCCATTTTATCCATTTAGGATCTAGAGTTTTAGCATTAGGATTGCCTGGTATTGTTACCGCCTCAAGGGCTGATACAGCTGTTAAAACAGATATCCTTTTTCCCTGGGCGAGGGCTCTTTCTTTTGCTACAGAAGTTTGAACCGCATTTAGAATTTTTTCAGTTGAACTGAATTTCATTTCAGCTTGTGTGTACAAATGTGATTTGTAAGCTATTGGTACCGTTTCTCCCTCATTAGAGGTCAGGTATGTGAATCCGCATCTTCCTGGGATGACTCGGATTACAAGGTTGGGTTCATTTGCGCGTGTTTGCAGTTTTATTTTAGTTAACATATCTGTCTGTAATGATCTTAAAATTTCTGTGTGTTTTTGAGTCCAATTAATTGGTTTAAAATCAGGTTTTATTAGTTCGTAGAGAGGTTTAACCCTCTCTGCATATTTAGGATGAATGTTCTTCCGAAATTCAGGAAACCTAGTACTGATTGAAAGTGTTTCAGCGTTTTTGGAGCTTGGAGTACTGCACACTTCTCTAAGAAGTTGTCTGCTAGGCTTTTGCCTTCACTTGATAATTCATATCCTAAAAATAGGACAGTTAGATGGGCAATTCTTGATTTTTTAAAGTTAAATTTGTACCCTTCAGAAGCGAACCCAAGTATTATGGTGTTCACTCTTTTCAAGTGAGTCTCCACGTCATTGTCTGTGAGATAGATGTCATTGACATAGGATAATGCCTCATCATCATACATTTGTAGTAACTCTGTTACCCTGGCTGAAAATGATCCTGGGCTGTTCTTGAATCCCTGTGGGAGACGACAAAATTGTTTTTGGGTCCCCATACTGGAGAAAGCGGTTAAATATCTGCTTTCAGGTACTATGTTTTGACAGAAAAAACCATTTGAAATATCTAATGTCGTTTTATATTTTTTGCGCACAATGTTATTCATCAGTGCTGCACTGTGTGAGTTTTGTACTGCAAAAGTTTTACAGCAGGAGTTTAGATGTCTGTAGTCCAAAACTACACGATATGAATCGTCTGGCTTGGAGACAGGAAACAAAGGATTGTTCATTTGTGAGGTGCATGTTTCAATCACCCCTTGGTATTCAAGTTGATATAAAATTTCTTTTACTTGTTTTTTAGCTTCTTGCTTAACAGGCCTCTGCTTAACTGCCTCTGTGGAGTAGGTTCATTTTTTAACTGGATTTCATGGTGAGGAGAATCCTCATCCCATCCTACATGATTTTTATATAATGCAGGGGCTTGGGCCACTGCCCATTTTCTAGCAAGTGTGTATTTTTTATGAATTGGAATGTGAGAAGGCAGGCATAATCATTTCTTCGCCATGTGGGCACTCCCTGACAAATTCTGGTGGCCAGTCCTTTTCTGCTAGAAGGATATCATAGCCTTTAGATAGATTCTCCCAAAATAGACCATTTATTTTCCTAGTTTTATTTCCCTCTATACGTAATGTTATTTCATATAGTTTATGGGGCACGCTCACTCGGGTGTCTGCAGTTTCCACTTGAATGTATTCATTAGTGTCCAGTGTCTCCAGAAGATTCATCAGGATCTTGCGAGCTATGCTCACTTCTGCTGCACTGTCTAGCATTGTCTGGGCCCACTCTCCATTTTTCAGTTGTGTCCTCAAGATTCTCGGCATGTTTTATTTTAATACTGGCTACCTTCTTTTTTGGAAATTGTGATTTTTTACTTTGATGAGCAGGTTCTCTGTCTTTGGACTTGACGTGCTCTTCTTTATGTTCTGACCGTCCTCTTCTTTCCGTTTTCTTTGAGGAAGTCTGAAAAAATCGAGAGGTACGTGTATCAATATCTTGATATCTGTCAGGTTTTCTCAAATTGTCCCTATTTCTAAGGTTGTATCTTTTTTCAGAGGGCTCCCTTCGGGGAGACTTGCCCCCCGTTCTGGAGATTTATCTCTTCATTGGGGAGACCTTCCTCTGGTCTGAAACTGTTTTTCTCTGGGAGTGGTTTGTTTGTTACCCTCCCACTTCTTCTTTTGAGAATTGAGATTATTTTTAATAAATGTTTTTTTCAGGATTTTCAATTAGTTGGGGTTTTAGTCGGTAGGTTGTACCGTCAATTGTCAATTGAACTAAATCCCTATATGCTCTTGTTAATTCTTTTATTTTAACTAAGAGTTCTTCATTTTTACATTTTATCAATGTCGGGATTTGGTGTGTAGCTGGCTAGAACCGGCCATGTGGCTCCTGGTCTACCTAGTGGACCAAGCCTGGTAATGTGATTTTGATGTTTTAGGGCACCACTAAACAAGACCAGGTGCTCTTGGTATGTTAGTGGAATTTAAACTTCCTCGAAAGGAGAGTATTACTCTGGAGATTTTGTAGTAGTGGAACTCATGTGTTATAGCATTTGCTGCTGCAAAATTTATCCAGGAATAGAATACCTCTGTCTGCCGAAATTCATGTGCCTCTACCACAAATATGACTGTACCACCTGTTGATGATACTCCATTTTCTATAAGTTTTATAGTTAGGGTTTTTCTTATATTGACTGGGATGAGTATTGCATCTGGGTCGTTATCTCAGACAAGTGTGTCATCCGCTACGAGTTGAGCTGCTAGTCTAGCTCTCTCCCTTTCGTACTCACTGTCTGACATTTTTACTGACAGAAAGTTTGCAGAGCAAGTTTTGAGGAAACAAAGATTAAGTGCACAATACTTGAACACTGTATCCTTCAACGTTGAGTATACCGTAAACTAATACATAGGATTCTCATCCTACTAAGTTTCGGCGGATATTAACCTTTCACCCACTCCAGACGTCTATTGGAGTTTTTACGAGAAAAGGGGTCTGTGTGAAAAAGCACGACTGAGTTACTCTAGTATCTTGCGTTAGATTATCGCCTTACCAAACGTTGGGCGCCATGTAGTGTAGTTCCTATTTTCCCAATAGGCTCTGCGCATTGGAATAACATAAACAATAGTTTAGACGTAGGACTGAGGTAGACTAGGTCTCTATTGAATATGTTAGACTTAATTTAGGTTTTGCCAGCTAGCTCAGAGGTCACTAGAAACTTTCTCGAATGAACAGGGAGGAGTGAACTTCCCTGATTAGACAAGAAGGGATTCAGCTTTTGACAACCGCATAAACATGACAACTTTGCTCCCCCAGAATAAGGAGTATATCTCCAGAGTCGTGTGAAAACAATAGATAGCTATTTCACTCAGTCAATCGTGCATCTTGGGTCGGGTTGGGCTGGGGACGCGATTGGCAGCGTTATAAAAGGGACGTGTGTTAGTGTGCAGGTAATTCTGACTTAGCACTCACTTTCCCCCTCCTGAGGTGGAAGCCGGGAGGTCTCCTACCTTTCCTCTTGTTTTTAAAACTGTTTTTAATTTGGAACTTGTATTTTGCACTTCGTGCACACCTGAGATAAATAGGTGTGCTGAGACCCCCTGCGCTTAGTAGCGCCTTAGACCCCTTCTCACCCCCTCCCTTTTGCTCCGGACCTGCTCTCGGCTGAGTGTTGACGCCGAGGGCAGGGCTCCGGTTTTGGCGGCCATCTTGGGTCGGGTTGGGCTGGTGACGCGATTGGCAGCGTTATAAAAACGGACAGGGATGACTCCGCGCAGCGGACGCGAACAGCGGACGAGCCGGATCTGCGCCGGAGTCGTGCCAGAGTCCTGCCCGTCTGCGCCCGTCCGCGTCACGGCAGCCGACGGCGCGGCAGAAGGCTCTGGCCACAGGCTTACTTACACCGCAGCGGACCTACTATCATTTAAGACTAATACTGCTATCTGTCGGCATGTCTTCCCTGGCCGATATAACGGTAAATGCTGCTGTCCAGGTTGTGGGTGGTTCCCTAACATATATCGGGCTTCTGAGGGGCCCCATACACTCCCTGTTAACAACTTTAAGTGCCTATTACTAAACACCCGTTCTCTGCATAGGCACGCCTTGGACATTTTTGAGTTGTTGACATCAGAAAAACCACTTTGTCTTATGCTCACGGAAACTTGGCTCAATGAGTCTTCTAACCCTGATATCGCGGCAGCCATTCCTTCAGACTATATACTTCACAGACAGGATAGGGCACTGGGTAAGGGTGGTGGAGTCGCACTTGTAGTTCAAAGATCTTTCGCCTGTGCGATCATACCATCCTTGCCTATCTCTGGTTACGAATCCCTAGCCTTTTCCATCACTCTGTCCCCTCACCAATCGTTTTCCGGGCTCCTGATTTATAGACCTCCTGGTCTGCGGGGTTCCTTCTTTGATGAGCTTCAATCAGCTATCACTACTCTCTGCCTGAATAGTGTTAGGGGATTTTAACATCCATATGGATGTCGAGTTGGACAGTGAAGCTATCAAAATCAAGGACATCACCGTTCCTCTAGGTCTAACTCCTTACATCTCGAGTGCGACTCATGACAAGGGTCACACTCTGGACCAAGTGTTTTCCACCATTCCCCTTATTACGACCTGTACCATCCCTGTTCTATGGTCTGACCACTCTTTGATCAGTTTTTTAATTCAGGGCAGAAGTAAAACATCCTGCATAAACTCGGACCATCTTAGGCACCCCAGTAGACCTTATCATAAAATCACTCCCGAAAGCCTTGCTCAAGCGTATCAGGAACATCCCTGCACTTTATCCGGCCATCTGGAGAGGGACCTTGATATGTTTCAGAAATGGCTGACCGAGAGGCTTGATGATCTTGCCCCACTTTCTACGCCTCGTTCATCTACCAAGCGTAGTTCGGCTCCTTGGTTCTCAGAGTCACTCGCTCTGGTTCGGCGTAACTGCAAGTTAGCCGAAAGACTCTGGCAGAAGCAATATGACAAGGAAGCCAAGTCCGCCTACAAATTATCCATCAAGTCCTATCACGCAGACATTCTGGAGGCAAAAAAGAATTATTTTGCAAATAGAATTGAGTGAGCATCAAACTCCTGTAAAGAAATCTTTACCATCGTTAAGGAGTTTGTCTCTCCCAAATCCAGCACAGTTCAGCATAAGTTTTCCGAACCTTGGGTAAAGGAGCTGGCTATTTTCTTCAGTACCAAAATTAAACTGATTCAAGAATCCTTCCCTCCCTCTGTCCCCAGCTTATCCCTTATTGATTGCAATCTGTCGTCCTTTTCATCTGATTCCTGCCCCGTTCTATCGGAGTTCCCAGCTCTATCGGAATCTATTTCGCTGGATCCACTACTTAGGATCAAATCAGGCTCTCCATTAGACCCCTGTCCGGCGATCTTTCTAGCCAGAAACGCCAAGATTCTGAACTCGTTAATTAATCCTGTTCTGAACCTGTCTTTGTCTAGCGGCACTGTCCCGCCAGCCTGGAAGAAGGCAATGGTTGTTCCACTCTTAAAAAAACCAGGCCTTGATCCGCAGAAACATGCTAACTACAGACCCATATCTCTCCTGCCCAGTTTAGCTAAGATCGTCGAGAAGCACGTCCATTCTGTGCTTTCCTCCTTCCTGGAAGACCACGGGTTACTCCATCCTACCCAATCTGGCTTCCGCTCCAATTTGAGCACTGAGACCGCTCTATTGGAAGTAAATGAAGCCATTAAGGAAGCTCTCGACTCAGGTGGAAGAGCTATGCTGCTGATGCTGGATCTGTCGGCGGCCTTCGACACCGTCCCTCATGAGGCCCTCTTGAGAAGACTTCATGAGATCGGTCTCAGAGGGACTGTGTTGAGCTGGTTGAGATCTTACCTAGCGGGTCGCCGACAAGTGGTCTGGGCCCCCCCCCCGTACTCTGCCGAGGTGCCGCCGATGGATGTTGGAGTCCCACAAGGGTCGGTGCTTAGCCCGACCCTCTTTAACATCTTCATGACTCCACTGGCGGTACTGGCGGAGTCCCTGGGTGCCCAGATCATATCATATGCTGACGACACCCAGCTTCTCTTCACCTGTAAGAAAGGTATGGAGTTTGATGGGGAGAGTATCCGCGGTTGCCTTGGGGCTGTCTTCAACTGGTTTCAGCGAAGCAGCCTCAAGTGCAACCCCGATAAATCGGAGGTGCTCTTCTTTGGCTGTCAGGTAGACCCTCCTTGGCAGGAATGGTGGCCGGTGAGTATGTCACCCCCTTCCTCTTCTTCCATGGTTGCTAAAAACCTTGGGATTAAAATTGACAATACCCTTTCACTGAAATCCCAGATTACAGGTCTCACCAGCATTTGTTTTGGTCTGTTAAAAATGCTGCGCAAATTCCTTCCATTGCTCCCTTTGGTTCATAGGAAGTTGACGGTACAGGCTTTAATTTGTTCCAGGCTAGATTATTCCAATGTCCTCTACCTGGGTTTGCCAGACTACCTCCTGCACAAACTTCAGGTAGTCCAGAACTCCGCGGCAAGGGCTATTTTTGGCTTGCCTCGTCATGCTAGGGCATCGGAGTTGCTTCTTTCCCTTCATTGGCTTCCTGTCAAGAAGCGGATTACATTCAAGGCTCTTACACTGGCCCATAAGGCACTCCATTCGGTAGGTGCCTCTTACATTCAGAAACGGCTTTCTCTTTATAAACCTACTCGATCTCTCAGATCTGAATGTCTTGGCTTGGCAACGGTTCCACCCATTAGGAAAGTCAGGATAGGTGGACGTTCTTTTAAACATCTCGCCCCTAAACTGTGGAACTCCCTTCCTGTTGATCTGCGCCGCATTCCCAACCTGCTTGCCTTTAGAAAGGCCTTTAAAACATGGCTCTACAATCAATAACTGTTATGTCTTCTGTTTCCTTATTTCTTCTTTCAGCCATGGGTCAGAAAGCGCCGGGACACTCCTTGGAGTATCCGTGCGCTATATAAGACACCCATTAACATTAACATTAACATTAACATACTTAGTTTCACCAGAGTGCAGAGAAATAGAGAGACGGGCGTTTTCAATAAAAGGTGTCATTTATTGAGCAGTCTTCTTTCTCATGCAAGAGAAATGAATTGCCACAATTGCAATACTTGTTATAAAGTAAAGTGCGTACAGTAAAAGGAGTATTATGAAATAATACTGTAAAAGCATTGATATGGTTTCTAAGCCATATGATACTTAAAAGGTATAAAATATATACAGTTACATACAATGATGAAAGTTTGACTAAACGTACTCAACTGGTGCTTCTAAATACGCCTACCCCAATGTACCTAACCTAAGCCTAGTACGTGGGAAGGAGTAAAGGAGTTTTTAAGTTAAGTTAGTTTTGCCAAGAATCTGACTCAAGAAATCTAATCAGCTCCGTACCTTGGTTTTAGAATGAAGGAGGTCTTGTATCTCGCTCTCAGGACTCGATCTCCCAGTAACCCGCAAGGGTGACTGGAAAATCTGGAGCTGGATTTCCTCGGCAGGAGAAAAAGACAGCGTCTTTCTCAGTGCGTCAAATGGGAGGGACGGCTTCCTTCGGCACTCGTATCAGCTGGGCTTTGGATAAGTAGATAGCCGCTCTGCTCCACACCACTGTGTGTTGCTTAAGGCAAACGCTGGTATATTTATACCTGGAAGGTGCCGTGTTTGACGTAAGGTTGGGCATAAGACGTCAATAAAAGATGTCACTAAGAACTGGCCATTCTTTCAGTGCTCGTAGGAGTTCTAGGACAAATCAAAACAAAAGCATGGGGAATTCCCAGGTTGCTGGAGGTTTGGTTTGTTGAAAGAACTTGTTGTACTTTCTAGGAGTCTAAGGAAGTAGCCTTGCCGTATTTGGTTTGGATTGGCTATTACTAAATATGGATTTGATTCTTATGCCTTTACAAGGGTAAGATTTGTTATAACCAGATAAGAGTATAAATCAGGATTATTTAATTAGGGTCCTAGATATGATCACAACAAAACCAGGAAGCATTTGGAAGCATCTTGGAAATTGGCTTGAGTCGAGTACCAGAATTTTATTTTTTTTAAACAAAAGGGGGCAGGGTAGAAACACCTAGGCCTCTTGGGTAGGGGAGGGGGGGGGGCTCCCACAGGGTCACAGAGAGACCAAAAAAGCTTTTCAGCATAGTCTGTGGATCTTGCCCAAAACTTTAAAAAATGAAGCACAGCCTCTCGCACTTCGTTAGTAATCAGACTCTGGGTTTGCTCAGTCAGGGTGGGCATTTTTATAACAATAAGATGGGGTTCAGTGCTCCCCTGCTGGGGCTTAATAATGCTGCAGGGACAACCACCTCCTGGGGACTTTAATATTATTGAATGGGGTTGCAGCACAGATCTGCCCAGCCCCAGTGACCACCACCTCCCAAGGGCTTTAAATTTATTGAATGCAGGGCAGCACAGACTCTCTGCCTTGGTAACTGCAACCTCTTTGGGGATTTATCGTTAAACAATGCGGGGGCCACGTGGACCCCTGTCAGCCCTAGGGACTGCCACCTCCTGGGGCATTAATTTAAATGAATGTCTGGGGGGCATGCCGACTTCCCTGTAGCCCTGGTACCTTCCCCCTTCCCCAGGGCTTTTCTTTCATTGAATGTTGGGGGACACGTGGCCCTGCTGCAGCCCTGGAGACTGCCACCTCCCTGTGGCAAAATCAAAGAAAATAAAGGGGCCACGTGGCCACCCTCCAGGAATTATACAAGTCCCTCGGACCGCCAACCCCCTAGGGTCAGCTCCAGCTATGTACCGGGGTGCCCACTCCTTTGGCATAACTGTTTGATGTGGCTTGGTCAGAGCTTTACTGATCATGCCAAGCAACAGCAAAAGCTCCACTTCTAGCAAACAAGAACATTAAAAATGCTCTCACTTGCTGGATGAGAAGAATTGCTTTTAGAGAGAAGAAGCTACATGTTTAGCAACTCCCTATGTCTAAAAGCAATGCCTGCCCCTGTAGAAGGCTGGGAGTCAGCAGGAACTGCAGGGGCCTTCAGGCTCCCCCCTCAGCCCCCAGCAGATGCGAGTGGGTGTCCTGGGTGGGACCAGGGTACCCACCAGTGGCGGCTCGCACAGGTAATGCTGTGGGGTGGCGAGGCGGGGATGGGGCTGGGTGTGGGAGTAGTGAAGTGGGACATACAACGGGAATGTTGAGAGTAAATAAATAAATAAACAAAAATACTTACTTTGCACCCGTCTTAGCCCATAAAAGTCCGGAGGAGGCTGGGCTGGGCCAGGTCCCTTGGTCTGAACTGTATGTATGTCTTTCGAGCCTCTGATAGCACCAGAGAGAACAACAAATGTTTAATTGTCTGAGTTTGCATGACTTTGTCCCCTTTAAGGAATCAAAAACAGAAGGGGGTGTAATCTTTGCTTCTGCAGAGTAGATTAATCCTGTTAATAATTGACAGTTATTGTGTACAGAGTAGCGGAAAGAATATATTTGTGTTTTAATGATAAGAGGCAGTATAATGGGGACAAGAAAGCTACAAAACACGAGCTTAGGGCAATCTGGTGGCAAATCAGCAGATGTGAATAAGACCACTTTGAACTTAAAGGGGCGGTCGGAGCATTAGATAAGAAAATATTTACAGTCAAGGAGTCCCTAAAAGGGAACCCCCAGGCCATAGTTACTATGAATGAAACTATTAGTACACAACAGAAGGAGATCGAAGAGGTTGGGGAGAAGGGGGGTTTAGGAAATTCTAATGGGGACCCCATAAATGGTTGCATCCAGGTTACAGGTGTAGAGATTATCACCAGCGACCTGGATGCGGAGTCGTCCCCCCATCCAAAAGATGTTGTATGCTGAAACCACAAGAAGGGCCTAGAAGCTCACAGGTCCTGATATATAATGCTCCACCTGAGCCTACCCCGCAGATACTTGCAGTGAAGAATAAACAAGGGAATGGTAATTTGATACAATCAAAAAATAAAGGTCTGACCAGGAAAACTAAAAGAAGGGGGCAAGGGAATCCTGAGGCAGAAACAAACAGTATAAGGAATGAACTAGCTGACTTAAGCAAATACAATAAACAATCGCTTGCCGCCATAGAATCAAGATTAGTTAAGATAGTGCTGGGCTTCGCATCCCTGGCAGAGAATCGAGATAGGCTCTCGACAGTGGATAATATGGGTAACAAAAAAAAGAAGAGAAAAGGGGAAACACCCTTAATCCACGCTGCCTTAACATAATAGATAACATTGTGTCCCCAGAGAAATTTGGAGGAAAAAGAGTTCAGACTACGATGGCTATAGGCCCCAAAAAAACAATTAATAACAACCATACTAGAGGTTTAGGGAATGTCAATGAATTGTCAGAAAAGAGCATTGACAGGACGAACAAACGGCAGGATAAGAGACACCAGAGGGAAATGGGCCTTAATGTAGGGAAAGATGAGAATAAAACATCTGAGCAGTTAGAGAATCATAAAATTTTAAATGTACCCCCTCCCCCCGCTGCGCAACCTTATACGGTGGTGCTGACAAACGTTCCCCCACTACTTGAGGGGGGAAAAGGAAACGTGGGAAACACTGAGGAATAGAACAATTCATTGCTTGGGAACTAGAACAAGCCTAACCGCGGATATGGTTTCAGCCTTCAAAATGGTTAGACTGGTCCAAATGGAAAATATGCGCAAGGGGACTGTGTAGTTCTCTTCCTAGGAATTCCAACTTTGGTCCGGGAAATTTTCCGAAGGACGGGCAATAACAGATGTAACTTGGAAGTAGGCATAAAGGTTTTTCCCTTGAGTTACTTCTATCAACCAGGCCCTGTAAAATGGATTAGGGATAGGTATTCCCATCCACAGACCATAAGCAAGCAGGCATATAGTATAGAGGTTTCCAATAGTTTTATGC